>NC_135332.1:118496072-119696072 GCF_023851605.1 Tamandua tetradactyla
TATGCTTTAAAGTCAGGTAGTGTGAGACCTCCTACTTCATTAATTTTTTCAAGATAATCTTAGCTATTTGGGGCACACTGCTCTTCCAAATACTTGGTTACTGGTTTCTCTATTGCTACTAAGTTATGGGGTTTTAACTGATATTGTATTGAATCTATAAATCAATTTGGGTAGACTTGACATCTTAATTATATTTAGTCTTCCAATCCATGAACACAGAGGCCCTTCCATTTATATAGGTCTTCCATGATTTTTTTTAGCAATTTCTTATAGTTTTCTGTATATAAGTCTTTTGTGTCCTTAGTTAAATTTATTCCTGAGCACTTGATTCTTTTGGTTGATGTAGTAGTCAGAGAAATAGAACCAACAGAAGATATCTGTAAATATGAGATTTATAAAGCTGTCTCATATAACTGTGGAAATGGAAGAGCCCAAAATTCATAGGGCAGGCTGTAAAGTTGGCAACTCCGATGAAACGTCTGGAAGAACACCACAGAAGAGACTCGCTGGCTGAAGAAGCAGTGAAAAAGTCACTCTTCTTCCTTAAAAGCCTTCTACTGATTGGATTATCTCATTTATGGAAGAGACGCCTTTAATTGATCTCAGATGTAATCAGCTATGGATGCAGTCAACTGACTGATGAGTTAATACACCAGCCTTCTGGTTTATCAACCAGTCATGAAATATCCTTGCAGCAATGGTCAGCTGAGTGCTTGCCCAACCAGACAACCGAACATTATCACTTGGCCAACTTGATACTTGAACCTAAGCATCACAGTGCAACCCTTGTCAATTTGGCAGCTATATACATCACCCTGAAACATGGTTAATTTTTAAATAGAACACAATAGGAACTCAACTGTCCTGCATACAGCCAGAAATGCACTATATGTTTCAGAAAAGGGTGCAAGTCCATAGATAAATTCACTCTTAAACTTCATATATGACTTAAATACTATAACATGAACAATACAACTTATATCATATAAGAGGAAAACAAGATATTTGCTTATGTACAAATGCAAACATACTCATAACAAAATAGGGAGGAAATAGTCATACAATCACAGTCCTCATTTCTGTAACTGTTCATGTGGCCTAAGGTCATATTTATCACTACCTTTTGCTACTACCTATTCCATAGTCTCTTTACCCTCAGCAAGCACTTCAGCTGGCTGTGGTTCTTTGCCAAGTGGGGTGACCCAAACCTTCATTCCTGAAGTTTCTGGACCACTGGTAGTCCTTCTTGGGTTGGGAAAGTGCAGTTTTCCATTGGCTTTAATCGCAGGAGATAGTAATACTAAGAGACACTCAAGAGGATTTCCAATATTCTGGGAAAACTCTTTACCTCCATTGTGTTGTTGCAGTCCTATTTCCCATTGATAGTCAGGACCACTCACCCCAAAATGATTAGTAATCCCCTTTCATGCCTGTTGATTCAGTGGCATGAGAAGTCCAAAGTGTGTAGGCAGCAGTCTTAACTTCCAGTTCAATGGAATCATTGTTGTGTCTGTTGCATCTCCTGAGTAGGAAGAATTAAGACCTGTAGAGCAGTAGAGCTTAAGATTTCAGGGACAGGAAGCAAAAAATTTCCTAGTGGGTTCTAGGGGTGCTAATGAGTGGTGCCACTCCCATTTCCTCCCCTTAATTCCTGGACCTATGAACCCTGGTTATGGAAGAAACAGCAACATACAGTAGACACTGATGCAAAGCATACACTGCCTTCTGGAAAACATTGCCCCAGCCCTACAAGGTTTTGCCACCTAGTTTGCACTGTAATTGGGTCTTCAAAAGGCCATTCCACTGTTCAATCAACCCACCTGCCTCTGGATGATGGGGGACATGGTAAGGCCAGAAAATTATATGAGCATGTGCCTATTCCCACACTTTATTTGCTGTTAAGTGGGTTCCTTGATCAGAAGCAATGCTGTGTGGAATACCATGATGGTGGATAAAGCATTCTGTAGGCCTACAGATGATAGTTTTTGTGGAAGCATTACTTGCAGGGCAAACAATCCCATATCCAGAGTATGTGTCTATTACAGTTTGAACAAATTGCTGTCCATTCCATGATAGAAATGGTCCAATGTAATCAACTTGCCACCAGGTAGTAGGCTGGTCACCTTGGGTAATGTGGACTGAATGTGGGTCTCTACTGCTGGCAGATTGGGCACTCAGCAGTGGCCATAGCCATGCTGGTCTTGATAAGTGAAGTTCCATGTTGCTGAGCTCATGCACAACCTCCGTCCCTACTACCATGCTCCCTTTGTTTATGAGCCTACTGGGAAATAGCAAGAGTGGCTGAGGAGAGAAGAATACCTATCTTTGTAGGACAGGTCATCTTATCCACTTGATTATTAAAATCTTCCCATGCTGAAGTCATCCTCTGGTGAGCATTCACATGGGACACAAATATCTTCATGCTCTTTGCCCACTCAGAAAGGCCAAATACCTCTTCCTCTGACCTCTTTGTCACCAGTTTTCCAATCATGCTCTTTCCAAGTCCCTGATCATCCAGCCAAACCATTAGTAACAGCCCATGTGTCAGTATACAGACACAACTGTGGCCATTTCCCCCTCGAAGAAAAATGAACAATAGCTGCACTGCTTGAAGTTCCACCCAATGGGAGCATTTCCCTTCAGTACTGTCCTTTAAAGATATTCCAGAATGAGGTTAAAAAAAAACAGTGCTGCAGCTGTCCACTTCCATGTAGTCCCTGCATATTGCGCGGAACCATCTGTAAACCAGGCCTGGGTTTTTTCTTCCTCAGTCAACCAAGCATAAGGAGATCCCTAAGAGGCCATAGCTCTGGTCTGAGAGAGAGAAGGTAATGTGGCATGAGTGGGGGCCATGGGCATTTGGGCCACTTCCTCATGTAACTTACTTGTGCCATTAGGACCCTCCCAAACCCCATTTCTTATACACCATTTCCATTTTATCATGGAGTGCTGCCATACACACCATACTTTATGGCTTTGTGGACAACACCCAGCTCATGATAGGCAACTCAGTTCTCATGGTAACTTGGTGGCCCATGGTTAAGCATTCAGTCTCTACTGAAGCTCAATAGCAGGCTAAAAGCATTTTCTCAAAAGGAGAGAAGTTATCTGCAGTGATGGTAAGACTTTGCTCCAAAATCCCAAGGGTGTGCATTGTAATTCTCCTATATGGGCCTGCCAAAGGCCCCATACAGCAAATTTGCCACTTGGACTTCCAGCACCTTTGGATCTGCTGGATCATATGGCCCAAGTAGAAGAGCTACTTGCACAGCAGCTTGGACATGTCACAGAGCCTTCTCTTGTTCTGATCATTACTCAAAACTAGCAACTTTTCTGGTCACTCAGTAAATAGGCTGGAGTAGGACACCCAAATGAGGAATATGCTGTCACCAAAATCCAAAGGGGCCGTCTAGGCATTGTGCCTCTTTTTGTGGTCGTAAGTGTGGCCAGCTGCACCAGCTTATCCTTCACATTAGAAGGAATATCTTGACATGCCCCAAAGCAGTGGACATCTAGAAATTTAACTGAGGTGGAAGACCCCTATATTTTTCTTGAATTTCTCTCCTATCCCCTGACATGCAAATGACTTACCAATGAGGGTAGTTGCTACTTCTTGTGCACTAGGTCCAATCAGCATGATATTATTAATATAATGGATACATGTGATGTCTTGTGAGAAGGGGAATTGATTAAGGTCCCTGCGGATAAGATTGTGACATAAGCTGGAGAGTTGATATACCTCTGAGACAAGACGGTGAAAGTATTCTGCTGGCCTTGCTAGCTGAATGCAAATGTTTCTGGTTGTCCTTAATGACAGCTATTCAAAAAAGCACTAAACCAGATCAGTAGCTGCATGCCAGATACCAGGTGATGAGTTGATTTGCTCAAGCAATAATACATCTGAAACAGCAGCTGCAATCGGAGTCATCACTTGGTTAAGCTTATGATAATCCACTGCCATTCTCCAAGACCCATCTGTTTTATGCATAGGCCAAAAAGGAGACTTGAGTAGGGATGTGGTGGGAATCAGCACCCCTGCATCCTTCAAGTACTTAAGAATGGGATTAATCTATGCAATCCCTCCAGGAATATGGTATTTCTTCTGATTCACTATTTTGCTATATAAGGGCAGTTCTAGTAGCTTCCACTTGGCCTTTCCTACCATAATAGCCCTCACTCCATGAGTCAGAATGAATGTTAGAATTCTGCCAGGTGCTGAGTATGTTGATTCCAATTATGCATTCTGGAATTGGAGAAATGACCACAGAATGGGTCTGGGAACCAAATGGACCCACTATGAGACAGACATAAGCTAAAACTCCATCAAGCACCTTATTTCCCTAAGCCCCTACTCTGACTGGTGGGCCAGAGTGACATTTTGGGTTTCCTGGAATTAGTGTCACTTATGAGCCAGTGACTAATAATCCCCCAAATATCTGATCATTTCCTTTTCCCCAGTGCACAGTCACCCTGGTATAAGGCTATAGATCTCCTTGGGGAAGGCTGGGAGGAAAGTTAACAGTGTAAATTTGGGCAGTATAAAAGTGTCCTTCCCCAAAGGTACTTGGCCCTCCCCTCATCATTCAAGGGCTCTAAGTCTGTAAACTGTCTCGAGTCTGGTAATTGATTAAGGAGCCATGACTCTCTGCTTTTGTAATTCAAGTTAGACTTCTGTTCACTTGACCTAGAATTCTTCTGCTTGTACAGCTACAACAAGAATTTAGTAGACTGCCCATGTATTTTGCTTCTAGGTACTCCATGCTCTGCTAGGCAATGCCACAAGTCTCTGCAAGTCAGATTATTTTGACTGCAGCTTTGTGCCTGCTATCCATTATGGTGGCCATGTCCACCTTGTCTATGGTGATTAACTGTTGCCACATGGATTCCAGCAGCTCAGGATCTTATCACCCCCATTGGGTTTAAGTATTCCAGCTTAGTGGCAGTTCCCACAGTTATGTCTGACTTACAGAAAAGGGTGACTATAGAGCTCCTCAGGGATGATGGAGCTTGTCTCACAAATTTATTTCTCAAGGCTCTGGTGAAAGATGTGCCCTGTGGACATTCCTGGGGTGTTTGAGCAGGTCTTCCATGATAAATCTACTCTAACATTCCAATCCTCCTAAGCCTCTGGATCCCCTCATTACATTATATCACAACAGTTCTGGCATTTTGACCTCAGGTAATGTCAGCCACATTTTGATCTACGTTTCAGCCAACAATCCAAACTGTTAATGTCATTTCTAATCCCTCAAGCTAGAACATTGAATGCAGAATCTCTGCTTAATGGACCAATATGAATAAATTCATCTTGATCCAAGTTCATATTCCTTCCCCATTATCCCACACCTTTGATATCTAGCTCCACACACATTGCCCTGACTTCTGTCTATATAGATTGGAAAACTCATGAAGTTCTTTTGGAGTATAGTGTACCTCCTCATGAATCACACTTTGTAGCTCACCTTTAGTCTAGTTATAATTCTTGAAGAAAAGAGGGGTGGTGGGGGTGGTGGTCATTCAAAGAAATAGAAGTGTTTTGCAATCCAATTATTTTAGGGCATTCACCTGCAGTTTCATTTGGTGAAACAAGATTAGTCACTCCAGACAGAGAGTGAGGGCCGTTTCCATAGGGGAAGTGGTTACAGGGTTAGCATGCACTGAAGGGTTAATTTCACTACGTAGAGGTTGGAAGCAGACTCCTCTGGGCTGGCTGGAGGTTGGAAAGCTCTTCCTTCAGGGTAGTACATTACAGGTCTGTCTAGCAAAGGATCAGTTCCCAGGTTTCCGTCTCCCCATCGCCATCATTATCAAGTTATATATCCCCATCCCACATTTCAGAGTCCCATTCTTTTGCAATGAAAGCCCTTACTTTAACAGAAGAACCCCTCAAGCTTGAAATTTTAGTTCATCTTGTAAATCTCCTACTAAAACAATGAGGCTTTGTATCTGTTTTTCAGAGATCTCAAGTCTGCGACTGCAAGAAATAAGATTTTCTTTCTGGGCACACATGGAAACTTTTACATCATTCATACAGTGGTTAAGGTGCAAATGTGAAACCTATAGCTCATCCCTTTCCATCACCACTTCATCCAGTATATCTAATACCAACCAGACAACATCATTATGCCTCTTAATTCAACAAAACTCCATTAAGGTATCAAAAACTCTCTCATTCAGAGCCTTGCCTCATGTAAGCATACAATTAATAGAATCTAATGGTAACATTTTGTGTATTTTTCTTGCCAATTCATCTAATGGACTGTCAGTGCCATCTTGATTATTGGAAACAAAGTCATTAGTGCCTTTGAGTCTAATCAGAGTAGAAAACCAATTGTAAAAAAACATTTTTAAGATTTTGTTTCTCAGCAACCACTCCTGGTACTAAGCTGTATTACTCAGGGTTTTCTAGTGAAACAGAAGCAATAAGAGATATCTGTAAATAATGAGATTTATAAAGGCTTCTCATGCAGCTATGGAATTGGAAGAGTTCAAAGTCCATAGGGCAGGCTGTGGAGCTGGCAGCTCTGATGGAGGGTCTGGACAAACTCCACAGAAGAGTCTCGCTGGCTGAAGAAGCAGTGAAAAAGTCTTCTGCCTTAAAAGTCTTCAATTATTTGGATAGCTTCTTTGTGGAAGACATGCCTTTTGTTGGTCGCAGATGTAATCATCCACAAATGCAAACATCTGACTGATGATTTAATACACCAACCTTCAAGTTTATCAGCCAGCCGTGAAATATCCTTGTAGCAATGGTCAAGCCAGTGCTCTCTTGGCTAGCCAGACAACTGGGCATTATCACTTGGCCAAATTGACAACAGTACCTCACCATCATTCCTATTGCAATAGGAGTTTTTCTAAATTTCCTCCTCAGATTGCTCATTACGAGCATATAGAAACACTACTGTTTTTGGGTGTTGATCTTATACCCTGCCCCTTTGCTGTACACATTAGTACTTATTAGCTGTAGTAGCTTTGCTGTAAGTTTTTAGGGAATTTCAGTATTAGTATCATGTTGTCTGCAAACAGTGAGAGTTTCACTTCTTTTCTTTTGAGTGCCTTTTATTTCTTTTTCTTGTCTTTCTTCTAGCCAGAACCCCACCACAATTTTGAATAACAATGATGACAGTGGGCATCCTTGTGTTGTTCCTGATGTTAGAAGGAAAGCTTTCCATCTTTCTCCTTTGAGGATGATGTCAGCTGTGAATGTTTCCTATAGCCCCTTTATCATGTTGAGGAAGTTCCCTTCTATTTCTATCCCCTGAAGTGTTTTCATCAAGAAAGGGTGTTGAATTTTTTTTGAATGCCTTTTCTGCATCAATCGAGATGATCAGGTGGTTTCTTTGCTTTGATTTATTTTTGTGGTGTATTACATTAATTGATTTTCTTATGTTGAACCAGTTTTGCATACATACTTGGAGTAAATCCCATTTGGGCATGGTGTATAAGTCTTTTAATGTGCTGCTGGATTTGATTTGCAAGAATTTTGTTGAGGATTTCTGCATCTATATTCATATTTTCTTTTCTTGTAGTATCTTTGTCTGGCTTTGGTATTAGGGTGATGTGGGCTTCATAGCATGAGTTAGGTAACTTTCCCTCCTCTTCAATTTTTTTGAAGAGCTTAAGCAGGATTGGTACTAATTCTCTCTTGAATGCTTGGTAGAATTCACATGTGAAGCCATCTGGTCCTGGACTTTTCTTTTTGGGGAACTTCTTGATGACTGATTCAATCTCGTTACTTGTGATTGGTTTGTTGAGGTCATCTATTTCTTCTCATGTTAGTATTCGTTGTTCATGTCTTTCTAGAATGTTGTCCATTTCATCTACTTGTGTAGCTTATTAGCATTTAGTTGCTCGTAGTATCATCTCATTACCTCCTTTATTTCTGCATGGTCAGTGGTTATGTCCCCTCTTTCATTCCTGATTTTATTTGTTTGCATCTGCATCATCATCATCATCATCATCATCATCAGCAGCAGCAGCAGCAGCAGCAGCAGCATCTCTCTCTCTTTCTCCTCTCTCTCTCTCTCTCTCTCTCTTTGTCAGCTAAATGTCCATCTACTTTATTGATTTTTCTCAAAGACCCAACTTCTGGTTTTGTTGATTTTCTCTGTTGTTTTCATAGTCTCAATTTCATTTATTTCTACTTTAATTTTCATTATTTCTTCCCTTCTGTTTCTTTCAGGGTTAGTTTGCTCTTCTTTCTCTGGTTCTTTCAGCTGAACACTTAATTCCTGGATTTTTTATCTTCTTTTTTAACATAGGCATTTAAAGCAATAATTCTCTCTCTCAGCAGTGCCATTATTGCAACCCATAAATTTCATTATGTTTTTTTTTTTCATTTTAATTTGCCTCAATATATTTACTGAATTTTCTTGCAATTTCTTCCTTGCCTTACTGGTTGTTTAAGAGTTTGTTGCTTAATCTCCATATATTTGCTTGAATTTTATGGCCCTCTGCCTGTTACTGAATTCTACCTTTATTTCACTATCATCCAAGAAAGTGTTTTGTATACTTTAAATCTTTGAAGCTTTATTGAGACTTGCTTTGTGACCGGCATATGGTATACTTTTGAGAATGAGCCATGAGCACTTGAGAAAAATGTCTATCCTGTTGTTGTGGGGTATTCTGGTCTATAAATGTCTGTTAAGTCTAGTTCATTTATCACATTATTCAAAATCTCTGCTACCTTATTGATCCTCTGTCTAGGTGTTCTATCCATTGATGAGAGTAGTATATTGAAGTCTTCAACTATTATGGTATAGTTCACTGTTGTTGGTGTTTGCCTCGTGTATTTTGCAGCACTCTGGCGGACTGCAAAAATATTGATTGCTTTGTCTTCTTGTTGAATTGTTTCTTTTATTAATACATAGTGTCTTCTTTGTCTCTTTTAATTGTTTTACATTTGAAGTCTAATTTTTTGGATATTAGTATAGCTATTCCTGCTCTTTTCTGTTTGTTGTGTGCATGAAGTATCTTTTTTCAGCCTTTCATTTTCAAACTTGTGTATAAAGTGAATTTCCTGTATATAGCATATAGATGGGTCTTTTTTTTTTTTTTAATCCATCCTGCCAATCTATGTCTTTTGATTGGGTAATTTAGTCATTAACATTTAATGTTCTCATTGTAAAGGTAGTATTTTTTTCTACCATTTTATCTCTTGGGTTTTATATGTCATGTCTAATTTGTTTTCTCTTTTTAACTTTACTGATAATCTTCATTTCTACACTCTTCTCCAGACCTCTCTCTCTCTCCTGTCTTTTCCTCTCTGCCTGCAGTGCTCCTTCAGTATTTCTTCTAGAGCTGGTCTCCTAGTCACAAATTCTGTCAGTGACTGTTAGTCTGAAAATATTTTAATCTCCCCCTCATTTTTGAAGAACAGTGTGTCAGGGTATAGAATTCTTGGTTAGCAGTTTTTCTCTTTCAGAATATTAAAGATATCAGGCCACCTCTTTTTTGCCTCCATGTTTTCTGTTGAGACATCCACACATAGTCTTATCAAGTTTCCCTTGTATGTGATGGATTCTTCTTCTCTTGCGCCTTTCAAAATTCTCCCTTTGTCTTTGGCATTTGACAATGTGGTTAGTTAGTGTCTTGGCGTAGGTCTATTTATATCTGTTCTGTCTGGGGCATACTGCATTTCTTGGACATGTAATTTTAAGACTTTCATAAGAGATGGGAAATTTTCAGTGATTGTTTCTTCCATTAGTCTTTCTTCTTCTTTTCCCTGTTCTTCTTGTTTTGAGAAACCCAGGACACATATATTCATGTGCTTCATGTCATCATTCAGTTCCCTGAGACTCTGCTCATATTTTCCCATTTTTTCCTTATGTCTTCTTTTGCATGTTGGATTTCAGTTATTCTGTCCTCTATTTCACAAATCCTTTCTTCTGCCTCTTCAAATCAATTGCAGGTCTCCATTGTTTTTTTTTATCTCTTCTATTGTGCTTTTCATTCCCATAAGTTCTGTGATCTTTTTCACTTGAGTTCTTCTTTGTGTTCACCCAATGTCTTCTTTATGTCACCTCTTGACATATTTGATGAGATTTTGCATATCTATCCGAACATCCTGAATTAGTTGTTTCAGCTCCTGTATGTCATTTGAAGTGTTGGTTTATTTCTTTGACTGGGCCATATCTTCAATTTTCTGGCATGATTTGTTATTTTTTGCGTGCGTCTATACATTTGATTTCCTTAATTAGTTTATTCTGGAGGTTGTTTTCACTCTTTTACCTAAAGTTTTCTTCTTGGATGGTATGCCAGTTTGAAAGTATTATGTACCCCAGAAAAGCCATGTTTTAATCCTGATCCAATCTTTTGGTGGCAGTCATTTATTTTAATCCTGATTCAATACTGTAGGGCAGAAACTTTTGGTTAGATCATCTCCATGGAGATTGGCCCACCCAATTGTGGGTGTGACCTTTTGATTTGATGAAGATGTGACTCTATCCATTCCAGGTGGGTCTTGATTAGCTTACTAGATTCTTTAAAAGGGGAAACATTTTGGAGGAATGACAGAAGTGACAGGAAATGACAGAGCTGACAGAAACTTTAGAGAAGAGCTGCCACAGATGCCAACATTTGGAAAAAAAAATTGATGTTTGGAGATGCTTAGAGTCCAGCAGACATTGCCACAAGATGTTAAGCACTCCAGTACCTGGAGAGAGCCAGGGGAAGCCAAGATATGAAAGCCAGCCCCAGAGAAGCAAGATGAGGAACCCCCACAGAAGCAGAGGCTGAAAACAATGGAGCCAAGGGGCAAGGGACTAGCAGATGCCAGCCACATAATTCCCAGCTAACAGAAATGTTCCTGACCCATCAGTTTTCCTTGAATTAAGGTATCTTTCCTTGCATGCCTTAGCTTGGACATTTTTACAGGCTTAGAAGTATAAACTTGCAACTTATTAAATTCCCCTTCTTAAAGGTGACTCCAGTTCTGGTATAATGCATTCCAGCAGCTTGTAAACTAATACAGATGGCTTTGTTCTCTATTTGTTCTTTGACATTGAGTTCAATTTATTCTAGACCTCTAGCATAGGTTTTGTTTAAATGATCAGAATTTTTCTTTTCTTGTTTTTCTGTTTCTTACCCTGCCTATATGGAGCCCCTTTTTTTTGAGGAGGGTCTCCTCAGATATGATCAACTCCAGTCAGATTTTCCCAGACCAACAGGCCCATGTTGCAGGAGGAAAGAGGAAACAGTATGAAGTTTCCCTGAGGGTGAGACCTAACAGGTTGTCAGACTTTCCTATGAAGCTTCTAGACCCTGTGCTTTTCCTAACCTCTCCAGCTTGTCATGCTTGTCTGTCCACAGTTTCCACCAGCTAAAAGTGGTGTGGTGCCTCTAATTTCAGCCACCTCTCCCTGCCAGTGGTGTGGTTGACACAGAGGCTGAGGTAGTAGGCAGGCTTTGTTTGATTCTGCTTTCCAGCCCCTGGGGCCTGAATTCCCTGAAGTAGAGCCTCCACATGAGCTGGGACCCACCTCCTTTTATGGAGGACAATAAACCCTTAAGGGAATTGTCCCAAACTACCTATTGGTTTTGTCTCTCAGACATGCCTTAATTACACTCGTGCCTAGGACAGTGCTGGAGCCTGATAGTGCTTTATCTAATGAGCTGTTAAGAAGTTAAAAAAAAAAGCCTTTTCAGAGCCAGACCCTTCCTCCCCAGGTTTTCCAATCAAGAGCTGGAGTTGATACATAGCTCTAGTGTTCCCAGGCCCTGTATGCCCCCCTTTTCAGTATTTTGTGCTGTTCAAATAAAAAAGCCTCTGGTTTGTTTGTTTCTCCATCAGCCCTGCCCCCTCTCTACAAGGTGAAAACTCCTGATTCCTTTAGTGTTTAGTCCAGGTTTATCTGTGCTTGGGGCCTGTTTGCAGTAGTCAGAATTTATTAATTAATTCCACAATTGGAGCTTGGTTGGGCTTACTCCTTGCTACTAGTCAAGTCTGTTTCCTTTCCCCTTGGGGAACCAACCTGCTGTGCCCATGGGGGAGGGGCACCAGCCTCTGTAGCTTGAGTGACTTACAGTTCTGTGTGGGTTCTCAACTGATCCACTCATTCCAGACTGGTGTAGGATGTGCATCCCGTCACTGATTACCCCCAGCAGTTGTTCCATACAGTTTCTGGCTATTTACTGGCTGCTCTGGAGGGTAAACTCAATGAGTCTGTCACCTCATTATGCTGCCATTTTGTCCTGTCTCCTTGTTGTCATGTTCCTGACCTTAGTGGGAAAGCTTTTAGTCTTTCCCCATTGAGGATATTAGCTGTGGGTTTTCATATATTCCCTTTATCATGTTGAGGAAGTTCCCTCCTACTTCTATTGTTTGAAATGTTTTCATCAAGAAAGGATGTTGAATTTTGTCAAATGCCTTTTCTGAGCAATCAAGATGATCATGTGGTTTTTCTGCTTTGATTTATTGATGTGGTGTATTACATTAATTGATTTTCTTGTGTTGAACTAACCTTGCATACCTGGACTAAATCCCACTTGGTCATGGTGTATAATTCTTTTAATGTGCTCCTGGATTTGATTTGTTGAGGAGTTTTGCATCTATATTTATTACAGAGATTGGTCTGTAATTTTCTTTTCTTGTAGTATCTTTTTCTGGCTTTGGTATTAGGGTGATGTTGGCTTCATAGAATGAGTTAGGTAGCATTCCCTCCTCTTCAGTTGTTTTGCAGAGTTTAAACAGGATTCATACTAGTTCTTGGATGCTTGGCAGAATTCACATATGAAGCCATCTGGTACTGGAATTTTCTTTTTTTGGGAGATTTTTGTCTTAAATCTGTTTACTTGTGATTGGTTTGTTGAGGTCATCTATTTCTTCTCGAGTTGACATTGGTTGTTCATGGTTTCCTGGGAAGTCTTCCATTTTGTTCTACATTGTTTAGTTTATTAGCATATGGTTGTTCATAGTATCCTCCCATTAAATCCTTTATTTCTGTAGGGTGGATAGTTGTATACCCTCTCCCATTTCTGATTTTATTTGTTTGAATTTTCTCTATCTCTTTTTTTTGACAGTGTAGCTAAGCATCCATCAATTTTATTGATTTTCTCAAAGAACCAACTTCATGTTTTGTTAATTCTTTCTGTTATCTTTGTGTTCTGAATTTCATTTACTCCTTCTCTGATCTTTGTTATTTCTTTCCTTCTGTTTGCTTTGGTGTTAGTTTGCTCTTCTTTCTCTAGTTCCCCTAGGTGAACTATTAATTCCTTGATTTTTTGTTCTTTCTTCTTTTTTGATATAGGTACTTAGGGCAATAAATTCCCCTCTCAGCACTGCCTTTCTTGAATCCCATAAGTTTTGATATGATGTGTTTTCATTTCCATTTGCCTCAAGGAATTTATTGGTTTCTCTGTAATTTCTTCTTTGACCCACTCTTTGTTTAAGAGTATATTGTTTAGCCTCCATGTGTTTGTGAATTTTCCAGCCTTCTGCCTTTTATTGATTTCCAACTTCATTCTATTGTCATCTGAGAATATGTTTTGGATAATTTTTATCTTTTTAAATTCATAGAGACTTGTTTTGTGACCCAATATATGGTCTGTCCTTGAGAATAATACATGAGAAATTGAGAAAATCATATGTCCTGGTGTTGTGGGTGTATAGTGTTCTCTAAATGTCTTTTAAGTGTAGTTTATTTATTGTACTTTTCAACATCTGTGTTTCCTTGTTAATCCTCTGCCTAGATGTCCTATCCAGTGATGAATGTGGTTTATTGAAATCTCCAACTATTATTGTAGAGGTGTCTATTTCTCCCTTCAGTGTTGTTGGTTTGTTCCTCATGTAATTTGGAGCACTCTGGCTCAGCACATAAATATTTATGATTGTTTTGTCTACTTGATGAATTGTCTCTTTATTAGTACATAGTGTCCTTCTTTATCTCTTTTATTTTTTTCATTTGAAATCAAATTTGTCTGATATTAGTATAGCTACCCCCACTTTTTTTCTGGTTGTTGTTTTCATGATATAGCTTTTCCAAACCTTTAACTTTCAACCTATTTCTGTCCTGGGGCCTAAAATGAGTCTCTTGTACACAGCATATAGATAAGTCCTGTTTTTTCAACCCATTCTGCCAATCTGTTTTTTAAATGGTGAGTAAATCCATTAACATTTAGTGTATTAGTCTAAAGGCAGGTCTTTTTTCTGCCATTTTGTCATTTGGATTTTATAAATAACATCTTATTTTTTCCTCTCTCTCTTTTTACTGTTCATGATAGTCTTCATTTCTACACTCTTCTATAAGCCTGTCTTTCATGTCTTTCCTTTCTTTCTTTTTTTTTTGTTGCATGGGCAGGTACCAGAAATCGAACCTGGGTCTCCGGCATGGCAGGTAAGAATTCTGCCACTGAGCCACCATTGCATCGCCCTCATGTCTTTTCTTGTCTTCCTGTAGTGTTTTGTTTGGTATTTCTTGTAGAGTAGGTCTCTTTTTCAAAAACTCTCTCAGTGTTTGTTTGAAAATATTTTAAACTCTCCTTCATCTTTGAAGGAAAATTTTGTGGTATATAGAATTCTTAGCTGATGATTTTTCTTCTTTAGTATCTTAAATATATCATACCACTGCCTTCTTGCCTCCATGTTTTCAGCTGAGAAATCCACACAGAGTCTTATCGCGCTTCCTTTGTATGTGATGGATCTCTTCTCTTGCTGCTTTCAGAATTCTGTTTGTTTTTAACATTCGACAATCTGATTAGTAAGTTCCTTGGAGAAGGTCTATTTGGATCTATTCTGTTTGGGCTATGCTGTGCTCCTTGGATCTGTAATTTTATGCCTTTCATAATAGCTTGGAAATTTTCAATGATTATTCCTTCATTATTCTTTCTGATCCTTTTCCCTTCTCTTTTCCTTCTGGAACACCTAGGACACATATATTCATATGCTTCATGTTGCTATTCAGTTCCCTGAGACCCTCTTTGTATTTTTCCATTTTTTTCCCCCTATCTGTTCTTTTGTGTGTAAGATTTAAGCTGTCCTGTCCTCTAGTTCACTAATCCTTTCTTCTGTCTCTTCAATTCTGATGTCTTAAGTCTCTATTGCTTTTTCATCTTTTCTATTATACCTTTCATTCCCATAAGTTCTGCCATTTGTTTTTTCAAACTTTTGATTTCTTCTTTATGTTTGCCCAGTGCCTTCTTTATACCCTTCCTTTCTTTTGACATATCTTCCCTCTAATCATTGATTTGATTTTTGATGTGATTTTGCATGTTTGTTTGAACATCTTTTTTTAGTTATTTCAACTCCTGTATCTCATTTGAAATGTTAGTTTGTTCCTTAGACTGATGCTTGCAGTTATGAAACTTATTTCTGCAAGGGCAAAGTGAAGCCTACTTACAATTAGGAGTCATTCCCAGAGAACCTCTTTTGTTGCTCAAATGTAGCTTCTCTCTTTAAGCCAACTTTGCAAATAAATTCAGTACCCTCACCCTTACATAGGACATGATGCCTGGGGTATAAATCTCCCTGGCAACATGGTATCTGACTCCCAGGGATGAGCCTGGCCCTGGCATCATGGGATTGCAAAGGCCTTCTTGACCTAAAGGGGGAAAAGAATGAAATAAAATACGGTTTCAGTCGCTAATAAATTTTAAACAGAGTTGAGAGGTCATTCTGGAGGTTAATCTTATGCAAGCTTCATCCAGATATTGCAAATTGCCACAGTATCCAAGCCCCAACCAACATTATTCCTAAAAACCCTGAAGAATACCCTAGGCTCTATCTAAGACTATAAAAGTTTAACTTATTAAGTTCATTTTTTCAGAAACCTAAGGCCTCCATATTGTTCCTATGCCAAATCAGCACTGAAACCAGAGGTACCAGTCTCTCCAAGAATATCACCCAGTTTCATTCCTCTACCCCATAAGGTCCATACCCTTTTCCAGCACAAAGAGGCTAAAATGGTCATTGCCCAGATATCCCTAAAGACTGAGAGAAAGAACAAATGAGAGAGAAGAGATGTAAGTGAGAAATTAGGATTTAATTAGGATAATGAATACTAACTCATTATATAGATATTTCTTTTTAGTTTCTTGTGTATCAGAATAGTCAGAAGGAAATACTTGAAACTGTTTAACTGTGATCTAGTAGCTTTGCTCTTTGATAATGATTGCATAATTATATAGTTTTGATCATTTGACCATGTGATAGTAAAAACCATGTGACTGATGCATCCTTTATCCAGTGTGTGGGTAAATTGATAATAAAATAAAGGCATGCATGAAAAAAAATAGGTCAGGAATATGGGGAAAATACCACTATATAAACTATGTACAATAGTTTTGGTAGTATTTTAATAATTTTTCATCAATTGTAAGAAATGTAACAATTATTTAAAAAACAGTAGAATTACAAAAAAGTGCTGTCATCAATTGTAACAAATTTTCCACACCAAAGCAAGTGGTGGTGGTGGGATGGTATATGGGGATCCTGTATTTTATGCATGATTGTTCTGAAAACCCACAAGTTCTCTAATAAAACATTTTTTAAAAAGTGCAGTGGTGAAGGAAGTTAAAAAGGAAACCCTGATAAAAGTGACTTTGTTACTGGTTACAGTTGTGGCTAGAGAAGAGTTTATAATCTAAAGTACATTTTTTTAATGGATTTTAATTAGTCATCTTGTCTAATATTGTTCTCTGTCATCTTAGACAATGAAGTGTTTGTGGGAGCAGAGCTCCTCTTACAACAGGGGTTGTAATAAATGTTTCTGCACCTTGCTTAAGTCAGTATATTATGTGTGTGGCACAGTAAATAAAGAATGTGTATAAAATAATTCATTTCTATGGGAGCCATTATGTTCGTGATACATAAAATATATCTAATTAGGCAATTATTGATCTAGAAAAAGTTCTGTAATATGTGTGATTGTTTCCCTTCCTGGAGAGATTTTCCTTTTTCTCTCTCATGTACTAGAGCCCTAGGCTGTGCTCTTTGTTTTTAATTCCTATTTTTCCTCGTTGGCACCTTCTGTTAGCTTAGCTCTATTCCTGTGCTCTGGTCTGCTCTTTCAATCCAGCTTTCAGGCCTGTGTTTGTGTTGCTATTTAGCAGCTTTGCTTACTCTTTCTGGGGTGCTCTTCTGCCCCCAGTAACTTTTGGGTTAGGGGACAGACCCAGATCCTATTTGTGTCTTCCATGGGGCCAGCTAGGGTCAAGGTTCAAGGAAATCCAATATTTTAACTTAGGTGTACTAGTGATCAGACATCAGGGACCTAGACAGGTCACCTGGGTGGCTTCTGGAAGCCACAGTTGAATGCATGTGCACGGACCATTGCTATGAGCCTATAGGGTCTCAGGGCCCCAGGTCTGATGAGCAAGCAGCACCCAGCTGCCGCTGTGGGTGTATTGGTAGTCAGGCACTGGCAGTAGAATGTGTGTGGGCCAGGGAGCCACTACTCTGACTCTCACAGACTGCTGCACAGGTCCAATCCTGGGGTTTGTTTGGAGTTGTGGGGAGGGGGAATCCTGCACTAGTAAAGTTGTCCTGTTGCTCTCCTAACACTTTTTATATATTTTTTCCCTTCCAATTTATTTGGAGTTCGTTGATTGTTCTCTAGTCCTAATTTTCTCACAGAGATTTGAGAGAATTAATTTTGCCATTTTATTTTGTTATTTCTAAGAGGGAGATTTTAAGATGTCCTATGCCATCTTCTTGATGATGTCATCTTCTTTAAAAATATAGTCTATGGGCGGGCCACCGTGGCTCAGCAGGTAGGAATGCTTGCCTGCCATGCCCGAGGACCCGGGTTCGATCCCGGTGCCTGCCCATGTAAAAAAATATATATATATATAGTCTATGCCTAGGCATGGCATGCCTAAATGTCTAAAAATTTAGAAATGAAGAAAGCCTTAAAATTAGCCAGAGGAAAAAGAGATTACCTTCAAAGAAACAACAAGAAGATCGAGAGCTGATTTCACTATAAAAAATGGAATCCAGAAGGTTACAGAAATAATATCTTCAAAGGACTTCAAAGAACTGGCAACATAGAATTCTATATCCAGAAAAAATATTCTTCAAACAAGTAAAATAGAGACATTTTCAGAAAATAAAGGTAAGAGAATTTCTTAGCAACGCATTCACAAGTAAATACTGAAAGGTCCTCTTCAGGCAGAAGGAAAAATAGTCCAGATGAAAGCTCAGAGATAGTGGAAATTAAAAAGACTGCTAGAAAAAGTAGGGATGTGGGTAAATCTGAATGAATGTTGACCACAGAAAATTATAATAATGTCTTGTGGAACCTAAAGTATGTATTAATTAAAATGCGCTACCACAACAATTTAGGAGCAGATTAAATGGAATAATGTATTCTAATATTCTTGTATTGCTAGGTAAAGTGATAAAAATACTAGGTCAAGAATGAATGCTGTAATCTCTTAAAAAAAGAAAGCACTGTCAAGTAGACTTTTTTTCATGATAAAAATATTCTACATATGTGCTGTCCAGTATGGTAGCAGCCAGACACGTCTGGCTTTTGAGCACTTGAAATTGGCTAGTACCACTGAAGAACTCAATTTTAAAATTTTCTTTAATTCTGATTAAATTAAATAGCCACATATGACTCATGGCTGTTGTGTGAGCAGCTCTGGAGTAATCATTTATGCTCATGCATACATGTGCATACATGAGTAGTAAAAATAATGAAGCTAATAAGACATGTTATATTAAAGATAAGAAATAAGGCAAGATAGAAGAGACAAAAGAACGTGGATGATTAGGGACAGATAGAATCAAATCGTAGGATAGTAAATATAAAAGAAAATACATCAGTAATTATGTTAATGAAGAAATTTAAAAGATAAAGAGTGTTAGTCTGGATTAAAAACTGTGTGTGTGTGTGTGTTTGTATTCCTTATAAGAGGAATACCACGAAACCTAATACAGAAAAGTTTAAAAGTACAAAGACAGAAGAAACATAGACCATTTAAAGACTAATCAAAAGAAAGATGGCAGAACTAAATAAATATGAGCAGGAAGACTTTAAGCCAAGAATATTACTAGAGAGGAAGAAGGCATTTCATAATGATAAAATATTTACCATGAAGATTCTAAATTTGCACCTAATAACATAGCCTCAAAATACAGGAAAAGCTGACAGAACTAAAAAGAGAAATATACAAATCCAAAACCATAGCAGCTGATTTTAACACATCCCAAGTAACTGAAAGGAAGACAGAAAAGTGGCAAGATTTGGAAAAATTTAATCAGCAAGAAATGATCTTATTTAATCAATTCTGGTGATGAGACCATCTTGGAAATGTTTCCTTTCTTCTACATTTCTACATGGTATTTTTAAGAGGCATTTTTCATCTGTACTGGGAGGTATTTTCATTTGTAATTGGGAGACATAGACGGTTATCAGGTCATGCTTATCAGTTGTGAGAGCAAATAATGGTGCTCTAACTAGATATTTCTTAGTGCTTCGCTTTTTATCAAAGTGCTTTTCACAAAAATCCCATATCTGTGATGGTTACCGTCCTTTTACAGATTAGGAAACATCAGCTTAGATAGATTAGATATGTTCTTAATTGCACACATTAAGTGTTTGAGGTAATGCTAAAATACATATCTCTGACTCTGAACCTCTGTTCTTTCCATTCTGTCTTTTGTATAAAAGATGGCTTTTAAAAATAATTAATCAGGAACACTCCAAATTCGATAAATATTTATTACTATTTGTTGAGCATCCGCTCCATGCTTTCTCTTGAAGAGCTGCTGTGTAATGGGATGAAATGAATGTGGAGTCTGAAGACTTGAATCTGAGTCCTACCTGTGTGGTGTTGGTTAAGATGAATAAATTTCCTTGGTTTTCAGTTTCCTTGTCTTTAAAACGGGTGCAATGTTGCCCAATTTGTATAGCATTAAGAGTCATAAGGAGATGAAGTGTCTCTCCCAGGTTCCACAAGTTGGAAGATAGCAATAGCATCACAAATCAACATTTCCCTGGCCCCACGCTGACTTGCTTTGTGAGAACCCTGGCATCTTTAGTTCAGGATGCTACCAGGGATGTCTACCTCTTTATTGCTCAGCCCTTTTGGAAAACAGTATTGAAAGTATCAGAAATATGAAGCAACCATTCTCTGGGCAGAGATAGAAAATAAAGTTAAAAGAAAATGTAAAAAGATACTATATCTGAAAATGATTTGTGGATTCGAAAGGAATGCGGTAAAAAAGTACTGGGTTCCTCTTTAGTGTCGGGGCACTAGAAGGATAAAGAGATGAATAAGATTTGTGCCCAGCTTGTAAGCTGCTATCATGTTCCACTGCAATTAACCTTTGGCCTTGAACCTTCCTCTTTCTCTCTCTAAACCAGTTCAAGGTCCCAGGCTGGACACACTGATTTGCCAAAATCACAATCTTACTGCCAGCTGCTGGAACTGCTTTCTCTTCAAGGTATGGTCCTGCCTCCCACTTATCTTGGAATTCCCCATGGAAGGGCATTTGGATTTTGGTATTTGTTAGGAAGAAAGCCATACCTGAAAGAGAATAAATGCTCATCCAGTTGTGGAGAAGAAGAGTTTATTCATGATCTTGCAAGAATGGGCACCTAACCAAAAAATGGTAGCTGGTACACCAAACAATAGAGTGTCACAGGTGTTTATATACTAAGCCTAGTATGCAGGCCTCTCCCCGTTTCTCCACTGATTGGGTACTCTAGAAGTTACAGTCTATCCTGAGAGTCTAACTAATTCAAGTTTCCCATGGAAAGTTTCCATTTTTGATTATACTTTGCATTTCAATGACCCTGGCCATTACTTATTTAAACTTTATTTCTACCTGTTTGGCGCCAATTCTAGGCTTATGTCAGAGGTGCTCTCCTTTCCTGCCTGCAAGACCAGTTTGAGCTGTCGTGCAGCCCTTTCCTGCGCCATCTTGTGTGAAAGTTAAACTTAATTTTCTTACAGTATTGAATAGTCCAAAATGGCAATGGCCACTACATGCTTACGTTTTAGAGAATTCAGAGCAATGAGAAACCATCTAGTCCAACTGCATCATTTGATAAGTGAAGAACGCAATTTCTAGGGATGCTATGAAACTCTTTAAAGTTTTCATATAAAGTTAGTGGGGAGAGACACTAGAGTTTTCAAATTATTTCCAATCCCCTGAATCCCTTGAGGACTCTGGCTTCATTGATTCAATTTATACCACTTATAGATGTTTAAGAGGAAAGATAAGCAGATGGCAAATTTTATAGCCAGTGCCATTTCATGATCTGTATTGAGAATACTTTTAGGAAAGCAGGGTCCATTTGTGTTAGAATAAAGATTGATTTAACTGCATAGAAATAAGCAATCTCTCTAACTGTGTTTACTAAGAGGTTGGAAAAGAGAAGAGTGGGTAAAGAGAAAGCTATTTCTATGTTATGTTGATTGAAGTGTTTAAAATGAAGTCACCTTTAATAGGGTATAGATGAAATTGAGTTTATTTAAAAGTTAAAAAATTGGGAAATATTTTACAGTGTCTCTTTAAGAATTGTCAAATGAACTTTTTTTTTAAAGGTACATAAACACACACTCACACATAACTATTTCCTTCGTGGCTGAGCCTTAGAGATTCCAAGTTATTTTTGGTGCCAGATTTTAAACCAGAGGAAGTTTTATGGCTGAGTTAAAACCCCCCTGAAAGCAAAGGTTACAATGGAAATGCTGACAGAGTCCATGCCATGGCAACATTTGTGAGTTTTGTTTTATTAAAACAATAAACAACTTTTGTTCAAGTGCAAGTGAATATGAAAACAACAGAAAAAGGGCCCCTTCCTGCTTTTAATGCTTAATCTCTCTCTGTTATTTCCTTGGCCGGGCTCTGATCCCGAACTTACTGGGTCTCACATACAATTACTGGTCTGAAATCAGTGCTTGCACCCCAGGTCCTTATAAAAAGATCAATAAAACACCATGAGAGGGAGCTCACATCTGCCCCTGTTAAAGTGGATACCTAGTGTATACTAATCATTGGGTGTATTTATAACTGGCATTAGTGCTCATGTTTTAAATTTTGTAATTGACTTTGCATGCACTTCTGTGCCAGATTATTATCTAACAAATTAGATGTGTTTCCTCCTTCATTGCCAAGAAAGCATCAAGGTCTAAATAGTACCGCATGTTGGTACACACAGCTCATTGCTCAGTGGATAGATGGAAGAAAACAATCATATGCCAGAAGGCTCACCTTCTCTCACAATGTAGTTAGCAGACCAGCCTAAGCTGTTTAATGCTTTCCACATTTGGAGTCTTTGTAGGGAGCCTCAGTGGGCGTGGAAGTGAGGGGAAGTAAGAGTGCTCTACGCCCCCTGCTCCCCATTTGACCTAAAGCAATACTGTGCATAGTGTTACAAATGTCATGAATCTAGCAGGAGAATAAGAATCATCCAGGAAACAGCCTTTCAAAAAATTAACAAAAGGAATAATATCAATGAGGCCAAACTAAAATGTGAAAGAAATCAAATCAAATATGATGAAATGCCCTAAAAAGATGTTTAAAAAAAACGCTGTGTTTACAGAAAGTTACTGAAAATAACAAAATGGAATGAGATGTTTGAAAAGTAACAGTAGGCTGGAGGCAACAGTGCAGTGAATTGGTGAGAAATTTTCCATTGCCCAGGGAACTGCCTGAACTCACCAGAAAAAATTAGCCCATTTGCTTTTGTAATTAAATTGTATCGGGAGGCTCTATGCTCAAATATTCCAGCTACCAATGCCTATCAATTTAGAACAGGAATTCTCAATCCAGACTGAAGATTAAAATCACCTGGCCAGGGTTTGGGAGGAGGAGGGGTGGGTAGAAATCATGATGCCTAGTCTACAGCCAAGAACAATTTAATAAGAGTTTCTGGAAGTCTGGTGATGAGATGTTGTACATCAGTAACCTTTTAAAAACTCCCAGGTGATTCCAGGGTTCAGGTGAGGCTGTGGACAATTTACTTAGAGTGACCCAGCAGCCCCAGAAATACTGACCTTTCAACAGAAAAAAAACTACAGATGTGTATGATAGGACACTACCTCAAATGCAGTTTATTGAGCCTTCTTAGTTACCAGCATATTTGCAATTTGGTTCTGTGGCTGGGGAAATTCTCCATTTGGTAGAATATCTGCAGCAAATGTTTGAATGACATCAGTGAATGAAAGCCTCAAAACTTTTCCTTATTTGCAAGCAGCAGCAGGCCCTTGTTTAAATAATGACCAGTAGTAATTACTTCTTAAAATCACCAATTTCTTCTTTTCTTTATGCTTTCTGTGTTATAGATGCACAAAGCTGCATTGTAGATGAGATGGCAGAAAACAGGTTTTTGGACTAATTGAGTAGATGGTGCAGTTGCTCTGTGCTCCATCTTGTTTAATTACTGAGTTTGAAATTATGAAAGGTGGTTGAATATTCCAGGCATCTGAAGGATTGTTCTGAATTCAGTCAATTCCTTCTTCACGAGCTGTTCTCTGGGCCAAAAATGCTGAAGAGAGTGGATAACATTCGGAATGTGGAAAAGCCAAAGTCAAGCCTACCTGGGATTCAGGAAAAGCCTGTGGAAGGAGTCTTTTTCCTCACGGGTTGTTGTGTCATGATAAGTCACATGATAAACTTTCATTTTGGGAAAAGGTTGTTTGAAGTAGTCTACAAATTACATATACATATATATATATATATATATATAGGCTGTATTTCTGACTCATTCATGAGAAACATCTTTTCAGCCCTCTTGCCTGTCAACACTCCCATCACTCCCCATTAATACAAATGCAAGAGAAGAGTGAGCTGTGATCCCTCTAAGCCAGCCTTTCAGAGCAGGCTGTGCCCTGAAGCAATGGTGTTTGGGTGCTTTAGCAGACCTTGGAAGAGGCTGATTCAGAGTCAAGAGCTGTTAAAGTTTGATTTCCATCCCCTTATAATCGGGCCATGATATTCTGATTGGAAAATGCTATTCTAGTACAGATGCCATTATTAGCACAGATGATTTTGCCCTTTTGTGCTAGATTGCTCAGGTTTTACTGTAACACAGACCTACAACATGATTGGCTTAAAACAATAGAAATTTGTCTCTCAATTCTGGAGACTAGAAGCCCACAATCAAGGTGTTGACAGAATCATGCTCTCTGTGAAGTCTGTAGGGTTCTGGCCATGACTTGCCAACAATCCAAGGCATCTGTCTGTCTTACATGACTATCTTCTCTTTCTGACTATGTTCAAATTTCCTCTCCTTATAGCAGCACCAGCCTTACCTTAATGAATATCTTCAAAGATCTTATTTCTAAATAGGATTATGTTCATAAGACTGAGCGTTAGGACTTTTGGAGGACACAATTCAACCCTCCTCTAGAGAGGTGAGAAAATGGAAATTTACTGAT
Source organism: Tamandua tetradactyla (assembly GCF_023851605.1). Lineage (NCBI taxonomy): Eukaryota > Metazoa > Chordata > Mammalia > Pilosa > Myrmecophagidae > Tamandua > Tamandua tetradactyla. Next base: position 118,520,403 of record NC_135332.1, read on the forward strand.
TTTAAGTGACTCATCTCAGCCAGGCAAATGCTCTTTTAAATGTTTTACTTATAACTTGTGATTTTGTCATATTTTGCTTTTCAACAATGGCAAAGGGAGAGACACAAGGGATAACAGAACATATGATTTCAAGAAGAAAAAACAGTACAATGTGACCTCATGATATTTAAATTCTTTATAAAGTCATTATTGAACTTGAATTGAGGCTGCACATTACTCTCTTGTTTGGAAGTCTGACTGTGGCTCTAAGCTATGTACAATGGAGGTGTCATGCTGGGGATCAATAAATATTTATTTGGTAATTGTGATTAAGTAGAGAATGGTGAACATTCTTTATGAATAATGTTTTTGGTTATCAAAAAGAGTTCATTGAGAGAAATTCTGGGCCTTCCGTTTCTATTATTTATAATAGTGCCTCAAAATTTTTCTAATCCTTCTGGACTAACTACTTTATTAAATAAGAGAGAGGTGATTGAACTTTAAAATGAGGAGGGCCAAGCTACTTTCTTTTTTAGAAAAGTTAAATGATTTGCCCAAAGTTACACATCTAGTTAGAGGCAGACCTAGGACTAAAACCAAGGAAAATATGCAGTAGATTCTTAATTCTTTTTTTCTTTTTTTAATTTCTTATGTGTTTCCAAATAAATGTGTTGAGTGGAAAACATCCTTAGAGTAGGAAAAAAAAGGCAGAGGAGGATGTTTGGAGTACAGGGTGCCCTCAGACTGTCACAGCAGCTCTAAATCAGCAGACATCTCCCTTTAGCTGATCTTGGTCTTCTCCAATGTTTCCTTCACATCCTTTTTATAATACTGGCTGTTACTTTTCTGATTCTATTGTGTGTGCCACTTAATTGTCAGTTTAACAATCTACATGGAGCACCAATATTTAATCACCCATGCTTTGTTAGTGAAAAGACAAGTGAAAATATAGGGATCTAAGAATTCTAGTTACTTAAATATCCAAAATATTGCAACTGTCTATTTGTTTGTATCTCCCATAGACAGGGAGTGAACTATCTAGTTTCTTGTCACATTTCTAGTGCTGGGCACATAATTAGTGCTCAATTAATACTGATGCATTTTGCAGGCATCTTTTTGACTACCTTACTAAGAATGTCTGTAAATATGTATTTTAAATACCTGACCACATAGGTGTTTCTCAGGTTTCCAGTAAACATACTGTAAAAAAATCTCCCAAAAGAGCTAGTGAAAACATATTCTTTTGTTCATTTATGTTTACAATACGAGAACAACTTTTCTAGGAATGCAAAAAATGTTCACCAGTATTCATGGCTTCACTTAGGATAGAATTGTATTTTTGCAATCATTCAGTAAACAGCTTTTAGTTACGTTTTACAAAATAATTTTGCATGCATCTTCATTTGACTTTTATAAAATCCTTATGAAATAGGTGAGAGTGATACTATTTTCATTATTTTTAATTTATGTAAATTGGAAGTTCAGTGACTTACTTAGACCATTTCCTGCATAAGGTGATTTTAAAGAAAAAAAGTTCCCAAGTCACCGACAGTAGGGAGCCAGATCTTCTGATGCTAAACTCCATATACTTTCTAAGGTCCCACATTTCCTCCATAGATGGGAGCTTTGACCTTGGTAAATTACTCAGTGTAACTTGCCCCTCTTAAAATGCATTGGAGATTATGGTCCTGACTCCATCCCTCCACAGCACTGTAGAGTTACTCAAAGGAGAAGGTCAAGTTGTGAGTGGCTTCATGGGAGTTTTTCCTTCTCTGTATAACCTTCTCCTTTATTATAAAATCCGGTGGCCTTTGTTACGTACCTCATTGTCAAATCTACTTACCTAAAATCTCATAATCCTAAAAGTCTCCAGATAACAACAAGCTAACATTGGTCTTGGGAAAAATTTATTACAGCCAAATGCTGAGCTAACAATAGAATTTGGACAGTTCCTTGGAATATACTAATAGGACTTAAAGTCGATTCTACAAATAATTGAGAGTTGTCTATGGTTAAGGAGAATCTGTGTTTACAAGCATAAGTAACACCCATTCCCTATCTTTAGAATGTATCTAATTTTGTAGAAGAGACATGAATAATTAACTTCAATGTGATGGGTGCTAAATAATCAGTATAATCAAACTCTAATAGGGGTACCGAAGAAGGATTAAAGCCTCTTGGTCAGATTTGGGGTCATTTTATGAAAGTGACACATAATCTGGGATTAAAAGATAAATTGGATTTTATCAAGCAGGGAATATAGTAATGCATTATATTCACCTAATAATATAGGTGAAAGAAATGAACTGAGCAAAGACCTAATGGCATGGTAATGCATGGCTTTTAAAGGAATTGGCAGAAAGTTGCCATAGTTAGATTATAAAATTCTTAAGAGGAAATGTTAGGAAATGAATGTAGGAAAGTGTACTGGACCAGAGTTTTGAGTCCTTGAATGTCAGATCTTGTTGGCATTTAATACTCTTTTAGTTGGGAAATCAGACATAGGTGGTAGGACATAAACAATAATGTAGCAACCCAAATCCAAACAGAAATCCCAAACAGCATCTGTGCTTGTGGACCATGTGGAACGAAGAGGTACCTGTGATATGGTGATAATGTGATTTTAGCAGACCTTTACAGGAAACCTATCTATGACACAAGGACTGTGTGGACCCTTACCAAGTATTAGATGTGATGAAACAAATGATATCCTGCAGGGCTTCTCCACTTGAATGTGCATGCAGATCACTTGGGGAGCCTGTTAATATGCAGATTTTCATTCATTGGGTCTGGGCTGGGGCCTGAGATTGCATTTTAACAAGCTCCCAAGTCAAGCTGCTAGTACGTAGACTGTGCTTCATGGACCAAGGACCTTCCACACTGAATAAAGACCTGAACATCTGTACGCCTGTGCTCTAGTCCTAGTCCTTTTCTGGATTTTTTTGTGACCCAGGGCAAGGTATTTAAACTTGCTGGATATCTTGGTTAGCAGGCAGTTGTCATTTTAAGAAGGCTGATGTTAATAGAAAAATTTTGCTCAACCTCAAATGATTATGGAAATTAACTCCATGAAGATCTTCCAGCAAATGATTATAAAGCACTAGACTAAATGTAAGACAAATGACATCACTTAATATGAGATGTTTTTCTTGGAAGTAAACTTTTATCACTGAAACCGTGAAGGGAATTGATTTTTTTTAACTTTTTTTAATTAATTAAAAAATTAACAAACAAAACATTGATATCATTCCATTCTACATATACAATCCGTAATTCTTAATATCATCACATAGTTGCATATTCATAATTTCTTAGAACATTTGCATCGATTTAGAAAAAGAAATAAAAGACAACAGAAAAAGAAATAAAACAGTAAAAGAGGAAAAAAAAGATTATACATACCATACCCCTTACCCCTCGCTTTCATTTACCACTAGCATTTCAAACTAAATTTATTTTAACATTTGTTCCCCCTATTATTTATTTTAATTCCATATGTTCTACTCTTCTGTTGATATAGTAGCTAAAAGGAGCATCAGACACAAGGTTTTCACATTCGCAGAGTCTCATTGTGAAAGCTATATCATTGTTCAATCATCGTCAAGAAACATGGCTACTGGAACACAGCTCTACATTTTCAGGCATTTCCCTTCAGCCTCTCCACTACATCTTGAATAACAACGTGATATCTACTTAATGCATAAGAATAACCTCCAGGATAACCTCTCAACTCCGTTTGGAATCTCTCAGCCATTGACACTTAGTCTCATTTCACTCTTTCTCCTTTTGGTTGAGAAGGTTCTCTCAATCCCTTGATGTTAATTCTCAGCTCATTCTAGGGTTTTTCTCAGTCCCTTGATGCTGAGTGGTCAGCTCATTCCAGGATTTCTGTCCCACGATGCCAGGAAGGTCCACACCCCTGGGAGTCATGTCCCACGCAGAGAGGGGGAGGGTGGTGAGACTGCTCGTCATGTTGGCTGGAGAGAGAGGCCACATCTGAGCAACAAAAGAGGCTCTCTTGGGGGTGACACTTAAGCCTAAATTTTAAGTAGACTTAACCTATCCTTTGTGGGGTTAAGTTTCATATGAATAAACCCCAAGACTGGGGGCTCATCCTATAGCTTTGGTTGTCCACACTGCTTGTGAGAATATCAAGAATTCAACTTGGGGAAGTTGAATTTCTCCCCACTCTCATCATTCCCTGAAGGAGGCTTGCAAATACTTTTCCAGTCACTGATCAAATCACTCTGGGATTCATCGGGGCATCACTCTGGACAAACCAACAAAATCTCATGTCCTACCTGAGATAGGGAATTGATTTTCAAAATTATTTTATGTAGACTGAAGTTACTTGCCTAGGTCTCATAAAAGAGCCAGAAAATGGACACTTTCAGTCCACGAGCTCTAGGTTTTTACTTGGGAAGCCAGAGTTTTATAATGGTTTTAGTTGTGTCATTATTGGAAAAAGATGTGAGCCCAATCTGATCATATCACTTTAGTCCCTATAAATACCTCAAGTTCTCTCCTCTGGTGTCCTCACATTTCCCTGAACATCTCCGAGCTATGTTCCCTAAAGTAGTTATAGGCAATAATTGGCTTTACTATCCATACCAGCATTATGCTTTGCTTTCCCGCTTTTTCTCTCTTAAAGAGGGGTAGACGTTATTCCACTGTGGCGTGAATTATTCAGATTGACACTTTCAGAAATTTAGAAATAATCAGAATTGTGTACTTAAAAATATTTCTGTAAAAATTCTCTATTGACTTTCATAAGTACAAGATCATTCTATCTTTTAAAAAATCCTTTGCCAAAGGATATCTGCTGGAGAAGATATTTCACTTGATTGTAATTTTTGAGCTTAGAATTTAAGGCCGGACTATTTTGTTGTTATACTATTGAAATTATTGTCTATTTTTCACTTGCTGTTTGTCACCTCCTACTAATGGACACTCTACAGGGACCAAAATAACAAACCAAATTAAGAACAACCTTCCAAGTCTTTGGGAATTAGTCTTGTATAGGACTTTTAAGAAACAAAAGGCTATCTCCTCTTTTGTTTCTTACCCATTTCCCAAAGGGGGCTTTGCAAATACTTTTTTATTCACTGCTCAAATCACTCTGGGATTCATTGGGGCATCACTCTGGACAAATCTACAAAATCTCATGCCCTACTCCAGGTTCCATGTACTGTGGAGTTCAATTAAGCTGTCCACATAAGTTATATTAGGAAATGCACTAGTTAAAATATGAATTTTGTACCAAATAAATATTTTTTGCTTTAGTCTCACACATAAGTTAGAGTTTTAAAATATGAATTACCATCTATTTTCAGCACCTTGAGAATTGACATTTCTTTGTTCTTCCCTACACAAAAACATTTTTAAATTTGTACATTTAGTCACTATTATCATACACTCTAGGCATTCCTAGATTATACCATCTCAGTCTTTTATCCTGTATTTTTCCTTCTGATTTCCTTTGTGCCCCCAGGCCTCCTCCCTCTATCATTCTCACATTCAGCTTCATTCAGTGTTCCAATATTGTTGTATTACAGTTAGGTAGTATTGTGCTATCCATTTCTGAATTTTTATAATCAGTCCTGTTGCACAATCTATGTCCTCTTGTTGGTTTGTCCAGGTTAGTGTGATGCCCTGATATAGCCCAGAATAATTTGGACAGTGAATAAAGAAGTATTTGCAAAGTCCCCTTGGAAGACTGGAGAGAAAGGAAGAAATACTCAGCTTTCCTCTTTGGAGAATTTCTGATATTTGTTTTTTTGAAAGCAGAGGGGACACCCAAATCAATAGGCTGAGCCCTCCACCTTGTGGTTCACCCCTTTGAAACTTATTCCTGCAAAGGACAGACTAAGTCTACCTAAAATTATGCCTAAGAGTCACCCCCAGAGAACTTCTTTTTTGCTCAGATGTAGCCTCTCTTTGTAAGCCAACTCGGGAGATGAATTCACTGCCCTCCCCCAACGTGGGACATGACTCCCAGGGGTGTAAATCTCCCTGGCAATGTGGGACAGAACTCCTGGGATGAGCCAGGACCTGGCATCATGGTATTGAGAAAGGCTTCTTGACCAAAGGGGAAAGAGAGAAATCAGACAAGATAAAATTTCAGTGGCTGAGAGATTTTAAACAGATTTGAGAGGTTATCCTGGAGGTTATTCTTATGCGCAATATAGATATGCATTTTTAGTTTACAGTGTATTGGAGTGGCTTGAGGGAAATACCTGAAGCTGTTGAACTGTGCTCCAGTAGCCTTGATTCTTGAAGATAACTGTATAGCTTTATAACTTTTACAATGTGATGTGTGATTGTGAAAACCTTGTGTCTGAAGCTCCTTTTATCCAGGGTATGGACAAATGAGTAAAAAAGTATGGATAAAAAATAAATAATAGTGGTGATAAGGGGTAAAATAAATTGAGTCAATTGAAATACTAGTAGTCAGTGATAGGGAGGGGTAAGGGGTATGAGATACATGAGTTTTTTCTTTTTTCTTTTTCTGGAGTGATGCAGATGTTCTAAATATGATCATGGTAATGAAGACACAACTATGTGAGCCATTGATTTTCCACCATATATGGACTGTATGTGTGTGAAGATGCATCAATAAAAAATATATTTTTAAATACTATCTCTCTAAAGAAAAGTGTGTATGTGTGTTGTATGTGGTAGAGAGAGAGGTTAGGACAGAGTTAGTGTGACTAAGATAGAAAATACAAAATTACTTGTGGGCCAGATAGTAGCACAGCTAATATTTATATACAACAGTTTAGAACTTGATTTAACCTTTCACAAAATGAAGAGTGTAAATATTGTTTTCTTTCTTTTTAGTCAAAAAACACTTCCTGTATGTACTAGGCACTTTATAATGGGTACAAAAGGGTCAGGAAATCAAACAATTCCAAGATTTCCAAACAACAAAAAACTGGGAAGGAACTCATTTGTAACCATAGAACACTTATTCCCAATTCATGTATTTTGAAATTTCAAGATGTTGGTGGATTTTAAAAGGGTGTCAAGAGTTTTAAATAAATTTACAATAGGCAAATCACTAAATGCTAGCTAACCACATAGGATAAGATTCCCAAAGCTTCTGTGACATCGTTATTGTTTTCTATTAAATTTTATTGAGGCCAACAGTGTTTGGTCAAGTGAGGCTTAGATGAGAAGTCAGAAAATAAAGATTAGATTCCAAATTTGCCACTAACTGAATACTTACCTACCGATAAATTGAAGTAATCCTGGCTAAATTATTTAACTTCTCTGAGCTTTAATTCCTCATCTTTAATATGGATGTGATACTATTGGTCTTACCTTTTTTCCAGAGGTTGTTTTAGAGACTGTAATAGAGTAGGAATGTGAACATGCTTTGGGGATGTTGAAGTGATATGGAAAAAGCAAGGTAAGACAAAGTATTTTTGCTACTACATGCAATCTAGGAAATATGCAGGTCCTACATGCAAAAGTTATTTCATTTTGTTTTAAGAGTTGATGCATGCTGGGCTCCACAAGAAGCATGGAGATTAGCATGCAGGAGGTTTATTAGGAAGTCTTCTTGGAATTAATAACTGTGGGAGTGAAGGAAGCAGGATTGGGTCAAAGGAGAAGTAGTTTTAAGGTAGTCTCAATGACAGCCCCAGCTAATAACTATGAGGAGCTCTGAAGCTGGGGAGATCTGTTTCAGGCAGTCATTACGTGTGGGCTTCCCTAGCAGGACTCTGAAGTGGACTGATGATTGAAAGGCATTTGCAGCAGCATTTCCAGGAGGGATACAGTCCTTTATTCCTGAGTTCTGGGTATACAAGTATCCTTTCGCTAAAATGCTAGAATAGCCAGGTGTTCTTTTATTTAGGGTACATCAAATTATCATTTCACAGTGTTTTGCTAGGTTTCTACTTAGGTAGCATGAGCCATCTTAAAAATGTTTCCTTGTAAAGACTGTTAGACTGGTATTTCCTGAGAATTGATCTTCATAATTCCAGAAAAACATTTTTTGCTTCTAAATTTCATGATAAAAATATATTTAAAAGTTCTTTAAATTTTCTATTGTAAGTTTAGCATGTTGTAGGAAAAATAGTTGAATTTATGATTTAAGAATCTTGCAGGGCTTTTCTCCGCCGGCCCGCCGCGCGGCGCCCAAGCCCCGCAGCAGCCGAGCCGCCCGACCTCCTTCTCCCCTCTCTTTCTCCGCCGGCCCGCCGCGCGGCGCCCAAGCCCCGCAGCAGCCGAGCCGCCCGACCTCCTTCTCCCCTCTCTTCCCCTCCTGCTCCGGCTGCTCTCCAACCACCACGGTGCCCTCTTCCCCCGCCTTCACCGTGCTCCTCCGCTACCAGCCTCGACAGCCTTGCCGCCCTCACCTTTCCTCCTCCAGAACAGCTACTGGGGGAGTGGAGATAATACAGAGCAGCTCCCGGAGCCACGACGGAGATCAAAGGGACAACGGACCCCATCCTGGAACGGCTGACTATCTGGAAGAACCAGCTCCGGTGAGATCACCAAGGGGCACGGGCTTTCCTGGGTGGGACGACAAGCGACTGGAGTCCCTCCCTTCCACCTTCCTGGGCCAGCTGGTAGAATTGGACAGGCGGTCCCCTTAGGCCGCGGCGGCTGGTGCCCCCACCACACGAGGCCCCCCGGAACAACTGAGATAGTTGGGTCGGAAACCCCCAGACTGCAGAGAACAGTGACCGGGGGATCCCTTCCACACACGTGACTCCCCCGTCGGCTGGGAACAGTGTACTCTCCCGGGCTGCGACAGCTGGCGCCCTACCGCCACGCTTGGTGCCCCGCGCCGACTGGCTAATTTGGCCGGACGCTCTCCTGTGCTGCGACGGCCGGCGACCCTCCCCACGTTTGGAACCCCGGGCCGGCTGGCATTCTTCCAAGACGCTTAGGTTGCCGAACCTCCCCTACGGCGAGAGTTTTCCAGAGTTGAGGGACCCACAGCAACTTTCGCTGGTGGAACCCACAGATAGGCGTGTGCCACGAGCGCCACCTACTGGGCAGGATAGGAAGAACAGAACCCAGAGATTGCGCAGAAAAATCTTTCAAGCTGTGGGGTCGAACACCCGGGGAAATCTGACTAAATGCCCAGACGCCAGCAGAAGATAACGGATCACACTCAGAAAATTGAACATATGGCCCAGTCAAACGAAGAAACCAATAGTTCAAATGAGATACAGGAGCTGAAACAACTAATGCTGAATATACGAACAGAAATGGAAAACCTCTTCAAAAATGAAATCGATAAATTGAGGGAGGACATGAAGAAGACATGGGCTGAACATAAAGAAGAAATAGAAAAACTGAAAAAACAAATCACAGAACTTATGGAAGTGAAAGATAAAGTAGAAAAGATGGAAAAAACAATGGATACCTACAATGACAGATTTAAAGAAACAGAAGATAGAATTAGTGATTTGGAGGATGAAACATCTGAATTCCAAAAAGAAACAGAAACTATCCGGAAAAGAATGGAAAAATTTGAACAAGGTATCAGGGAACTCAAGGACAATGTGAACCGTACAAATATACGTGTAGTGGGTATCCCAGAAGGAGAAGAGAAGGGAAAAGGAGGAGAAAAACTAATGGAAGAAATTATCACTGAAAATTTCCCAACTCTTATGAAAGACCTATAATTACAGATCCAAGAAGTGCAGCGCACCCCAAAGAGATTAGACACAAATAGGCGTTCCCCAAGACACTTACTAGTTAGAATGTCAGAGGTCAAAGAGAAAGAGAGGATCTTGAAGGCAGCGAGAGAAAAACAATCCGTCACATACAAGGGAAACCCAATAAGACTATGTGTAGATTTCTCAGCAGAAACCATGGAAGCTAGAAGACAGTGGGATGATATATTTAAGTTACTAAAAGAGAAAAACTGCCAGCCAAGACTCCTATATCCAGCAAAATTGTCCTTCAAAAATGAGGGAGAAATTAAAACATTCTCAGACAAAAAGTCACTAAGAGAATTTGTGACCAAGAGACCAGCTCTGCAAGAAATACTAAAGGGAGCACTAGAGTCAGATACAAAAAGACAGAAGAGAGAGACATGGAGAAAAGTGTAGAAAGAAGGAAAGTCAGATATGATATATATAATACAAAAGGCAAAATGGTAGAGGAAAATATTATCCAAACAGTAATAACTCTAAATGTCAATGGACTGAATTCCCCAATTAAAAGACATAGACTGGCAGAATGGATTAAAAAACAGGATCCTTCTATATGCTGTCTACAGGAAACACATCTTAGACCCAAAGATAAATATAGGTTGAAAGTGAAAGGTTGGGAAAAGATATTTCATGCAAACAACAACCAGAAAAGAGCAGGAGTGGCTATACTAATATCCAACAAATTAGACTTCAAATGTAAAACAGTTAAAAGAGACAAAGAAGGACACTATATACTATTAAAAGGAACAATTAAGCAAGAAGACATAACAATCATAAATATTTATGCACCGAACCAGAATGCCCCAAAATACGTGAGGAATACACTGCAAACACTGAAGAGGGAAATAGACACATATACCATAATAGTTGGAGACTTCAATTCACCACTCTCATCAATGGACAGAACATCTACACAGAGGATCAATAAAGAAATAGAGAACCTGAATATTACTATAAATGAACTTGACTTAACAGACATTTATAGGACATTACATCCCACAACAGCAGGATACACCTTTTTTTCAAGTGCTCATGGATCATTCTCAAAGATAGACCATATGCTGGGTCACAAAGCAAGTCTTAACAAATTTAAAAATATTGAAATCATACACAACACTTTCTCGGATCATAAAGGAATGAAGTTGGAAATCAATAATAGGCGGAGGGCCAGAAAATTCATAAATACATGGAGGCTCAACAACACACTCTTAAACAACAAGTGGGTCAAAGAAGAAATTGCAAGAGAAATTAGTAAATACCTAGAGGCAAATGAAAATGAAGATACAACATATCAAAACTTATGGGACGCAGCAAAGGCAGTGCTAAGAGGGAAATTTATTGCCCTAAATGCCTTTATCAGAAAAGAAGAAAAGGCAAAAATGCAGGAATTAACTGTCCACTTGGAAGAACTGGAGAAAGAACAGCAAACTAATCCCAAAGCAAGCAAAAGGAAAGAAATAACAAAGGTTAGAGCAGAAATAAATGAAATTGAAAACATGAAAACAATAGAGAAAATCAATAAGACCAGAAGTTGGTTCTATGAGAAAATCAACAAGATTGATGGGCCCTTAGCAAGATTGACAAAAAGAAGAAGAGAGAGGATGCAAATAAATAAGATTAGAAATGAAAGAGGAGACATAACTACTGACCTCACAGAAATAAAGGAGGTAATAACAGGATACTATGAACAACTTTACGCTAATAAATACAACAATTTAGAAGAAATGGACAGGTTCCTGGAAAGACATGAACAACCAACTTTGACTCAAGAAGAAATAGACGACCTCAACAAACCAATCACAAGTAAAGAGATTGAATTAGTTATTCAAAAGCTCCCTAAAAAGAAAAGTCCAGGACCAGACGGCTTCACATGTGAATTCTATCAAACATTCCAGAAAGAATTAGTACCTACTCTCCTCAAACTCTTCAACATAATCGAAGTGGAGGGAAAACTACCTAATTCATTCTATGAAGCCAACATCACCCTCATACCAAAACCAGGCAAAGATATTACAAAAAAAGAAAACTACAGACCAATCTCTCTAATGAATACAGATGCAAAAATCCTCAATAAAATTCTAGCAAATCGTATCCAACAACACATTAAAAGAATTATACATCATGACCAAGTAGGATTCATCCCAGGTATGCAAGGATGGTTCAACATAAGAAAATCAATTAATGTAATACACCATATCAACAAATCAAAGCAGAAAAATCACATGATCATCTCAATTGATGCAGAGAAGGCATTTGACAAGATTCAACATCCTTTCCTGCTGAAAACACTTCAAAAGATAGGAATACAAGGGAACTTCCTTAAAATGATAGAGGGAATATATGAAAAACCCACAGCTAATATCATCCTCAATGGGGAAAAATTGAAAACTTTCCCCCTAAGATCAGGAACAAGACAAGGATGTCCACTATCACCACTATTATTCAACATTGTGTTGGAAGTTCTAGCCAGAGCAATTAGGCAAGAAAAAGAAATACAAGGCATCAAAATAGGAAAGGAAGAAGTAAAACTATCACTGTTTGCAGACGATATGATACTATATGTAGAAAACCCAGAAAAATCCACAGCAAAATTACTAGAGCTAATAAATGAGTACAGCAAAGTAGCAGGCTACAAGATCAACATTCAAAAATCTGTAGCTTTTCTATACACTAGTAATGAACAAGCTGAGGCAGAAATCAAGAAACGAATCCCATTTACAATCGCAACTAAAAGAATAAAATACCTAGGAATAAATTTAACCAAAGAGACAAAAAACCTATATAAAGAAAACTACAAAAAACTGTTCAAAGAAATCACAGAAGACCTAAATAGATGGAAGGGCATACCGTGTTCATGGATTGGAAGACTAAATATAGTTAAGATGTCAATCCTACCTAAATTGATTTACAGATTCAATGCAATACCAATCAAAATCCCAACAACTTATTTTTCAGAAATAGAAAAACCAATAAGCAAATTTATCTGGAAGGGCAGGGTGCCCCGAATTGCTAAAAACATCTTGAGGAAAAAAAACGAAGCTGGAGGTCTCGCGCTGCCTGACTTTAAGGCATACTATGAAGCCACAGTGGTCAAAACAGCATGGTATTGGCATAAAGATAGATATATTGACCAATGGAATCGAATAGAGTGCTCAGATATAGACCCTCTCATCTATGGACATTTGATCTTTGATAAGGCAGTCAAGCCAACTCACCTGGGACAGAGCAGTCTCTTCAATAAATGGTACCTAGAGAACTGGATATCCATATGCAAAAGAATGAAAAAAGACCCATCTCTCACACCCTATACAAAAGTTAACTCAAAATGGATCAAAGATCTAAACATTAGGTCTAAGACCATAAAACAGATAGAGGAAAATGTTGGGAGATATCTTATGGATCTTACAACTGGAGGTGGTTTTATGGACCTTAAACCTAAAGCAAGAACACTGAAGAAGGAAATAAATAAATGGGAGCTCCTCAAAATTAAACACTTTTGTGCATCAGAGAACTTCATCAAGAAAGTAGAAAGACAGCCTACACAATGGGAGACAATATTTGGAAACGACATATCAGATAAAGGTCTAGTATCCAGAATTTATAAAGAGATTATTCAACTCAACAACAAAAAGACAGCCAACCCAATTACAAAATGGGAAAAAGACTTAAACAGACACCTACCAGAAGAAGAAATACGGATGGCCAAGAGGCACATGAAGAGATGCTCAATGTCCCTGGCCATTAGAGAAATGCAAATCAAAACCACAATGAGATATCATCTCACACCCACCAGAATGGCCATTATCAACAAAACAGAAAATGACAAGTGCTGGAGAGGATGCGGAGAAAGAGGCACACTTATCCACTGTTGGTGGGAATGTCAAAGGGTGCAACCACTGTGGAAGGCAGTTTGGCGGTTCCTCAAAAAGCTGAATATAGAATTGCCATACGACCCAGCAATACCATTGCTAGGTATCTACTCAAAGGACTTAAGGGCAAAGACACAAACGGACATTTGCACACCAATGTTTATAGCAGCGTTATTTACAATTGCAAAGAGATGGAAACAGCCAAAATCTCCATCAACAGAAGAGTGGCTAAACAAACTGTGGTATATACATACGATGGAATATTATGCAGCTTTAAGACAAGATAAACTTATGAACCATGTAATAACATGGATGGACCTAGAGAATATTATGCTGAGTGAATCCAGCCAAAAACTAAAGGACAAATACTGTATGGTCCCACTGATGTGAACGGACATTCGAGAATAAACTTGAAATATGTCATTGGTAACAGAGTTCAGCAGGAGTTAGAAACAGGGTAAGACAATGGGTAATTGAAGCTGAAGGGATACAGACTGTGCAACAGGACTAGATACAAAAACTCAAAAATGGACAGCACAATAATACCTAATTGTAAAGTAATCATGTTAAAATACTGAATGAAGCTGCATCTGAGCTATAGGGTTTTTTTTGTTTTTGTTTGCTTGTTGGTTTGTTTGTTGTTGTTGTTTTTTACTATTACTACTACTTTTATTTCTTTTCTTTATATTAACATTTTATATCTTTTTCTGTTGTGTTGCTAGTTCCTCTAAACCGATGCAAATGTACTAAGAAACAATGATCATGCATCTATGTGATGATGTTAAGAATTAATGATTGCATATGTAGAATGGTATGATTTCTAAATGTTGTGTTAATTTCTTTTTTTTTTTTCCGTTAATAAAAAATAAAAAAAAAAAAAAAAAAAAAAGAATCTTGCAGGACCCCAAAGTTGTCTTTCTGAAGCACAAGGTGGTTAGACATACATTACTGTGCCATGATGGAGTTATTGCCTTACACACACACACACACACAGAATCTCACTTGACACTCAGGATAAGGTACCCAGGCAACTATTTTATAGGTGATATAAATAGGGCTCAGAGAACTTAAATAACTTGCACAAGGTCACAGAGATAGATAATGGTGAAAGCAGTAAAAACCCAGTTTTCCGACTTGAAGTGCTGGTGTACTACAGTATGTTTTACACTAGAAGAGAGTAGAAGATTGGCTGTCCTGTGTATAGACATCACATGTGTGTTTTGAACTTTGCTGTATTCCTCTAAGTCACTGATGGTAACTATTTCCTCTATCCCTAAATCATCTATTTCTGTAACTACAAAAGAGTAATTAGTAGTCTCCCAGATGCTAAAAAATTTACAGTGTTTTGGCTTAAACACAGTTTAACACAGAAGTCCAAAATTTAGGCTTCAGCAAGATGATGCTTTCTCCCTGAAGACTATGACATTCTGGAGCTAACTGACAGCAATCCTAGGTCCTTGGATTTTCTGTCACAGGGCAATACATATGATGGCACCTTCTCTTTTGCTTCTCCAAATTCTATTGACTTCCAGGTTTTGGTTGGTCCCTGTGACTTTCTTTATCCATCCAATTTCCTTTGTTTACAAGGACTTCAGCTATATTGTATTTAAGGCTCAACCTCAATACAATTTTTGCACATACCTTAGCTGATGACATCTTCAAAGGCCTATTTACATGTGTGTCCACATCCACAGGATCAGAAGTGGGGACCTAAACATGCCTTTTGTGAGGGATGTGGTTTACTCCCCAAAAATTTACCCTCTGGACCCCCAAAGATAAGTTCTTACTACATGCAAAATGCATTCATTCCATCACAACATCCCAAAATAATGCTAAGTACATTATTTTGCTTAACAATGCTGAATACAAAGTCTCATCAAAATCAACTATGCACATCCTGGGGCAAAATTCCTATGTCTGATGGAGCTGTGAAACTTAGAAAACAAGTTATCTGCTTCCAACATACAATGGAGGAATAGGCATAGGATGAACATCCCTATTCTAGAAGGGATAAATTGGAAGGAAAACTGGAGTCATGGGTCCCAAAAAAGTATGAAACCCAGTAAGGCAAACTCCATTAGGTTTTTTTTCTTTTTTTTTGGGTGCATGGTCTAGAAATCGAACCTGGGTCTCCTGCATGAAAGGTGGGCATTCTAACCTCTGAACTATCCATAGACCCTACTCCATTAGATTTTGAGGTCTGAGAGTCATATGTAGATCATGTTTTGTCCTCTGGGCCTGAAGGAGCAGCAGTTCTGCTCTTTCCAAGGACTTGTGTAGCAGTCATGCTCTCCTTGAACATTGGGGTAAAGGCCCCAACTTCTCTGGGCATTTAGGTGGTAGCTGGGCTTTCTTTGAACACCAAGACACAGGCCCTAGTATCTCTGAACATTGGAGTGATGGTGCTCATCATGAATAACAGGGCACAAGGTCATTCTTCCTTCAATTCATCCTTTCTCTGCCCCTTTCAGTCCAGACTCCGTGGTTCTTCTGATTCAAATTTTACAAAAATCTTGTCAGCTTTGCATGCAGTTGAAGTGAGTTCAAACCATTAGACAATAGAACCTGCCACAGATCCTTCCTGGATAACTTTATCTACAATCCTATTTTCCAATGAAAAGGCTGACTGGATCCATATTCAGCCATATCCTCTTTGGCAAAGGGTTGTTCAGTTAATCCCTTACATGGAAACTTGTTCTCTGGGGAGTCACTTCCTGAAAGCTCAAAGAGATCCCTGATAGAGCCGCCCCTGGCTTTAGTCTTAGAGCACACCCTGAATAGGCTGAGAATTTTCCAAATCATCCATCACTGGTTTCTTTGTGCTAGCAGTGTGGACTTCAGTTTATCTCTTTTGTCTCTTATTTCACTGTAGAAGTTGCAAGGAGTAACCAGGCTGCACCTTCCACACTTAGCTTGGAAATCTCCTCAAAAACTAACTGTCCAAGTTCATTGCTTTCAAGTTTGCTTCAAGCTGACATCAGAACACAATTTTGTCATGTTCTTTGCCACTTTATAACTAGGAGTTACCTTTCTTCCAGTTTCCAATAGTAGATTCATAATTTCTTTCTAAGACCTCATTACAAGTACCTTTAACATCCATGTATCTACCAACAATTTCTTCAGAGCCATCTAGGTTTTATCTTTTAAGCACTTCACAACTTTTCTAGCCACTACCCATTTCCCAATTCCAAAGACATTCCCATGTCTAGATATTTGTCATAGAAGTACCTCATTTTCTGGTACCAAAACCTGTTTTAGTTTCCTAGTTGCTAAAACAAATACCATACATTGGGCCACTTAACAACAGAAATTTATTAGCTCAACATTTCAGAGGCTAGAAAACTTACTTCCTCGCAAGTTGGTATCTTCTGTGTGGCTGGCAGTCTTTGAGGTTTCTTGACTTTTCCGTCACATGGTAATGCACTTGGCGTCATCTTCTCCTTTCTCTTCCAGGCTCGATTGACTTCCAGCTTTTGACTGCTTCCTGTGGCTTTCTTTCTCTATTGAAGGCCCACCCTCATTCAGTTTGGTTACACCTTAACTGAAAGCATCTTCAAAGGTCCTATTTATAAATGGGCTCATATCCAGAGGGTCACGGTGGAGAATTGAACATGCCTTTTGTGGGGGATGTGGTTCGGTATCCAACAGTAATATATATCCATCTGCTCATTCAATTTACAACTATCTCCTGAGTACTTATAAGGTGGCAGTCATTGTATTAGATCCTAGACTATAAATATGGATAAGATAAGGCCTCTGCTCTTAAGATGCATGACTTCTACTAATTCTTGCCTGACATCTCCTTAGAGGATCATTTGGACATAGAGAGGCTATTCTTCCCATTGAGCTAGAAAAGAGCTCTTTATATATTTTTGCATTGAAATCTTAGATACACCACAACTTAAGAATTGTGATGAATAAGATATGGACTGCTAAAGAGCTGTATGTATATATAAAGAGCTATATATTTTTCCCTCAGAGTGTGCAAATGAGTAGTCCTATTCTATCATTTTGCCTGGCTCTGATACTTTATTTATAAAGTGGATGCAGAAGAGAGAGAAAATAAAGATTTCTAAATGTTCTATCTTTTCCTGAAAATTAAACAACCCCCTAAATAGCTAGCTGTGTATCTACTGTAATGTAAGGGAGTTATGTCTTCTATATTAACATCACCTTGAGAAATTTTTTTCCTAAATTTCAATTTACAGTTTGGGAGAGTATTTCCATTCTAGTGTCTGCATCATGAAGCAAAATAGTTTTGCTTTGTGATGATTGCATAATCAAAATACAAGAAGGCTTTGGAAAATACTAAAAAATCATTATTGGTTAACTGAAACACTATTTCTGAGTACATTAAAAATGAATACATTCTCTGTGCGTATTTGGTCTAGTGCCACTTGTGCTGTCAAATGACTGTTGATGTTGACTAATATAGTGAGAGCTTAGCCATGTCAGAGCAGATAGAAATTCTGCTTGTTTCACAATGACTGAGCCTAGACACTTGATATATTTATTTTCTACTTGTTGCTGGCTTCTAGGTCAGTAAGCCAGTATTGACTTTCTGCTCAAAGCTATTAAAATGGCTTAATATGAACTAAGCTGTTAAATGATCCTATTCTGTTTGAATGTTTTTAAAGTTGTCAGACTTAGTTATAGACTGGTAATATAATAAAGTGCCAACACAGGGGTGGATTTTTTAAATTAAATGTATAGCTCATTAAAGAGAGGTGGGAATGTAAGTCATCCTGTTTTTCTTTACTTCTTTATCTTTTATTTCATTAGAAATACTAAGCTTATTTTCAGAAGTCTAAATGTTTGAGGTGAATAATAAAAAACATATAGAAACAGATGTAAATATTTCCCAGACATACTCAATTACCAGAATAAGCTTTTATGGGGGTGGGTAGACTCTATCATAACATATTCTAAACATATTACAAGATAATCTTATAATAAATGAGTACAATTATAGAACTGTACAACACAAGTGAACCTTACTATAAACAGTGAGCTAATGTTAATAGCATATTTATAATAGTATTGTATCATGAATTGTAGCAGAATATCACCCTGATGCAAAATGTTAATGGGGCAAACTGTGTGGAAGAGGGAGGTATATGGAAACTCTGTACTTTTTGTGTGATGTTACTGTAAATCTACAACTGCTCTAATTAAAAAAAACATACAGTGAATGGTGACTTCTTATTTCAGAAATAATTAGTGGATCTGAAGTTATATAAATTAATAAGAACTTTTTTATTGTCAAATCTCTGAAAGCAGGAAGTGTTGACCAAGCCATAACTTTATCACATGTGCACAGCTTATTTTCTGAGTGCTACAGTTCTCCCTGGAAAAAGATTGATTTGCTGGCTTAAGTAACTCAGTTTTTAGACTCATATGGTATGTTGACCTGATTATTTTTGTACACTAATGTGAATTGTTGGTGAATGAAATAAGTATTTATCAATCCACCTATTTATGAATAAGTATAATCTCTTATTTAAAACCTTCCCCAATTTTAGATTTTAGATTACAGACATATTTCACATTTGCTGTCTCAAAGTTTATATTTTAAACATTCAGAAAAGATAATATTAAGAATAATGAAGAAAGAAGCTTTCCTTTTTTGCAAGCAAATTCTTTGGAATTTATTTCTACTAGACTCTCTTATGGAGCAGTTAAGTAATTTTTGGCTCATTTGAGTGTATTAAGAGAATTACCTGTTTTTCTAGTTTTTCCATCAAGGGGAGAGCTTTTTTCTGAACAGTCTACATATTGCAAACATGAAGCTTAATTCTGGGTATGTAAAACTATCTTCAGACACACTGAAAGCTGATGAGGTCAGAAATCTTACAAAATCTTTGCAGTTAGAGATCAGAAATCTTACAAAAGTTTTGCAGTTGTATTTTAATCACCAATTTTTTTTATTAGAGTATTTGTGGGTTTACAGAAAAGTCATGTAGAAAGTAGAGTGTGCCCATAACTCCATCCTGCCTCCAGTTTTCCCTATTATTTACCTATTATTAAAAGTTAGTGGTAACTTTGTTAAATTGATGAAAGAATATTATATCTGTGCTATTAATTGTAATTTACAATAAGGTTCAGTTTTTGTATACTCCTATGGGTTTTTTTTTTAATCCTATGACTTTAAAAAAGTTTTGATTCTAGTAAAATATATACAACCTAAAGTTTTCCCTTTTAACCACATTCACATATTTAATTTGGTGTATCGTTAATTACATTCACAACGTTGTGCTATTATAACCACCATCCATTACTAAAACTTTTCCATTTTACCAAACAGAAATTCTGTATCAATTAAGCATTAATTCCTCCTTCCCTATCCCCACCCCAGCCTCTGATAGCTGTATTCTAGTTTCTGACTCCCTGAATTTGCTTATTCTAATTATTGCATACCATTGAGATCATACACTATTTGTCTTTTTGTGCCTGGCTTATGTCACTCAACGTAATGTCCTCAGGGTTCATCCACATTGTTGCATATGCATCACAACTTCAGGGTTCATCCACATTGTTGCATATGCATCACAACTTCATTCCTTCCTACAGCTGCACAATATTTCATTATGAGTACACCACAGTTTGCCCATCTGCTCATCTGTCAATGGCCCCTTGGCATGCCTCCATCCTTTGGTAGTCATGAATAATCCGCTGCAAATATTGGTGTGCAAATGTCTATTTGTGTCCCTGTTTTCAGTTATTCCAAGTATATACTTAGTAACAGGACTGCCTGATCATACGGCAATTTTAAACTTAGCTTCCTGAGGAATGCTTAGACTTCCTTCAAGAGTGGCTGCACCATTCTACATTCCCACCAGCAATGAATAAGTATACCTGTTTCTCCACATCCTCTCCAGCACTTGCAGTTTTCTGTTTTTTGATGAAGATCATTCTAGTAGATGTGTTTTTTGATAATGGTCATTCTAGTCATTCTACTAGGTGTGTAATAGTATTCATTTTGGATTTGATTTGCATTTCCCCAAGAGCTAGTGAAGTTTAGTGTCTTTTCCTATGCTTTTTAGCCATTGGTATTTTCTCTTCAGAAAAGCATCTACCGTGTCTTTTTCCCTTTTTTTAAATGGAGTAGTTTGTTTTTCTGTCAGTGAGTTGTAGGATTTTTAAAATATATTCTGCATAGTGCATCCTTATAGGATCTATGGTTTCTGAATATTTTCTCCTATTGAAGTTGCCTTTTTGCTTTCTTGATGAAATCCTTTGATGCAAAATTGATGCAAAAGTGCTCAATTTTGAGGAGATCTCATTTATCTATTTCTCCTTTCACTGCCTGTGCTTTGGGTGGAAGGTCTAGAAGACTATCTCCTCCCACAAGATCTTTAAGATATTTCCTTAAGTTTTATGGCATTAGGCCTAATTTTCTTAAGTTTTATGGCATTAGGCCTAACTTTAGGTTTTTGATCCATTTTGAGTTAATTTTTGTGTAAGATAAGGATCTTCTTTCATTCTTTTGGAAATGGCTATAGAGATTGTTCTGCTCCAGTTGAATGGACTTGGCCATCTTGTCAGATATCAATTGACCATAGATGAGGGGGTCTATTTTGAACTCTCAGTTTGATTCCATTGATCAGTGTATCTATCCTTACACCAGTACCATGCTGTTTTGATCACTGTATCTTTGTATTATGGCTTAAAGTCAAGAAGAGTGAGATCTCCAACTTCATTTCTTTTAAGATGTTTTTAGCTATTCAACTTACCCTTCCAAATAAATTAGATTATTTCTGAAAAGTAAGCTGTTGGGACTTTGATTCTACTCAGATTGACATCTTAACTATAGTCTTCCAACCCATGAACATGGTATGTCCTTCCATCTATTTAGGTCCCCCTTGATTTCTTTTAGCAAAGCTTTGTAGTTTTCTATGTATAAGTTCTCTTCATGCTTGGTCAAATTTATTCCTAGATATTTGATTATTTTTGTTGTTAATATAAATGGATTTTTTCCTTGATTTTCTCCTCAGATATCTGTTTACTAATGTATAGAAACACAACTGATTTTTGCATGTTGATCTTGTAACATGACACTTTGCTGAACTTGTTTATTATCTTTAGTAGCTTGGTTGTAGATTTTTTAGGACTTCTATATTTAGGATCATGTCATCTGCAAACAGTGAAAGTTTTACTTCTTCCTTTCCATTTTTGATCTTTTTAATTCTTTTTCTTGTTCTAGCTACAACTTCCAGTACAATGTTGAATGACAATGTGACAGTGGGCATTCTTGTCTTGTTCCAGACTTAAAGAAAAGGCTTTCAGTCTTTCCCTATTGAGTATGATGTTAGCTGTGGTTTTTCATATATGACTTTTATCATGTTGAGCAAATTTGCTTCTATTCCTCTCCTTCAAAGTGTTTTCGTCAAGAAAGGATGTCAGATTTTTCACATCAATCCAAATGATAATGTGTTTTTCCCCCTTCGATTTGTTATAGTGGTTGATTACAGTAATTAATTTTCTTGTGTTGAACCACTCTTGCATACCTAGGATATGACCCTTTTCATCATGGTGTATAATTATTTGAATGTGCTACTAGATTCTATTTGGAAATATTTTGTTGAGGATTTTTGCATGTAAATTACCTAGAGAGACTGCTCTGTAATTTTCTTTTCTTGTAGTATTCTTTGTCTGCCTTTGGTATTAGGATAATGTTGGCTTCATAGGTTGAGTTAAGCAACCTGTCCTTCTCTTCAGTTTTTTGGAAGAGTTTGAGCAGGATTGGTACTACTTCTTCTTGGAATGCTTGGTAGAATTCACCTATAAAGCAGTCTTGCCCTGGACTTTTTTCTGTTGGGAGTTTTGTGATGACTGATTCAATCTCTTTACTTGTGATTGATTTGTTGAGGTCTTCTATTTCTTCTAGAGTCAGTGCACACTGTTCATGTGTTTCTAGAAAGTTTCTATTTCATCTAAGTTGTCTAGTGTGTTGTGACATAGTTGCTCATCATATATCTTCTGATCTCTTTTATTTTTGTGGGTCTAACGTGTGTTCTCCCTCCCATTTCTGACTTTATTTATTTGCATCCTCTCTCTGTTTTACTTTGTCAGTCTAAGTAAGTAAGGGCCTGTCAATTTTATTAATTTTTTCAAAGAATCAACCTCCAGTTTTGTTGATTCTATTTTTTTTATAATTCTCAATTTCATGTATTTCTGCTCTAATATTTATTTATTGCCTTATGTTCACTTTGGGGTAAATTTGCTATTCTTTTTCTAGTTCCTCCAGATGTGCCATTTAGTCTTTGATTTGAGTTCTTTCTTCTTTTTTTAATATATGCATTTAAGGCAATAAATTTACCTCTCAGCATGCCTTTGCTGCATCCCAACAGATTTAATATGTTGTGTTCTCATTTTCATTTGCCTAGAGATATTTAATGATTTTACCTGTAATTTCTTCTTTGACCCTCTGGTTATTTAAGTGTGTTGTTTGGCCTCTATGAGTTTGTGAATTTTCCAGCCCTCTGCCTGTTATTGATTTCCAGCTTTGTTCCATTATGATCAGAGAAAGTGCTTTATATAATTTCAGTCTTTTAAAATGTATTGAGACCTGATTTGTGACCCAAAATGTTCTCTATCCTGAATAATGATCCATGAGCGCTTGAGAAGAATGTATATCCTACTATTGTAGGGTGCAGTGTTCAGTAAATATCTGTTAAGTCTAGTTCATTTATCATACTATTAAAGATCTCTTTTTCCTTATTGATCCTTGGTCTAGATGTTCCAGCCTTTAATGAGAAAGGTGTACTGAAGTCTCCAACTATTATTTTAGAGGTGTCTATGTGTTCCTTCAGTGTTGCTAGTGTTTGCCTCATGTGTTTTAGGGTACCCTGGCTACATGCATAAATATTTATTATTGTTATTTCTTCTTGGTGGATTGCCCTTTTTATTAATATACAGTGTCCTTCCTTGTGTTTTTTAGCAGTTCTACATTTAAAATTTATTTTGTCTGACATTATAGTACCTGACTCTTTTCTTGTTGCTGTTATGTGGAGTATCATTTTCCAACCTTTCACTTTCAACCAACTGCACTGGACCTAAAGTGAGTCTCCTGAAGACAATGTATAGATTTGTCATGTTTTTTTTTTTATCCATTCCTCCAGTCTATGTCTTTCAATTGGGGAGTTTAGTCCATTAACATTCAATATTATTACTGTAAAGGGAGTACTTTCTTCAACTATTTTGTCCTTTGGATTTTATATGTCATATCTTTTTGCGTGTGTGTGTGTGTCAAAAGATTTTATTTAACTCATTATATGAGGGAACCAGTGAGGTGTTACAACTCTTCTGAAAGGGAATTAAAAATTTTTTATGTATGTGTATTTTTATATATGTAAAAAAATTACATATACTCATTTATGGCAAATTAGGAATGCTGAAATGAACTTACAGACAGATACAAAATTGGTACAGGGCAATCAGCAATCACTTGCATCTCTACCAGTTCACAACTCATCTGCATTTCTATGGAAAGGGATCATTTGTATTATCAGTTTCTACAATTTACAGACTTGTAAAATAGCTCTAAAATAATGCAAGGGGGAGTTAAACCTGGAAGTGCTAGATAGGATACCCAGTAGCTTTTTTTTAATGATCATTCCATTCTACATATATAATCAGTAATTCATAATGTCATCACATAGTTGCATATTCATCATCATGATCATTTCTTAGAACATTTGCATCAATTCAGAAAAAGAAATAAAAAGACAACAGAAAAAAATTCACACATACCATACCCTTTACCTCTCCCTTTCATTGGTCACTAGCATTTCAATCTAAATTTATTTTAAAATTTGTTCCCCCTATTATTTATTTTTATTCCATTTGTTTTACTCATCTGTTGATAAGGTAGATAAAAGCAGCATCAGGCATCAGGTTTTCACAATCACACAGTCACATTGTGAAACTATATCTTTATACAATCATCTTCAAGAAACATGGCTACTGGAACACAACTCAATATTTCAGTTCCCTATAACTTCTCCATTACACCTTGACTAACAAGGTGATATCTATTTAATGCGTAAGAATAATCTCCCAGGATAACCTCTCAACTCTGTTTGGAATCTCTCAGCCATTGACACTTTATTTTGTCTCATTTCACTCTTCCCCCTTTTGGTCAAGAAGGTTTTCTCAATCCCTTGATGCTGAGTCCCAGCTGATTCTAGGATTTCTGTCCCACATTACCAGTAAGGTCCACACCCTGGGAGTCATGTCCCACGTAGACAGGGGGAGGGCAGTGAGTCTGCTTGTTGTGTTGCCTGGAGAGAGAGGCCACATCTGAGCAACAAAAAAGATTCTCTTGGGGGTGACTCTTAGGCCTAATTTAAATAGGTTCAACCTACCCTTTGTGGGGTTAAGTTTCATATGAACAAACTCCAAGATTGGGGGCTCAGCCTATTGCTTTGGTTGTCCCACTGCTTGTAAGAATATCAAGAATTCAACTTGGAGAAGTTGCATTTTCCCCCTTTCTCACCATTCCCCCAATGGGACTTTGCAAATACATTTTTATTCACTGTTCAAATCACTCTGGGATTTATCATGGCATCACTCTGGACAAACCAACAAAATCTCATGCCTTACTCAAGGTTCCATGTACTTATGGTGTTCAATTACACTGTCTACATAAGTTATATTAGGAAATGCACTAGTCAAACTCTACATTTTGTACCAAACAAATATTTTTTGCTTTAGTCTCACACATAAGTTGAAATTTTAGAATATTAATTACTATCTGTTTTCAACAGCCTGCAGTATTGACATTCCTATGTTTTCCTCATGCAAAAACATTTTTTAAATTTGTACATTTAGTCACTATCATTAAACACTCTAGGCATTCCTAGATTATACCATCTCAGTCTTTATCATCTATCTTTCTTTCTGATTTCATTTGTGCCCCCAGCCCTCCTCCCTCTATCATTCTCACATTCAGCTTCATTCAGTGTTCTAATGTAATTGTATTACAGTTAGGTAGTATTGTGCTATCAATTTCTGAGGTTTTACAATCAGTTCTCTTGCACAATCTGTATCCCTTCAGCTCCAATTACCCAATATCTTACCCTATTTCTATCTCCTGATGGTCTCTGTTACCAATGAAATTCTCCAAGTTTATTCACTAATATCAGGTCATATAAGTGAGACCATACAGTATTTGTCCTTTTGTTTCTGGCTAATCTCACTCAGCATAATGTCTTTAAGGTCCATCCATGTTGTTACATACTTCATAACTTTATGCTGTCTTGTGACTGCATAATATTCCATCATATGTATATACCACAGTTTGTTTAGACACTCATCTTTTGATGGATATTTTGGCTGTTTCCATCTCTTCGCAATTGTGTATAATGCTGCTATAAACATTGGTGTGCAAATGTCCTGTGCTCTATTTGATTTGATTTGTGTCCTTGCCCTCATATCCTCTGAGTAGATATGTAACAATGGTTTTGCTGGGTCATATGGCAATTCTATACTTAGCTTCCTGAGGAACCGCCAAACTGTCTTCCACAGCAGTTTTACCATTTGACATTCCCACCAACAGTGGATAAGTGTGCCTCTTTCTCCACATCCTCTCCAGCACTTGTCATTTTCTGTTTTGTTGATAATGGCCATTCTGGTGGGTGTGAGATGATATCTCATTGTGTCTTTGATTTGCATTTTTCCCTAATAGCCAGGGAAGTTGAATATCTTTTCATGTGCCTTTTAGCCATTTGTATTTCCTCTTCTGAGAAGTGTCTATTCAAGCCTTTTGCCCATTTTGTAACTGGGTTGTCTGTCTTTTGTTGTTGAGTTGAATAATCTCTTTATATACTCTGGATACTAAACCTTTATCTGATATATTGTTTCCAAATATTGTTTCCCATTGTGTAGGCTGTCTTTTTACTTTCTTGAATTTCTGAAGTTCTTTGATGCACAAAAGTGTTTAATTTTGAGGAGTTCCTGTTTCTTTCTTTCTTTCTTCAATGCTTGTGTTTTGGATGTAGGGTCTAGGAAACTATCTCCTATTATAAGATTTAAAAGCTATCTCCCTACATTTTCTTCTAACAGTTTTATGGTCTTAGATAATATTTAGGTCTTTGATCCATTTTGAGTTAATTTTTGTATAGGGTGTGAGATATGGATCCTCTTTCATTCTTTTGCATATGGATATCCAGTTCTCTAGACACGATTTATTGAAGAGACTGTTCTGTCCCAGGTGAGTTGGCTTGACTGTCTTATCAATTATCAATTGTCCATAGATGAGAGGGTCTATATCTGAATGCTCTATTTGATTCCATTGGTCAGTATATCT
Organism: Tamandua tetradactyla; assembly: GCF_023851605.1. Lineage (NCBI taxonomy): Eukaryota > Metazoa > Chordata > Mammalia > Pilosa > Myrmecophagidae > Tamandua > Tamandua tetradactyla. The sequence goes on from NC_135332.1 coordinate 118,547,240, forward strand.
ATCTTTATGCCAGTACCATGGTGTTCTGACCACTGTAGCTTCATAATACACCTTAAAGTCAGGTAGCGTGAGACCTCCGACTTCATTTTTTTTTTTCCTGAGGATGCTTCTAGCTATTCAGGACACCCTGCCCTTCCAGATAAATTTGGTTATTGGTATTTCTATTTCTACAAAGTAAGTTTTTGGGATTTTAATTGGTATTGCATTGAATCTGTAAATCAATTTAGGTAGAATTGACATCTTAACTACATTTAGTCTTCCAATCCATGAACACAGTATGCCCATCATTTATTTAGGTCTTCTGTGATTTCTATTAACAATTTCTTGTAGTTTTCTTTGCATAGGTCTTTTGTCTCTTTAGTTGAATTTATTCCTAAATATTTTATTCTTTTGATTGCAATTGTAAATGGAATTTTTTCTTGATTTCCCCCTCATATTGTTCATTACTAGTGTATAGAAATACTACAGATTTTGATCTTGTAACCTGCCACAGTAGATTTGCTGTGGATTTTTCAGGGTTTTCAACATATAGTATCATATCATCTGCAAACAGTGAGAGTTTTACTTCATCACTTGTAATTTTGATACCTTGTATTTCTTTTTCTTGTCTAATTGCTCTGGCTAGAACTGCCAACACAATGTTGAATAAAAGTGGTTACAGTGGACATCCTTAACTTCTTCCTGATCTTAGGGAGAAAGTTTTTGGTTTTTCCCTGTTGAGGATGATGCTAGCTGTGGGTTTTTCATATATTCCCTTTATCATGTTGAGAAAGTTCCCTTCTATTCCTATGCTTTGAAGTGTTTTCTACAGGAAAGGATGTTGAATTTTGTCAAATGACTTTTATGCCTCTATTGAGATGATCATGTGATTTTTCTGCTTTGATTTGTTGATACGTTGTATTACATTAATTGAGTTTTTTATGTTGAACCATCCTTGCATACCTGGGATGAATCCTACTTGGTCATGATGTATAATTCTTTTAATGTGTTGCTGGATTCGATTTGCTAGAATTTTGTTAAGGATTCTTGCATCTATATTCATTAGAGAGATTGGTCTATAGTTTTCTTTTTTTGTAATATCTTTGTCTGGCTTTGGTATGTTGGTGATTTTGGCTTCATAGAATGAGTTGGGTAGCTTTCCTTCTTCTTCAATTTTTTTGAAGAGTTTGAGCAGGATGGTTACTAATTCTTTCTGGAATGTTTGGTAGAATTCACATGTGAAGGTCCTGGACTTTTCTTTTTGGGGAGCTTCTTAATGACTGATTCATTTCTTTACTTGTGATTGGTTTGTTGAAGTCGTCTATTTCTTCAATATTGGTTGTTCATGGAAGTTGTCCATTTCATCTACATTGTTGAATTTATTTGCATAAAGTTGTTCATAGTATCCTCTCATCACTTCCTTTATTTCTGTGGGGTCAGTGGTTATGTGTCCTCTTCCATTTCTGATTTTATTTATTTGCATCCTCTCTTTTCTTCTCTTTGTCAACCTCGCTAAGGGTCCATCAATCTTACTGATTTTTCTCATAGGACCAACTTCTGGTTTTGTTGATTTTCTCAATTGTTTTCATGTTCTCAATTTCATTTATTCTGCTCTAATCCTCATTATTTCTTTCCTTTTGCTTGCTTTATGGCTAGTTTTCTGTTCTCTGTCTAATTTTTCCAAGTGGACAGTTAATTTCTTGATTATTGCTTTTTCTTCTTTTTTGATATAGGCATTTAGGGCAATAATTTTCCCTCCTAGCACTGCTTTTGCTGTATCCCATAAATTTTGATACATTGTGTTTTCAATTTTGTTTGCCTCAAGATACTTACTGATTTCTCTTGTAATTTCTTCCTTGACCCACTGGTTGTTTAAGAGTGTGTTGTTGAGCCTCCACATATTTGTGAATTTTCTGGCACTCTGCCTATTATTGATTTCCAGCTTCATTCCTTTATGATCTGATAAAATGTTTTGTATGATTTGAATCTTTTTATATTTATTGAGACTTGCTTTGTGACCCAGCATATGGTCTATCCTTGAGAATGATCCATGAGCACTTGAGAAAAAGGTGTATCCTGCTGTTGTGGGGTGTAATGTTCTATAAATGTCTGTGAAGTCTAGCTTATTTGTTATATTATTCAAGTTCTCTGTTTCTTTATTGATCCTCCGCTTAGATGTTCTGACCATTGATGAGAGTGGGGAATTGAAGAGTCCAACTCTTATGGCAGATGTGTCTATTTCTCTTTTCAATGTTTCCCTCATGTATTTTCGAGCATTCTGGCTTGGTGCACAAATATTTATGATTGTTATGTCTTCTTGTTGAATTGTTCCTTTTAATAATACATAGTGTCCTCCTTTGTCTCTTTTAACTGTATTACATTTGAAGTCTAATTTGTTGGATATTAGTATAGCTACTCCTGCTCTTTTCTGATTGTTATTTGCATGAAATATCTTTTCCCAGCCTTTCACTTTCAACCTATGTTTATCCTTGGGTTTAAGATGTGTTTCCTGTAGACAGCATATAGATGGGTCCTGTTTTTTAATCCATTCTGCCAGCCTATGTTTTTTGATTGGGGAGTTTAATCTATTAACATTTAGTGTTATTACTGTATGAGTAGTACTATCTTCTGCCATTTTTCCTTTTGGATTTTATATGTCATATCTTTTTTTTTTTATTTTTACCTTTACTTATAGTCTTCATTTCTACACTCTTCTCCACATCTCTCTCTCCTGTTTTTTTGTATCTGACTCTAGTGCTCCCTTTAGTATTTCTTTCAGAGCTCATCTCTTGGTCACAAATTCTCTCAGTGATTTTTTTTTTTTTTTTGCCTGAAAATGTGTTAATTTCTCCCTCACTTTTTAGGACAATTTTCCTGGATATAGAATTCTTGGTTGGCAATTTTTCTCTTTTAGTAATTTAAATATATCATCCCACTGTTTTCTCATCTCCATGGTTTCTGTTGTGAAATCTACACATAGTCTTATGGGCTTCCCTTGTATGTGATTGATTACTTTTCTCTTGCTGCTTTCAAGATTCTCTCTTTCTCTTTGACATCTGACATTCTGATTAGTAAGTGTCTTGGAGGACGTGTATTTGGAATTATTCTCTTTGGGGTACGCTGCACTTCTTGGATCTGTAATTTTAAGTCTGTCATAAGAGTTGTGAAATTCCAAGTGAGAATTTCCTCCATTAGTTTTTCTCCTCTGTTTCCCTTCTCTTCTACTTTGAGGACACCCACAATACGTATATACGTGTGCTTCATATTTTCATTCAATTCCCTGAGTCCCTGCTCATATTTTCCCACTCTTTTCCCTATATTTTCTTTTCCTTGTCAGATTTCAGATGTTCCGTCTTCCAGTTCACTAATCCTATCTTCTGCCTCTTGAAATCTGACATTGTAGGTTTTCATTGTTTTTTTCATTTCTTCTACTGTGCCTTTCATTTCCATAAGTTCTGTGATTTGTTTCCTCAGACTTTCAATTTCTTCTTTTTGTTCATTCCTTGCCTTTTTTACATCCTCCCTCAATTCATAGATTTGATTTTTCATGAGGTTTTCCATGTCTCTTTGAACGTTCTGAATTTATTGTTCAACTCCTGTATCTCATTTGAATTGCTGGTTTGTTCCTTTGACTGGGCCATATCTTCAATTTTCCTAGTTGATTCATTATTTTTTGCTGTGTCTAGGTATTTAATTACCTTAATTAGTTTATTCTGGAGATTGTTTTCACTTCTTTTACCTAGGACTTTCTTGTTGGATGACTTTATTGTGTATCTGTTCTTTGACATTCAGTTCAGCTTATTCTGGGCCATTAGCTTAGCTTTGTTTAACAGAACAGAATTTTTCTGTCTTGTTTTCTTGTTTCTTACCTTGCCTGTATGGTGCCTCCCACCCCCCCCCCCACACGTTTAGGAGGGTCTGCTTAGGTGTTATAGACCCCAGCCAGATTTTCCCAGACCAAACTGGCCTCCTGTCAGGAGGAAAGTCAACTGTATCCATTTTCCCTGAGGGTGAGACCCAGCAGGTTGAAAGACTTTCCTGTGAATTCTCTGGACTCTGTGTTTTTTCTATACTGCCCAGTATGTGGTGCTTGTCTGCCTTGCAGGTCCTGCCAGCATAAGGTGATGTGGTATCTCGAACTTCAGCAGGCTCTCCTGCTTGGAGTGTGGTGGAGACAGAAGAGAGGTTGTAGGCTGGCTTTAATTGCTTCAAATTCCCAAACTCTGGGGTCTGAATTCCTTGAGGGAGGTATTCCACCTGAGTGGGTCCACCCCTCTCCTGGGGAAGGCACAGGCTCCAGAGAAACTCTCCAAGAAGCTCGTTTCTGCCTATCCCTGGGGCAGTTGCAGCCTAAGAAACCCTGCCACTCTATTCAAAAGCAGTTCAACCTATGTAGAAATACAGCCACACACACAAAAAAATCCTAAATTGATGCAAATGTACTAAGAAATGATGACCATGCATCTATGTGATGATGTTAAGAATTACTGATTGCATATGTAGAATGGAATGATTTCTAAATGTTGTGTTAATTTCTTTTTTTTCTTTAATTAATTAAAAAGAGAGAGAGAGAGAGAGAGAAAAATCCTTCTCAGAGCAGGAACCCCATTCCTCAGGTTTGCCAATCTATAACATAAGTTGGTATATTGCTTTGTGTACCTTCAGATCCTTTGTGCCCCCTCCTTTTCTTCAGAGCCCAGACCCTTTCAAGTATTATGTGCTATCTGATCAAAAAAAAAAAAACTCTGTTTCTTTTTTTCTTTTTTCTTTTTCTATCAGCCTTGCCCCCTTGACACCAGGGCAAAAATCAGCAACCTCCTCTTTGACCAGGTTCAGCTGAGCTGGGAGCCTGTTTTCAGTAGTCAGAATTTGTGACTATTACTTCAATTCTACAATTGAAGCTTAGTTGTGCTCAGCCCCTCCTGCTGGTAATGTCCCTTTCCTTTCCCTTCTGGGAAGCAGCCTGTGGGGGAGGGTCACCGCTGCCATGGCTTGTGGAACTCATGGTTCTGGGGGAGCTTGCATCTGGCCCTGCTGTTCAAGATTGGGTTACACTGTGTGTCTGGTCATTGACATGGCCCCAGGAGTTGTTCTGTACTGTTCCTGGCTGTTTAGTAGCTGTTCTGGAGGATGAACTAAATCCCGCACCTTGCTAAGTCACCATCTTGGCACTCCCTCCTATATGTCATATCTTTTTTTTTTTTATTTTTACCTTTTTAATTACCCTTAATGATAATCTTCATTTCTATACATTCCTACAAACTCCTCTCTCCTGTCTTTTCCTCTCAGTCTGAAGCATTCCCCTCAGTATTTCTTGTAGAGTAGATCTCTTGTTTGCAGACTATCTCAGTTTTTATCTGAATATTTTAAACTCTCCCTCATTTTTGAAGAATAGTTTTGCTGGATATAGAATTCTTGGCTGGCCATCTTTCTCTTTCTGTATCTTAAATCTTTCGTACCACTGCCTTCTTGCCTCCATGGTGCTCTGTTGAGAAATCTGCAATTAGTCTTATTGAGCTTCTCTTGTATGTGATGAATCACTTTTCTCTTGCTACCTTCAGAATTCTGTTTGTCTTTAACATTTGGCAATATGATTAGTAAGTGTCTTGGAGTAGGTCTATTTGAATCTATTTTGTTTGCGATATGTTGCATTTCTTGGACCTGTAATTTGATGGCTTTCATATATTTGGGACATAATCAGCGATTATTTCTTCAATTGTTCTTTCTGCCTGTTTTCCCTTCTCTTCTCCTTCTGGGACACCCATGATGCATTTTTGTGCACATTTCATGCTGTCATTCAATTCTTTGTTCAATTTTTTCCATTCTTTTCCCTATCTGTTCTTTTTTGTGTAGGATGTTATATGTCTTATCCTGTAGTTTACTGATCCTTTCTTCTCCCTCTTCAAATCTGCCTTTTTATGTCTCCATTGCATTTTTTCTCTTCTTGTGCCTTTCCTTTCCATAAATTCTTTTTTTTTTTTTGTATGCTTTTGAATTCCTTATGGTCACCCACTCTCTTCTTTATATCCTTCATCTCTTTGTCACATTTTCCTTCATCTTGTTAATTACTTTAGAAGATCTTTGGACATCCTTAAATGAAACTACCCCTTAAAACTCATCTGAAGTTTTAACTTGTCCTTTGGACCATATCTTCTTGTATTGTTGCTGTTGTTTGTTTGTTTGCTTGGTGTGACTTCTGTTTTTTGCTGGCATCTAAGCATCTGATTTTCTTGAATAGTTTGCTCTGGAGATTGTTTCTTTCTCTTGCTTAGGGTTTTTTTGTTTGGCTGTTGCTGAAACTCTTCTTTGACACTTGCTTTAACTTATTTTAGACCTCTATCATAGTCTGTGTTTAAAGATCAGAATTTTTTCTGTTCTTATTTTTCAGATTTTTGCTTTACATGTATAGAATGATTTTGAGATTGCCATATTTGTGCAGTTGCTTTGCCCCCAGGAAAAAGCATTCTCTTCCCTCATCCTCTTCAAGAATCTTGATCTGTTCTGTTTGTTTTTTATTTGCCACTATGTGTTTTTTTTTTTTTAGGGGGGGCACATGGTCCAGGAATTGAACCCTGGACTCCTGCATGAAAGGCAAGTATTCTACCACTGAACACGTGCACCCCTTATATGCCTCCATATGTTTTTAACACTACTTTTGTTATTTCTAAATACTTTACCTAGACAGCTCATTCTGGGAAGAGTGTCCCCTGGAGAAGAGTTACCCCAGTCAGTTTTTCTCAGAGAACCTTCAGTATGAAGGTTCTCTGAGAAAGTGGCCCAGCAGGACACCAATCTTTTCTGCAGTCTCCTGATTCTGTGCTTTCCTGTCTTTCCCAACAGATGGTGCTATAGCCTGCTCTTCCCCACAGACCTTAAGTGGTCCTGTGCTGTTAATCCTCAGCCAATTCCACCTCTGCCAAGAGTGAGACAGGCTGAGGGAAAGCTTGTTTGAAACTTGCTATTTTCCAAGCCCCTGGGGTCTGAATTTTCTAAATAACAGTCACTGACTTGTTCTGGGCCCTGCCACCTGCCTCCTATCCACTCCCACCCCCACGTACCTGAGGGAAAAACTGCCCTTCAGTGAACTGTTTTTGTTGCCTGAGGACTTACTACCCTTTTGACCAATCCTGCTTCTGCCTCTTCCTGGGGCAGGACTGAAATAGAGACTACCAACTTCTTTCTTTAATGAGCTGCTTAAAAAATGTAGCTGTTCTCAGAGCTGGAGTCACACAGCCTGGGTTCAGCAATCAAGAGTCAGAGTCTATGCCCAGCTCTGTTTCCCCCTTTTCTTGGGGCAGAGTCTCCTTCACTAAACTCAGCTCAGTCACCTTTGGAAGTCACTGTGACTTTCCTTCTGCCCAGAACCCACAAGCTTCTTTCTTTCTTGGATGTGTTATAAATTTATCAGTGCTCAGAGCTGGCATCCAGCAGTCCAAATTTGTTAATCAAAAGCCACAATTGATGCCTGGCCAGAGTCCCTCTCCTCCTAGTCCTAAGAGAGAGGTGTTTTAGTTTGCTAGCTGCCGGAATGCAATATACCAGATATAGAATGGCTTTTAAAAGGGGGAATTTATTAAGTTGCTAGTTTGCAGTTCTAAGGCCATGAAAATGTCCTAATTAAAGCAAATCTATAAAAATATCCAAAGTAAGGCACCAACAAGAGGTTACCTTCACTCAAGAAAGGTTGATGAAGTTCAGGGTTTCTCTCTCAACTGGAAAGGCACATGATGAACATGGTGACATCTGCTAGCTTTCCCTCCAGACTTCTTGTTTCATGAAGCTCCCCCAGGGACGTATTCTTTCTTCATCTCCAAAGGTCTCAGGCTGCATGGGCTCTGTGATTCTTGACTCTATACCATGGTTCTCTAGGTGTTCTCAAACTTTTTCCAAAATGCTTTGTCTTTTAAAGAACTCCAGGAAACTAATCAAGACCTATCTGGAATGGGTGGAGTCACATCTCCCTCTAATTCAAGGTTAATACCCACAATTGGATGGGTCACATCTCTGTGGAGATAATCTAATCAATTTTCTGCCTATGGTTCTGAATAGGAATTAAAAGAAACAGTTGCTCCCATAAGATTGGATTAGAATTAAGACGTGACTTTTCTAGGGCACAGAAATTCTTTCAAACTGGCACATTCCACCTTCTAGACCCTAAAAAAGATGCTTTTTTCCATATGCAAAATACATTTTTCCATATGCAAAATACATTTATTCCATCACAATTTCAGAAAAGCCTCAAACCATTTCATTAACAATACAAAGGCAATACAAAATTAGAAACAGTACAAGATCTCAAAGTCAGCTACAGGCATGGGCTGTTCTAAGGTAAAAAAAAAAGAGGGCTTCCATTTTCCACAAGGGAATGACTCCCAAGTCAGCCTTCCATGCCCTTGGGGGTTGGCACTGGCCTCTACAGTATGGAAAGATTTACTTACTCACTATGAGTTATCAGTCTTATTCTTCCACTCATTCCTGGCTGGTGTATGTGCCTCTGGTCTCTGGAGCCCTCCAGAGTTGTTTCAGTTGTTTCAGACTGTCCTTAGCTGCCTTGGGGATGGACTAAATTCTAAAAGTCCCCATGCTGCCATCTTCCCGCCATAACTTTTGGCTATTGTGATTGATGCAATGATGAACATCAGTGTACAAATATTTGTTCAAGCCTGTTTCAATTCTTTTGGGTATATACCTAGAAGTAGAATTGAAATTATCAAAATTTTAAAATATTCTATATTTTAAAAAATAGATTCTTATTGAGCACTACTATTTTGCCACAAAAAGTAATATAAATTACTAAACAATTTAAAAATAATTGAGTATTTGATTAATAATGGACAGTGAGCGAAGAAGTTATTTTCAGAGGCAAGGTAGTTATCTTGGGATGCAAAGTAAGTAACTAGACTTATTAAATGTCTCTTCTTCCTAAAGATAGATGATAAAGACTGAGATGGTATAATCTAGGAATGCCTAGAGTGTATACTAATAGTGACTAAATGTACAAATTTTAAAAATGTTTTTGCATGAGGAAGAACAAAGGAATGTCATTACTGTAGGGTGCTGAAAATAGATGGTAATTAATATTTAAGAATTTCAACTTATGTGTGAGACTAAAGCAAAAAATGTTTATTTGGTACAAAATTTATATGTTGACTAGTGCATTTCCTAATATAACTTATGTAGATAGCTTGATAGAACACCAAAAGTACTTGGAACCTTGGGTAGGACATGAGATTTTGTTGGTGTGTCCAGAGTGATGCCCTGATGAATCCCAGAGTGATCTGATCAGTGAGTGGAAAAGTATTTTCAAAATCCCCTTTGGGAAATGGTGAGAATGGGGGAAAATTCAACCTCCCCAAGTTGAATTCTTGATATTCTCACAAGCAGTGTGGATAACCAAAGCTATAGGCTGAGTCCCCAGTCTTGGGGTTTGTTCATATGAAACTTAACCCCACAAAGGTTGGTCAAGCCTACTTAAAATTAGGCCTAAGAATCACCCCCAAGAGAGCCTCTTTTGTTGCTCAGGTGTGGCCTCTCTCTCCAGCCAACACAACAAACTCACCACCCTCCCCCTGTCTACGTGGGACATAACTCCCAGGGGTGTGGACCTTCCTGGCAACGTGGGACAGAAATCCTAGAATGAGCTGAGACTCAGCATCAAGGGATTGAGAAAAACCCTAGAATGAGCTGAAACTCAGCATCAAAGGATTGAGAAAACCTTCTCGACCAAAAGGGAGAAGAGTGAAATGAAACAAAGGGTCAATGGCTGAGAGATTCCAAACAGAGTTGAGAGGTTATCCTGGGAGATTATTCTTAAGCATTAAGTAGATATCACCTTGTTATTCAAGATGTAATGGAGAGGCTGGAGGGAAGTGCCTGAAAATGTAGAGCTGTTTTCCAGTAGCCATGTTTCTTGATGATGATTGAATAATGATAAAGCTTTCACAATGTGACTGTGTGATTGTGAAAACCTTGTGTTTGTTGTTTCTTTCATCTACTTTGTCAACAGATGAGTAGAACATATGGAATGAAAATAAATAATAAGGAGAACAAATGTTAAAATAAATTTAGATTGAAATGCTAGTGATCAATGAAAGGGAGGGGTAAGAAGTATGGTATGTATAATTGTTTTTTCTGTTTTCATTTTATTTCTCTTTCTGAATAGATGCAAATGTTCCAAGAAATGATTATGATAATGAATATGCAACTATGTGATGATATTGTGAATTATTGATTATATATGTAGAACGGAATGATCAAAATAGGAATGTTTGCATTTACTTTGTGTTTTTTGGTATTTAATAAAATAAAATAAAATCAAATATCAAAAAAAAAAAGTCTCTTCTTCCTCTGCTAAATCGGTTCCATTTCCTTGACAAGTATTTGGGAATTTAATAACAGAATGAGATAATCCTAGCTAATAGCACAGGGTAAAAGATAACAGTCTGATTTATTGGCCTACTGACTAATTCATAATTACAGATTGAACAGAGATATGAAGTCAGGGTGCTGGGCCATGTCCACCCATTGGGCATGAGATCATCTGGGGTCTCATTGTATGTCAAAGAAACTAAATGTTTGGGAAGTTTTCACAAAAATATGCTAATTAACTTTACATAAGTCAGATGGTTGTGTAATATCCTTGAGTATGCATTATGGATGGGTGGGCAGAGGGGATACAAAATTATTGCCTCCAAATCAAGAATGATAGAGAGAATCAAGTTTTGATGCTAATTAGACTGTCAAACTGTGAAGTCCATGAGGATGAGTTAACACATCTTTTTGATCAGTCCATTTCCTAATATAATGATTGAGTCCTAAGCACTCAGTACATGTTTATATAAGTGTCAGGAAAAGAAAAGAGGAAGAGATTAGGAAGAAAGAACAAAAAGAGAAATAAACATACGTTCTTGATTTGGAACTAAGGGGGCTGAAATCCTGGGTTCTTAAGTCCTTACTTTACATGGCCTGCAATGTTTTTTAATTTCTCTAAAAATATTTCCTAAAATGAGAAATGTAATTAAAAATCTACTTAATAGTACAGTTAATGAGTTAATGAAGTAATATGTAGAAAAGTCTATATGCAGAACAGAAAATACTGTATGTAAGATATAATTGATATTATTAAAGTAATGACAGTGGGAAAATCTCAAGATATTTCTTTTCATAATGTGCATGAAAACTCCAAATATATGTCTTGGAGTATTATTTTAAAAGTACCACTTAATGTGAATCTATCATACCACCTCAATTATGAATTGATCTCATAGGAACCACATCTTATATATTATCTCATCCTATTAAGCAAAATTAGTTAGAGAAACAAACTCCTGTTTCATATTGGAGACCAGTTATTTGATTTTTTAAATTCACCATATTCAGCTTCATTTTGACTTGTTCTGATCCCCCCCAAATTTTTCTGTTTCAATTTTGTTTTTTGCCTCCTCCCAAATCTGGTTTATTCTGAGAGGAGGTTAGTAACTTGAAATAATTACTTACATTTTATCTTAGTAGAGTGTCATTGAATCCCAAGAGAGTGAATCCTAGACAGTTTTAGTTAATGAGGAGTTTATGAGTAATATGACATACCCATGCACTTGACAGATAAGACAACTAGTTGCAGAGAGGTCAAGTTTTTCACCCATGCTCACACGGTTACTTGGTGGAGCTTGGTGTAGAATCCAGGTATAGGTACTCCTAATTCATATTTTCATTATACCAAGTAAATTCCTCAAAGTACAGAAACCTTGAAATTCTGATTTGGAAAAATTTAGATGCTTGCTAGATACTATGAAGAGTATATAATATAATAATATTATATTTATCCTTTCTTTGTTCCCAGATGAGTGATGAAGGTCACAAAATAAAAATCTGGTAAACAGTACTTCCCTGGAAAGAGATTATGTGTTAGTGCTTGCTTTTAGCTTGTATTATGACTATAACTTTACTCCTGTTATTTTTAGCAGTCTTATTAACTTTACAACATGAAAGGTCACCTCTGCCACTTGAGAGGGAAACAATAATGTAATGGGGTATTTGGTTGAAATAGACACGCAATATTCACAAATTGCATTTTGTCCTGTGTTTCAACTAGAAGAATAAATGCTTGTTAAACTTTATAGTTTGGAATCATTCTTTATTCCAAATTTGAAAGTTTATTTCTGTGTCCAATTCATGATAAACCAGAGAGCAGTATATAAGAAATGATTGGCAAGTAAACTCAACACTGTAAATAGAGAGTTGGAATTTGCTGGATAGAGTATAATATGCTAAGAGTTTGCATCATGGGACTGGTATCCAGTGCTGGCCCAATGCTAGTCTGAGTGTGGGCTCTGCTATGAGCAAGCTGGTATCAGGGCTAGGCCTTCTTTCCTTTTTCCAAAAGTGACACCAGTCTGGAAAGCATTATAGAAGATTCTAAGAAAAAGGAGAAAAAGCAGAATAATTTCATGCCAGCATTGTGTCTGAGACCTGATCTTTATAAGTGCTTAACAACACATCAGAGCCCAAGCTGAATAAATGGAAAAATGTGGTACTCATTGCTTATAGAAAAACCTATTCTACAATATACAATCTTAATATACACATAATCATACTCAATTATAGCTCCTTTTTAAAAAACAAGTGATAAGTTGTGGTGAAATAAGGATTTTTTAGCAATAAGCCAAGCTAAGAAATAGATCCTGAAAAATTTATAGCAAAAAATCGTTTATGATTTTGTATGTTGTAATTCATACCTGAAATCATGTTGCTTAATGTTTTAAAATGCTCGGTTTGAAGTAAGCAAATAAACCAATTTTTCCCTGAAACATAAGTTTAATGAGGACAGAAGAGCTTAAATTCCCTGATTAGGAGTTTTGAGACAAATTTTTGATCATTATTTAATAATAAAAACTAGCAATTTATAACATCTTTTAAAGAGTAATACATTGTTTCACTTATTCCTTTCAAAAAGGAATTTTCATCATTATGATTTTGACATAAGGAAGTTGAGGTTTGTTAATTGGCACAACTTAGATGTTGGCAGAATCAAGATTCAAATCCAAGATCTTGGACTTTAAATTCTGTGTGTTTATACTTCACTGTACTGACTCAATACATTCCTTTTCATGGGAAAACTCATTACCCATGACCTTTCAAATATTGTATCATCATTGAACCTTATAAATGAGGTTATCGAAACCAACTTTCTACCTAATATGTGCTTTCCTTCCACAGTAGTGGCAGACACTTGACAATTTTACTTAAGCCAGGTTTGTTTACATGAAAGGCCATTCTATCCAATGCTGTATTTTTAAGAAAGTTCTTTCTTAAGCAGAGTTAAAATCTATCTTTTAGTAATGCTTGCTTATTTGTTTTTAGTTCTGTTCTAGAATTTGGGCTAACCTTACTCTTCCATATCACAACCATTAAAATACTTAAAAGACAATGTTGTATCATTGACCCCTTTTAACGTTTCTAGGCTAAATGTCCACAATTCCCCAGCTCTTTTTAATTATGATAATTTTTTTCCTATTATTTGTCTTTATTGTTGTCCCCCTTACATTGCTCAAGTTTGCCAGTTTCCCTTTAAAATTCGATATCTAAAAGTCAGTAAACTACTCAGATGTGTCCTGGGCAACAAGGGATTTTTTTTTTTTTTTTTTTGGTCAAGATTTTGAGATTTAACTTTTATTAATGTGGTCCAGGTTTACAGTTTTGAATTTCTTGAACTCGGATTCAGTGGAAACCTTAGGTCTTTTTTTTTTTTTTTTTTTTAAGAGAGAGGGAGGAAAGGAAGGAAAGACAGAGAAGGAAGGAAGGATGGAAGGAAGAAAGGGAAACATTTTTAAACATTTTCTTGTTTTTATTATATTTTGTTTGTTCGTTTGTTTTTTACATGGGCTGGGGCCGGGAATCGAACCGGGGTCCTCCGGCACGGCAGGCAAGCACTCTTGCCCGCTGAGCCACCGCGGCCTGCCCCCTTAGGTCTTTTTTGAAATGAAATGTTAACCAAACTGAGTTTCTCAAATTTTATCATTTAAAAATATTCCTGAGCCTTTAATTATTTTAGTTGTTGGAGATAATTTTGAATTTGATTTTGCCACCCCTGTCCCACCCTGCCAAACAGGAGCAGCTCCATATTAGATAGCTGTCTTTAACACCTTTAATCTAGGTGTTGATAATAAAGCTAAGCAGAAGTGAGACAAGGTCAGGGCATTCTGACACCACTCAGAACACTGGAAAAAGTCTAGTAATACTGAGCTCTGCTCTGTTCTCTCATACTTTTGTTCTCCAGATTTCCTTGTTGAGATACCAAGATATTTAATATTCATTCCTCTCAGCTTTCATTGTGCCCTTTAGCAGTTATGATACTGGATCATATTGACTAGTATATCTAGCTAAGGATTGGCATAAAGTTGGCAATAAAAAATATTTACAGCTCTGCTCATTCTCATCTTCCTCCTGCTGAAATAAGAGATGGTATATTGTTGAGTAACTCAGCCTTATCTTCTCTGTAATCAACTTGGATGTTCCTCATCAAACAAAAATGTTCAAATTTGAACTCATCTCCCTTTTGATCCTTTTTCAACCTCTTGGTTGTGCTGGTTCATGGCCCACCATTCTCTTTGAAGAATGGTGATTCTTCAAACTTTACCATCATTTTTGACTTCTCTCTGCTTCTCACATCCAAACAGCTGCTGAATTTCTCAGTTCCATTTCTAAACATTTCGCACACCAACCCCTTATACTTTATTCTTAATATTTCTGTCTTGCTCAACCCTTCATTTCCTTTATCCCGGGTCATAGGAAAATTAACTAATGTCTTCACAGTAGTCTAAGGATGAGGTGGTTTATGAATTATCTTCTAGAGTTAACAGTTTAAACATTAATTTATTCAATATACATGGACATTGTATATTGGGTTGTGCAGACTCGACCCTTCTAAGGGATTTGACTCTTAACTCCTTGAGTTAACTTTGGGCTGACTCCATTGGCTAAACCAGGTACTCTGACTTAGAACTATGACTGCCAGTTATTGTTCTCGGTGCTTAAGATATATCAGTTACGACAGGAGTCACAAACCTCTGCTGTAATATAGGAAAATGGAAAATAAGCATAAGTAAATTACATAGTATATTAGAAGGCGATAAGTGCTATGGAATAAGCTAAAGCAGGAAAAGGAGCACCAAGACAGGGTGTAGAATTGTAATTTTAAATAGAGCTTTCAGGGTTGGCCTCACTGGGAAAGTGACTTATGAGCAAACATTTTGAAGGCAGCACATGAATGGACATGGACTTCTAGAATACTGGTGAAAGAGAGGTCCAGGCAGAGAAACTAGCCGGTGCAAATTCTCAAAGGCAGGAGAGAGTCTAGGATACACACAAATGAAAACATGAAAGTCAGGGATTATGATCAATTTGAGTACAAAAATGAGGGGTTTTGAAATCAGATCAACCTGGGCTCAAAGCTGTGTTCCACCTGTAACTAACTTGGGCTCTTATTTAGCTAAGTTTTTTTTTTTTAAAACTTTCTTTGCTTTAACTCCTTTGTTTGTAAAAGATAAAACTAAAGAATGTATTGAAGTATGGTGTGTGGCAATAGGGCTTTTTTCAGATAACGATGTCATCATATAGTAGAAAATAGAGTAATTTTCTGTGGCACCTAGGAGTAGAGCTCGAAACTACTATGGGCATGAGGGGAGGAAGACAGTCTGAAAACATGGGGATGGTGTGATAAGGAGTAATAAAAATGTTATAAGACATTTATAATTGTTTATTGAGTGCTTATTATGTGCAGTGTTCAACAGCATTCATTTTATGTGGTTATACAGTTCCTCATTTAATCCAGACTCAAGAAATCAATTTTCTTTCTTCTCTGTTCCCCTCACAGTCTCTACTTTGAGATAATTTTCTTAAGTAGATAATTTTCTGCAGATGGGGCACACTATTGCTGTTTCTTTACCTAGATAGTTGTCTTCGTAGTTCTGTAGTGAATTAAAGCAAAAAGATCATACTTATATTTGTCCTTTTGATTTCATTATTTTGTAAACTTCTTAGGAAAAATCTGAACCTTCATTTTCCATTTTAATTCTCCATAGTTCTTTGCGCAGTGAATCTTTAAATAGTTGTTGACTGACTGACTGAAATTAAATGGAGATCAAAAGGAGGGAACAGAGAATTATTTTTCCTTCAGACTTATTGTACTATTTTAAGCTGACTTGCTCTTTTGAGGAGCTACATCCTAGAGTAATAGGCAGCATAAACATAAATAACTTTTCCTTAGTTTTGTAAAATGTCAGAGACATCATTTCACCACATGTAATATTCTGGTACTATGAAAACATATGTTTATGTTCTATCTTGTTTTGATGCATAAAAATGTATTTGCTTCATTTTTTATTACTGGCTCTGAGGTTCCTTCATTCTATTTATAGCTCTGGTCCATTAGCTTATGCCTGCAAACATTTAAAAAAATAAATCACGTAGACTTATTGAAGCCTGCATATGTATTTATGCCTGTTCATAGTCATCATATTTCCCTCTTTCCTATGTGGTTTTTCCTTGTCACATCATAATAATATAATCACCTTATTGCCAAAAACTTATTTCACTTAGTTACAGTACCTCCTGACTTAGTGGGTTGAATAAAAATTCCTAACGCAGTAAAAATTCTTTCCTAGATATTACATGTTGAATTGTGTCCCTGAAAAAGATATGTTGGAGTCCTAATCCTCAATACCCTCAGAATGTGACCTTATTTGGATATTGGGTCACTATTAGGCAAGTTAAATTGAGTTCCTATAGGAGTACTGCAGACCTTTAATGCAATACGGTACGTTTTAATAACAGGAGGGGAGAGAGAGGAGATGGCTTTATGACAATGGTAGCAGAGATTGCATTATGCCATGAACCAAGGAATGCCATGGATTGTCAGTCACAGCCAAAAACCAAGAGAGAGGCACGGAACAGGTTCTTTCCTAAAGACTTCGGAGGGAACATGGCCCTGCTGATACCTTGATTTTAGGCATCTAGTCTCCAGAATTGTGAGACAATAAATTTCTGCTGTTTTACCCCATCCAGTTTGTGGTACTTTGTTATGAAAGCCCTAGAAAACTAAAACTTTAGGGTTCAGAGAACAAATTAAAACAGAAATGACCAAGGGTGAGAAATGTAGACAATCTAATGGACAAAACAGCACATCTGACCTGTTTTCTCCCTTCTGTACTACCATTTAAACTGAAGGCTCAGTTCCCCTTCATACCACATACTTCCTAAGGGCTGGTTTCTTGAGTTGATTTAAGAAAGAGATAGAGATGCTTCATTACCAGTGACCCCCTGAAGTTGCTGGCTTCAGGTTATTTGTTCATTTATTCATTTATTTGCCAAGCAAACTGTTTGCCAACTTTCAGGAGAGGAAACAGCTTGGCATTGAAAGAGGGTTTTTTCTTTTTGCACTTTGGAGGTATTATTGCTTGCACCCTTTCAACTCAAAAGGGATATTATTCTCTTTTAAACATGGTTAAACATGAATCTAAAAATCCCCAACCAGCAAATCGCCTTGGGCGTTCAACTGTAGTTGAAAAAGGCCCCTCTATTCTATTTAATTGATCCAAATAGTAGAAATTGAATATGAACTTCCTATGACATTTCTGCCAGTAGGTCCTATGTTGTTTTTAGGCTCACAAGCCTGAAAATTACTCTGGAGATTTTCAGTTAAGGAGAAAAAAAAATGGAAGCAGTAAAACTTTTGCTCACTGAACTTCATTGCATACAACCCTAAATCACTAAGATATTTTTTTCATCACTGCATGTACATTGAAAATGACAACCCTGCATAGCACTATGGAAAGCTATAATATATTGATAAGTCAAAGTGAACAAGACAAGTCCTTTTCATCTGCAGTACTCAGCTTATCTTCTGTCCATTTGATAAGTTATTCTTGTTATATCTCTAGATGCAACAGTTATCAGACTGGTTCATGAAGTATATCTGCAGATGCAAATAATGTTTTAAATGGTATTTAGAAAATATAGTCAACAAGATTGATCCACTTGAAAAGTAAAAGAGAAGTTTTTTTGGCTAGACTAAACAAACACTGACTGACAAAAGCAAGTTTAAATAAATGTCAGGATTTCATTGCATTTTGTTCTATGCAGTGAACTATTTCCTTGTTCATATGATTGGCTGCTTTGAAGATCAGTAATCTCCATTTTTCACCAATTTACACACTTCCTTTACTGCAATTAAGTATTTCAGAAGACTCAGATAGTTTTATTTTCAGGGTAGGAGAAAGCAGAAGCAGGCAACTGAAGCATTTTTGCCACTATTTGGAAATAATCATAGTTACTTTACTTGAATTTTATATTTAGCTCTTCAGAAGTTACTATTCATCTATTCATTATTAGTGAGTGAATATATACTTATTACTAGATACTGGTTACTGTGCTAGGGCTGGATACTCAGGTATGAACATGGCAGGCAAGCTCTCTGCTGAAAAATTGAGTGGGAAAGACAAGAAATATATGTAAACTATAAAAAGTCATGAAACCCACAGAAGTGGGATATTATGCAACCTACTTCATAAAATATATATTATTTCAGTCCTATTTAAGTTGTAAAAAGCATGATAGTTTCCCAAATATTTTCTTGAATTTCTGTCTTTGGACTTTTATTTCCTAATGCCATAAGAGCAGGTGACTTGCTATACAAGGTATCTTATTATATCCATATTTTTGTGTCTTTAATTTTCTTAAACTTTGGGTTTAAGATTTCCAAATGCATAGACATGTATGACTTGTTTCCTCTGCAGAAATATAACCAAGGATTTTATCAAACAGAAGAACCTCTTTCAATCTCTCTCTCTCTGTCTCTTTCTTTTTTTCTTAGGTTTCCCTGTTATCTTTGATCGTAATATAATCATTTTTCTAGGATTCTTCCAGGATTTCAGAAATAGGATCAAATTAAACACTCCCATCCAAATGAAATGCCCAACTTCACTTTACTTCTCTCATAAGATCTCACGATTGGTCTCATAAAGGATGAGGTGAGAAAGTGAAGACTGCTTGGTGTCTTGACATCCTGTTGTTTATGAAGGCCAATTCCAAGAGGAGCTCTGAGAATAGGCTCTGAGTGAAAGTAATATGTCTTGACTGTTTTGGGGAGGTGCCTGAGGCATGAGACTCCTGCCAGCATGTGTGAGAGAAGCATATTCTCCCCTCCTACCCTGCCCCACAGTCTGATAATCTAACTCCTGGCAAGTAATAACTGTATTTTGAACCTGTGGGATATAAAATATTCTACCAAGGAGATTATGAGATTAAGAATTGCTGGGGTAAAGTTCAATAATTTATGTGTACTTGTCATGTTAAGAAATGCAACTGTGAATGGGTACCATGATAAACACCAACAGAGCTTGCAAAATTTTGCTAAAAAATAAACTTTCTTCTCCATTTCAGCACCCATGATATTCTTGATTGGACTCTGGATACAAGGCAGGTTCCTCACTATTATATCTGGTTCTGAATATGTTGGGTTGTCTTTGAACTAGCTGAAGAAAAACCTATACTGTCTTATCTGAATTGCTAGCAAGAGGAAAAACATCGATGTTAATGTAATCATGAGCAGAGATGTGACTTTAAGTGGGTTGGCATTAGACCTAGACTGCCTGTAATTCAAATCCTTATTCTGTGTTCGCTAGGTGTGTGACTTGGCTGCTTATTCAATCCCTTTAGGCCTCAGTTTCCTTATCATCTAAAATGATGCAGTGGTAATACCTACTTCATTAGAGTTGTGTTATTACCTTAAGAGATTTTTGTGGGAGATAGATGATGTTATGCATGTCAAATAGCTAAAACACCATCTAGCACATGATAAACATCCAACGAATATTAGTTATTATGCATGCAAAGGAATTCTAAAACCTCTCTAAATGTTACTGGGAAATTCAGCTAAATCTGGTGTTTAAAGGCGACCTTGTCATCCTCTATTATTAATTGGAAAACACTACAGACTTTCTCATATTACCTTAACTAACCTAGAATATTTATCTGGGAAGCCATCAAAACGAACAGGCTCTGCACTAAGCTGGTGTATTAGCAGGGAATATATCCAGAATTTTTTAATTTAAAAAAGTCTCTGATCATATAGTAACAGTTGAAGCAGCATTTAATGGTGGGGGCGGAAGGTAGTAGGGATCATAGACTGTCAGTTTGGAGCTACATAAACCATCTAGGTATATGTTTTGTGCCCAGAGTCCTTCTAGTTACTTCAGTGTTTTCAAACCCTTTGTTATGAGCCATGTGCATCAGATCGCAGGTGAATCGAGGAGAGATCAAATTCATTCATTCAAAGCTTATGGAGATTCCCTGTTCTAACCGGCAACACTTACTATTGTGAACGTAAGGAAGGGCAGGAGGAATAAAAAAACAGAACTAAGTTTATGATAGATGATAGATTTGAAGCCGTAAGTTACAATATAAATGGCAATAAACATATCTCTATAGCATTGAAGCAAAAGAGTTCGCCTCCCTGAGTATGTGGACTTTGAATTATCAGGCATTTGCCATCACTTGCCACTTTCTCTCTAGTGAATTGTAGGTAGCTGGGGGGACTTTCACTGCTCTCTGCTTTCCTTAGAGTTATCAGTACAGAGTATATATCAATGAAAAGCATAGTTGTCTTATCTCTGAGGTTGAAATCCTGGATGTTCTCAGAAGGACAATAATTATGAAAAACAAGCTAGCAGCAAGCACATATCTGGTTCCCCTAGGGGAAATTCCTCAAAGTCTACTGATGAGGCAAGTTTACAGGTTCCACTTTCCGCATGCCAACATCTGACACCAGCACTTCTGGCAGTGAGAAGTATAGCTGTAACTTAGATGTGTGGGCCAATAGCGTGGGTCGGGAAAGGCTTGATATGGTTTATCTCATAAGAGAGACAGAAGAGAGTTAATGATTTCATCCTTATTTTGGACATTGGCCTTGGGGTTTAGCTTGCAGAAGCCCCACATCAACAGAGGGAAGCAGTGTGGCCACTTGTGTACTTTGGCTGTAATAGTGTGCAGCCAACAAGTGCATGCAAAGGCCTGGGAAAATTCCAGGGAAGGATAATTCAGGCTAGGTAAGGCAGAATAACTTGGCTCTGCTTATGATAGCTGTCACAGGATGAATAGAGCTCCCTCAAAATTCATGTCCACCTGGAACCTCAGAATGTGGTCTTATTTGGAGGTGAGGTTTTTTCAGATGCAATTAAGGTAAATCATACTGAATTAGGATGGGAACTAAATCTAAGAAAGTGCCCTTATAAGACACAGAAAAGGATGCACAGTGAGGGAAGTAGATCACATGAAGGTTCAGGCAGAGATTGAAGCTATGCTGCTACAAGGCAAGAAATGCTATAGGCCACCAAAAGGTGGAAGAAGCTAAGAAGGATCTTCTCCTAGAGCCTTTTGAGAGAACATGGGCCTGCTGATGTCTTGATTTCAGATTTCTGGCTTCCAGAATGGTCAGAGAATAAATTTCTGTTTTCAGTCACTAAGTTTATCATCATTTGTTACAGCATCCTTAGGAGATTTATAGAATACTAATGAGCATCAATTTACAACACAACCCATGTGGGTTGGCCTACCTGCTCAGTTCACTCTAAAGTCTATTGTGAATCTTGGAAGGAGGGGCAGCTGCCATTGGACCTGTAGTATCGGGGATCCTGAGGCCAGATGTGCTGGTTTGAAATTATTATGTAGCCCAGAAAATCCTTGAAAACTTTGATTGGACTGCTTCCATGGAGATGTGACACACCCAATTATAGGTCACACCTATAGATATGATTAGATATGATTCTGCGCATTCAAGAACCTCAAATGGGTCTTGACGAGTTTACAGGAGTCCTTTAAAAGGGGAGACATTTTGGAAAAAGCTCAGAGACACAGATATTTGAAGATGCTTGGAGTGCTGACAGAGAAAGACATCTAGACATAGACGTTTGGAGATGCAGAGTCCAGCAGACGTCAATATGGGTGTTCCCATGAGATGCTCAGCAAGCCAGAACACAGAGTTGTGTCTTGGAGGAACTAAGTGAAAGCTTACAGATGCTTAGAGAGAAAACTACTGGCATCAGGAGATGGAAGCAATGGATCTGGGAGCAAGCATCAGCAGATGCCAGCCATATGCCTTCCCATGTGACAGACATTGGCCTTTATTGAGTAAAGGTATCTTTCTCTGAATGCCTTAATTTGGACATTTTTATGGCCTTAGAATTGTAAACATGTAACTTAATAAATTTTAAACCCTGTTTCATTTCCACTATATTTCATTCCAGTAGCTTTACCAAGTCAAAGCACCAGAGTTGAGCTGGATGGGTAGTCTAAGGTAGAAAATGGGAAAAAGAATCTGAAGGATAATCAAGGATGGGTTCCCAAGAGGGTTAAAAGCTAAGCTAAAGGTGAAACTGTAATTGCAAGATGAGTAATGAGCTTGAAATCAAGAAGGTCCCAGAAAGACAGATGCTTCAGATATAGATCAGGCTCCTGACTTTAGTCTTTCCTAATGCTGATGTTTGTGTGGTGGGGAGCAGGGGTGGAGGCTAATGAAGGTGTACAGATAGCATCAACTCAAGAATCAAAAATTTTTACCCAGCATACTCACACACTATTACAGCTGACCTCAGGCATTAACTTAATAATTGCATATACTAGAAATTTAATTGCTTCATTTCTATTCAACTCAATTATACTTTGAAGAAGAGAACAACGCTGTGGAAAGGAAATCTGACTTTAGGAACCTTTTGCATTGATGTGAAAAAACAAACTTGCACAGTCGTGATCACTTCATCCTTGTATTGTTTTTGGTTTTGTAACCCTTACTCTTTGACAGGCGCCCAGATTACATTGCCTTTGGATTAAACAATAATAACAATGCCTTTCCTTTGTAGAGTGCTTTACAGAGGATAAAGTGTTCTCACTTACATCATCTGATTTTCTTCTAATTGGTTTATGAGTTATTATTACCACTAATTTAATAGATGAGAAATGATGGCTTATTTTATGGATGGAATCATAGGGCTAAAAGTAATGGACCCAGTACTAGAATTCATTCCTTCCTTTCTATTACAGCAAGTAAAATGTATTTTCTGCATTTAAATTAAAACGTCCTCCACCACTATGTTTTGGCCTGTCTTATATGTTTATTCTATTTTAGTTGTCATTTGTTCCCTTTTTACCATAATTCAAAAAAAGATATTTGCATGAGTATATGGAAAAAAGAACCTATAATGTTATAATTTTATATACATAGTATAAAAGCCATCAAAACCCTCAGCCTGCAGTTCCTCAAACCTACTTCCTGCGGAATTGGATTTTTTTTAGAATCAAGTGGCCATTTTGAGTCCATTACCTTTGAAAGCATTTGGTGCATATTTAATTCACTCAGGGAAAGTATTGTAATTTACTTAGTGAACCACCTGATACTTTGAAAGAATTAATGGCTCACACTGGTTTAATTCCATAGTTTGCTGATTTTTTGGCTCCTGGGCTTTTTATTTTTTATTTATTTATTTTTAATGGCATGGGCAGGCTCTGGGAATCGAACCCTGGTCTCTGGCTTGGCAGGAGAGCATTCTGCCACTTAGTCACTGTTGAACCACTTAGAAGTTGGCTCCTGGGCTATTAAGAATCATTTTCCATCAATATTACTTTCACTTGATCATACTCCTTGAGGCACAACACTCATTTATGATGTGCAATCAGGATCCAAAGACACCATATATCAATGATGCCCCTTTTATTAACAAGATGTACGCTATATTCTTTTGGCAATATAAGTAAGCTTGTGGGGTTTGCTGGTAAAAGGACAATCGAAAAGGTAGTTACTTCATTGTATTTATCACTGTGGCAGATTTGAGTCTTGAGAAAATAATTTGAACTACATCTGAAGTCAAGTAATTTCATTAAAAAAATTAGATATGATTTTACACTTGATACTAGGGTGGGGATGTTCCTGGAAGAAAAAAAAGATTTTAAAATTTTTATTATCAAGTGGCAATATAGATGATATGGACTTAATTAATTCATCCCAATCAATATGCTTCATGGTGGTGGAAACAGAATTAAGTTCAATTTAGCTCTCCATTCTTAGTGATGACATTTGGACTGTGGATAAATGACATTTGGGGCTGGGCATATCTGAAGCATAATTCTAAGTTTCAGGGAGTACTCAGTATTGCTGGGCTGCTGGGTAAAGCATCATATTAATAAATCATTCACTGAGGTTTGATTTGAGGAAAAGATACTGTGGCTGATTTTTGAATTATGTATCTCAATTTCAACATGTTCTTAATCTGCATTCTTGTAGGTGCGAACCCACTGCAAATAAGATCTTTGAAAGAGATTATTTTAGTTAAGGTATGGCACAACTGAGTGAGGGTGGGTCTTAATCCAGATGGCTGGAGTCCTTTGCAAGCAGAAGAAGTTTAGTCGTAGAGAAAATAGCAAGAAGGAGCTTGGAAGCCAGAAGGAAGTCAGCAGGAACCCAGAAAAGAAAGGAGTGGATAAAAACATGACAAAGGTAGGCAGACACAAGCAAATGAACCAAAGGATTGCTGGCAGCCAGTACCAGAATATTACACACTTTGGAGAGAAAGCATCACCTTTCTTATATCTCAATTTTAGAATTCTCCTCCTTTCAAAACTGTGAGGTAATGCATTCCTGTTGTTTAAACCAACCCCTTATGAGGTATGTATCGTAGGGGAATGGAAAACTGTGACAGATACCAAAAATTCTTCCTGCTAGAAACAAATCTCTACTTTGTTAAATTTTAACTTCATTTTCTATTCTTCAGGATTTTTATGTGAAAGCCTAACTTATCTAGAGAATGGCAGCTAGCTCACATTTGTGAAGAAATTAGTTTAGCTGACTGTTTCCCAGACATCTAGGAGAGACCTAAGACCTGAAAGATAAAAGATGGGTCCTTGGAGAATTATTTTGCAGGCATTTTGAAGTGAATCTTCATTTGGAAGTCAGAACTGAATGGGTTCTGGGACAAAGTAGGAATCATGAGAACATGGGAAATCCATGTGGTCAGGCAGAGTATGGTTTGGAAATAGCAGAAAATGGAGTGGTAAAGATGAGAACAAAGTCTGAAGCATAAGACAGGGACTTTTATGTTGATACCTTGAATGTGCTGTATTTGGAGAAATTGTGCTTTCTACCATGTGTCTACCTTGCTAGTAGGTAGACACATGGATCTTGAACTGTGTAGAGAGGAACAGGCTAGTTGGATGTCACAGGTGTGTAGATGGCTGCTAAAGTCAGGAAAGATACTGAGACCACTCAGGGAGTTTATGTACGGTGAGGCCAAGGACTAATTTGTGGGTAGCAGTCACATTTATGGGATGAGCAAGGGAAGAGGCAAAGCTTTCCCATAGGAAAGAATACAATCAGAAAAGGAGATGATTTTAAAAAGAGAGTGATAAACAGCGCTAACTGCTATGAAGAACTTAAGCTATGTGATGGCTGAGAAGCATTATTTGGATTTGAAAATTAATCAGGCCCTTCTTTTTTTTCTGCCAGAAAATTTTCAGCAGAATATACAATCTGGTGGTGGAGGGGTAAACGGTAAGTGGGGAAGCGCAGGAGTACAGATTCAAACCAGAACACCTAGGTTTGAAACTTTGCTCTGCCATTACAAGCTGTGGCTTTGGAAAATTATTAACCTCTCTGTACTTTCAGTTTCATATCTGAAAAGTGGGAGTAATAATGGTTGTGGTGATTAAATATTTTATTTTACATATAAAGTTCTTAAAATTGTGCTTGCCCTATGCTAAGAGCTGTCCATAGACATTTAACACTTATTATTGTGCTTGAAGTAGCTTATCTGAGAAGGAAAATTGAGAGGTGTGTGTACTAGTTTTCTATTGCTGCATGACGAATTGCCACAAACTTTGATGTGTAAAACAAAAGTCATTTATTATATCACAGTTCTGTATGTCAGAAGCCTGGGCAGAGCTCAACCAGATTCTCTGTTCAGTGTTTTAATATCAGGATGTTGACCAAGTTGTGTTCCTGTCTGGTATTCTGGTTAATAATCTACTTCCAAGTTCATTCAGATTGTTAGCAGAATTCAGTTCCTAGAGGTTGAAATGCTGAGATCCCTATTTCCCTACTGGCTGTAAGATGGGGGTCACTCCCAGCTCCTACATGCAGCCCACATTCCTTACCATGTGGTCCTCCCTCTCTAAATCCAGCAACAGAGAACTTCTCAAACATTGGGTACCTCTCACGTAGAATCTCTTTTTTCCAGGAAGAGCCCTATCCCTTTAAAGAGCTCAGCAGATTTTATCAGACTTACTAAGGATAATCTCCCTGTTTTAAAGTCATCTGTACCATACAGCATAAGCTTATCATGGGAGTGATATACCTTCTTATTCATAGGTCCCTCTCACTCACAGATGGAGGGGCTCATACAGTGATATGGGTCATTAGGGGCCATCTTAGAATTCTTCTAAGCATGTACAGAAGATTGTTTTGTGTGGGTTAGATGGTATATTTTCAGGTAGAGGAAGATAACCAGGGGGCAAGGAGAAGTTAAAACATAATTGAGATAAAAAGATAAATTGTTCTTTAGAGTAATATCTTGAAAAGAAGAGTTTATACATAGAACTGAGAGTAGAGGAGCACTGGGGAAAAGCAGAGATATTTTTGAGACAGTAAGAAAAGAGGTTAAAATATATTTCAGAATAGGGCAGGCCACGGTAGCTCAGCAAGCAGAGTTCTCGCCTGGCGTGTCAGAGACCTGGGTTTGTTTCCTGGTGCCTGCCTATGTTAAAAAAAAATATATATATGTATATATATATATTTCAGAATATATGCTTAGTACACATTATCAAAACCCAGGGCGTATAAAAAAGAACTGTTAATTTCTAATGCATTTGTAGGGTCAAGCAGATTTTGGTTGGGCTTCTACTTACATCTCTTTAGGTTGCTTAATGACATTGCACCATGGTTCTCTCCTTTTCCAATTGGTATCAGTAGACAAAGCCCAGGCTTTTCCTTCTCATGGTGATGGAAGAGAACCGACAGCACAAGAAGATGCCCAGGGTTTCTTGAGGTCTAGGCATCTGCACACTTTCACCTCTGCTTTATTCCATTGCTCAAAGCTAATCACGTGTCTAAGCCTAGTGTCAGAGTGAAAAGGCACCACCTATGGGCGAGGCAGTGGGAGGCAGTGGAAAATTAGCATCATCAATACAGTTTACCAAAATAGCAGAGAAGATCAGAAACACAGCTGTCAGAGGGCGAAATGCACGCCTAATGCATCTAATTTTTTTGGTGATGTGAAAAGATTATGGAGTCTGAATTTTTAATTTGAACGTAAGGGGTAAAAACACAAATAAAAAAAATCTCTGGTTATTCAGAGAGGATAGCAGTTTGGCTTGTTTAAAGGATGTGTGAAGGGAATTTGTGGTGGATAATGTAGAAAGGTCATTTGAGGATAGAGCAGGGAGATGCTTTAATTTAAGATAATGTGTTAAATATCTTCCCTCCAGATCCACTTTCCACTGTTCTTAATTTTACTTTATGCCCTCAGGATGCTGCCTTGTGTGGATGTATTGATGTTCTTCCTGACTGTCTGAATTCCTGTTGGGTTCAGCCAATGCAGAGCACTGGTTAGTAATCAGTATGTGGAAGGGGAATGGGGTCTGAGTTTTCTCCAAGTTTCTTCCTTTCCAGGTAGTGCTGCAGGCTGGTTGAGTCCTCATACTTTAGACCACAACTCCCATCAGGTGACTGCCTCCAAATGCTACTCCTTCTAGGATCTGGTAGTTTCTCCCTCCTCTTGGCTCTTCAGATCTAAGAGTGGTAAAGCTTCCATTATCACTAGCCTTAGAGTCCTGTATTATAGTTTGTTGGTTTCCTTAAACTTGCCCACACTTAGTAAACTTTTATTAAACTCTCCTCTCGGTCCAGTTTGAGTGTGTCATCTGTTTCTTGATGGAACTCTGAGACATAGTTAAGGACTTGGGATTTCATTTAATAGACAAGAAGAAACAAGAAAATGTCGAGAGAGGGTTATGAACCAAATTATGCCGTGAGAAGATTAATATGGAATCCATGTGCAGAGTACCGTAGACTAGGTTGGAGACCATAGAGGAGATTCACCATACTCTAGGTGAAAGAATATGAGAGTCCAGCCTTGAATCCAGGCTGTGGTAATGGAAGGAGGAATGGGTGCAAAAGCTATTCTGCATGTAGAATGGTTAGATTTCATAGCCCTTAGTATAAGTATTTAGATGATTGGGATGAAACAAAATGATATTTCCAAAATTTCCAGGCTTGGGGACCAAGAAATTAGTAATAACATTATTAGAACTAGAAATCACAGGAGAACGAGATGTTCTGTTTTTGACCTTTGGAATTTTCCATGCAATATTCCATGTCCTGTATATAGCTGGAAATGTGGAGCTTGGGTGAAAGATCAGGACTGGGAGTGGTTTGGACATTTTCCACACAGATTTTGCAATTGAAGCTTTAAAGTAGGTAAGATTGCTAGAACTAGAATACACAGAGAGGAGAGAGTATAGAAAAAAGAAATAAAATAATTATATTAAGGAATCAGAAGATAAAAGAGTGATCAAAATTTAGGTTAGAAAAAAAGAGACCTCAGCATTTTGCAGACTTTCAAGCAGGAGAGCACTGGCAATCTTTTAGCATAGTGCTGCTTTATAGGGCTCATGATAGAAGTCAGTGGTTGGAGGAGTATTGAAAGGTAATGAAGTAGAACAGTAACTGTGGACTATTCTTTCAGGACATTTGATTTTTCAGAAGGATTCACATTTTCTATAAGGAGTCAGGTAGTAAATATTTTAGGCTTTTTGAGCTGTACAGTTTTTGTGGTAACTACTCACATCTGTCATTGTAGCATGAAAACAGCCATGGAGAATGCAAAAGCAAATGGCCAAGGCTGTGTACCAATAAAATTTACAAACAGATGGAAAGTGGTATTTGTCCTGCTGGTCATAGCTTGCCAACCTCTGGTTAAACATAGGATTGAAGTTCAGTAGTTGTAAAAGAAAGTGCAGTAGTTGTGAAGGATAAATCAAAGTTTAAGAAGGGTTTTACAATTATATTATTGTATATGGGAGACATTAAGATTAAGTGCAGTGGTGGAAGCTAATAGGGAAATGAGGTGGAAGAGAACTGATACAGGAAGACACAATGAGGGGGAAAGGACAAGAACTAAGGGCACAAAATACATAGGATAGGCTTGGTTTGGAAATACATTTTTTGAGACTAAAGGGAAGGAAAGGAGAATTTATCAAAATTTTTTTTTAGGTTAATGTTTATTTTAGTTCTCCACCTCCATATTTTTATTTTTCAAGGAACTAAGTTTAAGGATTAGGAAGCTTATTGTTTTGTTATTTTTTCTTTCTTTTTGCTTGATTTCAGGGTCAAAGATCCTTATGTGGATCTCTTTCTCTCATAAAGATCATGGGTTTGGGATGCCACTTATTTCAGAAAATCAAGTGCATAGTTTTTCTCCTTATTTTGTTTTTAGATCCCTTTTCATCTCATTCATTTCAACTGACAGATATGTTGACCAAGTCTCTGTAACATGCCTTCATATTTAGAAACAAGTAAACTAAAGTAATGCAGGGGGATACTAGCACCATGTCTATGCAGTTCATAAAATATCTTGAATATTGCTGCTGCTTAGCTTGATTCTTTGCTCAGACCCTCTATGGATTATTTTTTTGTGTGAGGAAAATATTTATTTTTATTGAAGTAAATCTCATAAAACATAAAATTCACCATTTTACCTTTCTTAAAATGTATAAATTCAGTGACTTCCAGTACATTCTCAATATTGCTTAACTATATTTAACTTTACAATCCATGAACACAGAATGTCCTTCCATTTATTTAGGTCTTCTTTCATTTCTCTTAGCAATGCTTTGTAGTTTTCTGAATAGAGGTTCTTTATATCCTTGGTTACATTTATTTCTAGTTATTTGATTCCTTTAGTTGCTATTTTAGATAGATACTTTTCTTGATTTTCTGGGATTGCTTTAGTTACTAGTATATAGAAACAGGACAGATTTTCGCACATTAGCACCACTTTGCTGAATTCATTTATTAGATCTAACAGCTTTGTTGCAGATTTTTTTTGAAACTTTCTAGGTGTAGGAACATATCGTATGCAAATAATGAAAGTTTTACTTCTTGTTTCTGATTTGCTAATTGCTCTAGCTAAGACTCTAGCACAATGTTGAATAAGAATGATGAATCCTGGTTTTAATCCTGATCTTAAAGGGAAAGCTTTGACTTTCGCCATTGAGCATGATATTAGTTTTGGGTTGTTCATATGTGCCCTTTATCATGTTGAGAAGGTTTCCTACTGTTCCTATCCTTTGAAGTGTTTTTATCAAGAAGCGATGCCGGACTTTGTCAAATGCCTTTTCTGCATCAATTGAGATGATCATGTGATTCTTCTCCTTCAATTTGTTAATGTGGTGTATTACATTGATTTTCTTGAGTTGAGTTACCCTTGCATACCTGGAATAAAACCAACTTGATCATGGTGTATGATTCTTTCCACGTGCTATTGGATTCAGTTTGGAAGGATTTTGTTGAGAATTTTTTGCATCTATATTCATTAGAGAGAATGGTTTGTACTTTTCTTTTCTTGTATGTTTATCTGGCTTTGCTATAGAGTGATGTTAGCTCATAGAATGTTAGGTGGTTTCCCCTGCTCTTCAAGTTTTTTTGAAGAGTCTGAATAGGATTGATATTAGTTCTTCCTGGAATGATTGGTAAACTTCACCTGTAAAGCCATCTGCTCTTGGGCTTTTCTTTGTTGGTTGGCTTTTGATAACTAATTCAATGTCTTTGTTTTTGATTGGCTTGTTGAGGTTTTCTGTTTCTTCTAGAGACAGTGTAGGTTGTTCATGTGTTTCTAGGAAGTTGTCCATTCCATCCATGTTGTCAAATTTGTTGGCATACAGAGATTCATAATATCCTCTTATTATGTATTTCATATCTATAGGATCAATAGCGATGTTCCCTCTTTCATTTCTGATTTTATTTATTTGCATCTTCTCTCTTATTCTTTGTCATTCTAGCTAAGGGTTTTCAAGTTTTTTGACCTATTTGAAGAACCAATTTTTGGTTTTGTTGATTTCCTCCATTGTTTTTTGTTCTTGATTTCATTTATTTCTGCTCTAACCTTTGTTATTTCTTTCCTTCTGCTTGCTTTGGGGTTAGTTTACTGTTCTTTTTTAATTCCTCCAGGTGTGCTGTTAGTTTTTTGATTTTAGCTCTTTCTTCCTGTTTAACATAAGCATTTAGAACTACAAATTTTCCTTTCAGCACTGCCTCTGCTGCATCCCATAAGTTTTGATATGTTGTGTTTTTGCCCATCTCAAGATATTTAATTTCTCTTGCACTTTTTTTTTGGCCCATTGATTGTTTAAGAATGTGTTGTTAAACCTCCATGTTTGTGGCTTTTGTTGTTCTCTACCTGCTGTTGATTTCCAGCTTAACTGCATTATGATCAGAATAAATACTTTGTGTAATTTCAGTCTTTTACAATTTTCTGAGACTTGTTTTGTGAGCCAGTATGTGATCTGTCTGGATAATGATCCATGTGCATTTGAGAAGAATATATATCCTGCTGTTTTGGCATGTAATTTTCTGTAAATGTGTGTTAGGCCTAGCTTGTTTATCCTTTTAAGTTCTTAGTTTCCTTGCTGATCCTCTGCCTAGATATTCTATTTATTGATGAGAGTGATGTATTGAAGTCTTCAGTTATTATTATAGATACCTCTATTTCTCCCTTCAGTTTTGCCAGTGTTTGTCTCATGTATTTTTGTGCACCCTGATTAGAAGTGTAAATGCTTATTGTTATTTCTTTTTGGTGGATTGCCCCTTTTATTAAAATGTAATGTCCTTCTTTGTCTCCTATAAGGTTTTTGTATTTATTGTCTATTTTGTCTGATTTCAGTATAGCTACTTCAATTCTATTTTGATTGCTGTTTGTGTGGAATATCTTTTTCCAGCTTTTCACTTTCAACCTATTTGTAACCTATATGTATATTTGATCCATTCTTCCAAGCTGTGTCTTTTGATTGGAAGTTTAGGCCATTGACACTCAAGATATTACTATAAAGGCAATACTTCAACCATTTTATCCTTTGGGTCTTTTATGTCACATCTTATTTTTATCTCTCTCTCTTTATCCTTTCATTTACCCTTACTGATAATCTTCATTTCTACATTCTCATCCAAGCTTCTCTCTCGTCTTGTCTTTTCAGCCTGCAGAACTCGTTTAGTATTTCTTATAGGGCCAGACTATTTTCAACAAACTCTCTTTCCTTCTGCTTATCTGTGAATATTTTAAACTCTCCCTCAATTTTGAAGGACAGCTTTGACACACAAGGAATTCTTGACTGGCAGTTAATCTCTTTCAATACCTTAAATATGTCGTACCACTGTCTTCTCACCTCCGTGGTTTCTGATGAGAAATCCACACTTAAAAATATGTAACACTTCACAATTTGCATGTCAACCTTGCACATGAGCCATACTTATCTTCTCTATATCTTTCTAGGTTTATATGTTGCTGAAGCAAACATGATACTTTAATCAATTAATTTATTGCTGAATAAAAAGAATTGCATCAGTGGAAATTTGTTTTTAAATCTCTTGGGGAGAATAGTTGTTTGAAGATAAATTTTGTAGAAAATACCTTAGTGAAGTGATGCAAGCTCTGTAATTTACCTCTTTTGAAAGTTTTTTGATGTGCTGAGTTTTCTTAAACTGTATTTTCTTAAGTGGAGGCACATTGGTCTGTCCTTTTTGTTCAGCATCTTATTTCTCCCAGTATCAGTTGCATGTACTTGGTGAGGGCTAAGTGAAGAGGAAGCTTAAAATGATAAAAGAAGGAATAAGCCCAATCGTACTAAATCTTTGCCACTAAATACATTTGGTAATCTTAGAGTTATATGGGAACTTTAATTCATCATAGATCTACAGTACATTGGTTGGATTAACAAATCCAATATTTGTTTTTAACTGTTCAGTTAATTCTCAAGGAGCAATATGACACCAGTTTCTTCAAGAGAGAAGAGTCACAGACAGCTGTTGGTAGGAAAGGTCACTAAAATGTAAGTTTGACTGAAATGGTTTTACTTCTCTCTATATAATGAAATTACTTCCTTTTCTAGAGAATCAATGATTAAACCAGTCTCCATGATCTCTGGTCAAACTTTAAGCCCTAATTCAGGAATGTAAACCCCTTTGTCTTTTTGTGTTGTACTGATTAGTAGTTCAAGACCTTCACTTATTTGGATCACCTTCCTCTTATACGATATGTGGAAAAGGAAGCATTAAATCATCTGTTGAAATTCCTAAACAATAACAAAGTCAAATCAAACTAGATGAGGTTTTCTGGGTTGAAGTGTCCAACCATTCTATGTGTGAGATAATGTGATGTGCGTTGCTAAGTTGAGATCAATTCAGGTTCATGTGACTGGTTGTATCTGTCAAGGCGTACTTAGAAGTAGAAGTAAAAAAAAAAAAAAAACTATTTGCAGAGCCAAATGTGTGTAGTAGATAATAAATATATACTACAAAATCATTAGCAGAATTTTTGACAATTTCAAAAAATGTATTTAATGCTCCAATGAGAACTGGGTTAGACCAATGAGAAGTTTTGTTGTGTAATCTGCTTGTGAAATCTGCTTCATGTTAGCTCTGGGACATTGAATAAAAGATACCACTTCGAACTTTAATTTCCTCAATTGTCAACAAGATAAATGATATCTTCCCTAGGTAACTGTAATGCAGCAAGTTCAAAATGTGATCATGTATTTGAGTAAAATATATTTTATATACTCATTCACCACTAACATTTACAGAGAACCTGCTAAGAACTGCGCTAGAATTAATAGTTCCTCTAAGAATTTATGACCTTATCTGGTCAAGTTTTGGGGGAGATATATATGTAAACAAGCAAATATAATTATTTGCAAATGTATATGAAAAGGATACAGTAGAAGCTTTAAGGTTTTAACTGGCCAGGTCAGCTGGAGAAGCAAGGGAAAGCTTTACATAGAATGTGGTCAGAGCAGGTGTTTTCAGAGAGATGAAATAAGGGTAGGGTTGATAGGGAACATTTCAGGCAGAGGCCAATATAAGCAAAGGTGTATCTGTATGAAATAGCATGTCTCATTAGAGGAATTAAGAAAATACACATGGAGGTTTTCTATTCTTGACTAATTTATATCGGAAGAACTATTAATGAAGTAACAGTATTAAGGCAAATAAAAAAAAAAAACAAGAGGTGGTGAGTTATTTACAAGATCACAGAAAATATATGTCCTCTCCACATTTTCTAAATGGCAAAGAGTGAGATTTAGAATAGATTTAATGGTGATGATAAGAAATCACGGAAGGACTTCTAAGAATCCTAAGTGTCCCAAAGCATCATTTGTTGCACTGGTATGTGAGAGAATATGTATTTAGAAAGTATTTAATGTGAGTTTTTTTAGGCATTCCTTTACCAATGATGTGTGTGAAATAAAGTTGGTTCTAGATTTTTCATAAAAATACTCAAGTTACAAAAAACTAAAATCAAACTCCTGTAATATATGAAATGCTTTCTCCTTGTGCAGCTGTTCACGGTGGCTCCTATGAAACCCTCCAAATAGAATGTCTTTACTGGATCTGTGCAGAAATGGCCTAGGGAGTTTTGTTTGATTGCATCACATAGCTAATAAATGGCAAGCAATTTTACTTGCAATCCCTTCCTGTTTTGGCCATTGCATTTTTCTTTCTAATATTTTTTTCCAAGTCTCAGGGGATTCTATATAGTAAATGAATAGGATCATATTGCCTGCCATCTGTGTTTCTGATCTTCTTTTCCAGAAAAATGTTCATTTCAGTTTTCCACCTGGGTTTTCAAAATTCTCCAAGAATTCTCCATCTCTTTATGACTGCATATCCACTGGCCTACGCTTTCATTTTATTATAGCTATTCCTCTAAGTTCATCCAATCTGGTTCTTTCCCATAGCTTTCCAACTGTTTGGATCACTTTGTCATGTCTCCAATTTTCATCTAACTTGGAACTTGGTCACTTAAAACTGAGTCACTTCCTTTCCTTAAACATCATATGAAAAGAACCGTCACTGGAAAGATTAATTGAAAGAAGCGTGTCATTTTCAAAACTGGTGAGGTCAAGTTCTCCCCTTTGGATTTAAAGTCCTCCAGATTCTATTTTCTTATTTTGTTAACCTTTTGGGGGTAAAGATGAGGATATGTACACTTCAAAAATATTTTATCTTAAGGGGTAATTATAGTTCCTTTAATACTTTTATTAGATTCAATTTCTACTCTTTTATTTCTAAACTATTTTTTAACATTTTGGAATAGTGGTCCCAATAATTTTAAAAATATCATTTTTATATATTTCCCCATATTGAATTTCTTTATTTGTAAATCACAAAAATTCATTCAGATTAGCTTAAGGGTTTTTCTTGTTGATTTTAATTGAGAGATTCAGGGAGAGATTTAAAATTTATTCAAGAGAATGCTCTCATCAAACCCAAGAAAGATAATTCCAGCCTCATAAGGCACTGGAAATTAGGAACTGGGGGATGTAAGGAATCAGTTTTTCGCTCAGTGTAACATGATTTCTTGGGCTTACTTCTTTCTGTTTCTTTTTGTTTTTTGGTTTGTTTTTGCCTCAGACTTCTTTCTTCTTTAAGAATGATTTTCTTTAATTATCTGTACTTATAGCAGAAAATGGTCTGTCCTTTCCCCTCTTGATCTCCCATGCCAGGAGTTTAACAGAAGCTAACTTATTAAATAGCTTACTACGCTAACTACAATTATGAAATAGTGTAACTATTTTACAACATAGTTTTGGAAGGAAAATTTCAGAATTAGGAGCAGGATTGGAAATAGGTTCATGTTTCAGTTTGCTAAAGCTGCAGCAACATAATATACCAGAAATAGATTGGCTTTTAATGATGGATATTGATTAGTTATTTAGCAACTTGTAAGTTACAATTCTAGAACCATGAAAATGTCCAAAATGAGGCATCAAGGAGGATGCCTTCTCTGAAGAAAAGTTGCTGGCATCTGGGACACTTCTGTCACATGGGAAGATATTTGGCTGGTGTTGGCTGTTCTTTCTCTCCTAGATTTTGTTGCTTCAGTTTCTGTTCTCTCAGCTTCTGTGGGTTTGTCCCTGTCTCTTAGCTTTTCTGGGCTTCTCTGAACTCCCAGCCTTTCTCTGTCTTTTATGCTTTCATAAAAGATTCCAATAAGAAGGTTAAGACCTTCTTAACCTTCTTAATCGTCATGTCTCAGTTGAAGCAACCTAAACAAAAGGTTCCGCCCATAGGAATGGATTTTAAAAGCATGGCCTTTTCTGGGGGTACATAAAGTATATGCCTCCAAAATGTAACGAGCTGGTTTAGAAACAATCAGTTTAGGTTTTGCAAGAATAAGTTTCACTTGAAAGGTTGGTGTTTTAGTTTTTTTTGGGGGGGTGCATGGTCTTGGAATTGAACCCAAGTCTCCTGCATGAAAGGCGAGTATTCTACCACTGAACTACCTGTGCACCCCAAATTCATTTTTTTGTTTTTTTTGCATGGGCAGGCACTTGTAATCAAACCCAAGTCTCTGGCATGGCAGGCGAGAACTCTGCCTGCTGAGCCACCGTGGCCCACTTGTTATACCATATAAATGAATAGTATGGACATTACTTCCAGAAATGAGCCTGGCCATGGGATCAACAATGCCTTCATGACTAACAGGGGGAAAAGAAATTGTAACAAAATAAGGTATCAGGTGCTATGAGAGTTCAAATAGAGTCTAGAGGCTATTCTGGAGGCTACTCTTATGTAAACCTCAGCTAGATATTGCTAATTACCAAGCTCTGCTGAACTCCAACCAACATCATTCCTGTTAACCCTAGAGAACACCTAGGGCTCTATCTGAAATTCTACAACAGTTTCATGCACTAAGTTTATTTTCCAGGAACCTATAGCCTCCAGGTGATTCCTAGGCCAGATAAGTCCTGAAACTCAGAGGGGCCAACCTCTCCAAGAAAATCAACTAAATTCCATCCCCCATCCCAGATTATCGACAGCCCTTTCCAACATGAAAATGTTAGGATGGGCATAGATGTAACATCCCTAAAGATTGGGAGAAGGATCAAAGGAGAAGAAGGAGTTATAACAAAAGATAGGTTTTAAAAAATGAGTATAACTGCTGAATCATTATATTGATATTTCTTTTGGTCTCTAGTGTCTTGAAACAGCTAGAAGGAAAAACCTGAAATTGTGGAACACTAACCCAAACTTTGAGATCTGTTCTATAACTTGATAAAATGTACTTGGAAGTTTATTGATTCTTTGTAAACATGATATTTTTCACAATAAAAAACATTAAAGAAATGAATGGAATGGCATTCAGCCCCATATCTACCAAACTGCTGAATTTTCTTTTTAATAAGTTATACAGAAGAGATCATTGGAAATGTCATAAGTGTACATGAGGTATTTTTTCATAAAGACATATAAAACATTGTAAATGACCTGTTCTGAGATGCTACAACCATAAAGTCCAGAGAAGAGCTGCAGTGGGATCATTCTCTTGGAATTGAGCCCTTTGATGGAGCGACATTGTGGTACTGAAGAGAAATTCATATAAGTTCAAAGAGTTTTCATCATTAGCCCATCCAGTATTTCTGCTGGGTTAAAACCTTTGTTTCTTTTTAAGTTTTCTTTGTTTTCCATTGTTAGCAAAATATTAATGCTCTTTATAGTGGAAAATTATTTTCTATTCAGTTTGTGCCATCAATCTCATCTGTTATCACGGGGTTTCAGAACAAGGACAAATTAATTTGACTTGACTTTGGTGAGAGTTTTAGCTTTGATCATAGCTGAAAATTAATTTGATGGAAGGCAAGACAGAAGAAATAAAAAGATCAAGAGAACAAATGGGAGATAACAGATTAGTTTTTACACCAATAATCTGTTCCTTAACACATGAAATTTTATATAAGCTACCTTTTTAGAGTTTAGCAGCAGTTGATTTGAGTTGTTGTTATAGACTCTTTTCACCAAGTGTATGAATACCTTATCTGTTAAAACAGAAATTTTCAAAAAATATATAACATATAATTTTTTATATATCAATTATTTATTATTTATACATATCAATAGCAAATGGAAAAGCCCCATTCTTAAGGGTTCCCAAGTATATTTGTTTTGTGACAGTTCACTGATTTTTAATATCTTTCTGCTTAGTCAAGTAGCACCACTAGACAGTTTTAGTTTTGTCTAGTAGCAACATGCATATTCAGGATTCATTTGGCTTAAATCACAGCCCTATTACTGCATTCTATCGTAGTTAATTTCAAAATTGAAGTATATATTTGAATGCAGCATTGTATTTCCTTACACATTTCATAGCATCTAAGGTTTTGTGTTCTTTTGTCTAAAAGTATCTGTATTGTTTGCTAAGTATTTTAAAGATTTAGCTAAGAATTTTTAAGCTAAAGATTAATTAGTCATAGTTCCTACCCTCAAAGTGTACACAATATCTGAGGAGGAATAAAACCTACATAAATAAAGTTAATGGACAGTAGATGTTGATGTGATATAAAATTTTAGGTGATAACATATTTCAGTTCACCTTGAAGTATACAAATGCTTATAGAAAATACTACTTAAGGAACTCTTCTTTGAAGAATACTTAAGATTATGGTGTGTGGAGTTGAGGCTAGTGCTTTCTAGATGAGAAAGTCGAATGAGCAAAAGAATAGAATTCCATGGGGAAGAATGAATAACTAGCCTGTAAAGAATAAAATGTGTAAAAGAAAATATGGAAATATGAAGAGGAAACGTTGATTGAACCAATATGATGGCATACTAGTATTGTTTGACATTGTCTTATGAGAACTAATTGTTAAATTTCCAGGAATTTTGTTGAACAATTGACATCACTTTGGTAGCTTGAAATCATCCATGGCGGTAGGAGTATTTAAAACTCAGAAATTGTCAAATCAGCTCTTTATTTTTCCGAAGGTTGGGGGGAGTTGTCTAGAGAGCTGGCTGTTAAACATTTATCAGCTCACCCCCGGATCATATGACAGAGAGCCTTGAATGCCAGATCCTCAGTATGATTAATTTCATGATATTGGATTTTGATATATATTTTATTATTTTGAAGGTGACATTTTTAGAAAAGAAAAATGCAATTGATTAGGCATCAGTAAGAGTTAGATATACCAAAGTTGCCTGGAAACTGGAACATTGTCTTAGGTGAGGTAGAATCCATAAAAAATATCGTCCATTGAATTAAACAGTTCTAAACTGGGAAAGAGGATTGGATTAGATTGATAGTCTAGGACTCATTCACAGGGCATACTTCCTTAATTAGGTAATATACATGTATATGAAAACGATTGTTTTAACCATGTGCAAAGACCACAGGTGATTGCAGTGAGTGGATGACATCATTAAAGCCTATAGGGCTGCCCACACAAGGCTCACGTCACTGCCAGTCTGGGGAGAGAGGAAATTAGCTACTGTTAGTTGTTCCTTCCTAGTAATGACCGAATGAACTGCTTGCATGTTGTTCTTATTCCCTGATGACTGGAGAAAAGGGTGGAGGGCAAGCCTCTTTATGATGAATTGCTTTCTCTCTCTCCACACTAATCTGTGTGAGCAGGAGAGCTTAGATCACATGGAAGGGAAGCTTAAAGAAATCCCTACATGTAAAATGCTGTGGTTCATAGATTGTTTCCTGTTCTCCCTCTCTGATGATTAGGAACATTTTATTAATTGTTTTTATCAGGATGAGTTTGTTTCCAAGAGAGGGAGGTGATCTATTAATAGCTCAATTTTGAATGGCATTTCAATAACCATAAAATAAGCATGAAAAATTTCCCTGAAACCTTAAACATTGGCTTCAGGCTTTCAGGCCTTTAGGATACAAAATGAACAAAACAAGAATTGCTGTCGCCACTTTGAAATCCAGAGTAAAGATTCTTGACCTGCATCACAGCTGGGCTTCAGGACGTGTGTAGACCTCCTGAAAAGATAAGATAAAGTTCATGGTCTAGACCTATTTATTTTTCATGAAAGAAGGTCCATTTATTTTGTCAGATTCTCAGTGGGGTTTCTACCAAACTCCATCCAACTTGCCATTCTCCCTGCCTGCATCTAAACATTAAGAATCACTGGATTGGCCATTCCTGGATATATGTGAATGTTTTAAGGAAATGGAAGGGAGATTTATGTCTCTTTATGAAAAAAGAGGATTAATTTATTCCCAGAAGCTCATTTAAAGACTAGGCATAACAGAAGCTTTTAAATGTTCTGAGGTATATATGTTTTCAACTGTCCTTTCTTTTGATGCTTACAAAACCCTATGAGATAAATGAATATAGTATTATCATTTCTAATGTCCTGGAATGAGGACTAGAGAAGTTAGAGCTCGATGGTTCTTAACTGGGACTACAGGCCACCTGGGAATCTTTTTGGAAGTGTGGATGGCCAGGCCCAATATCTACAGATTCTGATTGAATTGGGAGTGGAGCCTAGGTATCCGCATATTTAAAAATGCTCCCCAGGCGATTCTAATGTGCAGCACAGTTTGAAAACCACTGTGTTGGGTAAATTTCTCTAAGAATGGATTTGTTTTGACAGAGCTGGGATTTGAATCACCACCCCTGGACATAATCCACTTTACCACACTGCCAGTTATATAACTAAGTAAAGACCAGTTATCTTTTGAGGTTAATAAAAGCAGGCAGTATTATTTATGGGTATACATTTTAACTTTGTTCCACTTAAGAAGTAAAGGCATACCCTAAAAAGGGATTTGTGGGCAAAAGTACTAGAGCAAAGAATGACATCATAATGAAAAGGAATAATGAGAATTATAAATAAGAAGTGTTAATAATTCCAGAAAAAGTTAAAACTTTAAACAATTTTTTTTAAAAAGAAGCCAGCATGAAATAAAATTCTAGTTGAATGGCAATTGTCAAAAAGTGCAATTTTATTCAAAACTTTCTCTTATTTGAAAATCTGTTATTTGTTGCACTGGGCTGTGGTAATTGGCTCAATGTCAAATCTATGTGAAATTGATAAACAAACTTATTGAAGAAAAAATAAGAGAGAGACAGGTGAAAATAATTACTGTCTTTGTCAGCTGATTCTAACATTTGTATCAGTTCTGGTTTTGATTTCAGTGGTTGAGTTGCCTTCTCATGGGTAATTTTTTTTTCAAATGTTACTTTGCCTGATAATCTTTAACTTTATTCGAGGCATTGTGAATTTTACCTTGATGGATCCAAAATTCAAAATTTACTATAAATATCTTAAGCTTTGCCCTAGGATATAGCTGCAACTTAGAGACAAGCTGGCTCTTTTGGATCTTGCTTTTAAGATTTGTTAGTCAGAGCCATAGCAAAATTAAGTCTATGGCTAGTTGTTTTATAGTAAGGAGGCAAAAATCTTCTGAGTACTCCATCCATGCTCCATGAATTACAAGGTTTTTATTCTCTAGTCTAGCTGGAGAGAACACTCAGCCCTGTGAGTATCTCTATAGTTACCTTTAATAATTTTGAGTGGTTCTTTCCCCAGCTTTGGGCACCTTCTTCACATACATGAGCTGTTCACTACTCTGCTAAATACCTGAGGGGGACACTTAAGTCTCCAAGGTTCTCTCTCTCTGCTACACACTCCAGTACTTAATCCTGTGAACTGTAGCCACTTTGATCTCCCCTAACTTTTAGCTCCATATTTTCAACTCAGGTTGTCTGCTGGGCTCTACCCGGCTTCTTCTAAGCTGCACCTTAGACAGAAACTCTCTTAAGGCAATAAGTTGGAGAAATTGTAGGGTTCATCTTGCTTGTTTCCTGTTTCTCAAGGATCACTGCCCTTCATTGCATGACGTCCAGTGTCCTGAAAATTATCTCAGTGTTTTATCTGATATTTTTTATTGTTATAGATGGGAAGGCAAATCTAATTTCTGTTATTCCATCATGGATGGAAGTGAGAGTTCAGAAAACTAAACTAAAAATTATTAACCAACATATATTTAATCATTTAAGTTATAACATCTTAAGTTATGAGGTACTTGTTGAATATAACAGAGAAAGAATGAAGGGCTAATAGAAAGAAATTGAGAGCAGCATAGGGAGTAAAATTTACTAAGTCACTACTATATAATAAGCTCTTTATATATTTATTTTATCCTTATTAATTCTATAAAGTGCATGTGTTGTTGAGTGAGACATGGGACATAGGTATGACAGCTCCTAAACCTGTTTTCTTTTTGCAGCATTATTTGCTGCTTCCCCAAATCCAGAATAACATTTAAAAATCTAGTTTTAAACATTTTTCCTTTTTCTTAACGTACAGGATTTATAGGAATAAGGAAATTCATAAGGAAATGTTTAAGGACTTTAATGCATTGAGGTTGGGTAGGAACTCTACTAATTTGTCTTCTTTTCTCATTCTATTCCTAGTTATTTGTCTTAATACAAGCTATCTGACAGAAGAACCTGAACTTCTTAATATTAAATTCACAATCATTTAACATCTGGCAGCAATCGTTGTTCAAGCTTTGTCAATTTATTGAGTCTCACAGCATTCCAGTTGGGATTTCGCATTCCTGGAACATGTTCTTCCCATTCCCATTTTAGTGTATCTGTTCATTTTACTCCATATAAGAGGGCATGCCCACAACACATGGATACCTGCGAACGATAAGTCCTTCCTCTTCTCCTGCAGGTACTGCATGCTTAGTCACCTATATGTTGACATCATTCTACATTTCAAGGGTGCAGTTCCTTAGGAAGTTTTCCCCAGTACTTTCAGCTGGAATAAATCTCTTTCATTTCCTTTTGCTTATGAATCTCTGACCTAATAGTGATCAAACGTTAGATTGAATTAAAATTTATAAATGCATTCAACAAATATTTAATTCCTACTATATGTATGAAACCCACTTTGTATTCATCAATATCTATAATTTGGAGGCCCTGGCTTAGTAACTTTTGATTAGTATTCACATTTGAAATGGGTCTTTGATTATTTTTTATCAACATATCTTAATACTCATATTCTTTCCCTCCTGATTATCAGTCACATGGACCCCTTCTTGTACCCTAAATTCATTGCTTTAGGATATCTCTACTTCTTGCGTTCTCTAGGACTTTTAACATTCATTCCCTAAAAGTTGTATAGTTTATATTTTATGCTACCATCATTCATAAGCTATGATTACAGGCTGGGGTAATAGACAAACAAATAGAAAATTAATGTTAATAGCTGTGATACAGCACAGACACAGCAGAGTCTGCCTAGGGAAGGGATTTATAATTTGAAACAAATACTTCAGTTCAAAAGCATGAACAAACTAAGAACCTAGGAGGAATATGGGAGTCACTCTG
Source organism: Tamandua tetradactyla (assembly GCF_023851605.1). Classification (NCBI taxonomy): domain Eukaryota; kingdom Metazoa; phylum Chordata; class Mammalia; order Pilosa; family Myrmecophagidae; genus Tamandua; species Tamandua tetradactyla. Next base: position 118,590,671 of record NC_135332.1, read on the forward strand.
GATCAAAACAGGGGAACATATAACATCACTGCTCACTGATTTGATTCCTTAGGGCATTTCACAATGAATCACTGAAAAGTTTCCCATTCATGTGGTCTTGTGACATTTAGGAGGGAACTGGAAATAGGCTTGAGAGTTTCCCAGTTCCCCTAATTTTATGAGTTAGGAGTTCCCTCATGAATTTTATAAGGAACTCTAAAGTAAGGCTGGTTGAGAAGAAAATACTTGGGAACAGGATACTTTGAAAATAATGGCTATGTTTTAAGGAGCCATGATGAAGAAAATAGCTGCTTTGAAAGAGATTTTAGTACTTCAAAATAATTATGGAATTTGTTTTAAAATAGTTCATTCAAACAAATTATTTTTGATAGTCAGAGCATATAGATTTGAATGAATCACAAACTGATTCCACACAAAAGAATGGAGAGCATGGCAAATGGTAACAAAAAGGGTAAATATAAAAACTTATTTTCTTATTATTTGTATCACTTTAAAAGACAATCAGTTGTTTAAAAAAGTATACTATCAATGTATTGTGCAGTTTATAACATGTATATGTAAAATAAATACAATAAAAGCACAGAGGCTAGAAGGGGAAAGAATGAACAAATGCTGTTATAAGGTTTTTATATGTTGTGAAATGGTATATCACTTGAAGGTACATTATGATGAGTTAAAAATGTGTACTACAAATCCCAAAGCAACCACTAAAATTATACAGCAAATAATGTAGTTAAGTCAAAAAGGAGATAAATAAAATAATTTTTAAATTCTCATGAAATCAAAAGAAGGCAGAAAATGGAAAAATGAAACAAAGGACATATGGAGCAGGTAGAAAGCAAATTGTAAGATGGTGATTTAAACTCAATAACAATATTAATAGTCACATTAAATGTAAATGACCTAAAAACTACAATTAAAAGTCAGAAATTGGCAGATTGGATAAAAAAAGAAGGGTCTGAGTATATAAAGCCTGTAAGAAATTTAAATATGAGATAATTAGGTGAAAAATAAAAGGATGGAAAAAGATTTACCATGCTAACACTAATCAAAAGAAAGCTGGAGTGACTATATTAATATCAGACAAAGTTGACTTGAGGGTAAAAAAATCCTTGATACAGTGATAAAGGGGGTGAACTTAGGAGGACATAACAATCCTAAACATTTATGTACCAAATAAGAGTTTCAAAATACATAAAACAAAACTGATAGGATAGCAAGGAGAAATAGGCTTATCAACAGTTATAGCTAGGTATTCAACTCCCTTCTCTCAATAATTCATAGAACAAAGAGGCAGAAAATCTGTGAGGAGGGAAGTCTTAACTTTGTCAACCAAATTGACCTAATTGACATTTACAGACACCCCATTTAACAGAAGCAGAATACAGAAATACCTCATTTTATTGTGCTCTTAAGATGTTGCATTTTTTTAAAGGAATTAAAGGGTTATGGCAACCCTGTGTCAAGCAACAGCATGTGCTCACTTCATGTATCTATATTGCATACTGATAAGTCTTGCAGTATATTATGTCTGTTATGGTGATCTGTGATTGGTGATCTTTGTTACTACTGTAATTGTTTTGGGGCACCCCAAACCATACCCACTGTGCTGGTTTGAAACTGTTCTGTACCCCAGAAAAGTCTTGTTCTTTTTCCTAATCCAATCTTGTAGTGGCAGACCTATTGATTGGATAGGATCATTTTATTAAGTTGTTTCTATGGAGATATGACCTACCCACTGTGGATAGGACCTTTTGATTAGGTAGTTTCCATGGAGATGTGTCTCCACCCATACAAGGTGGAAGAAGCTTCAGAGCCAACACAGATACAGACATTTGGAGATGCAGAAAGAAAATGCCCCTGGGGAAGCTGCTTGAAACCAGAAACCTGAAGAGAAAGCTAGCAGACGTCACCATGTGCCTTCCCATGTGAAGAGAAACCCCAAATGCCATCAGCCTTTTCTTTAGAGTCAAGGTATCTTGCTCTGGATACCTTAGTTTGGACATTTTTATGGCCTTATAACTGTAAGTTTGTAACTTAATAAATCCCCTTTCTAAAAGCCAACCCATTTCTGGTATACTGCATTCTGGCAGCATGAGGAAACTAAAACACTCACATAAATTCATGCCTCAGATATATTGTGGGTTCCATTCCAGACTATTGTAAAGAAGTAAATATTGCAATGAAGTGAATCACATGAATTTTTGTTTTCTCAGTGTATGTAGAAGTTATGTTTATACTATACTGTAGTTTATTAAGTGGATGATAGCATTATGTCTAAACATACTGTACATACCCTAATTAAAATGAGATACAGAAACATAAGTAAGCACATGCTATTGGAAAAATGTCTCCAAAAGACTTACTTGATGCAAAATTGCCACAAACACTCAATTTGTAAATGATGCAATATCTGCAAAGAACAATAAAGCGAAGTTCATATAATGAGTTATTTCTATAAAATGGCATTCTAGTTTGCCAGCTGCCAGAATGCAATATACCAGAAATTGAATGACTTTTAAAAAGGGGAATTTAATAAGTTAATAGTTTACAGTTCTAACACTGCAAAAATGTCCCAATTAAAACAAGTCTATAGAAATATCCAAACAAAGGCATCTAGGGAAAGATACCTTGGTTCAAGAAGACCGATTAAGTTCAGGGTTTCTCTCTCAAGTGGAAGGGCCCATGGTGAACATGGCATCATCTGCTAGCTTCTTTTCTGGCTCCCTGGGAGGTGTTTTCCTTCTTCATCTCCAAAAGTCACAGGCTGGTGGACTCTGCTTCATGATTCTGTGGCGTTCTCTATTGTGGCTTCCTTGTAGTTCTGTTGTTCTTCTCTGCTCTGATTCTCCCCCTTTCTCCAAGATGTTTCCTCTTTTATAGGATTCCATTAAACTAATCAAGACCCACCTGGAATGGGTGGAGATACGTCTCCGCCTAATCCAGTTTAACAACAAATCTCTATTGAGTCACATCTCCAGGGAGATAACCTAATTAAAGTTTCAAACATACAGTGCTGATTGGGGATTAGAAGAAACAGCTGCCTTTACAAAATGGAATTAGGATTGAAACATGCTTTTCTAGGGTACATACATCCTTTCAAACCAGCACAGACAGTGAACTTAATCAATTAATATGTGTGTTTTGATTTCTCCACTGATTGGCTGTTCCCATCTCACTCCCTCTCCTCAGGCCTCCCTATTCCCTGAGACATGACAATATTGAAATTATGCCAGCTAATAACCCCACAATGTCCTCTTAGTTGTCAAGTAAAGGGGAAACTTGCAGTCTCTCTTTAATTCAGAAGCTAGAAATAATTAATAGGAAAGGTATAGGCTGAAAGCTAGGCCCATTGTGCCACTTAGCCAAGTTGTGAATGCAAAGGAAGAGTTATTGAAGGAAATTAAAAGTGCTACTCCAATGAATGCACAAATGATAAAAAACAAACAAAAAACTGAAATGAAATAGCATTATTACTGATATAGAGAAACTGTTAGTGGTCTTGACAGAAGATCAAATCAGACACAACATTCACTTAAACCAAAGCCTAATCCAGAGCAAGATCCCAACTCTCTTCAGTTCTATAAAGGCTGAGAGAGATCACAAAGGTACAGAGGAAAAGTTTGGTTCCTGAGGTTTAAGGAAAGAAGCCATCTCCATAACATAAAAGTGCAAAGTGAAGAAGCAGATACTGATGCAAAATCTGTAGCAAGTTAATCAGAAGATAACTAAGCTAACTGATGAAGGTGGCCACACTAAACAAAAGCCTTAAATTGGAAGAAGATGCTATCCAGGACTTGTATAGCTGGAGAAAAGAAGTCAGTTCTTGGCTTCAAAGCCTCAAGGGACATGCTAACTCTCTTGTTAGGTGCTGGTGTAGCTGGAGACTTTAAGTTGAAACCGGTGTTCATTTGCCATTCCAAAAATTCTAGGGCCCTTAAGAAATGTGCTCAGTCTTTTATGTGCTTTACAAATGAAACATCAAAGCCTGGATGACAGCACATCTATTTATAACATGGTTTACTGTTTTTAAGCCCACTATTGACACCTGTTCCAGAAAAAAGATTCCTTTCAAAATATTTCTGCTCATTGGCATTGCACCTAGTCACCCAAGAGCTCCAATGTAGATATACAGTGAGATTTGTGTTGTTTTCATGCCTGCTAACAAACAGCCATTGTACAACCCATGGATCAAGGAGTCATTTCAACTTTGAAGTCTTATTATTTAAGAAATATATTTCATAAGGCTATGGGGTCTATAGATATTGATTTCTCTGATGGATTGAGATAGTCAATTTAAAACTTTCTGGAAAGGATTCACCATCCTAGATGTCATTAAGAATATCCATGATTCATGGAAGGAGGTCAAAATACCAGCATTAACAGGAGTTCAGAAGAAGTTGATTCCAAACCTTATGGATCACTTTGTGAGGTTCAAGATTTCAGTGGAGGAAGTAACTGGAGGTCTGGTGGAAATAGAAAAAGAACTATAATTAGAAGTGGAGTCAAATATGTGACTGAATTGTTATAATCTCATGGTAAAACTTGAATAGATAAGGAATTGCTTCTTATGGATGAGACAAGAAAGTAATTTCTGGAGATGGGATCTACTCCTGGTGAAGATGCTATGAACATTGTTGAAATAAAAATGAATTTAGAACATTGCATGAACTTAGCTGATAAAGTAACAGCAGAGTTTGAGAGGATTTACTCCAATTTCAAAAGAATTTCTGCTGTGGGTAAAATGCTACCAAACAGCATCACATGCTACAGAGAAATCTTTTGTGAGAGGAAGAATTGATTGATATGGAAGGCTTCATTGTTGTCTTATTTTAAGAAATTGCCACACCTAAGGGTGCATCAACTGATGAATGGAAGGGTGAACTATAGTGTATTCATACGGTGGAATATTGAGCGGCTGCACAAGGAATGAAGTTTTGAAGCATACAACTAGTTGAATAAACCTTCGGGACAGTACGTTGAGTGAAGTAAGCCAGAAATGAAAATACAAGATCATAATGCCTCACTAATATGGACTAACTATACTGTACAAACTCTGAGAATCAAGAGTATAGATTATCAGGGGAAGGTTTATTGTAAAGGTTCCTAGATTATAAGCTCTTATGGCCGTCCATCTGTTCCAGAATGGTAACTATTATTTCTAAATTCGAAATGTGGAGCTCTTTGCGTATAACATGGTCATTCCCTGGAACTTTGGTTATCTGTGTGACACCTGAGACTCAGAGCTAGAGTTCTTGCAGCTATGAAAGTCAGCATTAGCCCATATAGCAACTGTTTAAGAAGCTGAAAAAGAGATCAGACTTCAATTAGAGATATGAATGAAGCTGATCTGGTTAGGACTAAGGTAAATCAGAATACAGGGTAAAGGATGATATAGACTGTATATTAAAGCTTTGTGTAAGATGAAAGTTTATTTGGTGCAAAATTTTTATTTTTCAGTAGCACGCTGTCTAATTTAACCTGTATGGTCAGTTTATTCGAACACCATAATTACAGGGAAACTTGAATAGGAAGTGAGATCTTATTGGTTTGTTCAGGTTAGTGTTCAGCCCCAACACATCCCAGGAGTAACATGGAACATGATTCCTGAGGATGAGCCTGGCCCTGGTATTATGGGGTTAAGAAAGCTTTCTTGACCAAAAGGGGGAAGAGAAATGAAACAAAATAAAGTTTTAGTGATTAGATTAATGATTTTAAATAGTTGAGAGGTCATTTTGGAGGTTATTCTTATACATTATATGGATATTCTTTTTTAATTTTTAGTGTATTAGAATAGCTAGAAGGAAATGCCTAAAACTTTTGAACTGTAATCCAATAGCCTCTATTCTTGAAGATGACTATATAACTATAGCTTTTATGTTATGACTGTCTGATTGTGAAAACACTCCCTTTATGCACTGTATGGAGAGATGAATAAGAACATAAAGACAAAAGATAAATAAATAATGGGGAGCAGAATAAGAGGAATGGAATGTTTTGAGTGTTTATTTTTATTTTTTGAAGTAATGAAAATGTTCAAAAACAGATTGTGGTGATGAATGCACAACTATATGATGACACTGTGAACCACTGATTGTATACTTTGGATGATTATATGGTATGTGGCTATATCTCAATACAATTGCATTAATAAGAAATTGCCACAGCCATCCCAACCTTCGGCAACCACCACTCTGATCAGTCAACCATTGTTAACACTGAGGCAAGACCCTCTATCAGCAAAAAGATTACAACTTGCTGAAGCCTCAGATAATGGATAGAATTTTCTAGCAATAGACTATTTTTAAATCAAGGGATGCACATTGTTTTTTTAGACATAATACTATTGCACACTTAATAGACTACAGTACAGTCTAAACTGTATATTGTATATAGTATAATTCTACATATATTGGGAAACCAAAAAATTCATGTGACTCATTTTATTGCAATGTTGACTTTATTGCAGTGGTCTGGAACTCAACCCACAATATCTCTGAACCATGTCTGTACATACTGTTTTCAAATGTATGTCAAACATTTTCCAAGGTAGACCGTGTTCTAGGATATAAATCATGGCCTAATAAATTATATGAATTCAAGTTTTTGAGGTATGTTGTCTGGCCACAATGTAAATAAACTAGAAATCCATAATAGAAAATTCTCTGGAATATCACCAAATATTTGGAAGTTATAAACATCTTCCTAAATATACTTGGGTCAAAAGAAACAAGCAAAAGGAAGTTAGAAAATATTTTAAACTTAACAAAAACAAAAATACAACATATTGAATTTTGGGGGATGCAGCTAAAACAATACTTAGAAATTTAAGGCATGGGATCTTTATACTAGAAAAGAAGAATGATCTCAAATCAGTGGCCTCAGCTGCTAAGAAACCAGAAAAATAAGAGTAAATAAATCCAAATTAAGCAGAAACATAAACAATAAAACTAGAGCAGAAGATGATGAATGTGAAAAATGAGAAAAAAAAATAAAAACAAAAGCTGATTCTATGAAAAATCTATAAAGTAAATAAACTTTTTAGCTAGCCTGATAATAGCAAAAACATAGTTTACCAGTATCAAGAATGAGAGGTGGCATCACTACATAAATCACTGATTATAGTAAAGATAATAAAGAATATTGTGAAAAAATTGTCTATAAATTTGGTAACTTATAGGAAATGGAAAAACATCAACTATCAAAGTTTATTCAAGAAGAAATCAGTAACCTGAAGACTCGCGTGTTTAGTAAAGCAATTGAGTTTGTAAATGAAATCCTTTCCACCCAGGAAACTTCAGACACAGATGTTTTCACTAGGGGATTTTATCAAACATCTAAGCAAGAAATGATGCCATACTACATAAACTCTTCCAGGAAATTAAGAAGAGGAAATGCTTCTCAACTATTTCTACAATGCCAGTATTACTCTTGACATTGAAGCCAGACAAAAACATTGCAGGGAAAGTAAAGATAATTAATATTCCTCATGAACATAGGTGAAAAAATTCCTACCAAAATTTTAGTTAATCAGATTCAACAATATATAACAATGATAACATACCATGACCATGTGTGATTTAATCCAAGAAGGCAAAGTTGTTTAGTGTTTGCAACTCAATCAATATAAATTACCAGTTTATCAGACTAAAAAAAATGATCATATTAGATATCATAAAGATATTTGATAAAATCCAGTATCATTTTTTATTAAAAACTCTCAATAAACTAAAGCTAGAAAAGAACTTCCTCAGTCTACCATGGACATCTATGAAAATCCTGCGGTGTAACAATACTTCATGATAAAAGACCGAATTCTTTTCCCCATGTGATCAGGAACGAGGTAAGGATATTCACTCTCATCACTTTTGTGCAAGATTGTACTGGAAGTTCTAGCTTGTACACTAAGGCAAGGAAAAACTAAGAGGCATTGCAATTTTAAAGGAGGTAGTAAATTTGTCTTTATTTGTGTTATATTGTGGAAAAAAATTTCCTGTTATTTAGAAATTCTATAAAGAATTTTCTATGAAATTTATAAAAGATGATACTAGAATAAATGAGTCTAGCAAAGTTGTAGGATACAAAATTAACATACAAAAATCTATTATATTTCCATATATGTGTTTTCTAGCCACAAAAAATTGTTGATTGAAATTAAGTCAATACCATCTATAATAACATCCCCAAATATGAGTTACTTGGAAAATAATCTTCAAAAGAAGATCGTACAATGGAAACTGTAAAACATTGCTGAAGGAAATTTAAAAACATCCAAATATAGAGATATATTGTGTTCAAAATTTGGAAGACTCATTATTAAGATGTCAGTTCTCTCCAAATTGATCTATAAATTCAGCAAATTCCCCATCAAAATCACATCAGCTTTTTCTACAAAAGTAAAAATTGACATGCTTACTCTGAAATTCATGTGGAAATGAAAACAGCCTAGAATGGGCAGAGCAACTTTGAAAAAAGGAGGTAGTTGGGGAACTTACACTTCCTAATCTCTGGAATTCTTATAAAGCTACCGTAATCAAAACAGTGTGATACTAGCATGAGGACAAAATAATAGAGTCCTGGAACACGTGAATGGTTAAAGGATTGATTTTTACAAAAACACAAAGGCAAGTCAATGGAGTATAGATGGTCTTTTTTTGACAAATGTTGCTAGAATAATTTGATATCCTTATTTAAAAAATACTTCAATACCTATCATCATCATGTACAAAAATTAACTCAAAATGAATCTTATGAAAAATCCATCACCAGCATCATACTCACTGGTGAGGAACTGAGCCCTTCCCTCTAGGATGAGGAAAAAGACAAGGATGCCCACGGTCACTCCTATTATTCAACATTGTACTAGAAGTTCTAGCTAGAGCAATAAGGCAGGGGAAAAAAAATAAAGGCATACAGATCAGAAGGGAAGAAGTAAAACTTTCATTATTTTCAGATAGTATGATACTGTTCTCAGAAAATCCTGAGAAATCTATGACAAAGCTTCTTGAGCTAATTAACAAATGCAGCAAAGTGGCAGGATATGAGATTAATGTGTAAAAACCAGGAATATTTCTATACAAAAGTAATGACGTGAGGAGACAATTAAGGAAAAAATTCTACTCAGAATATCGACCAAAAGAATCAAGAATCTAGGAATAAACTTAGCCAGGGATGTAAAGGACCTCTACACAGAAAACTATATAGCATTGCTAAAAGAAATCAGAAAACCTCAAAATTATATTTTCTTATTCTCATAATGCTGTTTTGATCCAGCAGCTTCACTAGAATTTAAGACAGTACTGATCGGATTTTCAAACAGTTGGAAGGCCAATAGGGGAAACATTTTGGGTTGTCTGTTTCAACATTTCTCATATTAACACATGTTTATTGTCTGTCATTGCACTGTTTCTAAGTTCATTCTGGGGTGAGAGAGCCAGGATCTTTAATGGATAGTTGAAACACCTTAGTTTGGGTTGGAGAATTACTGTTGCTGGGAAACTGAGCACTCTCCACTGTTTGCCTTCTGCTTGGACACAACTCATGTGCACAAACAGCCAATTTATATATATAATGTGGAAAAAACAAAATAGAGTTGCAAATGAGAATTATACTCTGGCTCACCAAAGAAGAAAAGAGTAGTTTTTTTTTCCTAACTGCCCTGCATTTTAGAAAGTTTGGAAAACAGTTATCTAAATGACCCGATGACTTACCTAAGTGTTAAAAAGTCATTTTATGAGGTTAAAATATGTTTCTTTTAATACGTTCATTATTTTTTTCTCATGTGAGTAGAGTAAAAGAAGTAGTAAAATAATCTAAAAGATCTATTTATTTAAAATAAAATGTTCTTCTGCAGTTCCTGTGTGCGTTTGATCATAAGGTCCAGAGACACAGGGACAAGAGGAGAGCCAAAAGAAAGATTCAGAGCTGGGGCAGAAGGTTGGAAAGATCTGTTTGAGTGCAGCTGTGCATTGTGTGGGAAGGCAAAGCTCATAAAAGATCAACAGCTGTTTGAAACAGACAGTGAAACCTCTAAAAAAGGGAGCAAAGGGAGCTCACTGCTAATGAAAGAGGCCATAGCTACAGTTTCATGGGTAGAGGTTCAGTTCAGAGAGGGCTGTTAAAAGCTCAGAAATCTCTGATTTGAAGTACGAAGGAGCAGAGGCTGAGAACTACAAATATAGCTGTTGTGTTTCTCCTGGTTCTCAAAACACACTTTAGTCCCTTTATGGTGACTGGTACTGTATGAATTGCACACAATATTTTAAAAAGCCATTAATCTCAGTTTAGTAGTCAAGAATGGTATGGTAAAATCATGACAATTATGATATTGATATTTATTATTTTAATTTCAGCATATAGCATTGCCCAGGTATTTAAGATTAGTGACAGTAAATACTTTTCTGTTTAGTGTCTCTGAATAAGATATTAAACTGCGTAAAAAGGATATAAAGAATAGCAGTTATACTTATCTAAGGAATTTGGATTAAGAGACTTGAAAGCAGGAATTTTATTTTTAAGCCATTAATAGGATTTGTTGATCTGGTTTTGAAGTTTTCTTATACAGAGTCCAGATATAGTCAGAAGATACTGACTGTAAATTAAAAATATACTGGCTATGCACTGAATTTTAAATATTTGCATGAATTTAGCTGTTGGAGATAGTAGTTTTACATACTTAGCCCTCTGAATTTGAGAAATCTCAATAAATAATATTAGATTTTCCTTAAAGTAAAAGAGACCATTGAAATAGTAGTCCAAATGATTTAAATGTTGTGCTTCTACTGTATTAATCTAACAATTTTAATGGTTTCCTTTCCTTTGGCTTAGAAATACTGACATGTAATAGCTTCTAAGAAAAATATATGTTGTTGAATCTTTTCTGACTCTTGTTATTTGGTTCTTTACTTTAAGAACACCAGGTATATTGTCAGAAAAACACCAGGTATATTGTCAGAAGATCTTTGTTGGCCTTTCGTATGGATCATCTTCTCTCTAATTTTTTTGATCTTTTTGTCTTTTTCCTCCAAATTAACCATGATTATCTTAAGCCTGTGCTCTAAGGCAGTATTAATTTTTTTTTTTTTTTTTGGTATGCTGTATGGCAGGGTCACATTTCATTATTTTTCCATGTTGAGTATCTCATTATTGCAGTACCACTTTTTGAATTTTTTTAAATTGTTTGTTTTTGCTTGTTTGTTTGTTTGGGGAAGTGTATGGGCTGGGAATCAAACCCAGGTCTCCTGCATGGCAGGCAAGAATTCTACCACTGAACTACCCTTGCACCCCCAAGTAATTTGATTTTTGACAAGTAACTATGTTGTTCCTTGCTTTTCTAATTCAGTTATTTGATGTATAAAGATGCATTAGTTTCTCAATTTATCATCTCTTCCTTTTAAAAATTGTGTTTTAAAGCTCTAATTTTATTCAGTTCATCATTTCATTTTCTTTTATAGCTTGAACTCTTCATGAAGAAGTTGTCTTCCTTTTTTAGGTAATTTTCCTTCATATTGGGTTCTTCCTATAGCATTTTCCTTTATTCTTATTTCCTTTACATAAAAATGTATGCCTCTTCTTTAATTCTAGCTTAGATAATGGCAGTTCTTTAGGTTCATTATATGCTGTGTGTAGTGTGGGTGAACATTTCCTGACACTGTTATTATGAGGAGTGATATTCATGATATTTAACTGAATACAAGTACTGCAACAGTGGCAGAATAATACTCTGCCCCCAAGGAAATTAAGGTATGGAAACGCATATAGATTGAGGTCTTCTGTAGTTACCATACCAGTGCATGCCCCCATCTCTAGGGATAATTGTCTTACCTCTGAGCTATCGCTGAGGATAGAAAGTTCTTTTCCATAGCTTGAGGCGAAAAATGTATTGTGGAGGGGGTGAGTCAGTTAGCGATTTCAGAAACTCCTTATCTGCTTGTGGTAGTTAGATTCAGTTGTCAACCTGGCCAGGTGAATGTTGCTGCAGACATGATCTAATGGTACATGAACCTCATCTGTTGCTCATTACATCTGCAGTTGGCTAAGAGGTGTGCCTGCTGCAGTGAATGATGTTTGGTTTAATTGGCTGGTGCTTAAATGAGAGCTCAACGTAGCACAGCCCAAGCAGCTCAGCCTACCTCATCTCAGCACTTGCAGCTCAGCCCAGGCCTTTGGAGATGCAGAAAGAAATCACCCCGGGGGGAAAGTTGTTGGAACCCAGAGGCCTGGAGAGAATGCCAGCAGAGATAGCCCTGTGCCTTCCCGTGTAAGAAAGAACCTCAGTGGAAAGTTAGCTGCCTTTCCTCTGAAGAACTAACAAAATAAATCACCTTTTATTAAAAGCCAATCCGTCTCTGGTGTGTTGCTTTCTGGCAGCTAGCAAACTAGAGCACTGCTCTTTCCTGAGATCCCTTTAAAGTCTGATATTCAAGCCCACTCCATCCAGGCAAGGGTATAACCCACTCCCATCGGCTTTGATGAGTTCTCTCAGTTTAGTACAGAGCACTCAAAATTGAGGGCCAATCTTTGGTACCCTTCCCTGTTCTGCTGAAATTCCTAAGTGTTTTATAGGTTTTTCTATTCTCTGCTGCCTACTCATCCCATTCATCTGCTTTTCTTCACATGGAGGGTGTTAATAAAAATTCTTAAGATTTGTCATTAGCTTTTTTCCCTCCATATTACTTCTAATTGATAGAGTCTGAGTTAGGAATGGATACAAAATATTCTCTTTCTTTGCTTGGCCACCTCTCTTCAAAATCTATGGACTTCGGCATTACCTCTCATTGTTGAGAAACTGCTTGCGAATTTTGACAGGTTTGTTTGTTTTTTTTTTTTGCTTCTCATGTGGAGTCTCTCTGTGCCCCAACTTTGCTCTTCCATTTTTACTCTGAAGTCATTGTTCATTTTTTTCTTTCTTTTTTTTTCTTTTTCGTATGGGCAGACACTGGGAATTGAACCCAGGTCTTTGGCATGGCAGACAAGAGCTCTGCCTGTTGAGCCATCGTAGCCCACCCCATTCTTGATTTTTAAATATACTTTTTATTAGAGAAGTTACAGGTTTATGGTACTATCACACAGAAAATAGAGTTTCCTCATTTTTAACACTTTGTTTTAGTGTGGTGTCGTTATAATTGATGAAATATTATTTTAATTGTACTTCTAATTGTAGTCCTTAGTTTACATTAGGGTTAACTGATTGTGTTGTATTAAATATTTATTGAAAAGGTACACAATAAAGTACCACATCTTTGCTGTCTTAGGGAAAAACTTGTATCTTGTTCATCTTTGTATCTCCAGCACTTAGAGAGAGGTTAGACCTTAATATATACTCAATAAATGTTGAATAAAGGAGAAGTTGAGGTGACTTGTAATCTTCCATTATTCTCTTTTACTTTTCATTAGTATCTTTGTCTCTTTGAGCTCTGTTTCCTTTGAAATGTTCTTCTTTAGTCTTAATTATCATTTGAATTTCCATCATCATACTATTGTAATGTTTCTCATCATAAGCTTTTGTACAGGTATTATAAAAGTTATGATAGTAGGTCAGGCTCCTATCTTTCCATACGGTACCTTAAACTCATTGCATTGTGACTATTTCTAGCTAGGTATATGTGGAGGTGATTGATATGTTGGAACTGAACCTGTTACGCCCTTTCCCATAGCATCTCTCATAGGCATTCCATTAGCAGGTACTAATAGTTTTTTCTGAAGGAAACAGTGGCATGACATTGTTCCCAGAGAAGCACCCTATTCCTTTTTATGCCTTTTCAGGCCTTTCCTGAATATGGAACACTAAAGTTTTATTATATTAAACAATATATGAAATAAATGTCATTCTATTGAAAAAATATTTTAATGTGTCAATTAAAAGACAATTGCATGTAACACTAATGATAATTATTTATAAGCTGACCATATTAATCATCTTGGATACAGGAATAATTAGTAATGGTACAGTGAATTGGAGACCAGAAAATTCTCAAAATACTTATATAGATAAGATGTCTTGATCTACTTTGAACAGATTACATGATGTAGGTTTTGCCATGAGGCAAAAATTTTCCTTTAAAAACCTTCTTGATAAGGTCTTAAGGTTCCTCTATAGCTCAAAACATGGGAAAGATGTTTTGAATTTTGCTTTAGGTGTATTGTCCATTTCCCTGGTCTCTGTTGCTATATTCTCCCTCCTTTTCTCCTCCCGAGAACAGCTGTTTTCTAATTGTGGCCTCTGCTTCCTCACAGGCACTGGCCAAGTGAACAGATCAGAGAGCAGTGCTGAGGCAGCCAAGGGTGTGGGTTGTACTCCATAAGGAGTCAGTTAATGATGACAGACAGAGCTTACTTCATCAGCTCTGCTTTCTCCCCTAAACTCAAATAATCTCTGAACTTCAAGTATTACCTCCCTGCTAATTATACCTACATTTCCAAATCTAGCACTAAATTTGGCCTGAGAATAGATCATCTTCAGACGTCAGTGCCTCTCATAGAATCAATGACGTCATAGCTGTGAGCAGTTGACACCACTATGCCTTGCACCCCATTTGCAGATGAGGAAAACTGAGATCTGGAAGAATGTTTGTCTGAAAGTCATGAATCTAGTAAGTAGCAGAGCTGGGCATAGAATCTAAGTCTCTTTACCCCCAGTCTTTTGCTCTTTTCATTACATCATACTGCATCATCACATTAAACTCAACGGCTCAAACTATGATTTATCTTTTCCCTAATGACTAATTCATCATTTTAGCCTTTCCATGTTCTTGGCATCTTCATTGTTTTATGATCTCCAACGTTTTTATTCTTCCATCTTATATCACATATATAATTGTCGACTATATTTGTTAAATTTTATGCTTATGTCATATCTCACTTTCTTCTCGCTTTCACCATCTCTGCCTCCATGCTCTGAGTATTCTGTATCTATATAACTGCAGTATTTTCCTATTTGGTTTCCCCATTTCTGGTTTTATATTTAATTCATGTAAATATCCAACATCTGCTACTCACCAGACACCGAGGATATATGGTAAGCCATCATGTAATGGAAATAAATACACAAATAAGACTTGGTTTCTCCATGTCCTCCCTTTTCTTCTCTCAAAAACCTACTCAAGTCAAGTCTTTGACCCCATCACTCCACCAAAAGTTATCTTGTTATGGTCACTGGTGACCTGAACTCACATTGCTAAATCCAATGGCCAATTCTAAGTCCTGATCCTCTGGAACTGCTAGTTAACACATGTTATTGAGCACATGTCACATGCATGCTCTACTTTAGGTACTGGGGCTATGAAAGGATTTCACAATCCCTCTGGCAGAAGTACATGCAACAGACTAGGGATAGACAGAAGTGAACACATGGGAGAACTGTTTTAGTGGTTACTGAGATCGTCTAGGAGAAAATTATGATCATGTAGACTAGGGATGAAGGGAAGAAATAGATGGATTTGATAGCTATTTAAAAGGGGAACTTGACAGTAAAGAATTAGTTAATGTGGAATAAAGGAGAGAGAAAATGTTGAATGATTCCCAGGTTTATGGCTTGCTTTTCACTGACATGAAGAATTCTACAAAAGGACCAGGTTTAGGAAGTGATGGGGGTATCATCCATCCATAGATTTAGTTTTGGACATGTTGAGTTTGATGTGTTTTTGAGACATTCCAGATGAGGCATCAAATAGGCCAATTGGCCAAAAAGGGCAGGGTGGGCTGAAGCTCAGAAGACTGATTTCCACTAAAAAAATAAATTAGCAAGTATTCTGTAACTGGTCATTGGAGCCATAAGCAAAGATGAGATCACCCAGAGATAGACAATAGAGTGAGAACTGGAGAGGGCTTTAGAATTAGACTTGTGGAAGTCAAACATTCAATGGCAAGAGAAGAGTTGAGCTTGTACAAATGGCAGAGAAGAAGCAGTCAATCACATAGGAGGAAAACACAAATGTTTAATCTCAGAAGTAAGGGAGAAGAGATCTTTAAAAAGGGAGGAGAGTTTGTGAAGTCAACAGTGCAAGTGAGGCAAAAATTCAAGTAGTGATGAAGTCTGTAAAATTTCTGAGTGTTTTATCTGGGTCATTGGAGATCTCAACTGGACTGAGAAATGGTTAAGTGAGAATGATGGAAATTAAGACCAGAGTGGGTAGGTAGGTGTGATGGTTAGGTTCAGGTGTGAACTTGGCCAAGTGATGGTGCCCAATTGTCTGGTCAGGCAAGCACTGGCCTAATCATTACTGTGAGGATATTTCATGGCTGGTTGATAAGCCAGAGGCTGGTTTATTAAATCATCAGTAAGTCAATTGCATCTATGGCTGATTACATCTGTGATCAACTAAGGGAGTGTCTTCTGCAAAGAGAAAATCCAACCAGTTGGATTTAGTCCAAGCAGTTGAAAGCTTTTGAGAAAGAATTTTCTTTTTAATTCAGACAACCAGCCTGTGGACCTCATTCCAGATCTTCGTGGGAGTTGCCAGCCTGGCAGTCTGACGTATGGATTTTGGACTCTTGGAACCTCACAGTTGCATGAGACACTTTTATAAATCTCATATTAACAGATATCTCCTGCTGGTTCTGCTTCTTTGAAGATCCCTGACTAATACAGTTGGTAATTACAGTAAGGAAATAAGTATGAACTATTCTTTCAAGAAAGCTGACTGTGAATAAAAGGGGAGAGGGGGTGGTAACTGGCAGAGGATGAGTGAATGGGAAGGATTTTGTTTATTGAGGTTTGATCACATTTTGGAGCTTTTAGGAAAAGATCTTGTTCAGAAAGCAAGATTGATTATATAATATGTTGATAATATGAAGCCTCTGACATGAGAAAGAGGTTGGGTTCAAAACACATGTGGAGGAATTGTCCCTGGATAGGAGGAAAAGTAGCTTTTGCACTCTACCATGAAGGCAAGGGGGATGATGTTGTGAGTAAAGAAATAGATATATTTATTATTTGGTATTTGGTAGATGCCTTCTCCAAACTGAGCCTGGAAACCACTGCTGATTTGTTTTGCTAAATATTTTATTCTTTATGTCATTCTTCAGTCTCTCTAATCAGATCATGATCACGTTCTTTGGCATGACATTCAGTTTTCTTAGCCATCTCTTCCTTTGCCAACTCCTAAAATCAGCCCTTCCCTTTATGCACTCTACTCAGGTGTATCTCTGAAATATACCTCAAGGACTATTAGGACCACTTTTGGCTTTGGGGTTTAATCATGCTCTTTGTGCTGGTTTGAAACTCTTGTGTACCCCAGAAAAGACATACTCTTTAATCCTCATTCAGTTTTGCTGGGTGGGATCATTTTTACTGTTTCCATGGGGATGTGATCCACCCAATTGTGGGTGGTAAATTTTGATTAGATGGTTTCCATGAGGTGTGTCTCCACCCATTCAAGATGGGGTTGCTTACATAGCCCTTTAAGAGGGAACCATTTTGGAAAAAGCTCAGTGCCAACAGTGCCCACATAGCCAGAGACCTTTGGAGATACAGAAGGAAAATGCCCCCTGGAGAAGCCTTATGAAACGAGGAGAGAAAGCTAGCAGACATTGCCATCTTCCCTCCCAGCTGAGAGAGAAACCCCGAATTCTATCAACCCTTTCTTTGGAGTTAAAGTATCTTTCTCTAGATGCCTTAATTTGGATATTTTCATGGCCTTAGAACTGTAAATTTGCAACTTAATAAATTCTGTTTTTAAAAGCCATTCCATTTCTGGTATGTTGCATTCTAGCAGCTTACAAACTAAAACACTCTTACTCCATCCTTGTGATCAAGAATTGTGCGTCTTCATTTTATATTCCCCATACTGCCTCATATAACCTAGATTCATAGCAGTTGCCTAAAAGTACTTTAATATCTCTTTGCATGCCCTTCTGAATATGCCCAGTTTCCTGCCACTAATCTTGAAAATACAGGTTGAAACCGGTCAAAAGAGGATATATGAATGACTCAATCCCTACAAAATTGCTTCTGTGAAAAATGAAGCATACATCTCATTGATAGTGGCTGCTGGTGTTACCTTCCCTTACAGATACCACATCCCAAAAGACCTTTAGAATGTATCTCTTAAAGTGGCTCATGTTAAAGATTTTGACTGCTTTTCTAAAATAGAGGCATGGCTTACACCACCCTTCCCACTGTCCCCAAATACTTACATTAAAGTAGATCTTATTGAGCTTAACGTCAAAGAACTAATCAAGAGCACTAAGAATAGTTCTGGTTAAGGTCATCCCTCTAGCATTTTTATTTTTCTTCAGAATATTTGAGAGGTGACTGTGAGCCAGTATCTTAAAACAACCCCCACCCCCGTGACACACATACATAAATGGCTGCATTTGGTTGAAATGTTTGAGTATAATACCTGAAATGAATGCAGGAGAAGAAGACATGTGTTTTGAGATTAGTAAGCTTTGCTCTATGCTGTAATGAAGAAGACTGATGACACACTATGAGATGTCTCTCACTATAAGATAATATTCCAATTCCAAATATTTCTACTGTTTTTGTATTTTTCCACTTTGTGTATGTCTCTGAGGAAATATTATCCTTCTGGCACTGGTGTCCTGCTCTATTATTCGAGGGTCTTGGTCTGTCTTTATTGGTGTCTTCAATCTCAGACTTTTTAAAATTTTTGTCCCTTTTTTTGCAAATAAAAACCTCCCCAATCCCTATTTCTTTCTCCTTCTCATCCTCCTACAAAAAAAAAAAAAATACCAAAAACAAACAAAATAAAACACTTCCAAATCCTTCCACTTACCTCTCATCCCTTGCCTTATCCCTGCTCTTCCTCTCTTTCCCAAATTCTGTTAGAAGTCTATATTTAGGATTCCCCCACTCTGGCACACACTTGCATTTAGTCTCGTGCAGGTTGGCTTTCCTCCTACCCATTCCACTAACTCCTATATTGGAATTAGGGGTGTTGCTATAATTCATTCTGCTTCTTTTCGACCTCTCTGATCTTTATTTCTCTGTCACATTCTAGAGTTCTACCTTTTCCTTACTCAATAGGTGCTTTTAAAGGTTGTGTCCTTGAACTTCTCCTTGCTTCCTGTATCCTTCAGTGATCTCATTCACTTCCACAGCCACCATCATCACCTCATTGCCCCAGACTCCCAAGTCTCCAAGTCCAGTGCTAATCACTTTTCTGAGCTACAGATTCAAATTTCTAACTATGTGTGAAGCATCTCCAAATTGCATGGACAGAGTCCAAACCAGATCCCTTGATTTTCCTTTATCTTATTAATGTATTCAACTATTTTCAGCCACTTAAAGCTGAAAACCCAAAATGTTTTATTTTTTCTTTATCCCTTACCCAATCAAATTGGTTGCTACGTCTTGCTGACTTTCTTCCTTCACATTTCTTTCATCCAATCCATCTTTTCCAGTATTACTGCTACCACTCTAATTTAGACTCCAATTATGTCATGTTAGGAATTTTAAGAGCACTTCCTAATTTATATTTCTGCTTCTAGTTTATCCCTTTGTCTGTCCTACATAGTTTAGCTGGATTGGATCAATCTTTCTAAAATCCAGTTTTTAAAAATAGCTTTTGAAATAATTTCAAACTTATAAGACAGATGAAAAAATATACAAAAAATATAAGAACTCCAATATACCTCATAGCCAGATACCCAGATTTACCAACCTTTGTCACTATGCCTGGCCTGACTTCCTTCCTTCCATTATTTCTCTTTCTTTTGCTTTTTCCCTTCTTTTCCTTTCCTTTCTTTTCTATCCATCTATATAATCATCTTTTATCTATTTTCTAAACAATTGAGAGTAGGTTGCATACATCATCTTCCTTGACCACTTAATACTTCACTGTATGTTTCCTAAGAACATACTTCTTTAGGTATAATTATCAAGCTCAAGAAATATAATAGTTTTGATCATCATTACTTTCCTGTATAAAAATATTTACTAGCCCTTCATAACCTACAGAATGAGGTTCACGTTCCTTAGATTGGTAACCTCAGTGCCTATTCCAGTGAGTTTTACTGTAATTTTCAAGCCTTGTTTTTTAATGTTGTTTTTCCAAAACCTTCTCTTCTGATCAGCAGAACCAAGATGGGTTCCCTTTTTATGATCCATTTTCTCATGTTTTAGTTTATTCCTTTCTTCAGAATGAGCTTTCCTCTATATCACTTTGTCAGAATCTTCCTCATTCATTTAGGACCTTCTTAAACACCACATACCTCATGAAGTTAGATACCAACATAAAGCTTGTCTTGTCTCTCTAGGTCAGTGGTCCACATACCCTAAACATGCCAAGTAATCAAATACTAGGCAAGGGTAGGGATTTATTCACTGTCATAATGTTATATCAAGAAAAGAACTGGTCTATGACTCATTTCTCCTGGCTTTCCACATATTAAGCTTTTATCTCAATTGCTAAATCAACTGCTCGGTGATCTGTATGTAAAGGATAGTGAACATTTATCATGCTAGTAAAAGAGAAACCTTGCTTGAGATTGCTTAGGTTAAAATTAGAAAAGCGCATTTTGTACTCATCTTGGAAGCACAGAGGTGAAGTATATTCCCCATTAAGTCTGGCATCACGGCTACAGAACCTTTCCAAATGCTATTTAAAGCACTTCTGAAAAGAGCCAGTTTGTGACTAATTATAATGTTTTGAAGAGAACTAATATATATTTTAACTTTGACAGAGATGGAAATCATAAACACTCTGATCCAAATGATTTTCCATTTTGTTCTAGGAACACTTAGCCCCCCAAATGTTGTATAGCATCTAGAGCACCACCCAATGACCAAGTGATTCTCCTCAAATTGAAAACATATCATTTGTTTAAACAACATTGGTGCCACAGCCAAATTCCTAGGCTGATGTCACTTTGCCCAAAGTTCCAGGAGGGCCTGATTTCACTTCAAACATCTTGATCTCTCTTCTGGGCAACCAGTATGGTGTGATTAGACTGGCTCACTGTTAATACACTGCAGGATTTTGTGGAACCTAAATCTGTGGTTGAAATGAAGCATTTGCTATCAGTCACGTTATCACACTATTAGGCACACAGCTAGCTTTTCATTTACTTTAGTGTTTTTTTTTTTAAATCCAAATCCCTATTTTCTACTTGGCTTTTTCCAACAGTAAGAAATTTTCTAGAGTTTGTGTACTTATCATATTTGTAAAATCACTATTGACTCATTCATAAAAACGTTTGTAAATGAATCTGATTGATCTGTTGATATTTCTAAAGTCATATTAAGACGGCATTTTTCCTCATTACTTCCTTTGTTGGTATTAAGGCATTTTTGCATGTAGGTTGTGGTTGTGTATTCTCAACACTTAATACTTTGAGACTTGTTCTTTCTCCCCATAGATGCCCTTGGGATTGCATATAATATTCCTATTGAGTCTCTAAAATGGTTCAATCAGAAATGTGAAGAAAAAAGGAGCTATAATTCTCTTCTTGTTTAGCTGCCAAGGAAATATGAAAGAAGATATAAGAAAGTTTGATGGGGCACAGATGAATGTAAGTAAGAACAAATATATTTGTGATGGTTAGGTTCGTGTGTCAACTCTGATACCAGAGAAAGGCGGTGGGTTTTCTACTCCATGGGCTCCAGTGTCCAATTCCTGTGACATGAAGGTTTCAGAGACACAAAATTCATTGCTACTAAGCAGGAGCACAGATGGCCTATTAGCCCAAATATCTATCTCCCTAAACTGCAGTAATTCTGACAGTTTTATAGCATTAAAGAAATGAGTACAATGGCTCCAGATGATGTAATTAGAGGTGATTTGATTATTGAGATCGATTGATTACATGTTTAGTCATAGAACATGGGTAAGAAAATGGCAGCCTTAATATGATGATGGGCCTGATTTTTAGTATTATAATGAGTTATAGGTCACTTATAGGCTCAAGTCTAAGCTACTGCACATGTCAGGTGGGCCCATTTTGGTTAAATCCAGCTTTGATTATCAAAATAACTTTAAATTTGGGGTGGGTTAGTTCTGGGCTGACTCAAGACCCTTCGTTAATAATCATTAGGGTCTGTCTTTAGTGTTCACAAGGCTCTAAAGTAAAAAAAAAAAACTAGATAAATAGGTAGAAGTTTTTAATAACCACAAGGGCACAAGATAAAGCTTACCCAGTCATCAAGTCAACTAGATTAGTTTAACAATTTCAGGTATTTCCTTCTGGCTATCTTAATATGCTTAGAAAGTAAAAGAAAATATCAATATAATGATTTAACAATCATAATCATTTGTTAATTCCTAACTTCTTGGTTGCAACTTGGCCAGGTGATGGTGCCCAGTTGTCTGGTCTAGTAAGTACTGGCCTTATCTGTTGCTGTGAGGACATTTGTGGACTTAAATCATCAGCTCATTGATTGCGTCTATGACTGATTATATCTGCAGTCAGCTAAGGCAAGTGTCTCCTGCAGTGAGTGACATTTAAGCTAATCAGTTGAAGGATTTAAAGGAGAAATCAGGAGAGAGAATCTCTCTTTCCATTTCAAGAGGCCAGCATCTCCTGGGGAATTCATCAGAGGCCTTCATCAGAGTTGCCAGCTTGCAGCCTGTCTATGGAACTTGGACTCATGTATCCCCACAGTTACACGAAACACTTTTATAAAATCTCAAATTTACAGATATCTCCTGTTGGTTCTGTTTCCCTAGAGAACTCTGACTACTACAACATGCATTCCTAGACTACACGGGTCAGGTATAAAAACAGTAATGGCATTTCTTTTTCTTTTGGCTCCTGTAATCTAATGTGAGACTGCTACTCCCCCTCATTTTTTGGCGGGGGCAGCGCATGGTCTGGAAATCAAACCTAGGTCTCCTGCATGAAAGGTGAGCATTCTACCACTGAACCATCCATGTACCCTTGCTACTCTTTTTTTTTTTTTTCTTTTTTGCATGGACAGGCACTGGGAATCACACCCAGGTCTTTGGCATGACAGGTGAGAATGCTGCTTGCTGAGCCATGTTGGCCTGCCCACACTCCTTTTTTAAGTACACAAAAATTATAGTATTTCCAGAGCAAAAACTAGAAGAGATTTGGGGGCATCTAAATGGTGTTAGGTGATATATAAATTCAAAAACTTAAATGTAAAACTAAAGCAATACATGACTATGGAATATTAATAAAATTTCAAAATATTGGAAAAAATTATCTTTCTTCTGTTTAGATTTTAAATGGTTAAACATAATTCCTGATTTTGGGTTCAATAATATTTCTTCAGAATCCTGATAGGACATCACTACTGAGCATTATGCATAAGTAGTTAATACTTTTTTAAAATAGTTCTTTTATAATAAAGATTGTCAACAACTAAAATCATATTTTATAATTTATTTTATTTCTTTTTCTTACATTGATAAATTGTAATGTTAATAGTTCTTTATAATGGAAATTGATTTTGGATCCAATCAGCTTTTTTCACTTCAAGATATCAAATGAATGATAAATTTATTATTTGCAGAACCTGTTTATAAGAACAATCACCCTACACCATCCTTAAATGTCATTAAATAGTACATTAGCTAACATGCGAAAATAAAGGCTGGGGGCCACCACCTGCAACCATTACTGCAAGAGCCCAAAAGAGGCTCTGTGCCTTCCTCCCCATCTCTCCTAGTGTAACCACCCCTTGGGCTGCATGAATACTTCCAAGACACTAGAAACAAGGACTGCTCTAGCAACTTTGTAGTTGGCTGCTGAAGCGGGTGCCTGAGTGGTAAAGCGCCTCTTTGGTTCACTCAGAATCTCAGAGTAGAGCAGCATGTGCTGGATTTTGCCCCCATTTGCTGCCAGTGGGAATCATTGAACACTCCTTCAGAGTCCACTGTACTACTCTTAAGTGACTTCCTAGGATCCTCAGATGAGACTGCTGGTGGACAAAGGATTCTGCTCCCCTCTCCTCCATTTCCCAGATCCTGCTTATAAGAGCTGAGAGGATCGTTTTCTTGATACATTTTGTAGCTCATTCATGGCACACTAGTGTACTGAAGTGCAAAGGTTGGGCCATTCTCCATTAGGAGTACCTCCTCTATGGATAGAAATAAGCTTCCTATGCAAGGTGTTGATGAGATCTTTTGAGAGTGTATAAAGTGTCCTCAGGATATAGAATGAAAAATGGGACTCATATATTTGCAGGATATAAGTTCACCTTCCATGTACTATCAATACTACCATTTATTACTGACAGAAAGGCCTTGTCATAATCTGGGTGCATCCCTTTCCATGTTTTTTGACATCCAATATTTTCAGGTCCTGCTGCTAATGCCAAGGCCACCATAATTTCATACACATCTGAACACCCCCACATCTTAATCTTCACATCCCCCACCCCCAAAACATACACCACACCCTGCAGCCAGACTGATACTTTGCACATTATATTGGGTTATATTATAGCTTACTTAAATCCTTTAATGCTTTCAAAACCATTTTTCTTAGGAAAAAATACAAAAAATGCTTATCATGGCTTTAAGGCTTTAAGTTTTAGCATCTGCTTAATTCTTAGGACTTAACATATTCCACTATCTTTCTTGATCTTTGCTAGGTAGCTGTTTTGGTTTGCTAAAGCTATTGGAATGCAACATACTAGAAACAGAAGAGCTTTTAAAAAAGGTATTTATTGCATTATAAGTTTATGGTTCTAAGGACATCAAAATGTCCAAATTAAGGCACCAGCAAGAGGTTACCTTCACTCAAGAAAGGCTGATGCCATCTGGAATATTTTTTTTTGTCAGCTGGGAAGGCATGTGTCTGGCATCTGCTGATAATTGTTCCTGGTTCTGTTGCTTTCAGCTTCTGATGCCAGTGGTTACCTCTCTAAGCGTCTGTGGACCTTCACTTAGCTCCTCTGGGACATAACCCTGGGTTCTGGCTTGCTTAGCATCTCACAGGAAGGCACACGGTGTTGTCTGCTGGGCTCCGAACATCTTTGTCTAGGTGTCTGCTTTCTCTGTCGACCCGTCAAGCATTTCGAAGTGTCTCTGTTGGCTCTGAAGCAACTGTTTTCCAGGCATCCTTGTTGGCTCTCTTGATCCTGTTCTCCAAGCATCTACATCCAAGGTCTCTCCAAAATGTTTTTCCTTTTAAAGAACTCCAGTAAACTAATCAAGACTCACTGGGAATGGTCAGAGTCACATGTGCATCTAACCAAAAGGTCACACCTGCAATTGATTGTGTTACATTTCCATGGAATACAATCCAATCAAAGTTTTCCATCCTAAACAATAGGTCTGGCCCCACAAGATTGGAGATCAGGATTAAAACATGGCTTTTCTGGGGTACTCAATAGTTTCAGAGCAGCACGGTAGCCAGGGTAACGTCTTTCATGCTTTTGGACGTAATCTGCTCTCTCCTTGCCTCCCTTCTCCCCATTCCCACTATACTTAATACCCATTCATCCTTCAGATCTTAGCATTAGTGCCATTTTAGAAAAATCCAAAACTAATTAGGTTACTGTGTTTAATATTTTCATGAAATCCTATGCCTCTCCTTCAAGGAACTTCACACAGTTTATAATAATATGTTCATTAGTGTGATAATTTGTGTAATATCAGCCTCCCACATTCTGTATGCTACAGGAGAGCAGGAACTTGTTCTTTCTACTTACCAGTCTGTCTCTAGAGCTTGCACTTTATAAATGCCTGGTAAAAGGCTGATGAATGTTGTTAAATAAATGAAATACGAGTTCATAAAAATTCCACCAAACCAGAATTCTTTTATGAAGAATTTGGATATTATAAGCGCATTCTGAAAAAATAAGGATGCCAATAGATGACCATTAATGCATATTTTATTCTGTTTTATTTTTATTTTATAGTTAATGCTTATTTCAAAAACCTCAGGTTACTTCCTATTCTTGATCTAGATCTTTTTTTTTTAATGGGAAATTGAAGCTATTACCTGGGTAACTGAGATCACAGATTTAAAAGAGCCACATTTCTCTTTTACAAGAGAAGGTTGATGACAAGTAGGAGTGAAAGTGACTTTTCTCGATTATCTGAATAATTGTGTCAGTTATCCCTTTAACATCATATGCATCTATGTGAATGTACGCTTGTTCATGTCTGTTGGTTTACAAATGCCTGAATATTTTGGAAATCCACCATTGAGTCTGAATGTAAATAAAGTATTGAACAAGCATTTTATTAAAATTAAAATATTTTCAATAAACTATTAAATCTGCACTTCTCTAATGATCTATTTATATATCAACGTGGTTATAGTCAGAGATTTGCAGGATTTGAAAAGGCTTTAAGTTCAAACATAAGCTTAATAGCCATCTAACTTTGCTGAAAGGTTGAGTTGATTGCTGGCTTATGTTTCATCATTCTGAGGAGGATTTTTTTTCTCCCTTTCCTTTAGTGCTGGGATTTGTGGGACTCTTGGTGAAAGTGAGAATGGTGCTTCTGATTGCCTTATTCTGTTGATTCTCATTATTAACACAGCCAAGAGGAAGAAAGAATAATTCATGTTTGACTGAATTAAAGACCAGTTAAAAATTAAAAGAAATATCTATTACAGAGAATTTGGCCTTGGGGCATTGGAGAGAGATAAAGAGTTGGGACAAGTATAAAACTAAAGATAATAGGGTATTTGAAGAGCCCAGGAAATCTTTGTACAAAGGTCTTTGTATGAGAGCTGAAAGTGTTTGTTTAAGTGCTTAGAAGGTCAAACACCATAAAGCATAACTATCTTGAGGAGTGAAAGGAAGTAAAAATGATAGTCAGTGAATCAAGGTTAAAATAGAAAGGTATGTCCAAGTGGCACAGATGAAAACTGAAACACATTTGTCAGAAATGAGTAGAGGTGGAAGGATGAATGGTGGAGGATCCCTTTTTTCTAACTGAGCTCTGAGACCAGCTGCATTAGTGAAAACAGTGCCTGGGCAAAACCTGTATTAATTAGTTTCTATTTTTCTGGATATCATAATGTGATTAGTATTTGCTATTGGCACACTAGAAAATGGGGACCTGTGTTTGAAGACTTCTCATTTATCATCTCCACAATTCAGGCTCCAAGCTTCTTGGAGGACGTTTTTGAGTCTTAAGGTTATGATTACGGGTTATCAACTTTATGAGAAGTTGGAGCTTACTTTCTTGGAGTTCAGTGGTGGGATAAGGAAGATACTTAAAAATAAGGGAGGTTATGCAAGAAACGCAGGTAGGGAAATATGATAAGGCACAATTCAAGGGAAGATGATATTGTGAAAATCTGATGAGATTTTTGGTAATGATTTTTGTCCCAATCATGTACAGAGTAGACTGTGGTAGCTCAAGAAGCAGGGTATTGGAGGGCAAAGATAAAAAAGAAAAGTAGTATCATACTCAGTGATACAAGAAGGGGCAACATGGTTTTCCAATGGGCTGGGGCCATTTATTTGACACAATCTGTGAAGACTTTTTGGAGAACTTCATCTAGTTCACCGACTTAATTATGTGACGTTTGTTGAGTTCCTGTAATGTAAGCCAGTGTGTTGGTTACTTTCATACACATTTTCTTACTGAATTAATTGCTGCCTTATCATGCTCTTTCATTTAAATATTACATAGTCTTTTTTTTTTTTTACATGGGCAGGCACCGGGACGCGAACCCGGGTCCTCGGGCATGGCAGGCAAGCACTCTTACCTGCTGAGCCACCGTGGCCCACCCTACATAGTCTTTTTTAATTAAAATTGTTGACAAACAATTTATTTGATGACAGTTTTTGTCTTTTAGGTCAAGTAAACTGTTTTATATATATAAGCAGTACTTGAACAGCAGTTTAGTCACTTGTTCATTCCTTGATTCAGCAAATATTTGTTGAACAAATGTCATGATGTGAGCCGGAAATGCTCTTTGTATCAGGAATTCCAAGGTGAAGCAGACATTTCTTCTGCCATTAAAAAGCATTCAGTCAATTGTAAAAACAAACCCACAAATAGCACTTTCAATACAATGCAGTGGAAGAAAGCATAGTGGAGAAGGGAGCACAGCAGAGCGCACTTTACCTGGCTGGGGAGATATTTTTAGGAAGATTTTCTATAGTAGATGATGGGTTGAGTCTGGAGAATGAATACAGGCTTATTTTATAAAGAAATGGGAGTAGGGGATAAGTTATGGCAGTGGTCTAGGAGGAAGAAAGAATAACAAAAAAAAGTTCTAGAAAGAAACAAGTGACCAGCCTTTTGTACTCCAGTGAGGTATCAGTCATTGGCAGTAACCTCTCTTTGAAAGATATAGGTATAACATCTAGAGAGTGAGTTGTCTTCTCTCAGCCAAGGGCTATTCTTTGGAGAAGGGGAGCAGCTGTGGGCCTTTAGTAGCCAACACTCACAGAAGATAGGGAATGGCCTCTGTGGAGGGTATCTGGTGGTACACAAAAATAGCATCAATCAACCACAAGGATGATAAAGAGCTTAGTAATACAGATACAGAATGATTACTCTGTCAAGAAGCTTCATTATGGATATTTCCCAGGGAAAACATCCTTGACCCAGTTCTCAAAACTGGCATTTCTCTGTAGGCAGTGTCTATCCCTCTTCATCTGCAGCTCATGACCACCTTCTGATATCCTGATGACTCCCAAACTCATATATTCAGCTCAACATTTCCCAAAATAAGTATTTGTTGAATGAATAAATGTACTAGGAATTCTCTGACTGAAGGAGGAAGAAGGATATATTAAAGGCAAAGAAAAAAGTTGTTCAAAGGCATGGAGAAGTGGAATAAGCTAGCACAATAAACATATCATAGTGGAAGTTCATTTTGCTTAGGACGATAAACAGGTGAAAATGTGTTGTTTTCATATGATAATGCAAAATGTTAATTATCTAAATTAAAAGTTATTATATGTGCAGCTCAAAATAGACAAGCTTCCCCAAACCTTCTTCTCCCTACCCATTTGTTCCCAAGACAGAACATCTGAAACATTTAATCATTTAAAGTAAGTTCTTCTTTTCTCTCCCAGGCAGTATGCTGCTGTTATCTCTGAATAGAGGGAGAAGGGGGTGGGTGGGGTACCAGTGATACCATGGAAGGGTATCCTGACATTCACCTACGACCAATTTCCATCCAAGCCCAGAGAAGGGGAAGGAGTCAAGACCTTCAATGAGAGACCTGGGCAAGCATTTCCATCAAGAAAGAGGAAGGAGTTTTGAGAGAAAGGACAAATGTGCAAAAAGATTTCTCAGAAAAACACAGGAAAAGGGCATTTGGGCTTGAAAATCTTTGATGATAAAGAATTCACTAGGGATAGATTTCTAGAAGAATCACAGGACTTCAGAAATAAGCCCTCTGGAAATGGAAGAAAGCATGCTGGTTGGAAATTCCTGGCAGTGAACTACAGAGGGCATATCATAGAAACTGCAACTTCTTAACAATCTGTTCAATTTTGCATTATATTAACAAATCACAAATAAGAGTGCAAAGTGTTAAAGAATTCCATTTAATGCCTTTTATGTGTCAGCCACTGTGTAAGGCATTTCATATATGAGCTCATATGATCCTCATGACTGTGCATTGATTACCGTCTTCTTTATAAAGATGAGGAAATCACATTTCAGAGAGTTTCAGTAACCTGCCCAAGTTCACAGTTGTTCAGTGCCATCCATGTTCTTTCATCTATACTTAAATGTAATCAAATGTATCTAAAGCAAAACACACTCCTCCATTTTTCCATGTATCCAGGATTACAGAGATGAACAGATGCTTCCGAGCTGTGATCGATAAAGAAAAAGAAACTTTTAACATTGGCATAATTTGAGCACATTGCAACAATCATATAAGATATGATCAGAGTCCTTCAGGGCACTCTAAAAATAGTAAGGGCTTTGGGTACCTGATGGAGCTTGTTAGTCATAGCTTACAGCCAGCCCTCTCCATTCGGCCATCTGTAGAGTAGAAAGCAATCAAACACACATCTGTCCCTGGTTTTCCAATAACAAATCCTGGGAGAACATTACTAGTTATAGCACCAATGGCTTTTGGTAGAAGAATAGATAGAAGACAATATTTGATATATTTGCATAGTCATTTCCATTTTTTAAAGTATATTTTGATAATTACTACATTTGTTTTTTATTCTTTTGGTGCAATTTAGAAAGACATATTTATACTTCTTCTTTTGACCTTTAAACATTTAAAATGTTTTTATCAGTTCTTATATAGAAAATTAAACAGATCAATCTAATCATCTAATCACTTATTTGCTGATTTAAGATGCAACAGCCAATGTTGGTGCATATGTCCTTTGTTGAATTGTCTGAGAGAATTTGGGCAGGTTGAAGTACTTCCCCCAAATCCTCCTTATTCCACTTGTAGGAGTATATTGAGCATAGTTAACACAAGAAATAAAAGGACAAGAATCATATATTTTTGTACAGCTATGAGGGTATTTTCCCACTTACTATTCAGAGAAGGCTATACTTTTGCTTCCCCCTTGAGAAGAATGTGACTGATGAAGGAAGTTTTGATAGTGGCTTCTCATGAACCATATCATGGAAGCACAGGTTTCTCCCAAGATTTTAGTCTAGAAATCCAGAGGAGTAGTTTTGGTCTCAAGATGATACTTGGAGTGTTCTCTGTAGCTCCTGCCCTTCAGTGATGGGTCTGGTCTGCCCTGTGGCCTTTCCCTAAGGGTGTCATAGCAGAAGCAGTAGCTTAACTCTCATTGGCTCATTTATTCCTAAAAGCAGCATCAAGGGACTGGAAATTGCTGTTTTCTTACCTAGGAATAAAAAATTTATTTAGGGAGAAAAAGTTACATTGGTTTCAGAAATGAAACTATTTTTATGATTGGATTCAAAATTTTCACTGATTTGCTGTATATTTTAAATCAAAACATAGACAACATTTAAATATAAATGTATTTGGTATGAGTTTAATTTTATCCTTCACCAATAGCCTGTAAGAAATTCAGAATATTTAGATTGTCACCTTTCTTGCTTCCTCATCTCCTTGGAAGAATCATGATGAGAACCGGAAGAAATCTTTCACTTCACTCTTTTCTCTGAAGACAAACCTCTTATTTTTGTATGCAAGGTTCTTGATGATCAAAACCCTGTCTCACCTTGACTTCGAAATCTTCTTTTTAAACCTGCAGCCAATTATTTCCAAGCTCTCTGCATCTACCCCTTGGCTTTCACCATTTTTTATTTTTAACCACCATTCACTTGCCATTCTGACCTTCAAGACTCAACTATGGTATTTCCCCTTCTGTGGCCATATGCCCCTCCAACACCCACTCCCCAAACTCAATTCCATCTTCTGGCCTCCTCATGTATGCTACTATTTGTTGTATTTGTTACTACTGGTGGTAGTATTTAGCATTCTGTTTTTTCAGGCATATAAAAATAAAAATTCAACTCTCTTTACCCTGGAATGCACAGGCTACTTTTATTGTTGTTGTTTGTCAAGGTTAGTTCCATCTTTTACCACAAGCATTTCCTCAGAAGGCCACCCAAGTTGGTTTAGTGATTGCAGGGGTTGGTTTCTAGCATTTCTATGCCAGTTGTGTGAATTATACATTTCCTTGGCCCATACTCTGCTAGTTCCATTACATCCACTTTGGTGTCTGTTTGTACACAGATTGCCCATTGAAATTGTACTCATTAAGAACTTAGTTCTAAGATGTTATTGTTGATGGTCCTGATAGGTCCAGTAGTATGTAATAGACTGTTATAAAGAAATTACATAGAGGTGGGAGGTGAGCCTTAGGCATCTTGAAGAATCAGGACCATAAAGGAGATTTGATGCTCTATAAACTGATTAATGGTTTGTGTATTTATAAATTAATTGGTTAATACAACCATTTACTTATTCAGAAAACATGCATTGAACTTATTAGCTGTGTCAAGCATTTTTTTTTTCATGGGCAGGCACTGGGAACCACGCATATTTTAAAGAAGAATTAACAGATTGTTTCTTTCTTTAGAAGTCTAATGGGGGAGACAGACATGTAAGTCATTTAAATGAAAGTGTGATCATTTTGATTGATATTTTACTATATCATTTAGCACTTGTGGAAAATATGTTTGCTCTTCTGATTTAGATTTCCTAGAAGATAGGTGTGGTAGGGTGACTTATGTGCCTCAGAAAAACACATGTTCTTCATCTTAATTCCGCTCTTATGCATGTGAACCCATTGTAAATAGGGCCATTTGAAAATGGTATTTGTAGTTAAAATGTGACCACATGAATCAGGGTAGGTCTTAATCCTATTATTGGCAGCCTTGTCATAGAGAGGAAGCCACTGGGAAGAGCTGGCAGCAGGAAATCATCCCAGAACCCGAAAGAAAAAGGAGAGGATATCGCCATGTGATGGAAAGCAGAGATAAAACTAAGGAACTCCAAGGAATGCCTACCCTACACCAGAATGTTACAGGATTTGGGGAGAAAGCATCACCTTGCTGATGCCTCAGTTTTGAACTTCTTCGGACATCAAAATTGTGAACCAGTAGATTTCCATTGTTTAAGCCAATGCATTGTGTGGTATTTCTCACAACAGCCTGTGAAAATAAGATAGAAAGAAGGAGATGGCGTTGAAAAATTCTGAACTAATAATTCTCAGAACTGGAGTTCATATAAATGACTTCGGTTTTGATGGGAATCAGGGATTGATAAGAGTTATGCCCAGAATTAGAGGCCTTATATTACCAGTGTTATTAGTAATATATTAATTTAGGCAAGGAAAACAAGGCATAAGTTTAGATATTACAATCTGTGTACAAAGTAATAGTTGGGCAAAAGGCAAATTTGTTGCTGATATTACATTGTATTTGACAGTTATGAAAGCCTGTCTTTTGCTTATCTTCTGTCAAAAGTATCTGGCATGCTTGGAAAATAATCGCAATACATTTTTTTATCTCCAAAAATACATATTTTTTAGTTTTACTGTTATTTTCAAGAGGTAGTAGAAATTACTGAATTATTTAGTTAGTGCTTAATCTTGGGATAAGTCCCGCTGGGGGCATAGGTGCCTCAGTAAGTTAGATTTAACCTTCACTTCTGTCACCACAAGGGGATATAGGGCATGATCTTTAAGGTGGCAACACCATGTCAATTACACTGTATTTGTCTTCTTTATAAGAACATTTGGTACCAACAGGAGACATTGGATACTTCACAGGGGTCAGAAGGCAGAGATGGCCAATGAAACTCCAGAGTGACTCCATAACTTTTTGCTAGTCATGCTAGAGTTATCAATGTTCTGGCTGGATGATCTGTTATTCATGCATCAAATATTTGTTGGATGCCAACTAAGCTCCAGGTATGACATCATGCCATTGTAGTCTATTTTATCAAAAGAAAGAAGGTGTGCTATGCATTAGCCCTGTTTTCATCTAGTAATTACACAAGGGACATACCACATTACAGAGATAATGATTTCTTCTAAGGATTTCAGAGGTATTGAGGGAAAAATGGAAATGTGGGAATAGTGGAGAGCACATACCAAAAGCTTATACTTGTCTTGTGATTTGGCTGAATAATTAAAGTCATTCCATAATTGTAGAATTATGAAATATTTATGGGTACTGACCATATGCAAACCACTACATTAGGTACAAGAGTACACAAAGATGGATAATTTCCAACTGCCAGAAGCTTTCAATCTAGAGAGTTGCATTCAATATATGCATAATGTGAGATGAAACTTACAGGGATTCTTGTCATATGTTTGAAAGAGTGTGTTTCCAAATGTACTCTTCGGAGTGAGGATCTTTAGAGGCTTATTGCAGGTGGCATTTCCTTTGAGACTTGATAAGATTTGGATGTAACAGGATTTGGTTCCACAGCTATGGAAAGAAAGAGAATTATAAGTGAAAGGAACTGTACTCAAAATCACAAAGACAATGAATTAGAGGAGGCATACAGGATACAACAATTAATTCTACTTGGTTTAGAGTGTAGGGGCATGGTGGAAATAAGATTGGAGACTCAAACTAAGGCCAGATTATAAAGGACCTTTAATGCCAGGCTGGGAGTTTGGCCTTTATTTAATAGTCAGTGAAAACTGCTATCCTTCAGTGTTGACACGAAATTTGTGGCTGGATTTTATCAGTCTGTGTCATCATAACCCCTGGATATAAACTAATCAGGAGCATATGTTGACATCTAAGTTCTTTAGGATAAACCTTCTGAGGGTAATTTATAATAAATCTTTAGGTTTGATTCTTTTGAGAATTTTTTTTGAAATCGTACAAAAATTGAATGTATTGTTTGCTAACTAACAGTTTAAAAATAAATGGTGGACTACCTTTGGTTTGCCAACTGCTGAGAAGTAAAACTAATGACACATTAAGTAATGGAAATGTGGGAATTCAAACTTTCGCAGAGTGAGAAAACAAACTCATCATTTTACTCCTTATCTCTGTGTCTGTGCCAGCCCCCCTTGCTTGCTCAAGTCTTCAAGTCCTGTCCTTTCGAGATGTCCTCAATTGCCTCTATTTCAGTGCTTTTTGATTTCCACTAGGGAGTGAGACACTATTTTGGAATTTAGTTAGATTTTCTTGGCCTAAGTGACTAAAAGTAATTGGAGTAATTTCATTTTATGTCTGGTAGAGAAAGTGTCTGGGATGTTCAGAAGGCTGTCCTCTATTCTCTTACCTTTCTGAGTCCCTGCCTTGTTCCAAGTCCCACTGGAGTCACACTTCTTATGTATTTCCAGCTGTGCAGTGCTCCAACAATCCTCCAGCCCCACAAATTTTTGCCCTTGAATTCACATTTTTCTTTGAAGAGAGTTTTACCAGCTGACAGCCTGAATTAACAAAGTTCCTTATATAAATGTATTCAGAAAGCAGGAGAAAGAAATATACACGCATGAAAACAAGTATTTGAATGTAGTGAAATAGATCTAATCTAAAATATGTCAAGTTATAGTGATTTTTAAAAAGGTTCTTCAATTTGCAGCATACTTTATAACATCCTCTGCCAAAAATCGCACGTATGTGTCACTGTCTTTTACCATTTTATGGCTCTTAGTGGTGTTTCATATCCATAAATTTAATACATCATTCAGGTACCTAAAATGTACTCTGAGATCAGTTCCTAAACCACACTGATATACTGTCAGAGCATTAAATGCCTCTCTCTGATTTCCATGGCCTTATCCATCAATCTTTATATGAATGACATCAGGCAAATCTGATAATTATCCGTGTTAAGAGCTCTATTAGATCCTCTGTGGCAGTACTTTCAAACTCCACAGTGATTTAAAAAACAAAACAAAACAGTGCATGAATAGTGTTAAAACACAGATTCTGAGGTCTAGTTTGGTACCTAGATCTCCAGGAACCACATTAATGTAGCACAGTTCTTTGTGAATTTCTTTAATAAAGTACTTTGCAATATGATGGGGAAATTAGGCACATCAAAGGCAAATATAAAGGGAATTCAAAAATAGTGAAAGACATTTCATTGAGAAGAGAGAAAGGAGGGATTCATTGTGTGGATGATAAAAGAAGTTCAGGAAGGTTTCATAGAAGAACAGACTTTTAATTAAACTGGTTCTAGGAAGATGTGAGGGATTTCAGCAAGCATAGGGGATATTCCAGACAGAAGGATATGTGCCAGAATTCATATCCAAGATTTTTGGTGAGGTGGGATATGGGGATAAAAAATTAAATAAAACATATCATACACACACGCACATACCCACACAAATCCTTGCTCACAAATAAGTTTTATCTTCAGAGAAAACATAGTTATTTTAACAGTAAATTTTTGTCCTTAAGCCATGTTTTAACTTTATAGCTTGGAGTCTTTAGAGGAAATTTTACACTCTTTAAAGAACTTTCTCCAGTATCGCTTTGAAAACTCTCCTGAATCCTCAGAATTCGTCTAGGTAGACTGCTTCAAATCTGCCATATTCACCTCCCTCTTTAGAATTTAGTTACATTTATAAATGGGTTCCTAGGTTTATAGATGAAGTCAATATTTTTTTAGTATGGGATTAAAGGTCCTTTATGATTTATATTTCTAGCATATCTTTTACTATATTTCTCCCCAGTACTTTACTTTCCATCTAACTGGAGTATTCATCTTTTATTCATTGAACAATAAATGCATAGAGTGCCTACGAAGTGCCAAAATATGTGCTAGATTCTCAGGTTTTAGTTTTGAACAAATGAGTCATGGAGATTGCCTTAAAGGAACATATAACCTCATGGAGCTAACAAACATTTATAAGTAAAGGCAATAAATTGTGGTGAGTGTTATAAAAGAACATAAACTTTTAGGAACCTTACCCTTTCAGTGAAGACCTTCCTGAAAAAGTTGTGTTTAAGCTGAGACCTGAAGGAAGAAAGGAAGTTAATGAAAGAGTACATGGTAGGAGTGGGGAGACGGATGGAGAGGGAGCAACAGTATATGTAACATGGAGTATAATAGGTTAAGAAGAATGTGTAGAGTCTTAAAATAAATGTTAGAATTTATTTGAAGTCAGTGTTACCTGACTTTGAACATGAGAGGGTGAATGGTGAGGATTGAGAGCTAGACAAGGACCAATTATAGAAGGCTTTTCATGCCGTGTTAATGAATATAAACATCATGCTAAGTGCAATGGAGGGTTTTAGGCAGAGAAATGACATGAGCAACTTTAAACTTCAACATCACACATGACTTGAAGGGGATGAGACTATAGGTGGGAGACCAGCTCTTGCTATTGCTCAGGTGTGATATGATAGCACTTTGGATGACGTGGTGGCAGTAGAAATGGAAAAAAGTAAATTTCACATTTGCAGATTTGGGATGTGGTAATGGGGATATAGGAGGCAAAGAAAATAAGTTATGGCACCAAGATTTCAGGCTTGGGAAGATAATATGTATTAAGATCGGGCAACACTGGAGAAGAAACAAAGTCTTTGAGGTAGATGAACACTTGAGGGGATGTGCACTTGAGGGGCCTTTAAAATATCTAGGCAAAGACGATGAAGAGTAGGAGTAAGAGGTATATTTAGAGCTCACTGGGGAGATCTGGCATGGAATTATAAATCTGGGAGCCATCAATATGTGGATGGAAGTAAAAGCCATGGAAATTGATGAGATTGCTTTAAGAGAGTACGTTGGGTGAAAAGATTGAAGGTCTCAGGACTGAGTTCTGAAGAGCATCAATATTTAAGAAATGAGCAAAGGAACAAGACAAAAAAGCCTATAAAGAAGATTAGCTGCCAGTGGTAGGAGGAAATTTAGGAGAGAATGGTGCCTTGGAAGAACAAAGAAAAGAGTAATTCAAGAAGAAAATGCATTTCAACCTGTCAACAGAGCTGAGTGGTCCTGAGGTACACATCTGAAAAGTATCTCTCTTGAGGGCTCTATCTGTCATGGTTGACCTTATTTTCTGTTCTTCCAGAGTTTCATCTGTTTTCTAGGACTCAAAGTACAGACGACTTCATAAAAATGTTCTTGATCCTCCAGCTGGAGAACAGTTTCTCTCACTTTTATGTTTATCTGTCATTTTATATATATCATGGGGTCTTTGTATTGGGCCACCTTTCCTTTCTATCACTTGGGTATATATCTTCTAATAATATGGAAAGTTCTCTGGGGGCATGAACTCTGTCTTGAATGTGAGGATGTTGGTTCAAATGATCAGCATTGCACAAGTGGTCACATAGTTTTTAATAATATTGGCAGGGTTTTGCAGCTATGCCTGATATATAGTTTTAGGGCTCTGTGAAAGCAGTAATTGTTTCATTTTGGTTCATTGTTATATCCTCCATGCTCAGCTCATAAAATATAGGAAACACCCTTGTGATAGATTGAATCATGTACCCCAACTAAAAACATGTTTTTAATCTTAATCTGCATTCCTATGTTTGTAAACCCATTTGTAAATAGTATTTTTAAGTAAGTCAGGATGTGAACTCATTTGTGAATAGGATCTTGGAAGATGAAGATCCTTTTTAGGTGTGAACAAATTGAATCCTGGTGGGCCCTAATCCACATAACTGGAGGCCATATGAAGGAAGGAAGTTTAAATGCAGTCAGTTAGTAGAAACCAGGAGCCAGAAGTCAGAGGACACTGTAAGAGGAGACCATGTGATGGAGGCAGAGATGAAAAACAAGGAACCTCAGGAATTGTGGTAATGCTACAGACTTTGGAGAGAAAATATGTATTTACTTTTGGACTTCTAGCCCCTGAAATCATGAACCAATGAATTCCTCTTGTTAAGCCAACCAGTGTGTGGTGTTTGCCATAGCAGTTCTACAAAGACACCCCTTAAAATTTTTCCATGTTTTCTTTGAAATTTAAAATTTTCTTTGTTGAAACAAGGATTTCATTTCTGTTCCTATTAGAAATTTCAACATTTTTTCTATTTTTAAAAGTATTTTTATTGATATATATCTTCACACTTATAGTCTATCCAAAGTATACAATCAATGGCTCACAATATCATCACATAGTTGTGTATTCATCACCATGATCATTTTCAGAACATTTGCATCACTCCAGAAAAAGAAATAAAAATAAAAATAAAAACTCATGCATCCCATACACCTTAGCCCTCCATCTCATGACCACTAGTATTTCAATATTCCCAATTCCCCCCCCATGCCTCCTCTATTATTTATTTACTTATCGTCCTTATTTTTATTTATCTGTCCATACCCTGGATAAGGGGAGCATCAGACACAAGAGTTTTACAATCATGCAGTTACATTGTCAAAGCTACATAGTTAAACAACTGTCTTCAAGAATCAAGGCTACTGGAATATAGTTCAACAGTTTCAGATACTTACTTCTATCCACTCCAGTACACCATAAACTGAAAAGGATATCTATGTAATGCATAAGAATAATCTTTAGGATAACTTCTAGACTCTGTTTGAAATCTCTCAGTCACTGACACTTTATTTCGTCTCAGGAAATTTCAACATTTTTGATGAATTCTAAGTTGGGTTGTGGCATGGTTATTCCTTTATCTTTACCACTTTAAACATGCATAATTTTTTTTTACCAGACTTCCGACTGAGAAATTTTAGCATACCTGGTATTTATATTTATGTACTAGTCTGCAGAAAGAAATATTCCCTCCTTTTAGCAACACTTTGAGAACCATTTGAAACCAGGTAGCACTTCTATGGCTTTTCCTTGCCTTGTTTCATTGTGGTCTCCAACGTTGCTGGCAGCTCCTCTAATGTCTTTAGCTTATTTCCATTTGATCACTTAAGAACAATCTTACTCTTGCTTCTTTACTTCACAGATTGAGAATTAAGAATGTGAATTATTCCTTTTTTGAACATTATCTTTTTTCAGTGTGTAGGAGGTAGAGTGTGGGTAGGAGAGAGATGGATGGTGATTCTTTCTGGGGCTCCTCTTCCAGCTTCTAAAAGCAATCCAAGGAGAAACAAAGAGAGGATCAGCTTTTCCATAACAGGTTATACCCTATCCCCAACAGTTATCCGCTTGGTATTCATGTTCTTATAAAGACTTAAGGTACAAATTAGGGAAAACAAATGCCAGCTGAGGACTCCTTCCTTTGTATCACATCCAGGGAAATAGATCTGACAGTGTCCCTGGGCAAAACTTGCTATAAACACCCTCCTTTTTTTTTTTTTTCCAAGTCATAGTTAAAATGCAGAAAAATAACCACTTAAAACCCTTTGCCCCCATGTTCAGATTGCTGCCAAAGGTTTTGTCTTAGCTTGCTTCAACAAGAATAAACTGTGCAAAAGCTTTGGAGTTCTCAGGCAACGTGACTGCCTGCCCTGCTTGTTTTAAGGTCATTAAAATGTTTACTTTGCCAAAGGACTTAGAGCAGAGCCATCCTGTTCTTGGAGAGAAATGTAACTTTGCTTAGGTCACAGGCTTTTTAGTGGCCAACAACATTGAAATAGGTCCTTTTTAATGGTGTCAAGTAAAAATGAGATGCAAAGGGTAAGTGTGATAATTACAAAGCTGTGTTTATAATGAAGATAGTTTGTGTAAGAAATTGCTAATAGATTTATTCTCAGGAATTATTAAAAATAAACCACAGCCGTCCTATTATTCTGTCAAGTGAAAAAGGGATGTTATATTCTAAGTGTCATATTTTTTGGAAATTATTATTTGCTTTATTTGAGTCCTAATAAGCCTTCACATTTATCCTTGGTGCATTTGTGGCCATGTTCATATAGCCAAAAAGATGTGATGAGTTGTGTATTAATCTGGTGAATGCAAAGCTGTCAGATCAGCCTATTAAGAAATAAAAGCAAGACCATTTTCAAATTATTATTCTTTGATTGGTTGTTCTAAAATGAAATATCCATTAACCCTTCATTTTCTTTGGTTAAAGACAGAAGCAGTTTTTTTTTTTTTTTTTTTTGCATGGACAGGCATCAGGAATCGAACCCGGTCTCCGGCATGGGAGGCAAGAACTCTGCCACTGGCCACCATTGCACCACCCAGCAGCAGTTCATTTTTATCTTGTTATAGTAATTATTTTCTCTCTACTGAACTGCAGAAACTATGTTTGTATTTATTTTTTACCAGCCCCTTTCTTTTTGCGTTTCACCATACTACATTTTTAATTCCTTTTTTATTACAGGAGTTGTATAGCTTTATAAAAAAGTCACGTAGAAATTACAGAGTTTCCAAATACCCCCCATTTTTTTTTATACCTTTGCAGTAGTTCATGCAAAAACTTATTTATATTTGTAGTATGAATCAGTGGGACATATGGATCTATATAACCCCTTTCAATCATGTTCACCTTTAATATGATTATATTACTTATAGACGCACTAGTGAACTGCCTTCACTTCTATCTATTCCCTTACATTTAAGTTCAACCTCATTAGCAAACTATTCCCCCATGTCTAGCTTCTGTGTATCTTTAGGCCCCTTATAGTCTGTACTATAAGCCTTGACTTTACCTTTACCATTGTCATAAAAGTGGAACCATACGGTATCTATCCTTTTGTGTCTGGCTTATTTCACTCAACATTATGTTCTCAAGGCTCATCCATCTTGTTATGTGCTTCAGGACATCATTTAATCTTACTGCTGCATAATATTCCATCATATGTATATACCACATTTTGTTAATCTACTTGTCTGGGCATTTGGTTTGTTTCCATTTTTTGGCAATTGTGAATAATGCTACTATGAACAACGGTGTGCAAATGTCTGTTTGTGTTACTGCTTTCAGCTCTTCTAGGTAAATCTTGAGTAGTGGTATTGCCGGGTCATAGGGCAATTCGATATTTAGGTTTCTGTGGAACTGCCAGATTGTCTTCCATAGTGGCTGCACCATTATACATTCCCACCAGCAGTGCATAAGTGTCCCAACTTCTCCACATCCTCGCCAACATTTGTAGTTTCCTGTTTGTTTAATAGCAGCCATTCTTATAATACCCCCCATTTTTAATATCATGTATTAATATAATAGCTTTGTTCCTATTGACAGGGGATATCATTATGCTTATGCTCTTAACTATAGTCCATAGTTACATTACAGCTAACTATTTATATTGTACTTTACTAGGGTGTTTTTACATTTTTATTCTAACATATACATAACCTAAAATTTCCCCTTCTAACCACATTTAAATATATGATTCAGTCCTGCTAATTACAATTCACAATGTGCTACCACCACCACCACCATTATCAAAACTTTACTATTATGTAAATAGAAATTCTGCACCAATTAAGTTCTCTCTATTCCCTACCCTCATCCTGGCCTCTGGTAATCTATATCCTAATTTCTAATTCTGTGAATTTGGTTGTTCTAATTATTACATATAGGTGAGGTTATACAATATTTGCCCCTTTCTGTCGGGCTTGTTTCACTCAACACAGTGTCCTCAAAGTTCATCCATTTTGTCACATGCATCAGAACTTCATTCCTTTTTATGGCTGAATAATATCGTTTGTATATGCCACAATTTGTTTAACCGTTCATTGGTTGATGGACACTTAGGTTGCTTCCATCTTTTGGCAATTGTCAATAATGTTGCTTGGACCATCAGGATGCAGATATTTGAGTTCCTGCTGTCATTACTTTGGGGTATATACCTACATGTGGGTAACTGGGTCATATGGTAATTCAATGTTTAACTTTCTGAGGAACTGCAAAACTGTCTTCCACAGCAGCTGCCCCATTTTACCTTCCCACCAGAAATGAATGCGTGTTCCTATTCTACCATCTCCTCTCCAACACTTGCAATTTTCTGATTTTTTATAGTAGCCATTCAACTGGAAATAATGCTATCTTGTCTTGGTTTTGACTTGCATTTCCCTAATGGCTAATGAAGCTACATATCTCTTCATGTGTTTTTGTCATTTGTATATATTTTTTGAGCAATGTCTATTGAAGTATTTTGTTAATTTTTAAATTGTTATTTGTGTCTTTTTGTTGTTGAGTTATAAACTTCTTCATATATTATGGATGCTAAACCTATATCAGATATGCGCTCTCCAAATATTTTCTCTCCTTTTTTAGATAGCTATTTTACTTCCATGATGAAGTCCTTTGATGCTTTTGAAGTTTTTAATTTGGAGTTTTCAATTCTAATGAAGCCCTATTTATGTATTTTTGCTTTTGGTGCTCATGCTATGGATGTTAAGTGTGAATATATTTATAGTTATGTCTTCTTGGTGCACTTATCCCTTTATCAGTATTTAGTGAACTTCTTTGTCCTCCATAACAGTTTTTTTCATAAAAGCTATTTTAGAATAGCTACCCAAGATCTATTTTGCTTTTTATTTGCATGGTAAATTTTTACCATCCTTACACTTTCAACCTACTCATATTTTTGAATTTATAGTGAGCCTCTTTTAATCAGGATAAACTTGAGTCATGCTTTGTTATCCATTGTCAGTCTCTGGCTTTTGACTGGAGAGTGTAATCCATTTACATATAAATTAACTACTGATAATGCATGACTTCATTATCATAGTTTGCTATTTTGTCTTTGCCTTATGCCTTTTTTTTTGTCCCTCAATTATTCCTTTAATGCCAACCTTCATATTTATTTGATTTTTTGAATTCTACCATTTTGAGTTTCCTTCCCATTTCTTCCTATATATATTTTTATTTATCTTCTTTGTGGTTATTATGTGGCAAAAATTATTTAATATCCTATATCTATAACAGTCGTGTTTGATTTAATACCAACTTAACTTCAATAGACATGAATTTGATACCAACATAACTTCAATTAATGCATACACTGTACCTATGTTCTTTTGTACACTGCAATTTTTTTTACCTGTTACAGATTATATCTTTATATATTGTATGTTCAAAATCATAAATTTATCATTACT
Source organism: Tamandua tetradactyla (assembly GCF_023851605.1). Lineage (NCBI taxonomy): Eukaryota > Metazoa > Chordata > Mammalia > Pilosa > Myrmecophagidae > Tamandua > Tamandua tetradactyla. Next base: position 118,633,875 of record NC_135332.1, read on the forward strand.
TTTTATGCATTTGCATTTTAAAACCTTGAAGAAGTAAAAATTGGAGTTGTTTACCAAAAAAAGGCAATACTATCGTATTGGCATTTATAATTACCCATATAGTTATCTTTATCAGTCTTCTTTCTTTATGTCACTTCAAACCACTGTCTAGTATTCTTCCTTTCAGTCTGATGAATGCCCATTTTCATTGCCTCTGGGGCAGATCTAATGGTGACGAACCCCCTCCCCCCCAGCCTTTGTTTATCTGAAAATGTCTTAATCTCTCCTTCATTTTTTAAAGAAGTTCTCACTAGATATAAAGTTCTTGGTTAGTAATTGTTATCTTTCAACTCTTTAAATATTTTGTCCTAACTCCTTCTAGCCACTATAGTTTCTGATATGAAATAAGCATTTAATCTTATTGTACTCCCTTGTATATGACACGTTGCTTTTCTTATTCAACTTTTAGAACCCTCTCCTTGTCCTTGGAATTCAACAGTTTGATAACTTTATGTCTGGACATGGTTCTCTATGAGTTTATGCTGTTTAGGGTTCATTGGGTTTCTAGAATGTGAATAATAATGTCTTTCATTAAATTTAGGAAGTTTTCTATGCATCATTTCTCTGAATATTACTTCTGCTCTTTTCTCTCTTTCATCTTCTGGGACCTCCATAATGTGTATATTGGTATGTTTGATGGTGTCTTATAGGTTCCTTAGGCACTGTTCACTTTTTATTGTTATTATGTCTTTCTTCTCCTTAGCCTGAATCATTTCAGTTGTCTTGTCTTCAAGACCACTTATACTTTCTTTTGCCAACTTGAGTCTACTGGTGAAACCCTCTAGGGAGTTAGTCATTCAAGGTATTGTGGTCTTCAACTGCAATCATTCTGTTTGGTTCCTTTTAAAATTTCTACCTCTTTATGGAGATTCTCATATTGTTCTTGCATCATTTTCCTGATATCCTTTAGTTCTTTCTCTGTGTTTTTCTTTATCTCCTTGAGCATAATGAGGATCATGCTTTTAAGTCTTTATCTGGTAGGTCCAATATCTGGTCCTCTTTGTTGATGGTTTTTGGATTTTTATCTTGTTCCTTTAGATGGGGCCATTGTTTCCTATTTTTATTGTCTTATAATTTTTTATTGCACACGACATTTTATTATTTTTAAATGTTAATTCTGGAATTACTCCTGGAGCTGTGTGCTCCTTAAGGTTATATCCAGCTAATGATTTGACAGAGATTTCCTTGAGTATTAAGATTTAATAAAAACAAACAAACCAAAGTAATTGCACCTTTTTGAGTCTTTCAGAATTGGTTTTGCATTGACTCATAGTCTTCTTTAGTGCTTACCTCTATTAAGAAGATCAGCTGCAGGCAAACATGATGTGCAGGGTCCTCTCTGTCATATCTGAACCTGTGTGGAGCCTGCTTCTCCTCCTGGACTTGTTCTTGCTCGTGGCCTTAAAGATTCCCCCATTTATAGGAACTCATAAGTGCTCACAATGAAATAGACTTTCATGACCTGCTCAGTGCTCTATTCTATGGCTTAAAGCAGGTAATTCTTTCCCCAATTTTCTTTTCGGTTTAATAAGCACTTAATTGCAAAAACTGAGGAAAAAATTTCATGATTTGCTCAGTAAATGAGAGACGAGCAAATGTAATACATTTATGGATAACTGTACATCAATGTACATGAACTTACTCATCCTTATCCTTTTGAAAGATATTGTAATAGAAATAACCTAAAGGTACCTTATTTTTCCAAATACATAAAATCTGTTTTTTAAATCAAAAGTATACTAAAATGTTTAGAGGGTGAACGCACTTATGGATTTCTTGTGTGTCCACTAGCCTGATATATTATGTCAGTCAACATTCTAGAGGAAGAAGTCAAGTAAGAACCCAGCAAAGAGTTTGGGGGTATGGACAGTGCTGGTTAGGCAGCATGGGGGCAGGAAATGTGCCAGTGGTGGTGGCATGAATGACTGATGTAGTAATATGTACCAAGAGCTTTTAAAATGTTAACGTTATTTAATTCTACTGTTTATTGTGTGAGACAGATTTTATTATCTCCACTTAAAATACGAAAATGTTCAAAAGTTCACAAAACTTTCAGTACACTTGCTCAGGATCATAGATTGGTAAATTGCAGTTGGGGTTTGAAAACGGGTTTTTCTGACTCCAAAATGCAAATTTGTTCTGCTAGGTTTAGATCACAGTGGTTATTCTGTGGGGCTGTTTCTATCGATGGGAGCATATCAAGAAGATGGAGTTCTATTATGCACTTTTTAACTCCTCAAGGTCTTCAGGAAGATTCTAGCAAGCTTGATTTATTCCTGTAATTAATCTATTGGAAAATATGCTGACTGGGGCATTTCATTGAATGAATATATTAATGACATTTTTTATATTTTCTAGCTGTCTGTCAGTAAATTGTGATTAAATATAAAACAATAGTCTCGAGGAGAGATTACTACCAAGAAATAGCAACCTTGCCTTTCAGGCCTGTCTTTGAGTCCATTCCTTTAACCATATGACAGTGGACTTATTAAAAACACATAGTCTGTGTGTGTTTCACAGTGATTCTCTGGAATGGTACATATTTTGTTGTCTGAGTTTCCTTTCTACTCCAAATAACATGGCTCTCAATACCTTCTACTTTTGCCTCTTTGCTTATGGCAAGCTTCTGTACCCAAAACTCTAAATGTGATATTAGTTATTGGTTACCAGTGTTGGAATGTTCAACTAGTCAAATAGATGCAGTTTTGAAGATATCCAGCTGGATTCCCATGGATAGCAAGTGACCCTTATTTTCTTTCTTAAATCCTTTCCCATCTACAATTTGCAAAACAATATTCATATGGGTTATCTTACACATTCCCAGACATATGTCCACTTTCCCTCTGGGAGCATACTAACCTTTTGTCAAAGGAGTGCTTGGGTAAAGATGGTCCCTAGGTAGAAACATCCAATAATCTGCTCACTCCAAACCTGGCTGCCTTCTAAACCGTAATTGTTCTTATACTTTTGATGATTGTCCTCACGACTGTCTCTGTCCTAGAGTGGCTGGGGAAAGAGAATGACTGGTGTCCACAGAATGGGTCATCTTATCCATCTGCTTATTTTAAATCTTTTTCTGCCAAAGTCACCCTCTAGTGAGCATTTCTCATAGGTCACACTTTGTACCTCATGTTTTGGGGCCTTTTGGGACTTTAGTTATAGGTCTTGAAGAAAAGAGGGGTGGTGGGGGTGGGTCATGAAACAAATTAGAAGTGTCCTTCAAGCCATTGCATTTTCATCTGGTGAAATAGGATTAATCTCTCCAGAGAGAGGAGTGAGGGCTGTTTCCCCAGGGGAGGTCATTACAGGTTTAGAAAGGTTAATCTCTTTAGATGGAGTTTGGATGGCAGACTCCTCAGAGTAACCTGGAGTTTGGAAAGCTGTTTCCTCAAGACAGTCAGGATATTGGGTGGCTATTTCCTCAGGGCAGACCATTAGGGGTTTTTCTATCAAAGACTTAGCAGAATCCAGGATCCAATATCCCCACTGCCATCATTATCAACCCAGATGTCCCTGTTCCAATTTTCAGGATCCCATTCTTTTCCGCTCAGATCCTTGTGCAAAACTTTGTAATTGTCACTGGGGATGTGAATGATAAGAGTTGCAGAATCTTTGCCTTTATGCAACTCATACTAATGCAGGAGACAAATCAGAAACCAATCCATTAAGTACAATGTGATTAGCACAATTACAGGGAAAGTATAGAATGCCACATGTGCATGGAAGAGGGACACAACTATCCAGAAATCGGGATTCAGAGAGGACTTGCTGGATGAAGTTAGATATCCATATTGAAGGTTTTATAAGACTGCTATATCTACAGTGTGAAGGATGGTTTGGTGGAAGGAAGATAGAGGTAGGGAGATGACCAGCCTAAGTAGTGCTCTCAGCAAGAGGCAATGATGACCTGTACTGAGAAGTAACAGTGAGAATAGAGAAAAGAGGACAAGTTTAAGAGATAAGTTATAGTGTACACTGGTGTTTGATTGCATATAGGCACTGAGGGAGAAGGTATTTTCGGGAATAATAATTTACGGTTATGGGTCACTGAGTGGATGTTAGTGCTAATTACAGAGAAAATAAATACAAGGTGGTAATATTGATGACATATTGAATTTGGTTTAGGACATGGGTATTTGAGTTACCTATAGGATAGCCAAAAAGATATATTCCAGGCTGCTAGATGTCCACCTATGCATAAGCTGTAGATTTATATATTACTATCATCAGTAAACTGATCAGAAGCAGATAGCACCTACTCTCAGCGTCCTCTGAGTTCTTGGGCCAATACCCAAAAGTCTGATTAGCCTCTTTGTCCAGGAGGTATCCATGTTCACTCAGAACCTTGCTTATGAATCCCTACCCTAATTAGAGCTTAAAGGAACCTGATAGTTTTAGGTCTACTCTGTGTATATGCTCTCTCTCTCTCTTTTTTTTTTTTTCACTTAAACATGTGCACATACCCAGAGTGTGTTAGCTATGAGGTAATGCGGCATTGGGAGAGAATGCTGGATTGGAGGATAGAAAAAAATAAAGTTCTATTCTTTCCAAAATATGACTCTGGTTCTGTCATTTAACCTCTCTGAACTCCAGTTACTTTATCTGTTAAATGGAGATAACACTATGACTCTTCCACATATCAGGTAATTTTGAAGCTCCAATGGGCAAGAAGCATAACTCATTTTACTGTACTCTACTTTATTATGCTTTGCAGATACTGCATTTTGTACAAATTGAAAGATTGTGGCAACCCTGCATTGATCAATTGTTTCAGTGCCATTTTTCCAACATCATGTGCACACGTCATGTCTCTATGTCACAGTTTGGTAATTCCTTCAATATTTTGTCATTATTCTATCTGTTATGGTGATCTTTGAGGAGTGGTCTTTAATGTTACTATTGTAATTGTTTTGGTGCACCCAATGAACCTCCCTCAAGACTGAAAATTTGATAAATGTTGCGTGTTCTGACTACTTCCCTGACCAGCTGTTCCTACCTCTCTCCCACTCCTCAGGCCTCCATACTCCCTGAGACTCAACAATATTAAAATTAAGCCAGCTAATAACCTTGCAATGCTCCCTTAACATTCAAGTAAATGCAAGAGTAGAACATCTCTCACTTTAAGTCAAAAGTTAGAAGTGATTATATTCAGTGAGGGAGGCATGAGATAGGCTGAAAGCAAGTCCTCTCGCACTAAACACTTAGCCAATGTGAATATAAGGAAAAGTCCTTGAAGGAAATTAAACAGGCTACTCTGGTGAACACACGAATGGTAAGAAAGAGAAACAGACTTGTGCTGAGACGGAGAAAGTTTCAGTGGTCTGGATAGAAAATCAAACAAGCCACTACATTCCCTTCAGCCAAAGCTTTATGCAGAGCAAGGTCCCAACTCTCTTCAGTTCTATGAACGCTGAGAGAGATGAGGAAATTCAGAAGAAAAGTCTGAAGCTAGCAGAGGTTGGACCTTGAGGTTTAAGGAAAGAAACGGTTTCTGTAACATAAAAGTGCAAGGTGAAGCAGTAGGTACGATGCAAAAGCTGCAGCAAGTAATCCAAACAGTTTAGCTAAGATAAAAGATGAAGGTGGCCACACTAAACAAAAGATTTTCTGTGTAGACAAAGGTGCCTTCTATTGGAATAAGATACTATCTAGGACTTTCATAGCTAGAGAGGAGAAATCAATACCCGAATTCAAAATTTCAAAGGACAGGCTGACTCTCTTGTTACGGGCTAATGTAGTTGGTGATTTTAAGTCAAAGCCAATGCTCATTTACCATTTTGAAAATTCTAGGGCCCTTAGAATTATGCTGGGTGCACGGGTCGTTCGGTGATAGATAATAAATAAATCACCCAGATTTATTGAGGTATAAATTACATGCAATGCAGTTCACCATTAATTGCACAGTCTGATGAATTTTGCAATTTTATGCAGTTCTGTAACTTTTGGCACACACAAGATAGAGAAAATTTTTCATCACTCCTTTGCAGTTCATTCCTTACTCTCCATAGTTTACCTTTCCTGGAATTTCATACATATTAAATTATATAGTATTTTGTATTTTGTTTTCGTCTTCTTTCTCCTTGCATAATGTTTTTGAAGTTCATTCCTGTGGTTGCATGTATCAATAGCATTTTAATTGAGAGTCATATTCCAGTAGTACAGATACAACAGTCTGTTAATCTACTCATCAGCTGATGGCCGTTTAGTACCTGATCCCCCAGCTTTTAGCTATTTTGCTCCCCAGCTTTTAGCTATTCCGAATAGTGCTGCTATGAAAACTTTCATACAAGTTTTTTTTTGCAGGTAGGTAGGTAGACAGATTAAAAATCTGGGGTAAATACCTAGGAGTGGAATTGCTAAGATTTATGATGGTTGTGTAAGGTACTTATGGAAGCTGTAGGTAGGTAAGAGACATCGCCAACTGTTTTCCAAAGTGGCAGTACCACTTTGCATTCCACTTGCAATGCAAGGGAGTTCCAATAATTCCTGATCAACACATACTATTATTAGCTGTTTTGATTGTATTAATTCTATTGGATTATTTGAAATCTTAAGTCATGGATTAGTTTGTGTCTAAAAAAAGTTTATCTACTGAAAAGACAAAATGAAAATATATTTTATTTGAGCCCTCAGTCTGGTCAGCCACCAGCTCAGATTTAGAATATATAAGCCCTGATTTTATTGTACTGAAATAGTTTCCTTTTTATATACTGAGACATTAAAGTGTGTTGGTTTCAGTTTGATAATGCAAATGCTGCCATTTGAATGTGTCTCATTATAAAACTCTTTTGTTGCATTCTGTGTCATCTCTCATATGCAGGATGAAAATACTTTTGTTTTCTTTCCAGTTAGTAGAATGGGAAATTGTGTCTTTTTTTTTTTCTGTTTGGAATGAGTTGCTAATAAATCATTTTTTGCCCATTTTCCCCCTTAGCATACTTTTAATTCTATAATATGTAAGGCCACCATAGCTGTTTGAGAACTGATTATAATGATATATAATATTTTAAAAAGATTTTCCATTTTCAATAATATTTATTTCTTTTATAAAGATGAAGTTCCACTAAATTGTAAAAGTGAACGAATGTGTTTGACAGATACTAGTTGAAAGTCTGGACAGAATTATTTTATGAATAAAGGTAGCTATCATCACTAAGTGTAAACACATGATTTTGAATTGATCATTGTTTAATTTTGTCATAAAATAGTATAATACAAGAAATATATTTTCTGGTTTCTTGTAATTATGGCATCTTAAAATTATGCAATATATTATTCTAATTCTGTAAGCAGCCTACAATTTAGTGGATGAAATGTCAAAAAAATTTTTTAATCTAGCAATTCAAATTAGTATATGGTGTCAAGAGGAATTATTTCTTCCCACTCCTGAATTTTTTTCTTCCATTTCAAGTGAGCCTAATATTCCTGGTCACAAGGCTTTCCTGCTCCCTTTCCCCAAGAAGGGAGAGTGATTTTGTTCGTTGGTGGGTGTTAGTCATTGTCATGGTCAGGTTCATGTGTCAACTTGGCCAGGTGGTGGGGCCTGGTTGTCTGGTCAAGCAAGTGCTGGCCTGTCTATAGCTATGAGGACATTTCATGGACTTAAATAATGGTCACTTTGGCTACATCCACAGCTGATTCCATTTGCAATCAGCTAAGAGAAGTGTCTTCTGCAATGAGTGATGCTTAATCTAATCACCAGAAGGCTTTTAAGGAGGACTTAGAAGAGACAAGCTCTCTTCCTGCTTCACCCGGCCAGCCTCTCCTGAGAGTTTGTTGAGGGCCTTCAGTGGAACTGCCAGCTTGTGGCCTGCCCTACAGACATTGGACTCTACATCCCCACAGTTGCACGAGACACTTTTATAAATTTTATATTTACAGTTTTCTCCTGCTGATTCTATTTCTCTAAAGAACTCTAGCTAATGCATTCATTGTTCCACATTTCTTAATTAGACGGAGAGAATCTATCATAAGACCTATCATAAGACCTAACACTGTTGTTCTGCTCTTTCTGGATCAGTGGGGAGCAGGGGCCTGAGTAAGTAGAATCAAAATGAGAACTCAAATGTTCTCCAGGGTGGGCTGTTCCAAGGTTTAATTAGAGGGTAGCAAAGTAGTGAGGCTATCTTGGCTTTCATCCTAAACTGTGTCCTCTCTCTAGCCTTCATTAGCAGTGATGGTGACTTTTTGCTATCAGTTGCTGAGATTTTGGCCTTATTTCTCAGTGGACTGAAAACATATATGGGTACCAGGGTGCCATTTTTGGAATCCCTCGAAGACTTCAACTTCTGGTAGATAACAAGAGTTGAACTGACATAAGGCTGTGGCCTAAGTGCCACCTTTGATTGATTGCTAAAAATATTTCCTCTTCCAGTATCCTGCACTGGATGGTCAGTACAGAAGACTGTACTCTTGTTCATAAGTATTTGTTGCTCCTCCTCATGGTAGCATTCTAAATGCCGTGCGCTTAGCTTTAGGTGTGACTACGTGATTTGAACTGTGAGTGGAAATGATGTGACATTTCTGGGCAGAGCCAGCGTGTGGTTTGTCACACTCTTTTCCCTGCTTCTGCTCTCCTGGAAGCATGTGTTAAAATGGGGCCTGTGTCAGCTTGGGTCTTGGAGTGAGGATCACATGGACCAAGGCCCCTTGCTAATCCACACTGAGTATGTAACATATATGAGAATTAATTTATTGCTTTCAGTTGAGATTTTCAGGTGGTTTGTGAGTGTAGCATATGTCCTATCCTGACAAGTACACAGCTTCTTACTCTTTGAAAAAAAATATTTAATGGCCAAATTATTGTTTCTTTGATATAAATGTGATGCCTCATCATTTGAAAACAGCATTCTCTGGGTTTAATGGGTACTGGAAGAAGTTCTACCTTAAAAATAAGAGTTTGTTCTTGAACACAAACATATTTCTGAAAAGTCAGATCAGCCGTTCATACTTGTGCATATCACCTTACCCAGTAATAATACAAGTTTTATGTGACTTGGCCATGGACAAGTATGCTTTGATGGTGGAGGGAGCAGAAGGAACAAAAGCTGGGGTGGAGTATGTAGCTGAACAGCAGGATTTAGCCAAATTTCAATGGCAGCTTCTGGGTAAGTGGCAGCTTCAAAAGACTAAGGGAACTTCAAATAATGTACTTAACAAGCCATAAATAATCCGTTTGGCCAACAGAATTCACAATGTACTTCCCATATTTATCCTTGCCATACTCTCTTTTTAGCTCTACCTGACTTTTCTTTTCCCTGGTTTTATTGTGTTTCTTTTGTAACACAAATACTGGCCATATTAGATTTAGCAAAATACTTGTTAAGCCTGACGCAAAGAGGAATGTCCAAAAATATTCTATAAGTAGCAAGGTTATGATATCTTCTCCAGTTTTCTCTTAATTCTCTGCTCATCACCAGAGCAAACTACGACAAAATGTATGTTTAGTGATCTTCATCTTGTTTTGTCTCGTTACTTGATATTTAAAGATTTATTACTTCACCAAATAGTTTAACAGTCTCAAGCAGACATATTCTTGAGAGACTGCTGGTTATTTGTGTTCTGATTTTCATAATAATCTAATTCTTGGCCATGTGATTTCCATGGGGGTGTAAAGAGGTTCTAAATTTGTTTCACTAGAACAAACTGATATAAGAATTGAGTCTCCTCTAGCACAAGGTAAGTACAGGCAAATTGAGCTCAACAGTTACCATGTTAAAATTAATAGTACCATACTCACGTGGCAAGCAGATGCATTGCACCAAGTATACATAAATTCTGTCTTGGTAGTAATCGAATTGCAATGTTTCGTTAGAAGTAAGGAAAATGGAAAGTATAAAATGAGGTATTGTTTGATTCCTTATTCCAGTAGTAATTATATGTACTCATTTAATGTGCATTTCCATAATGCCCTAATATGAACTTTCACTTCAAATGAACAAGACAGGTATAGAATTATCAAGAGAGACTCAGCTAAAATGTTTTTTGAGAATGACTTTTTTGGTAGATTGAATTATATTTGAGTTCTGATCATCCTAAACTACAATTTTTGCTATTAAATCAAGTATTAGTGCTTTGGTTCCTATAAAACAATATCAGGTGGGCCATGGTGGCTAAGTGGTGAGTTCTCACCTGCCATGCCAGAGACCTAGGTTCGATTCCTGGTGCCTGCCCATGCAACAACATCAACAACATCATGTGCTACATTAAGTTATAACTTCTATGTGAATTTATTGGCCTTGTAATTTTTTTAATAATGGATTAGTTAATTCCTTTTAGAGGTTTAGAGATTGTCTGAAAATTTGAAATTTCAGAGTTAAGGAAGTAAACATTTGAAACAAGATACTTAAATTGTTCTAAATTTGAGCAGAACTCCGCCAACTGATACAAACTGCTCTTACATTTCAAAGGAAGGTGAAAAGACAACAAAGCTAACTTCCAAAGCAGGGTATCCCAGAACCAGTTTTCTTAAGCCTTAAATGACCCCTACCTCCACCAGAAAAGGCTTATAGGTAGAGAGAGCATGTCTATTGAGAGGATTGTTGTTTGCATCTATAGAGGAGCAGCGAAGAGATGCTTTTTCCTCATTTTAAGACAAGTGAGATGGGGTTTCAATGAAAGGCCTCAGAGAGTTTGGCATGTGCTCCAGTTTGCAGATCTCCGTAGGCTGGATTCTGACTCCTCATCAGAAACCTATATGAGAGATTATGGCTGACTGGCTGTTTGGATTATGGGGAGAAGGTTAGCTGCACTGTTTGCACTTGGCCAAGGGAGACATGTTTCCATGGACTAGATGACGGTCATGTGATTGAGAGAATCAGGCTGAGGGATCATCTTCTCAAGAGGATATCCTGGAGAGGTAAGGAGACCCACCAAGGAGAACTGTTCATTTCTGAACTGAGGGAGAAGATGTAAACAAAAACTAGAGAGATATATTCACCCACATCAAGGCACCTGTATTTGAGAGCTCTCTGGTACCTAGGGAAAAGATTTTTGAAGGGACACCCAGAAAAAGGAGTCAGTCAGATACATCAAGTCCAGAGATAATTGCTTTAAATATTTGATGATCCTAGAGAACACCAGTACCAGGTAAAGATGGTAGCAATGAAATAAAACATTTCCTTCTTCTTTACCTGGTGACATAGAATAGAACTAACAGGGAAGGGGGCACAAAATGTCTTGGTGCTGATCTGTGGGGTACCACAAGGATGCAAATCTTTGAAAATTCTGGTCTAGCCACTACTGCATGTAGGGAGAATGCTATTTACCCTTTCTATACTGTTGCATTTCCTCATCTCCCCTGGCCACAGCTAGGGAGTGGTGGGCAGGGAGGAACTATCAGAAGGTAAAGAGAAGTCAATCAGACCACCTTCCCCAATTGTATGCTTCCCACTGCAGTAACTCCAAGCTGGTGGGGTGAGAAAGTTATCTTCACATGAAATTTAGAGTTCTCTTTATTACCTTAGATCAGTTTACATCACTCTCTACCAATAATTCTGCAGTGGTTCCTCATTCCTTTCAGAGTACGAGCCAACATCCTTTTAATGACTTACAATTCTGCTATTTAAAGAATTATCCATGGATTGGCAGCAACAGTATTGCCCGGAAGCCTATTACGCATGCAGAATCTCCATCCAGCCCCACTCCAGACCTACTGAATTAGAACCTGAATTTTAACAAAATTCCCAGGTGGTTCAGATACACATTAAACTTTGGGAAGCACTGATTTATATTACCCCACCCCTGGTTATCTCTTTTAGCTTACTTCTCAATTTTTCTACACCAGTCACAGTGGTTCTCAAACACAGCAAGCCCATTCCTGTTTCATTTAATTTCTATTTCTTGAACTAATCTATGCATGTCTTTGTTCCTTGTAACCAAAAAAAAAAAAACAATAAACACTTTGACATCCTTCATATTGAAGTAGAAAAAAATGTGAATAAGTTCATCCTGAATACATTCATAAAATATTTACCCTGGTAAATATTTGTGGTAAGTATTTGTGAATTCCCATCCACAAATAACTGTGATAAACTCTATTACTTATGATCAACTCCCTTTCATCCTTTGTCTTTATTCCATTAATGAGACCAAACTTGTAATGAGGCCTGCATTTAAAATTGCACCCTCCTTATGCTAATCTTCCCAATTTCCCTTACTCTGCTTGGTTTCCTGCCTTAACATTTTACACTTTCTCATATATTGTAGAATTTACTGATTGGTTTCCCCTGAGAATGTAAACTTCATGAGGGTAGGGATTTCTGTCTTTTGTGCCAGATGGTGTTTCCTTAGTTTAAAGAATAATGCCTGAGACAAGTACGTGCTCAATAAATAGGTGTTGAATGAATCATTTAAAGGAAAATAAGCCACTTTCTCTGCTTTATATGTTTAAAAGCTTGCTATGATGAAATGCAAGGTAAAACTCTTTATAAACTACATTATTTTATTGACATGTATTTTTTTCACCAAGAAGGCCAATGCACAAAATGTGCAAGTTATTCTAACTGGAAAATATAGGTTTTTACTCATTTCAACAATTTCAATGAAGGAAGCTTTATTTACAACAATTTAATAAACTCTTTCATACTTGTCCAAATGAACATCTCCCTTAAGAGACTAAGGGAGCACAAAAGAGATTCATTTTTATAACAAAATTTTATCGAGACTAGTGTCTGAAAATTATATGCACCATCTTTTTCCCCTAAAGAAACTAACCTTAACTTTTCTTTTCTGTTTCAACCAAATGTGATTGTTTTGTTGTATAAGTTTACTTGCTGTTGGCTAACAAACATGTTTCTAAGAAAGGCTAAATATGCTCATAAAGAAGACTCAAAGGACTTCTTTGGACAATAAGTAATTTTTATAACAGTATTTTAATGAGTTAAGTATAAATAAACCAGAAACAGATGTATTACATAGCTATTGAGACCCACAAGTTTGAAAAACAAGTGAACAATGGCTTGTTTTGTAAACTTATCCTCAAATATAAAAATAACATGTATAATTTGAAACAAAACTTCACTAGTTTCTACCATGTTTTGTGAAATTAAAATGGTTGTCTTTTTCTCAATTCAAAGGTCATGTTTCCTATATGCTTTCTTTTTTTTTTAACATGGGCAGACATCGGGAATCGAACCCAGGTCCTCTGGCATGGCAGGTGAGTATTCTTGCCTGCTGAGCCACTGTGGCCCGCCCCCTATATGCTTTCTTGATGGGAAGTGTTTTGTACTGATGAACTTTATAAAACTTCCAGGATAATACCATTGCTCTAATCTCTCAGTTTTTTACCAGGGTAAATATTTTATGAATGTATTCAGGATGAACTTATTCATATTTTTTTCTACTTTAATATGAAGGATGTCAAAGTGTTTATTGTTTTTTTTTTTTTTTTTTTGGTTACAAGGAACAAAGACATGCATAGATTAGTTCAAGAAATAGAAATTAAATGAAAATGTAGAGATATAAAGAATCCATGCACCAGAGCTAACACACAATAGGGTGTCATGGCAAATGGAATTGAGAGGCCTCTTAAATGAATACTGACAGGTCTTTCTCATGAAGTTTTGCTTGTGGTTCCTGTGGGCATCTGATCCATTTTTCTTCACTTTGCTGATTACTGTCCTCATAAATTCAGCTTCACATGATACAGTGGTGGGACTGATCTGAATTTACTGTATAGTCTTTCAGCTCTGCTTCCACAGCTGTCTGCCTTAGACTCTCTAGTTCAAAATTCCTGAAAAAGGACACTGACTGGCCCAGTCTATCTTTTGAATAGGTCACTGATCACTCACATCTGAGGCTGGGCTACCCGGTTAACAGAAACAAACTCCTTATACAAGGAGGATGTAGTAGACAAATGTCATGATTGGTAGATCTAGCTTAAGCATGCTAAATACAAACTCCAGGATTTACCAACTGTAAGAAAATTTCCAGCAAAATATTTTTTACCAAAGCTGCTCCTTGGAAAATAAGATATTATCTCTGTTTCTCTTTTCAAGAATTTAAATGTTTAAGATTTTAAATTTAAGATGCCGAAATTAGAAAGGGTGTGGATGACTTTCAGAAGTTCAGAATTTCATCTAGTCTGTCATACTTTAACAAAACATCCATCACCTAACTTTGGAGATGGCTTAGTCTATTGTTTCAAATATAGTTCATATTTTCCTAAGGCCCTGAAAATATTCCTTGAATATTTAATTTGATTTAATACATGTTAATTTTATAAAAGGTTTTACCTTAAAAAAAAAAAAAGAATTGGGGACGTTGAAGGGAATCTTATGAAGACCTGATGGGGATTGGAATAAGTTTTATTTTTCCTGGAGAAGGCATGGAAGAGACTATGCAATAGTTTTTAAATAGTACATAATTCTATTGCAGGATTTTGAAAGAATTCTGTTTTTTCAGAAACTAGAATTCAGAAAACACATAAAAGGGGGATCATGACCAGCACTGGGTGGAGCACCAAATTAAACTGAGAGGTGGATTTGAGCTCTAGCTTTGGCTACCTTGCTTACTTGATAATGAGGAAAAGATTGGACTGGATGCCAGTAGAGGCCCTTCAACGAACAGTCTAATAAGCTGATGCCCAGGCCATCGGGTATGGCTATGGTTGCACATTTCTAAGGGGTGATATTCTGATGATTTCTACCCTTCTTTTCTCCCCAATGAGTAAATAAATTTGAGTGGAATTCAATAAAGAAAAAGAATATCTTCCATATGTGTATCGTTTTCAGCTCTGAATTTAAAGTTCTTTCACTCCTATGATGGTTTTAATCTGCACTAAAAAGAACAAAAGAAAATTTTATTCAAGTTACAAAATTAAAACTTGTGATTTGGAAACAGAGATATATTTATGATCCTCTATAAAGAAAAATAGAATAAAACGCATGCTTTATTATATAGGTACTATCATTCAAAAAGAAGTACAAATTCAGTATATCCAATTAATTGTTAATTATAGAAAAATCCGCATATTTGACCTAGGGCTAATTATAAGAAAAAATTAGGATATATGATTAAACCTTTACTTTTGTCACTGGCATCAGTATCAAATGGATATAAACCCTAAAGAATATAAAGATTTATCCTACCTTTAGGCATAACTTGCACCAATTCATTCCAAGAAACACAGGATGTTTCCTCACAGCACATCAATCAAAATAAGATAGTATCACAGTTTTGAAACAGGAATTCCTTGAAAGCAGTTGCTAATGTCAACATTCATTCATTCCTGGGTCTCCTTGCAGCTTCTCAGTCGCTGACTTGAGTAGTCATTTTCTCTCCCATAATGATGTTAACCCCATGCATCGGTCACTTCTGTAAAGATCTCCATTGAATTTCTGCATACTGAAATATTCCAAGGACCTTGTAAAATCTCAGTCTCTGAAACAAACAATGGATCCACAGCAGAGTCAGCCTTCTATATAGGGACATTATTCTGCAAGTTATAACTTGAGGAAGTTTAAGGAGGGCCAGAAAAAAATTTCCATAAGGATAAGTTTCCGCTTCAGCTGTGTTTTTTTTTTTTTTAACAAATGCTTAAAGATTAGAGTACATTCCTGACCCCTTAGCAAAAATGAATTTATTAGAACCCTTTCTTTTGCATGACAGGAGGGTCTCAGATCTCTTTAAGTGCTTCTAGCCCCTAAGCATAGGGTGCAAAAATGAGAAAAAGGTGCTCAAAATTAAGGTGTTCTTTTTTTATTTAGAGAAATGGCCCATATCTTTTTTTCAAATGTGTCAGGTATAATTTTGTTATTTTATGTGTTATATAATATTTTGGAAAACACAATTTTTAGGATGTATGATAGGATCATATATTTCTATTATGCTAACTTGATCATCAATCAAGATGATGAAGTGGCATCTTATTTTAACCTTGAATTAATAAACCATAAATTTAAAAAGTACAATTTACTGGCCATAAAATCCAGAAATCCTTCAGCATTATTTATTCAAAATGATTACTGGTAATAGGAAACTAACAACATGATAAATACTTTTTAAAAGGAAGTGAAAGAATTACCAGACAAAGGCAGTGAATTCTTTGCCCGATGTGCTCAGTGGCCAATTCCTGAGACACAAGGGTTCCAGAGAGAGAGAGTTTATTGCTAGTATGAAGCAGGAGAGCAAATGGCCTATCAGTCCAAAAGTCTGTCTCCCTGAACTGCAGTAATTCTGATAGTTTTACAGTATCAAGAGATGGGCAGGTTTTAGGATAATAAGTACAGTGGCTCTAGATGATATAATTAGAGATGATCTAATTATTGAACAGATTGATTACAGGCTTAGTCACAGAACCTACGTAAAAAAAAATGGCAGCCTTAAAATTATGATGGTTGTGATTTTTAGTATTATAATGAGGTATAGGTCACTTGTTAAAGTCTAAGCTACTGCACATGTCAGGGGAGTCTATTTTGGTTAGATCCAGCTTTGGTTGTCAAGATAACTTTAGACTTGGGTCAGATCTGGGCTGACCACAGGCCATTCATTAATAAACCCTAGGGATGATCTTCAGTGATCACAAGACTATAAAGTTGAAAAACTAGATAAATGGATATAAGTGAAGGTTAGTCCCAAGGTTTTGCAATCACAACGGCACAAGATAAAGTCTATAGAATTATTATCAAAGATCAATGTTGCTTAATTGTAGATCAGAGATTTCAGATATTTCTCTCTGTCTAATATACCAGAAAGTAAAAAGGAATATCTACATAATAATTCGGTCATCATAACCGTCCCTTAAATCCTAACTTCTCAGTTACAACTTTTCACTTATCAAAAATTCGTTTGATAATTTTTTCTCAATCTTGAGGGACATTTGGGTGATGACTTTTTAACTTTTTCATGCTGAAAAAGGGGTGTTAACATTATGGGGCAGAGGTATGAAACTGGTTGTTGTTCTTGGAGAGTCTGGCACTTCTGGGTTTCAGAGCTTATCTGGTATTGGAACAATCCGGAGATTTTTAAGCCTCTGAAGAACAAGTTTAATAAGTAAAACTTTTATAGAACTCAGGGTATCTTTAAGGGTTTCCAGGAACACTGTTGGTTGGGGTTTGCCATATTGTTGACAGTTTGCAATATCTGACTGAAATTTGCCTAAGACTAACCTCCAGAATGACCTCTTGACTTAGTGTGAAATCTCTTAGCTATTGAAACTTTATTTCTTTTCCCCCTTTGAGTCAATAAATCCCATGATGTCAGGTCCATGCTCATCCCTGGGAATAATTCCCATGTTGTCAGGGCCAGGCTTATCCCTGAAAGTCATGTGCCACATTGCCAGCAAGACTTATATCCCTAGAGGTCAAGTCCCATGTGGGAGGGGGAAGGGTAGAATTTGACTGAGACCCCATCGGAGTGACAAAAGAGATTCTCTTGGAATGCCTCTTGGGTATTAATTATAAGTGGGTTCAGCATTTATTAAAGAAATAACTTTCATAAGGGCAAGCCTCAAAATGGAGGGCTTGGCTTACTAAATTGGGAGCATTTATTGCTTAAGAGAGTATCAGGAATTACTCAGGTGGGGAAGTTTAGAGGTTATACTTTTTCTCCAGTCTCTCAAAGGACTTTGCAAATGCTTTTTAATTTCTTCCCCAAAATAATTTGAAATGCACCAGAGTACAACATTAACTTGTACAGAATATCAAGATGTTATTCCTTATTCTAGGTTCTGTGTCAAATAAAGCTGAATTAGGTTGTTTAAATAAACCGACCAGATAGGTTAAATCAGATAATGTGCTAGAAAATTTAAATTTTGGACAAAATAAACATCTCTTCTTTTGGTCTCACACAAAAATTAAAGTTTTAAAACAACAGACAATAATTATCTTTTACCTTGTATTCTGATTTACCTCAGTTTTAACTAGACAGCCCCATTCACATCTCTCATCAGAGTCTGATTTCTTTTTCAGTCCCTTTAACAAATGCTATATGGAATAATGTTGACTTTCAGAGCTGGAGAACTAACTCTGGGTCTCAGGTGTCACACAAATGCTTAAAGTTTCAGGGAACCACTAAGTTAATCAAAGAACAAAGCATTTCAGAATTTAAAAATAACAATTAAAGCTCAAGAATAAATGTGACTGCTGTAAAGAGCTTATATTCTAAGCCCTAATTTTCTTCTAAGTATTTTTAAATGACGCTGCTTTCAGAAATAGAAACATTTGACTGTTGTCTTATATTGACAAACCACAGTAGAAGTTTTGTCCTGTTTTGTCTTTACATATTTACCAGAGATATGGTAATTAACAACTAAAACATAATTTGTATATTTGTCCAGCCTCTTTTAAGTTTCTCCTTGTTGCAGATGAAGCTCTGACTTATAGTTGTTGATATATATATATTTTTTTAATTTTTTTATTAATGGAAAGAAAGAAAAAAAGAAAAATAAATAAAAATAAAAAAAGAAATTAACACAACATTTAGAAATCATACCGTTCTACATATGCACTCAGTAATTCTTCACATCATCACATAGATGCATGATCATCGTTTCTTAGTACATTTGCATCGGTTTAGAGGAACTAGCAACACAACAGAAAAAGATATAAAATGTTAATATAGAGAAAAGAAATAAAAGTAGTAATGATAGTAAAAAACAACAACAAAAAAACCCTATAGCTCAGATGCAGCTTCATTCAGTGTTTTAACATGATTACTTTACAATTAGGTATTATTGTACTGTCCATTTTTGAGTTTTTGTATCTAGTCCTGTTGCACAGTCTGTATCCCTTCTGCTCCAATTACCCATTATCTTACCCTGTTTCTAACTCCTGCTGGACTCTGTTACCAATGACATATTTCAAGTTTATTCTCGAATGTCCGTTCACATCAGTGGGACCATAAAGTATTTGTCCTTTAGTTTTTGGCTGGACTCACTCAGCATAATATTCTCTAGGTCCATCCATGTTATTACATGGCTCATAAGTTTATCTTGTCTTAAAGCTGCATAATATTCCATCGTACGTATATACCACAGTTTATTTAGCCATTCTTCTGTTGATGGACATTTTGGCTGTTTCCATCTCTTTGCAATTGTAAATAACGCTGCTATAAACATTGGTGTGCAAATGTCCATTTGTGTCTTTGCCCTTAAGTCCTTTGAGTAGATACCTAGCAATGGTATTGCTGGGTCGTATGGCAATTCTATATTCAGCTTTTTGAGGAACCGCCAAACTGCCTTCCACAGTGGTTGCACCATTTGACATTCCCACCAACAGTGGATAAGTGTGCCTCTTTCTCCGCATCCTCTCCAGCACTTGTCATTTTCTGTTTTGTTGATAATGGCCATTCTGGTGAAGATGTGATCTTCACCAGAATGTGAGATGATATCTCATTGTGGTTTTGATTTGCATTTCTCTAATGGCCAGGGACATTGAGCATTTCTTCATGTGCCTCTTGGCCATCCGTATTTCCTCTTCTGGTAGTTGTCTGTTCAAGTCTTTTTCCCATTTTGTAATTGGGTTGGCTGTCTTTTTGTTGTTGAGTTGAACAATCTCTTTATATATTCTGGATACTAGACCTTTATCTGATATGTCATTTCCAAATATTATCTCCCATTGTGTAGGCTGTTTTTCTACTTTCTTGATGAAGTTCTTTGATGCACAAAAGTATTTAATTTTGAGGAGCTCCCATTTATTTATTTCTTTCTTCAGTGCTCTTGCTTTAGGTTTAAGGTCCATAAAACCACCTCCAGTTGTAAGATTTATAAGATATCTCCCTACATTTTCCTCTAACTGTTTTATGGTCTTAGACCTAATGTTTAGATCTTTGATCCATTTTGAGTTAACTTTTGTATAAGGTGTGAGATGCAGGTCTTCTTTCATTCTTTTACATATGGATATCCAGTTCTCTAGGCACCATTTATTGAAGAGACTGTTCTGTCCCAGGTGAGTTGGCTTGACTGCCTTATCAAAGATCAAATGTCCATAGATGAGAGGGTCTATATCTGAGCACTCTATTCGATTCCATTGGTCGATATATCTATCTTTATGCCAATATCATGCTGTTTTGACCACTGTGGCTTCATAACATGCCTTAAAGTCCGGCATCGCGAGACCTCCAGCTTTGTTTTTTTTCCTCAAGATGTTTTTAGCAATTCGGGGCACCCTGCCCTTCCAGATAAATTTGCTTATTGGTTTTTCTAATTCTGAAAAATAAGTTGTTGGGATTCTGATTGGTATTGCATTGAATCTGTAGATCAGTTTAAGTAGGATTGACATCTGAATTATATTTAGTCTTCCAATCCATGAACACGGTATGCCCTTCCATCTATTTAGGTCTTCTGTGATTTCTTTTAGCAGTTTTTTGTAGTTTTCTTTATATAGGTTTTTTGTCTCTTCGGTTAAATTTATTCCTAGGTATTTTATTCTTTTAGTTGCGATTGTAAATGACATTCGTTTCTTGATTTCCCCCTCAGCTTGTTCATTACTACTGTATAGAAAAGCTACAGATTTTTGAATGTTGATCTTGTAGCCTGCTACTTTGCTGTACTCATTTATTAGCTCTAGTAGTTTTGTTGTGGATTTTTCCGGATTTTTGACGTATAGTATCATATCGTCTGCAAACAGTGATAGTTTTACTTCTTCCTTTCCAATTTTGATGCCTTGTATTTCTTTTTCTTGTCTAATTGCTTTGGCTAGAACTTCTAACACAATGTTGAATAATAGTGGTGATGTGGACATCCTTGTCTTGTTCCTGATCTTAGGGGGAAAGTTTTCAATTTTTCCCCATTGAGGATGATATTAGCTGTGGGTTTTTCATATATTCCCTCTATCATTTTAAGGAAGTTCCCTTGTATTCCTATCCTTTGAAGTGTTTTCAACAGGAAAGGATGTTGAATCTTGTCAAATGCCTTCTCTGCATCAATTGAGATGATCATGTGATTTTTCTGCTTTGATTTGTTGATGTGGTGTATTACATTAATTGATTTTCTTATGTTGAACCATCCTTGCATACCTGGGATGAATCCTACTTGGTCATGATGTATAATTCTTTTAATGTGTTGTTGGATACGATTTGCTAGAATTTTATTGAGGATTTTTGCATCTATATTCATTAGAGAGATTGGTCTGTAGTTTTCTTTTTTTGTAATATCTTTGCCTGGTTTTGGTATGAGGGTGATGTTGGCTTCATAGAATGAATTAGGTAGTTTTCCCTCCACTTCGATTATTTTGAAGAGTTTGAGGAGTTGGTACTAATTCCTTCTGGAATGTTTGATAGAATTCACATGTGAAGCCATCTGATCCTGGACTTTTCTTTTTAGAAAGCTTTTGAATGACTAATTCAATCTCTTTACTTGTGATTGGTTTGTTGAGGTCATCTATTTCTTCTTGAGTCAAAGTTGGTTGTTCATGTCTTTCCAGGAACCCGTCCATTTCCTCTAAATTGTTGTATTTATTAGCGTAAAGTTGTTCATAGTATCCTGTTATTACCTCCTTTATTTCTGTGAGGTCAGTAGTTGTGTCTCCTCTTCCATTTCTGATTTTATTTATTTGCATCCTCTCTCTTCTTCTTTTTGTCAATCTTGCTAAGGGCCCATCAATCTTATTGATTTTCTCATAGAACCAACTTCTGGTCTTATTGATTTTCTCTATTGTTTTCATGTTTTCAATTTCATTTATTTCTGCTCTAATCTTTGTTATTTCTTTCCTTTTGCTTGCTTTGGGATTAGTTTGCTGTTCTTTCTCCAGTTCTTCCAAGTGGACAGTTAATTCCTGCATTTTTGCCTTTTCTTCTTTTCTGATAAAGGCATTTAGGGCAATAAATTTCCCTCTTAGCACTGCCTTTGCTGTGTCCCATAAGTTTTGATATGTTGTGTTTTCATTTTCATTTGCCTCTAGGTATTTACTAATTTCTCTTGCAATTTCTTCTTTGACCCACTTGTTGTTTAAGAGTGTGTTGTTGAGCCTCCACATATTTGTGAATTTTCTGGCCCTCCGCCTATTATTGATTTCCAACTTCATTCCTTTATGATCCGAGAAAGTGTTGTGTATGATTGCAATCTTTTTAAATTTGTTAAGACTTGCTTTGTGACCCAGCATATGGTCTATCTTTGAGAATGATCCATGAGCACTTGAGAAAAAGGTGTATCCTGCTGTTGTGGGATGTAATGTCCTGTAAATGTATGTTAAGTCTAGCTCATTTATAGTAATATTCAGATTCTCTATTTCTTTATTGATCCTCTGTCTAGATGTTCTGTCCATTGATGAGAGTGGTGAATTGAAGTCTCCGACTATTATGGTATATGTGTCTATTTCCCTTTTCAGTGTTTGCAGTGTATTCCTTACGTATTTTGGGGCATTCTTGTTCGGTGCATAAATATTTATGATTGTTATGTCTTCTTGTTTAATTGTTCCTTTTATTAGTATATAGTGTCCTTCTTTGTCTCTTTTAACTGTTTTACATTTGAAGTCTAATTTGTTGGATATTAGTATAGCCACTCCTGCTCTTTTCTGGTTGTTATTTGCATGAAATATCTTTTCCCAACCTCTCACTTTCAATCTATATTTATCTTTGGGTCTAAGATGTGTTTCCTGTAGACAGCATATAGAAGGATCCTGTTTTTTAATCCATTCTGCCAGTCTATGTCTTTTGATTGGGGAATTCAATCCATTAACATTTAGAGTTATTACTGTTTGGATAATATTTTCCTCTACCATTTTGTCTTTTGTATTATATATATCGTATCTGACTTTCCTTCTTTCTACACTCTTCTGCATATCTCTCTCTTCTGTCTTTTTGTATCTGACTCTAGTGCTCCCTTTAGTATTTCTTGCAGAGCTGGTCTTTTGGTCACAAATTCTCTCAGTGATTTTTTGTCTGAGAATGTTTTAATTTCTCCCTCATTTTTGAAGGACAATTTAGCTGGATATAGGAGTCTTGGTTGGCAGTTTTTCTCTTTTAGTAACTTAAAAATATCATCCCACTGTCTTCTAGCTTCCATGGTTTCTGCTGAGAAATCTACACATAGTCTTATTGGGTTTCCCTTGTATGTGATAGATTGCTTCTCTCTCGCTGCTTTCAAGATCCTCTCTTTCTCTTTGACCTGTGACATTCTAACTAATAAGTGTCTTGGGGAATGCCTATTTGGGTCTAATCTCTTTGGGGTGCGCTGCACTTCTTGGATCTGTAATTCTGGTCTTTCATAAGAGTTGGGAAATTTTCAGTGATAATTTCTTCCATTAGTTTTTCTCCTCCTTTTCCCTTCTCTTCTCCTTCTGGGACACCCACAACACGTATATTTGTGCGGTTCATATTGTCCTTGAGTTCCCTGATACCCTGTTCAAATTTTTCCATTCTTTTCCGGATAGTTTCTGTTTCTTTTTGGAATTCAGATGTTGTATCCTCCAAATCACTAATTCTATCTTCTTTCTCTTTAATTCTATCAGTGTAGGTATCCATTGTTTTTTCCATCTTTTCTACTTTATCCTTCACTTCCATAAGCTCTGTGATTTGTTTTTTCAGTTTTTCTATTTCTTCTTTATGTTCAGCCCATGTCTTCTTCATGTCCTCCCTCAATTTATCGATTTCATTTTTGAAGAGGTTTTCCATTTCTGTTCATATATTCAACATTAGTTGTTTCAGCTCCTGTATCTCATTTGAACTATTGGTTTGTTCCTTTGACTGGGCCATATTTTCAATTTTCTGAGCGTGATCCGTTATCTTCTGCTGGCGTCTGGGCATTTAGTCAGATTTCCCTGAGTATTGGACCCCACAGGTTGTAAGATTTTTCTGTGAAATCTCTGGGTTCTGTTTTTCTTATCCTGCCCAGTAGGTGGCGCTCGTGGCACACGTTTGTCTACGGGATCCACCAGTAAAAGTTGCTGTGGGTCCTTTAACTCTGGAAAACTCTCGCTGTAGGGGAGGTTTGGCAGCCGAAGCGTCTTGGAAGAGTGCCAGCCGGCCCGGGGGTCCGAACGCGGGGAGGGTCGCCGGCCGCTGCAGCACGTGAGAGCGTCCGACCAAATTTCCTAGTCGGCCCGGGGCGCCAAGCGTGGCGGAAGGGCGCCAGCTGTCGCAGCCCGGGAGAGTGCACTGTTCCCAGGCGGACCGGGGAGTCACGTGTTTGGAAGGGACCCCCTGGTCACCGTTCTCCGCAGTCTGGGGATTTCTGACCCAACTCTTTCAGTTGGTCCGGGGGGCCTCGCGTGGTGGGGACGCCAGCCGCCGCGGCCTGAGGGGACCGCCTGCCCAATTCTGCCAGCTGGCCTGGGAAGGAGGAAGGGAGGGACTCCGGCCACTTGCCGTTCCACCCAGGAAAGCCCGCGTCCCTCGGTGTTCTCACTGGAGCTGGTTCTCCCAGACAGTCAGCCGTTCCAGGATGGGGTATGCTGTCCCTTTAATCTCCGTCGTGGCTCCGGGAGCTGCTCTGTATTGTCTCCACTCCCCCAGTAGCTGTCCTGGAGGAGGAAAGGTGAGGGCGGCAAGGCTGTCGAGGCTGGTGGCGGAGGAGCCGGTGAAGGCAGGGGAAGAGGGCACCGTGGTGGTTGGAGAGCCACCGGAGCAGGAGGGGGAAGAGGGGAGACCCGCGGCGGGCCGGGCCGGCGGAGAAAGAGAGGGGAGAAGGAGGGCGGGCGGGTCAGCTGCTGCGGGGCGGGCTGGCGGAGAAAGAGCGATATATATTTTTAGAGAAGTATTAGAGCAAAGCAGTGCAACTGACAAGTAAATTTGACTTTCCATTATCCCTAGTTTTTTACCTAAGAATAAGTAAAATCATGACTAAACATTATGCTATTGTCTAGCAGAGCAGTATCAGGATATAACATGGATGGTGAGAAATTCTCAGGTTTTTAGGAATTTTATACAATCTCTAAATTTATGAATAACATTTTGCCCATACATATTTAGCTCACAAAAGGAAATAAAATTCCCTTTTATCTCTTTATTACTTCTTAAACATGCTTATGTAATATGTTGAACTATTTTGGCACTTCACTTTTACAAGGTGAAAGAACAAATCCTTTGTAACAGATTTTTCATTTAAAAGAAGACTTCTCTTCTGAAATAAAGGATGATATGGTCAACATAGATATTAACGGGGATATTATTCTGATATAAAATTTTTGTCTTCTGTACAGTGTACTTGGATGGTTAAGAAAAACTTTTTATAACTTTTCATTAAGAGCAGACTAATAATTCACATTATTTTAACAGAGAGCAAATGGAACTTTAGTTTTGTATGAATACATAGTTTGACACCAGAGCTCTTTTTAAAAATATATTATAAGAAGGCTGTCAAATTTTAGGTTAGTGTTGACTATGACAGACAGATTTCACTTTTATAAACCTACAACTTTCCACATTCATTCAGGGTTTGTAGTCAACAATGGGTCTACAAACAAAATTTATACTTTCTCAAACCTTCTACACTTTCCATACCCATTCATGGCTTGTAGTCAGATACAAACAAAATTCACTTCAGTTAGAAAATATGGTCATCTTAGTATGGAAAATAATGAAAAAGTTATCCATCCCATCTATAGTTTTTAGCTATCCAAACTGCATATATTTATAAATAAGTTTATTAATAAATTCACAAAACTCTTTGAATATGCATACTTCCAAAAACAGTGTTCATGAAGGGAGAAGAGACAGAGATACTACAACATAATGGAAGAAGGTGGAAATTTATGTGTGGGTTTGGAACACAGACAGGCATTATACTCACAACACACAAATAATTACTTTACAATATGCCTAAAATTTCTCAGTTCAATCCAGCAGTACCTTCAAAGGTCAGAAGAGCCTAAATTTGAAATATAATCAGCTTTTCAATAATCAAGGGATTTTTATTCAGAAAAAAAACCCTCCAATTTTTTCTCAACATTATTTTCAAGTGTCGAATAATGCCAGGAATATGTTAGTTCACAAAATAAGTTATAGCTTCAAAAAAAAAACTAGTTCAGAACTGTATGCAAATGCTACTTTCTTATTTCTTTCAAATGGCTTTCTTTCAAATGTCATCTCTTCTTTGAGATCTCCTTAGGTAATTCTTTATTTATCTCTTTTTTAACTTCTTTCAGCATTTTTATTCCTTTACTATTACTGTCTTATACTATGCCCTGGTACAAGTATATTCTAACTAGAATATAAACTCTTTCAAGCAAAGAATTATTATGTCTTTTCTATTCATGACACCACTTACTAACAAAAATGTACTGATTGACATTAACAAAGCCACTACAAATTCAAATTCTTCCATATACTGATGTAACAAATGGCACAGTAACTAAAAAGCCGTATTCTTTAGAATCCAGGTAATCAAGGTTATAAAAAATCTCATTTATATTTTTTACTAACTTTAACTGATTTATTAAATAAGATATTTGAAGCATGAGCATATCTTTATTTTTATTATATTTTATATATGTCATTATTACCAGGTATTTGGCTCAGTTGTCTAATTAGGCTATTTTTAAGAGAAATTTTGAGAATGTACTTATAATACTAGCTTATTTTGTTAGTAAGCATGTATAAATTTAGGGAGAACATACCGGAATATAATTGCATTCGTTCAACTCAAAAAGTCATCATAAAAACAGGAATCGGACTAGACTTGGTGACTGCAACTTTTGCAGCTGTATTTGTTTTGTAATTCCTTCTATTAGAGGTTTAAAAAACTCTTTGTTTTCATAATATCCTAAAATTACAAATAATCTTAAAAGTACATTGACTGTCAAGTTCTGAAAAATATACTGCAGTTGTTTAATTTGTCCCAAGCCTAAATCCAAGAAAACTTTTCTCTATCTCTCAAAGACGTTTCATTCTACTTAATGAAACTTGGTAATTGGATTTTATTCAGTCACTCCTATTCCAAGGGTATTCATATTTTAATATTGATCTGAGTACTACAGTTACCATTGCAATGGTATTATTGGGAAAAAATTTTTGAACAAACATGGCCTATTTCACAGCATTTTTTTATACCTACCATTTTCTAATCTCCAGGCCAGTTGAAATAATTCCAAACCATACCTCCCCTAGCTTTCAGCACCCTATCTTTCAGTCATAGTTGTCTTAGGTGCTTAGGCCCTAGGGGCAGTGATAGGTGAGACAGAAAGAATGAAAACTGGCCAAATGAACTTGGATTTCAGAGTTCTAGGGGAGGGTGGTGGGATTTGAGAATTCCTATACCCTTCTTTCAATTATTAGCTCTATTTCAGTTAAAGTTCTGACCAGAGTATTGGGAAAGGTCTTTGCCATTTCCAGAGGTGGCCCTGTGACAGCCTTCTGCTTCCCTGGGGAAATTCCATGAGCAGTTTCTTTGTAATGTCCAGGTTATATATATATATTTTCATTTTTATGCAATTCATGTAGTGTTCTTTAAGAATTTTTTTGTTAATTTGCTACTACCATCCAGAAGTATGAGAATATACATTGAACAGACAGAAAGACACAAATAGAAAGTTACTCATAAGAAAAAGAAATACTTCTGAGAGAGGCAAATAAAGATTGAATATACATTATCTTATCACATTTCTGACCTTTCACAGAACAATCAAAGAGCTATTCACAAGCCATTTCTCCCTTGATCTTAAATCATATTGAGATCAGATTGTTACAGAAATGAATCTTTTTCTCATAGACTTATAACTAAAATTTTTCCAATTTTATCAATACAGCCCAAAGGTTCTCATTTTAAAAAACTTCCATAATCAGTAACCAATTAGGAACACTTGACCAATAAAAGCGTAGTAAGACATACTAAATAACAAATTTAAAGACACTTAACACTTACTATATATTTATGTAATATACTCATTAATAACTAGATCAAACACACCAATTAACAATTAGACAAACATTAAACACTTACTATACTTAGGTAACACACTGATTAACCATTAAACAAGTGTTAATAATCTTACACTTACTATACTTAGGTTACACACCAGTTAACAATTAAACAGGCATGATTAATTTCATTACATACCAATTCATTGTTGGATAACCTATTTTCCAGGAGTATACTTGTGCTGGTTTGAATCTGTTATGTACCCCAGAAAGACCATGTTCTTTTAATCCTAATCCAATTTTATGGGCTGACCCATTGTAGGGGGGATCATTTGATCAAGTTATTTCCATAGAGACGTGACACCCCCAATTATGAGCATGCCTTTTTGAAGATGTGAGCCCACACGTTCAAGATGCGTGTCTTAGTTTACTGGAGTCCTTAAAAGATCCAGCACAGGGGAACATTTTAGAGAAAGCTTAGTCACTGATGTTTGAAGATACTTGGAGGCAGAAGCTCAGAGAGGAGGCCACTGGAACCAGGAGCTGAAAGCAATAAAACCTGAGAGCAAAGGAACAGACACCCACATGCCTTGCTATGTGGCAGACATCAGCCTTTCTTCAGATTCAAGGTATTTTTCTCTAGAAGCCTTAGTTTGGACATTTTTAAGGCCTTAGGACTGTAAATTTGTAACTTAATAAATCTTTATAAAAGCTGATCCATTTCTGGTATATTACATTCTGGCAGCATTAACAAACTAAAACAATACTCAACAGACACATTCAAGGCAGGGTTTTAAACCCTGTACACACAAACATAGATCAGGTTTTAAACCCTATACACTCAAACCCCAAACAGAATGGTACCCAGAAAACATGTGTAGAGATCAGAGGAAGGAGCAAGGAGGACTGTAGTGGAACTGGGACCCGCCATATTAACTTCCTGGTCCAGTTCTACCCTGATAACCCATTCACCTATTCAGATGTCTGGACTTGGAACCAGAAGCAGTTTTTCTATTTGAAGTTCTTTAAGGTGCCAAAAGGATCTGGAGTGTTAGTAGAACAGAGATAAACCCAATTGCCATGCTTCTGGACTAAAGAATGTCTGGAAGCCGCAAAAGGCTTGGCTACCACATTTACCTGCTCTCCTGGGGCTACTGAACTTTGGGCACTTGGACTTCTTAGGAATGTTTGTCCCATCTGGGTTGCCAAATTGTTATCAGACAAAGGCAGTGGATTCTTTGCCCAATGAGCTCAGTGACCAATTCCTGAGACACCGACATTTCAAAGAGAGAAAGAGTTTATTGGTAGATGTAAAGCTGGAGATCAGATGACCTATCTTCCCAAAAATCTGTCTCCCCAAATTGCAGTAATTCTGTCAGTTTTATAGTATTAAAAGATAGGCAGATTTTAAGGTAATGAGCACTATGGTTCTAGATGAAGTCATTAGAGGTGATCTAACTATTGAGCATTCATAGAATGATTACCTGCTTAGTTACACAACATGTGCAAGCAAATGGTGGCTTTAATATGATGAATATGATTTTTAGTATTATAATGAGGTATAGGTTAAAGCCTAAACTTACTGCATGTGTCAGGTGGGCCCATTTTGGTGAGATCCAGCTTTGGCTATCAAGATAACTTTGGACTTGAGGTGGGTTAGTTCTGAGCTGACCCAAGACCCTTCATTAAAAAATATTAGGGGCCATCTTCAGTGATCACAAGACTCTAAAATTGAAAAACTGAGTAAATGAGTACAAGTTAAGGTAAGTCATAAGGTTTTAAGACAAAGGCTATACAATCATTATCAGGGATCAAGGCAGCAGATTACCATTCAGAAATTTCAGGCATTTCCCTCTGTCTGCTATAATATACCAGAAAGTAAAAAGAAATATCTACATGATGATTCAACAATCATAATCATGCCTTAAATCCTAATGCTTATAGAAGTTGTTCTAGTTTACTAACTACCGGAATGCAACACACCAGAAATGGACTGGCTTTTAATAAAAGGGGATTTATTTTGTTAGTTCTTCAGAGGAAAGGCAGCTAACTTTCCACTGAGGTTCTTTCTTACGTGGGAAGGCACAGGATGGTCTCTGCTGGCCTTCTCTCCAGGCCCCTGGGTTCCAACAACTTTCCCCGGGGTGACTTCTTTCTGCATCTCCAAAGGCCTGGGCTGAGCTGCGAGTGTTGAGATGAGGAATGCCGAGCTGCTTGAGCTGTGCTATGTTGCGCTCTCTCATTTAAGCACTAGCCAATTAACTCAAACGCCATTCATTGCAGTAGGCTTGCCTCCTAGCCGACTGCAGATGTAATCAGCACTAGATG
Organism: Tamandua tetradactyla; assembly: GCF_023851605.1. Classification (NCBI taxonomy): domain Eukaryota; kingdom Metazoa; phylum Chordata; class Mammalia; order Pilosa; family Myrmecophagidae; genus Tamandua; species Tamandua tetradactyla. Next base: position 118,663,974 of record NC_135332.1, read on the forward strand.
AGGTTCATGTACCGTTGGCTCATGTCCACAGCAACAGAACTAGGCACGTTCACCTGGCGAAGTTGACACCTGAACCTGACTACCACATATTCACCGCTTGTCAACTAGGCAACTATACACATTACTTTAAACAATATTAAGGTGCAAAAAACTCTCTTCTGACTGTGGACCTGTGCATCTCAAAACAAATTGTCTGGTGCCGATATGCAAAGGAGGACAGTCACAGGATACAGATTTTCATTTCCATAGGGAGAAATTGGAAGAAACACAGATGTAAAACCTGCAGGGCAAGCACCATTGGATTTCAAAGTCTGAAAGTCATTTATCCTTCAGCTTTAGAAAGTGGCAGTCCCACCCTTTCTGAGGGCCTATGCAGTGGCATGAGTAGCCCAAAGTGACCAGGTGGCAGTCTTAACTTCCAGTTCAGTGGAATCATTGTTGTTTCTCCTGGAGGAAGCACATCCCATTTTGGAACTAAAACCTGTAGACCAGCAGAGCTCAGGGTAGCAGGGACAGGAAGCAAAAATTTTCCTGGTGGATCACTAGGGGTAATAGTGAGTGGTACCACACCCATTTCTACCCCTTGGTTCCTGGATCCATAAAAATGTGTGTTTTATTGTTTTCACTTGGAAATTAAGTATGGTTTAAGGTGATATATATATATATATATATATATATATATATATAGCTGCCAAGTTGACAAGGGGTGGACCGTCATGGTCAGGGACATGTGTCAACTCAGCCAAGTTGTGGTACCTGTTTATCTGGTTGGCCAAGTGCTGGCCTGTCTGTTGCAATGAGGACGTTTCATAGAATTAGATCATGATCACGTCAGCTGCATCCACAGCTGATTCCATTTGTAATCAGCTAAAGGTGAGTCTCTTCTACAATGAGTAATGCTTAATCTAATCACGGGAAGCCTTTAAGGAGGATTCAGAGGAGACAGGTTCCATTCCTGCTTCAGCTGGTGAGCCTTTCCTGTGGAGTTCATCCAGACCCTCCATCGGAGTCGTCGGCTTCACAGTCTGCCCTGTGGATTTTGAACTCTGTGTTCCTGCAGTCACGTGAGACACTTTTATAAATTTTATATTTGCAAGTGTTCCCTGTTGATTCTGTTTCTCTAGAGAACCCTAACTAATACAGAAGTGAACAGAAGATTCTAATTACACCAACTTATTTTTTGCCCAGGAAAAAATAATGAGCATTATGCCATAGCTAGAATAAATGGCAAAGTTTACTGGGATTACGCTGGCATAATAATTCTTTGACTTTGGCTTTCTCTTGTACACACCAGAGAGATTAAATGGGGCCCTGTAACTTGTTTAAGAACATCGTGGTTTGAAGTGTTTGGTATATTTTTAAATATCCAAATCTGCAAAGTCTCTGGATATTAAAACTAAAAGTTTCTAGTTCTTTGGAAATATGTGCTAAGCCAGGATGAACATTTGGATCTGTTTGATATTTTTCCTAAACTAAGTGAAAAAGAAGCTACTTTAGGTCTAAAGTTTTTCCTGTCTTCAAGAAGTATTTGTTCAAAAGTAAATCCTACACTCCACCCATTTACAAACAGTGCTAGTGGGGCTTCCTTGCTTTCATGAAATAAATCATTTCAGTTTTACAAAAGTTGTCAGTAAATCTAGTAAACGTTATCTCATCTAATCAAATAATTCATCTCTACTCAGCATTCTTTGGGAATTTGGAAAGCACATTAAAAAACATAAGTAACATTTACCTCTAAACGATAGTATTGGCGTTTTATAAGTTTGGATGCACTCACTGTGCTTGCCTCTTCATGAGCCAGAATTTATAAGACAGAGTTGCACTTGTAAGCTAATGGTAATTAAACCAAACCCTTCAGGGAATTCTTTAGTATTCAAGACAGAATTTATTTCCTTTTCTATACTCTGCCCTGAAAATTGGCTACCTACATTGATGATGGGGAAAAAAGTGATCCTCCAAAACAAGGGATTTTGGTTGCAGCCTGGAGTAAAACATTTTAATGATTCAGTGGTTTTGTTCAGCAAAGCTGTGCCTTAATTAAGAAACAAATATAGAAAATAATAAATACAGGATGCTTATGGATTTTGTTTGAGATTTTCTGTTCCTTCAATTTTCTTTTTCTGTCTTGTGTAGTTTGACCTCTCCTTTATTTTTTCCATTACATGATTTATTGAGGATCTTGTTTTTTTGCTCAAATCATAGTGACCCTTCCCAATATCTCCTGACTCTAGCCATTTTATTCTCAGTGTATTTCCTCATCTTCTTTGAATTGCTTCTCCTCTGTGTGACTTTTCTACTTATTTTTTTAATGTTCTGGAATCCTTTCTGCTTTGCTTGTTTACTCTTCCTTCTGTAGTTCTTATTGCCCCTCCCATACCCTTAAATACAAAGTAGCAATAGCAACAACTGTCAACAACAGCAGTAAAACTTGCTTTGATTTGCTTGGCATGCAAGTTAGGGGTTCATTCTTTGCTTTATTTTCATCCATTGAAACATTCTTTGAGAGAGTATTGTAATCTTGCTGGCTTCTGGTCTTCATTTCCAGATTACTCTTTTGCTTTTTGCAAACCTCAACTCTTCACTCATAGCTACATTGAAGCTCTTCCTTGGAAAGTCATCAGAGATCTACCAATTATCAAATTAGTGGCTTTTCGCGGGAATATTTCTTCAGTCTTCTAAATATATATGTTAATCATCATTTGCATTTTTCCTGTTTGCTTGTCTCTTGTCTTTCAAACAACTCTCATCCTCATTATTTTCTTAACGTCTCTTAAGTGTCATTTTCTGTTTACCTGTTCATTTTATTTTTGACATGTCTAATTTTCTATTCTCGCTTCTTCTACATTGCAGGCCATATTACCATGGGTTATCTCCCTATTGCTTCCATACTGCCAAGAGTTATACTATTAAGACATGTTTTATGTTTCTTTAAAGTCTTCACTAATTCACACAGAAAGTTCTGAATTCCGTTAGTATAAAATATCCTTAAATGCTTCTTTCAGATCTACCTAATTCCTAACAAAGGGATTCTGACTTTAATTCCCGAAACAGCTCCTAATTCTCTACACCCCTTCTGATTATAAGCATTTTATACAATAAACTGTATTTCAACCAGCTCTATAGTTACCTTTTTCCCTTATTTTGCTCCATGTGGAATTTATCAGCATGCATGTAAGTATAATTGAAACTGTGGGCGTGGGTGAGATCATCCAACAAGGGTGAGAGGAGAAAACTGTAGAAAATATTTAAGGGGCCGATGAAAGAAGAAGTCATCAGGGAATCTGAGAAAGGACTATGGGGAAGACCAAATAATGACCCACAAAGGTATCCAGGTCCTAGGGTCTTCCTAGGACCTATGAATGTTACCTTACATGTCAACAGGAACTTTGTAGAAATGATTAAGTTAAGGATTGAGAATTGGGGAGATTATCTGGATTATCTAGAGTGGGCTCTAAATGCAATCACAAGTGTCTTTATAAAAAGGAGGCAGAGGGAGATTATATGCAGAGAAGAGAAGAAGGCAATGTGACCGTGGAGGCAGAGATTAGAGTGACTTGGCTACCAGGAACTGAAAGAAGCAGAGAATGTGTTCACTCTTAGAGCCTCTGGAAGGAGCGTAGCCCTGTCAGCACCTTGATTTTGGCCATGTAAAGCTGATTTCTGGCTTCTGGCTACTAGAGCTGCCTGAAAAGGCATTGCTGTTTCCTCCTTGCTCCCTATCTGTTACACTTGTATCACTCATTGTGTAGGATCTGTGTACTCTGAGGTCGCTCATGCAGCTAGCCCTGTTGAGTGGTCTACATGGCAAGGCACTGAAGCACTGCCAAAGCATGTCGCACTGCCATGTGAGACAACCATCTTGGAAGTTGATCTCTAGCGCCACTCAAGCTTTCAGATGACTGCAGCTCTAGCTAATGCCTTGAGGGACACTTGTGAGAGACCCTGATTTGGAACCATTTGGCTAATCTGCTCCCAGATTGCCGATTCTCAGAAACTAGGAATTAAAAGTTTGATTGTTTTAAACTGCTGAATTTTGTTGTTAAAGAGCAACAGATTAATATAGGTATACAGTTTGGCAATAGAGGATTTTAATTTACTTCCTTTGAAGCCATGAGGATATGAGCAAAGCATTTAACTTCACTAGACAGCCTGTAGAAGGGGAACTTCCCATATCTGGGTTCATTGCTTGGCGCAGCCAATAAAGGTTGCACTGAATGGGGCTGAGGAGGAAAAAAAGTTTATCTATGCTGGCAGGAGAACAGGGGAATTTTTTTTCCAAATATGTCTCCTGGAAGAGATTTTTCAGTTGGTTTTTATACCCATTAGAGAGAAAGAGAGATAATCATCTTAGTTAACAGGTAACAAAGTCGTTTGTTCTAATTCCTTCACAGAGATTTATACCCTCTGTGACAACTGGAAAATGTGCCTCCAAGTCTAGGGAGATAGATGAAAGGCTTATCCAGGTATAGGTGCAGACTTTAGGTTTACATAGTGCTCCTTTGTGAAACTAAAAGCATCTCATTACAGCCTGCTTCCAGCTTTAACCGTTACATTTAAAGGCTACTTTTACAATTTCCATCTTGCTTACAATTTTATATAAGATTATGGTTTTAAAAGTTACTGTTACCTAGCCCAAACACCCCTAAAGAATAGGAGAAAGATCAAAGATGATGGTGGAGTTATATAGGGAAGGTCAAGTTTACCAAATGAGTATGATGGCTAAATCATTATATTGATATTTCTTTTAGTCTCCAATATCTTAGTGCAGCTAGGAGTAAGAAGCTAAAATTGTGGAATTGTAACTCATACCAAACTGCAATCTGTTCTACAAGTAATTGTTGCAATGTGCTTTGAAATTTATTGCTCTTTTGTATATGTTATTTTTCCCAAAAAAGAAAAAAATAATCAATTGTGATGATAAATGCACAGCTATATGATGATATTGTGAGCCATTGATTATACACTTTGGATGATTGCATGGAATATGAGCATATAATATATATCACTAAAAATATTTTTAAAAGAAACAATAGGCTTATTATAATAATTGCATAAAAAGTTACTGTTACAAATCATAAAGTGGGTAAGAATAAAATAAGAAAATACCAAATTACCTTCCATTTGGGGAATCCAGTTTTATATGTGGGCAATTAAGATGAGTATATTGGCTGTAAAATTATTAAAATAATTTATTAATGAAGTAAAAAGATTAAATATGAGGTCTCTATTTGAAATTAAGCATTAATGAAATTAAGCATTCAGTTAGCAAAAACATTTGGTCAGAAATGCTAAGAAGGTGATATGCTGATATATAAACACTGCTACCACCTGAAATTTTGTTCCTCTTGAACTCAATAAGTGAGGTTTATGAAATGAGTGTTAAGAAATGCAATTACAAATGTTTCAAGAAATGATCATGATGATGAATATGCAGCTATGTGATGACATTTTGAATTATTGATTATACATGTAGAACAGAATGATCAAAATCGGAATGTTTGCATTTGTTACGTGGTTTTTTGGTATTTAAAAAAATAATATGAAAAAAAGAAATGCAATTGTATCTTAGATATTGACGTTTTAGCCAATTTGAAAGTATTTTTTAACCAAATGGAATAATGATCTCTTAAAAATTCTAAAGTAATTTTGACTTAAATAATATGAGTAAGTATTGATATTCCCAGTATGGCAGAAAGACCAGAGGAACAATATGATGTTTCGTTTTCTCCCAGTGTTTCCATTTGGAAAGTTTGTTTTTGAAAATGATAGTTGACTTCAATTTAGTTATCATCGGACATTTTTACTTATTGGATTTACCCAAAATACTTTCTCCTGTGAAGACTATGAGAACAATCATTCTGGATTGAGGCAAAGTGTCCTGAAGCACATTTTCTATCCAATTCAATTCCATAATTATTTTACCTAACATTTATCACTTTTTAATGAAGAGAAGACTAAAGAAGTTAAAAAAAAAAAACCATTGCAATCTAATTAACTATAAAGCTCTTATTGATCACTGTTAGTTTTAAAACAATACATGTACTTGGTTAGAAAGTTTAACCACAGAAACAAAAGGAAAGTATCAAGCCTGCTCCTGGCCCCTAACCGCACTCCCTGTCCACTCTGCCTCATATGATGCCCACTACCAACATGTTCTTATGGCTAAGTCCAGAAAAAAAGGTAGTATCCATCTACTGTGTATCCATCATTTACACAGTATCCATCATCTCACACAGTAGAGATGAGATCATGCTGTACTCGTGGTTTTGTTTTTGGCTTTTGTCTTACTTTGCTTGCATGTTTCCTTGTTTTCTCCTTATCTCTTTCTCCCCCTCCCTCCTTCCTTCCCTCCTTCCCTCCCTCCATCCTTGCCTTCTTTCCTTCCTTTCTCCTGGAACATTTTAAGACTTTTCCTAACTTTGTAACATCCTGAAAAACATGGATGGCTTGTTATTGTCATTCAAATGGAAGCTTAAGTGTCACCTCTTTTGCACTAGGGTCCTCCAGAATATCCATCTAAAATAGTTGCCCTGTCAGTTGATATCACTTCTTTGTTTTCAGCAGAGCATTTATCCTGGTTTGATTGACCCTCTTCTTTTTTTTTTTTTTTTTTTTTTTTAAGAAAGGATGGAAGGAAGGAAGGGAGGAAGAAAGGGAAACATTTTTAAACATTTTCTTGTTTTATTATATTTTGTTTGTTTGTTTGTTTTTTACATGGGCTGGGGCCGGGAATCGAACCGGGGTCCTCCGGCACGGCAGGCAAGCACTCTTGCCCGCTGAGCCACCGCGGCCCGCCCGACCCTCTTCTTTTAATTATCTTTAGTCTGCTTCTCCTCGTTAGAATGATGTATTCTTGAGAGCAGGGACCTCTGTTTTTTGTTTTTTTTTAACTGCTGAATCCCCAGAATCTAGAACCCTAGCAATGGTAGCCTCGATGTGTGTTGCCTGAATGAATATCTTTGTGACTTTTTAAGAATGCATCTTTAGGATAATATCTACTATTGTGTGGTGTCTCAAGGTTATATTTATTTAAAAATATTTAATTAAACATGTGAAAGCTTCAGAGATGTGTACTCCCATCAACAGTGTAAGAAAGCACACTTTAATCCACATTCTTGCTAACCCAGGGAATAATGAAACTATAAGAAGCATAGTATTCCCTTTATGGTTCTGTGGTTTTTCTGCGCTCTACTGGGACGTGCTTGTGCTACTTTTATTTGGGGTCTCTCTTTAGGTTGCAATCAGATGTAGGCTGGGACTAGACTCATTTGGAGGTTGAATTTGGGCCAGCTGGGTCTCTCTCCTTGGGCTCTAGTGTGTCTAAGAGTCTTTCTTCTCCATATCCTCTCTGGGTGATCTCTCCCGCAAGGTAGCTGGCCTTCATATATACCTGCTAGGATCCCAAAAATCCCATGTAAAAGGGAGAAATTGCCAGGTGTTCTTAATGCCTGAGTTCAGAATTCCCAAAATGTCATTCCCTCCTCTTCCTCTTGGTCAAAGCAGCCATGAGTTCAGTCCAGATTCATGGGAAGGATGGCATGCATATTTGTGAATGTGTGGAATTCCTCAATGCTGATACAAGTGACACAAGCAGACAGAAGAGAAATAGCAGGACTGGATACACAGAGTATTGTAATTGTTTTGATGTGGGGAGCGAGGGATAGAAGAACTGAAGGTGATACCTGAATTTTGAATCAGAATGCCTGAGCCATCATAGGACATCATCACAAATTGAAATGTCAGGAAAAGAATGTGCATGACAATAGATAATGAGGAAAATAAGCATAAAAATGTGTTTCTTGCAATTTAACTGGCTCCTAAAATCTAGAAATTCTGTTTATTCTTTAAAGAGTATATGAATGAATATGACATTACTTTTTAAAGTTTATTTTAACAATCCAATAATCTGACCTAAATCCTATCCTTATTTTAGAGTCTTATTTTAAGTACACATATTAAATTGCATTTTAGGGTATCTTTACATATATATATTTATATATATATTAATATTTTTATTATAAACAATGAATAAACATACAAACATTCTTGGCGTGGTTGCAATCAATGGCTCACAATATCGTCACATAGTTGAGAATTCAACACCATGATCATTTTTTTTGAACAATTTGCATCTCTCCAGAAAAAGAAAGAAAAAAGAAAAAACTCATACATGCCATACCCCTTACCACTCCCTTTCAGTGACCACTAGTAGTTCAATCTGTTTAGGGTATCTTCTACCTCATAGATTCTACTGTAGGAATCCACAAGAATGGATAGAATCCTCTTCATGGTCAGACTATTTTTAACATTGGTTTTTCTGAAGTACTTCTTTTAAATCTTGTGGAATAATAATGAAAACCCCAGTAGGCAATTCGTCCTCCTGTGTTTATCACCAAGTAGCACAGCCATAGTTTTAACCACTGCAGCACTCTATTAATTGAGCACATGGAATGCTTAGCAGAACCGCCCGCCTGTGATAGTGGTTTGACACCCTCTAAGGAGGCCTGTAATTGTCTGATCTTCAAAGGGAAGGGACAGTGGCATAAAGGGTGAACGATACATAATGCTGGATCTGTTTTATTTTGTGATTGGTTTGACATATTGTTAAGGGCAAGAGGACCAGAGATAGTCAGGCATGAAGGGGAGCAAATCTGGAAAGGGAAAAAAATGAAATGGAGGTGTGCAAAGGGAGATGACGGAAATGAGAAGAAAGAAACTCGCTGCCACTCATGATGGGAGTAGCTGCTCAGTCTGAGATAGGGTTACTGTGGTAATAGACCAAGTCTTTCCCAATAGATGTAAGGGAAGGCAACAGAAAGGTCATTGTTAATCTGGAATTGAGTGTTGTAGGATACTGACACATTGCTTTCATCAGTATAATTTTCTATGGTTTCTTTGAACAATGATACCCATTTCTATTATACATTAAATAGATAGAGGTCAGCTTTTAAAATTTTAATTTCTTTAAACTGCATATACCAGGAAGATCAATACGTTATCCTTCTTTTTTCTTTTAAATTGACTCTGCTTAGGGAGGCCAGCAGATGAAACAAGTTTGGGTGTTTCTATTCAAAGTGAATTTTAAAACTTTGAGGACCAAGAACCAGTAACTTTATTCTGTCTCTAAGTGCAGAATACAAACCTAAACTTGTGGATATTTTTGCAAATCACGTGGTTGCAGAACATTGTCTGTGGCCTTTGATGTCCACTTCCCTTGCTCCTTCATCCATTCTTTCTCAAGATCATCTCACCCAGTGTCCTGTCTCTCCCAGTTAAAGCTGATAACTTTGTGGGGGATGCCATGACGTGCTTCTCAGACCCCTTTTCATGAACGGAGGAGCTGTTATGCCATCTAATGGCACAGTTGCCCTAAGTCATCCCTCAGTTTAGTCAGCTGCCTTTAGGGATTGCCTCAGCTGGAGAGAACCACTGTGCCAGAGTTTATACCCCTTTCCTGGGGCATCAATCAATCAGTAGCTCATTCAAGTCCTGGGCTTTGAAGGCCTGTTTCTCTCTCCCAACTCAGAAGAACTCTGGAGGTTCATGGAATCTTCAGAATACCTCTCTTGAGCTTACATTAAAGCTCAACTTCCCCTGCCCAATCCTTCCTTCTCTTCCCTTTCACAGGAGTTGATCCAGAGCTCTCCCTGATGACCTTTTGTGTACTAAATCTGTCTCAGTCTGCTTCCAGGAGAACCCAACCAGAACACTATCAAATTCACATCTTCAGTCTTATCTTTCCTTGTGGTTTAGATTCATATATCTCATATCATTTCTGCTTGGATTTCTAAAAGTCATCTCAAACTTAACGTGTTCAGAACTTAGTTCATGATGTTTTCTCCTAAACCCACTCTTCCTATCAGAGTTGTCCTGCCCAGTGAATGTCTTTGCCAGCCACCTAGATACTTGGGTCCAAACTTGAGCTTCATCCTTGATTTCTCTCCCTTCTTCACAACCCACATCCTGGGTCAACAAATTCTGCCAGCCTTATCTCCTCAATGTATCTCAAATCCAGTCACCTCTCACCATTGCTACCTCTATCACTTTATTCAGACTGCCATCAGCTCATTAATAGTCTCTTAACTATACCTGCACCCCACCCCACACTGCCCTTCACTAGTAGCCAGAGAAGTTCCATCTGAAACTTAAAAGCAGTCTTAATTCTCCTGTTTCTATTGATTTCCCATTGCAAGAATCAAATCCAGACTTCTCACCAGCGCCTTGCATGATTAGCTTCTCTACTTACTTTCAAATGTCACCTCTTCCAGGATGTCATCCTGACTACCAAGCTGAAACAGCTCCCAGGCAGTCTTTTTATCATTTGACTTATTTCATCCTCTTCACAGCACACATTAGTCCTGAAAGTTGTTGACTGGGGGTATGCGTTCATCTAGCTCCCACCATAAGAAAGCAAGCTCCTGGCGTGCAGGACTATCCATCTGTTTTGCTGTGCCTCCACTGAGGGGAATAGCAACCTGGTTGTAGTAGGCACTGAACAAAGATATATTTACTGGTTGGGTGACTGTTACCTGAAAAACTAAGTTAGGAGCAAAAGATAGCTATGAAAATTAAGTTCTGCTCTTTTCTGGCAATATGACAGATTATACATCTAAAAAACTCTCCCAGTCTAACTCATTTAAAAATCTGGATCATGTATAAAGCATATCTTCAAATTCATAAAATAGAGAAATCTACAGGTCATAAAATGACTGAAAACTGGAAGTGTAAAGAGATTATCCAAGCACTGAATTTTGGCAGCTGCTCTGGGAGATCTAATTCCTGGTGTTCAGGAGAGAAAGATAAATTTGTATGTATGTTGGTGAAAAGGAAAAATAAGATACTCAAGCAAATAATGGAGGCACTTTTCATATTCATAGAAACTAAGAGGAGAATAATCTAAGAAATCTGTTGAAGTGCATTAAACATCGATTAAAACAAGCCAACTAGGAAAAGGCTTTGAGAAAATTTCAAGTACAGTTCAACATTGGAAAGGTGAGATGAGAGAGCTTTTCATATGACTAGAATGTAGAAGGAAGGTGTTTGAATTTAACTTTTCTCCTCCTCCTCCTTATTTTTTCTTTCTCATCTGATCTGCCATTCCTTAATGCTTTCATACATTCAGAAAATATTTATGGACCTCATACCATGTAGATTACCTTCTAGGGGAGATTAACATTGATGAATGATCTACACCTAAAAAAGTACTTGTGACCAAGTTAGAGGGTAGGTGTACTTGTGTTTGTGAGAGGGCACACATTTGTGTTTCTGTGAAGGGGGTGTATGCAGGGAAGTAAAGTGGAAGAAAGAAGGAAGAGGATCTTTATGGTTCAGGCTTTTCATTTTAAAGTTTATCACCTCCCTTTGCAGTTATTTATCTGCGGCATATCTAGAAGAAAACCTTAGGCATTTTGTCAGTTGTGATTTAACCAGAACTGAATTTTTGCTATCACTTAAAGGCATCCTGTCATTTTTGGTTGACCAGAGCTGTTCCTGTTACTTGAGGTATTTTTATACATGTTCTAAGTATAGTTTTTCTAGCTTTGTTGTTCTTGCAAGTCTAATTCTGGTCTTAATAGATGAAATGGTAGACTTGAATTGAGTAAAACAGATACTTAAGGTACTTTCACCCCAGTTTTAAGAGCTGAGGATCTAAAAGTAGAATTTATATTCTTTCTCATTTGGAGATATAAAAATGCTATTAAGATCCAGCTAGTCTCCAAGAGTGAGGTTAGAATTTGATGCTTCTTGAAGAGGAATTTGCTGCTAATATTGAGTGGGCTGAAAATGAGAGAATTGTTCAAGTAGTGTGCTTCATGGTAGTTGAGGTTTACTTAATCATGGTGTTTCACAGTCAAAGATAACAACGCTTTGGTACTATTCTGCACAATATCAAGTCTTCCTATTTTCTGATCTATTTGCTGTTTGAATTTTATCATTTGCCTACTCAAAGATTCAGTCCCCATTAACAGAAACCCACTAAGAGAAGTACACTTTGTGGCTTGAGCAACCTACCAAACCAAATATTTGCAGGTCAACTCAGGAGAAGAAAACTGATCTCTTTCAAGATGGCTGTTACTGCATAAGCAGAAAAATATCACTAAGCAGAATATCTTTTTATAGATGAAATTTAAGTCACCAACATTATCGTCATGTTTTATAGCTCCCAGCCAACTGTAAACCTAAGTTTGCATTTGCAAAGAATGGCTATCTAGCTAAGATTATTGCTTTATCCACATATTAATATAAAATAGTTGTCAAATAATATCTGTAGTTTTGTTTTCTTTATAGTTCTTGACCTTCTATGTATCCTATTTTCCAAAATATGCCAGAAAATCTCACAGATGTTATCTTATCTGTGTTTTGCAAGTCCAGCATTTATTGAACCCAGAGACTAATAGAACATTCACATGGGAATTCACTATGTTGTTGTGTAGGTATTTTATTGGCCTGATGAATCTCAGTAGAAAATGAGGTAGAGATAGAGGTGGAAGGGAGCAGAAGGACAGTGATGGCGATAGGCAGGATACTGGGGCTATTCTAGAGGTAAAAGATAAATAATAGTGGGATGGACTACAAGCCATGATAGCTAGTTTTCCAGGGAACTTTCCTGTTTGCAATTCCTGTGATCTGTAACTGACCTGAAATGAGGAAATTCAGGTGCTATGTCCAATGAATATTTAGGGAAGATGGGAAGAGGCAGGATGTGACTAGCAGTAATTTATAAACATTTAAATATTGTTCCAGAATTTGGGAATTCATGTGAATGTCATTTTAACATAACACAGTGCTTGATGATTTTAATATCTACTGAGTTTTCCTAACATTCTGATAAGAATTTCTTTAAAGTATAATGTAAGCTTATTGTATTAGCAAAGGATTTCCTTCCTCAAGATTCTAAGTTGAGTAGTTTAGATTTCAGAGGATAAATTCCATGCTCTGTTGCCCTGCCTTCTTTGGAGATATGCTTCTTGGTCAATGACCATTATGAAGAACAGAGATTATGTACACAGATGCAAGATGAATGATAATCCTTTTTCAATAGACTGGATACTTCCCATCAATAATGATACAATTACTGAAGGAAGAGAGGACAAAAAAAAATATTTTGGCTTTTCTGCAGAGGAAGGAACTGCAGCTATTTGGACAGTTAGGTATTATTAAATAGGGCAGACTTTCTTAAAATATGAATGTAATACACATTACCAAAGCCTCCCAGTCTAAGGTGAAATCAGGGTCATGGTAACCAGAAAGAAATAACAGAATCTGTAGAAATCCAGTTTTCTTACAAATCCCTCTCTGTGGTTAAGGAGTCTCTAGGAAGTGTCTCATGAGAGCCTGGAGAACCTTTTCCAACTGTATTTAGCATTCACCTTCTCAGTCTAATCAGACACTCATCAGCTAAATTGTCACTTGCTGCAATGACATTTTCTCCCACACGCAATGTTGGCTGCCATAGTTTGCTTTCAAATTTGGCTTCATATCAACCTGGTCACTTCAGTGACATCTTTTTAGATGGTGGCTTGCTTTGCCAGAGCTGCTACAACAAATACCACACATTGGGTCTGCTTAAACAATAGGAATTTATTGACTCGCAGTTTGGGAAGTTATAAATCCAAAATCAGGGTGTCACCAAGGCCATGCCTTCTCTAAAGTCTGTAGCATTTTGGTGATGGCAGTCCTCTGTCACAAGCCAATCTCTCTCATTGAATTCTTCTACTTCTGGTTTCTGCTTCTGCGTCTAATTTTCTTTGCTTAGAAAGATGTCAGTCATATTGGATTAGAGTCCACCCTGATTTAGTTCTGCCTCGCCTGAATAGGGTTTTGAAGACTGTATTCATGAGTTCACACCTTAACTGATAATAACATCCTCAAAGGTCCTATTCATAAATGGGTCCAGACCCATAGGATCTTGGGTTAGTACTTGAACATGTCTGCATGAAGAACAAGATTCAGTCCCCAACAGTGATAAAAATAATTAAATTGGTATGATACGACAGTAAATGGCCAGGTGATTATTCCAAATGAAGTGGTTAGGCAAGGCCTTTGTGAAGAATGATCGTACAGCTATCTGACTGAAAAATAAGGATCCAGGCAGACACATTTTCATGGAAAACACAACTTAAACCCAAGACTAGAATTTCAGGCACATTAAACTAATAGAAAGACTTTTGGGGGATGTTGGAAACAATCCCAATAACTATGAAATCACGCCAACTATTGCTCCTGTATGTACAATCCAACCCTCAGCAGTAAATATTTCCTAAGTGTCATTGGTATCTAATTAAAAAATCCCTAAAATTGGACACTGTATTAATTTTTAAATTAAATACTATTCTTGGTTAAAGGAGTTATGTTTAGCAGCCTGCAAAGAAGCAGTCACACAAGACTTCTAAAAAGCAATGGTAAAACAACAGGACTTAGGAATATCTTCAATGTGCTGAGAGAAATCAGGTCCAACGTAGAATTGTGAACCCAGAAAAAGTGTCTTCCAATATGCTGCTGCTTTTTTTTATAATGAAAATAAAAACTGAGTATGGGCCACCAACAAACCTGAACTAAAAGAATGTTGAAAGCACATACTTCAGAAAGAAGGAAAACAGCTGTAAACATGTTGTAGCTGCATAAAGAATTGTTAATAAGAGATGAATAAAAAATTGCATAAAATAATCATGTCTGATATATGGGGTTAAATTGAAATGAAAACTGAAATACTGGGCAAAAATAGCCTGTAGGTTGAAAGAAATTTCATTATAGTTCAAATGATTTATGGTTATTGTAGTTTTCAGGTGGGAGATTTCAATATTAGCTAAACTTTAAATATGTATAATGTTATCTCAAGGGTAATCACCAAAGAATAGAAATAGAGAATGAAAGCCAAAGAGTAGAAGGAAAATATGGAATAAGAAAACAAATAAAAAACTCAATAATTTTAAAAAGTCAAGAGAAGAAAATGAATCATTGAAGAAATAAGAGTGCAGAAAAATGGTAACAATTCACAATGAATAAAGACAGTTCATTAGACATGCCTAAAAATCAAAATGCAGGAACAATCTGACAAAAGAAGCACCTAAAGCAATTAATTGAATTAATTGAATGTTGGAAGATTGAAAATAAAGTAAGAAAAGGTGGTATAACCTATTAATACTACATAAACTATATTTTAAAACAAAAACATTAGTAGAGATAGGAAAGGTCATAAAGTAACATTAAAAGTTTCAATCCACTGGGATGACATTACAATTCTAAACATTTTTGCATCTAAAAAATATGTGTAAGAAATTGATAAAGGGAGAAATTAATACATATACCATCATTATTAATAATTTTAATACTCTCATTTCTGTGAAAGGTCAAACAGACCAAAGTTGATAAAATAAAAAAAATGGAGTCTAGCCTGGCAGTGTGGGAGATGACTCCCAGGGATGAGTCTGGCCCTGGCACCATGGGATCAACAATGCCATCTTGACCAAAAGGGGGAAAAGAAGTGTAACAAATAAAGTGTCAGTGGCTGCAAGAGTTCAAATAGAGTCCAGAGGCTACTCCAGAGGTCACTCTTAGCAACCTTCAGTTAGACATTGCTACCTATTATAACTTGCCGGACCCCAACAAAAACCATTCCAGCAAATCCCAAAGAACACCTAAGGAAATATGTAAAATTCAACAAAGGTTCAAGTGCAGGGTAACCTTCCAGAAACCTACCTCCAGATGGGTCCCTGGACCAGATAAGTCCTGAAACCTAGAGGGGCCAGCCTCTCCAGAACATCAGCTCGTTCTATCTCCCTACCCCATATTATTAACAGACCTTCCAACATGATAATGTTAGAATGGGCATAGCCCAAATACCCCCAAAGAGTGGGAGAAAGATCAAAGATGATGGTGGAGTTATATGGAGAAGGTAGAGTTTAACAAACGAGTATGAGTGCTGAATCATTATATTGTTATTTCTTTTAGTCTCCAGTATCTTAGAGCAGCTAGAAGTACAAACCTAAAATTGTGGCATTGTAACCCATATCAAACTCTGAAATCTGTTCTACAGTTAATTGCTGCACTGTCCTTTGAAATTTATTGCTTTTTTGTAGGTATATTTTTCACGAAAAGAAAAAGAAGTTGATTGTGTGATGATAAAAAATACTTATTCCTTTTAGCCTCCAATGTTCTGGAACAACTAGAAGGAAAAATCTGAGATAATGGTATGGTAGCCCACACCAATCTCTGGGATCTGACCTGTAACTACTTGTGGAAGATTGCTTTGAGAACTATTGCTTTTTTTTTCTTACCTTTGTATGTATGATATATACAATTAACAAGTTTTTAAAAAAGTTGAGCCTAATAAGCATAAATTAAGAATATATTTGGGATCTTCACCTATTATTAGAGAACATACATTATTTTCAAGTAGATAAAGAATATTTGTAAAAACTTGCCATATATGACTGTTAACTCATAAAGCAAACCTCAGCAAACTTCAAATACCTTGTATCATACAAACCACATCATACTGGTATCACACAATCCACTTTAGTGCAATTAGGTTACAAGTAAATTGCAGCTGGACAAATTGAAATAACAAAATTTGGAAATTAAATATTCTTCTAAATAATTCATGGGTCAAAACAATAAATCATATTAAAATACATACTGTGGAGGACTCATCATAAAACAAGACACATGCAGGGAAAGTTACATTTTAAGAACATTGTGTAAAATGTTAATATTTGAAAAGAAGAAAGCCTAAAATTGAATGAGTTAAACCTCTAAACTAATAAATAAGGAAAAGGACAATAAAATAAACTCCAAAAAAGAAGTGTGTCTAATAGCAAAGAAAAAATACAGAAATTAGCAAATGCAAAAGGGATTTATTTAAAAGACTGAGCAAGTCTCTAATGTGATTGGTGGAAAAGAAAAGAATCTAAAAATAATAGTATTGAAAAAGCTTGCAAGCAGAGAAAATTGAAACGATATTAGATTTCTATGGGAAAATTTATAGAAGATATGTCATAGCATTAAAAAAAATAGGTGATTTCCTAGTAAACATAAAATACCAAAACTGAAGGAAAAATAGAAGATTGAAATTGTCCTATAATTAGTAAGTAATTGAATCAATAGTTGAAAAGCTTCCCACAAAGATGACAACTGGCTTGGATGATTTTACAGATCAGTTCTAGTAAATTCTCAATTAAGAGAATGATAATTCTCACAAAATTTTCCAGAAAATGGAAATAATGTTAACATTACTCATGTCATTTAATGTGGTCAGTATAACATTGATACCAGAACCAGAAAAAGACAGTATGAGAAAAGAGGATGCATTTCATTCTCATTTATGAACACAGATGGAAATCTGACCAATCATATAAATTAGACATCCTGTAATGAACAACTTAGATTAATCCCAGGAAAACATGCTTTATCATAATAACATATATTATTAATAAAATCCTATAAATTTAATTCACCATTTAATGGATTAATGATAAAACTATATGGTCCTCTCAATCAATGCAGGAAAGTATTCCATAAAATTCAACATTCCATCATGATAAAAATTCTTATAAAACTAGAAATAGAAGAGAACAACTTTACCAATACCGACCAATAGTCTCTGTCAGATAAATTTCTTGATGGTCAAATGTCAAAAGTGATACCTTTCGGGCGGGCCACGGTGGCTCAGCAGGCAAGAATGCTTGCCTGCCATGCTAGAGGACCCGGCTTCGATTCCCGGTGCCTGCCCATGTAAAGAAAAAAAAAAAAGTGATACCTTTCAAGTCAGGAATAAGATGAGTAGCCAGTATCATCTTTTATAGTTGATGTTTTAATGTAGTCCTAGCAGGACATTAAGACAAGAAATAGAAATCAAAGAAAGATATGGTTGTTGGAAAGAAAGAAACAAAAGTTTTTATTCACAGATCATATGATTTTCAATTTGGAAAACCCAAATGAATCTGCAGAAAAGTTATTAGAATTAGTAAGAGGGTTTAAGGTGTTAGCTAGAAATAGTAAGATCTATATACAAAATTAACTTGCCTTTCTAACAGAAAAAGCAACTTATAAATTATGATTTATATGATTATAACAGGGCTAAAAAATTAAAACTGCCTAGAGATAGTTATGAACTAAGGTCTAACAATCTTCATGAAGAAAATTATGAACTTTTTTTTTTACATGGGCAGGCACCGGGACTCAAACCCGGGTCCTCTGGCATGGCAGGCTAGCATTGTTGCCTGCTGAGCCACCGTGGCCCACCCAAAAATTATGAACTTTTGACATTAAAGAGATATAAACCAAGGGAGAGAGAAACCATGTTCATAGGTAGAAGGAACCATTGTTACCAAGATGTCAGTTCTCTGCAAATGTGTCTTTAGTTACAATCCAATTCCCCCCCAAAAAACCTCTAAATACTTTTTAGAAAACCGGTAAAATATGTATGGAAGAGCAAAGGCCAAAAGTTAGTCAAGATATTTCTTATGAAAAACAATAAAATGATAGATTTGTTTTACCAGAAACCAAGACTCTTTTGAAGGAATAGGAAATTAAGTCTGGTATTGATGCCTGGATAGGAAAACTGAGCAATGTAATACAGAAATGGACCCATAAGTATCTGGTATGTTGACATATGTTAGAGGGAAAAGATATCACTATTCAATAAATGGTGCTGGGATAGTTGGCTCTCTATAGAGGTCAGCTTGATCACTCTTTACACGACATGATTTCCAAACGCTTTAAAGACTTAAATGGGAAAGGCAGAACTAAAATTTTAGATGAGAGCATAAGTATGAACAGACATTTCAACAAAGGAAAATATAAACATAAGAAAATATATAAAACAGAAGAAAATATTAAAAGATGTTAAACCTCATCAGATATGAGGAACATGCAAATAAAATCCCTAACAATATATCACTTAACTCTCCCCCACCCTGCAATTAACAAACACTAAGAAGCCAGAGAGTGCCAGGTGTTTTGAATTCTCACACACTGATGTGGGAAAGTAAGTTGGTGTGACCACACTGGTACATGCTTTGCAGCACACACTACAACCCACAAATCCACTTCAAGTTGTATTAACCACTTCTCAGTCATGGTAACCAAGAGATGTGTATAAGAATTTTTTTATAGCAGGATTGTTTGTAATAGCACAAAACTGGGAACAACACAACTATCTATAGATGGGACAGTGCATTAATAAATCGTGATGTTTTCACACAATGAAATGGTATTCAGCATTGAAAATGAATGAACCGCAATCACACCCAGAATATAGTTGAAGCTTAGAAATAAAAGGTAGTTTTATAAAATTATACGCAGTGTGATACTTTTACAAAGCTCAAAACCAAACACTATTAAATATATTTGGAAGGGGAAGGAGAAGAGGAAGGAGCTCAGAGGTTTATACACACATATATATATATATATATATGTATAAGGTTTATATATATATGTATATGTATTGGTAATGATCTCTCTTTTAAGTTGGTCCAGGGGAAGTATTACCATTGTTTTACAATATGTATGCAATAGACTCTACTATATGTATATTTGTTATATAAATATTCTGTTATATATATTCTGCATGTTTCAAATATTACAAAAATCATTTTAATAACTGTTTTTTATTTAGGATAAAAGAGCTTTATGTAAGAATTAGGGATTTTTTTGTAAAATATTTAATGATTTTCAGGATGACTAATATTCTGATCATTTAATCAGTTGGAAATTGAAGCCACTAATATGATCCCCAGCCTGAATACAAGCTGTAAGTTATATAACACAAATAATTGTGAGGTTCTTTAAATAACCACCTGCTTACTTTTGAGTAGCAACAGGAGAACTGGGCTGAATGATGAGATGATTGGGTTCTAAATCTAACTCTGTAGCTAGAATTCTGCGTCTATTTGGACAACTTGTCTACCTTCTTTTGGTTCATTTAGTCCATCTATGAAATTAGAGTATGAATCTTGAATCGAATGTTCATTTTGAATTAAAAATAATACTGATGTCATTATTTAGACCTTAATGTGTTTTCTCATAATTTTTTTTCCTTCTTACCCCTGAGCAATAGAAACCAGAAAAAAACCCAAACATCTAAGAGTTGTGATATTTAGTTTTCTCTTTACTTGGATAATTCTAGGACCCCAAATGTAGCTTGTACAGTCCTTCCCTGCCATCACTTGGTGGCCGGTTTGAGCTCTTCTCTAAATAGTTCCCTGGCTTCTCTTGCCTTATTTACATGACCTTGTTTGGCCATTGCCATTGACCACGCACTCCTACATCAGGATGTTCTCGCATTCTAGGTGCCTTTTACACTAGCACTTCCCATTCTTCTAAGGAAATGTGCCAGTTTTCATTTCTCTTGCTCTATCTGGAGACAAAAAAGATCTGAAATCTTTTAAAAATGTTATTCTCTCCTGTGGATCCTTATGCACGTGGGTCTACTGGTGGTTGTCCCATGGAACCAGTATCCTTGATCAATTTAGACCAAGTTAGACCACACCATGAATGCATTAGTTAACCATTGTCACAATAATGCTGCATAAAAGCCACCAAACTCAGTGGCTTATGACAATAAGCTTTTTCTCACTCATTTATCTGTTTTAGGCTGTATCTGCTGGTCTTCAGGCTGCATCTTCATATTCTCCTTTCAGTAGAGGCTTCCTTGGAAGTATTCTTCTCAGCGCAAATGAGCTCAAGTAGCCTGACCAAACCACACACATTTATAGTCTTTGCTCTAATCATGTTTGCTAACACTCATTGGCTAACACTTGTCATGTAACCAAGGTTTCCATGAGTGAAGCATGTGTGTATGTATGTGTGTAAATATGTATAAGGGAGAGTATTCTGCTTACATTCCAATACACTGCAAAGTCACATGTGAAAGGGAGAAATGAAGAAATAAGATTCCGACTTCTCCCAAAATTACAATATTTAATGCAAGTCCCAATAGAAAGTTAGAATGTGCATTAGAGCAAATAGAAAAGATTTTTATTTTTTTCTTCCTGTTTATAACCTTCTAACCAGGTTTCAGATTAGTAGTTAGAGCATTGGATCGTCACTGAGATAATAGAAATAAGCAGATTTCCTCAGTTTATACATACTTTAAAGGAACTACGTGTTCAAATGAGATTATGTCAGTGGATAATTTAGACAATGACAAATAAAATATATTATTCCACCATGCTGACAATATATTGGAAGAAATAAGCTTAAATGTGGCATGATGAATTCAGGGTCTTTCTAATTTACGACAGTCAGTGGAAGTATGCTGGGATGAGCTCAAGCTTTGGAATCAGACAGTTCTGGTTCTGAATTCTCTCTCTGATGATTTCCAGCTTTGAGAAAATTGTTAGGTTCTCTGAGACTTATGCACCTTAACTGTAAAATGGGGATAATATCATCATTGAGATACTGTTGTGAGGATTTTCAAACAGGCACATGATGTGCTTAGTGCAATATCTGATGTTTGACCCTCAAGGAGTTGGAGCTCTCATTATTCTGGAAGCATTTATAAAATACTCTAAGGAACATTTCAGACTTTCCTGAATGTTTTTAAACCATAATTTCTTCCCTCCAAGATGGCTAAGGTGTAATTTCACTTGAAAGTAGGATGATATCCTCCTAAGAACCCTTCAAAATCTATGATTCAATGATTCCAAAAAGGACATTATTTATTCATTTCAGAAAACCATTTGCCACATTGTTGCATTCTTTCAGATGTGCAAATAAAGGGATCCCAGCTGGTTGCTTTATTTTCAAACAACTACAAAGGAAACAGTAGAATTTTGGCTTCTTGGAATTTTCCTTTGAAAATTCTCACAACCATGTGTGGTTGGAATCTGGCATTTATCTTTTGCTTCCACTCTGGAAATTTACACAGCTCTCTAGCATTTGGTTTGGGTCACATAACTTTACAATTCTTTGTCACAGTCTTACACTCGTATAATTTCCTTCCAGTGTGAAAACCTATATAGTAATGTGGCTACACAGCAAGACTTGAGGCATAATTGTCCATGGATAACAAGAATTCCCATAGCCAGATCACCCAGGAATAATAAGGAAACACAAACCTTATGTAAGAGGTTGTTTGATATGAATGACCTAAACTGAGTTATAAGATATAATCGAAGTCAAATGAACTTTGTACCCCTTGATTTTATAAGTAAAATCAAATATATTGTATTGCTCACATGTAGAAAAATACACCAATCTCTAAACGGCCAGATGAGTCCTGAAAATTTTAAATCCTTTACAAATTTATGTTTTGAGATCGTTAAAAACCAACTTTTAAATGTCGTCTATGTGGTGTGAGTTCATATCTATTTTCCTTCCTCTCAGTCCTTTATTGAAGTTACAATGCCTGCCCTGTCTATATTTTGAGAGGAAAAGTCATCCTAGGAAGAAGTTTATAAGAAAGCTTAATCCCAGAAGATAGTATTTTGTTAGTTTATTTTTATTTTTAACCAACCTTTCACTTTACTGAAACTTTTCGTGGTTCTCTATATTTAGACTATAGCTTTTTCAAAGCAGAGCTTCATGGTTCTATTTCCTCATAAGGTCATTGGACTTTTTATTCCACTGTCTTCTCTTCTAACTGTCTGCTCCCTACTGCCTTTTCTTTTATTTTGTACCAAAATATTTGTTTATTTATTTACTTATTCCTGCCAACACTCTAATAGTTTTTTCTTTTTTTTTTTTTTTTTTTTTTTTTTTTTGCATGGGCAGGCACTGGGAATTGAACTCGGGTCTCTGGCATGGCAGGCGACAACTCTGCCTGCTGGGCCATAATGGCCTGCCCCCTAGTTTTTTTAATTTTTAAAACTTTATTAGAAAGGTTGTGGGTTTACAGACCAATCATACATAAAATACAGGATTTCCCTACACCTCCCAACCACCACCACTTTCATTGGTGAGGAAAATTTGTTACAATTGATTATAGCACTTTTTTTTTGTAATTCTACTGTTTGTTTTTTAACAGTAATTACATTTGTTGCAATTGATGGAAAATTATTAAAGTAGTACTGTTAACTATTGTTCATAGTTTAAGCCAGGGTATTTTCCCCCATATTCCCAACCTATTATTTATTATTTCATGCATGTTTTTATTACTCATCTATCCACACACTGGATAAGGGTGGGGGGGTGTCAGTCACAAGGTTTTTATAATCACATGGCCACAAGATGAAAGCTATATAGTTATACAATCATTATCAAAGATCAAGGCTACTGGATTACAGTTCAACAATTTCAGTTATTTCCTTTGGCTGTTCCAATATTCTAAAAACTAAAAAGAAATATCTATATTAACAGCCAGTAGTCATAACCCTTTGTTGAATCCTAACTTCTCCCTCTCATTTGATCATTCTCTTAATCTTCAGGGATATCTGGCAAAAAAAGATGAAACACTTTATGCATTTGCATGTCATCCTTGCACAGGGGTCATGCTAATGTCAATGTCATTCAAATTTTACTAAAGCGAGCACCCTACTACTTTATTCTTGATATTGACTCTTTTCCTACTTACAGAAATTGTACCAGCCTCTGACTCACTTATTTTATGTCACAGTAATAATACTTCAAGTTAAAAGTCTTATTTTACTTGACTTGACTGATAGAGAGCTTGATTTATAGTACCTTCTAGCTTCAACATGTTTCCAGCCAGCAAACCAGCCAGTCAGCATTTATTGAAACCTACCTATATGTCAGACATTCTGCCATGCCCCAAAATACAGAAAAAAGAAATTCCAGTACTTGAATTCAGGCTCTACTATTTACTAGTTGTGTCACCTTAGGCAAGTTCCTTGAACTCTCTGTCCTTCAGTTTCCTTATCTGTTAAATGAAAATAATAGTAGTGCTCCATGTCATGGACTTGTTTGGAAGGTTAAATGATACATACATGCATATTACTTAGATCATCTATAATTATTCTGTAAACTGTGCCACTCCTGTACTCTCATCCCCGACTAGTCACCATATTATCCTGGATTTTACGTTCACTAGGAATGATCATCCATCCCAATAAACCAGGATGGGCAGTACCCATTGAAAATGAGTCACAAGCATTGCAAAATCCATTACAAGATAGATTCACAATCATCTGATTTACAGATTCTCTTTTATGATGGACATTGAAAGTCAGAGGCAAAAATTATAGTTCTAAATTTGAAGGGGTCACTTTAAAAAATATGTCCTGTATCAGCTAACAATGTTGTATGAATATATGGCCTTAAACATTCTGCTTTATTTGATAATAAGCATTCTTCAAAAGGCTGATATCTCCCTGTAGGCCTCAGGCTACTTTGGGCTAAGAGCTGGCTACTGGGTCTTCAGTGAATAGTCCTCATGCATTTATACTTATGTTTATGTAATCCTAAATATAATGAGATAGGATTTGTGTAATCTTAAAATATAATGTATAGATGGTTCAGTGGTAGAATGCTTGCTTTACCTGCAAGAGACCTGGATTCGATTCCTGGATCATGCACACACACACCCACACACAAATACATACATAAATATATATGTATACATATGAGATATATTTATATACATATATATACTGATATATATATAATGAGATACATTTCGGCAGTGGTAAATTAACATGTCACATAGGAATGTTTAACTTTGTGTTCTTTAGCAGTATTAAAATGGTTTAAATTACTAATTAAGCCCAGTCTTCATGAACCAAACACATCACATTTGTATATACCATATGTGCTGGTTTGAAACTGTTGTGTACTTCAGAAAATCCATGTTCTCTTAATTCTAATCCAGTCTTGTGGAGGCAGCCAAATTCTTTTGATCCTAATCCAGTATTGTAGGGTGGGACCTCTTGATTAGTTTGTTTCCATGGAGATGTAACATGCCCAATTGTGGGCAGGACCTTTTGATTAGATTACTTCTATGGAGATATGAATTGGGTGGGACCTTTTGATTAGAAGAAGATGTTACTCTACACATTCAAAGTGGGTCTTAGTTTACTAGGATCTTTAAGAGAGCTCACAGAGATAGAAAGAGTTCAGAGCCGACACAGACACAGACCTTTGGAGATCGAGACAAAAATAGACTATGTGCTCAGCACAGAAATAACCAGAACCAAAAAGGAAGAAACCTTGAGCCCCAGGAAATGCTAAACTAAGTGATGAAAGCCAAAATTTTGTCTCAGAGAAGCTAAGTGAGGGTCCACAGATGCTTGGAGAGGAAGCCACTGGAATTAGAAGCTGGAAGCAATGAGAAGGCAAGAACCTCAGATGCCATCCACATACCTTCCCATATGACAGACATCGGCCTTTCTTCAGAGTCAAGGTATCTCTCTTTGGATGCCTTAGTTGGGGCTTAGAACTGTAAACTTGTAACTTAATAAATCCCCTTTATAAAACCCAATCCATTTCTGGTATATTGCATTCTGGGAGTGTTAGCAAACCAAAACACCATATAAACTATTATTTTTCATTAATTTCTTAAATTTAAAGTTATTACTATAATCCAGGTTACAGAGATAGAAGACAGTCTCTGTCTTCAAGGAACTAATCATCTAGTGGAAAGGATATATCAGAAAATAAATATTTATTAAATCCTGTGATATAGATGTATACCACTATGTAGCAGCCGAATACATAGGGCAATAAAGGCGTACTGATATATCAGATAGATCAGAAAATATATATTTAATAAATCTTCTGATATAAGGTATACCACTATATAGTAGAGGTATACACCGGACAATAAAGAAATACTGAAGAGAGGCCAAGAGAGTGTTCACTCATTCTTTTATGGTCATCACTTTTCTTCTTTGATTTGTTAGATTCTATATGAATATGGATGGTTCTCTAGCAAAGCTAAATATACTGGATTGGAGCTCGATTTTTTAAAATGTGAAAGCTAATAAAGATTGGTTCCTCACATTATCAAATGAAATTCATGAGGAGAAAATTGTTAATGGGTTATTTTCCATCCCTTGTATCCAATTAACATTTTTATTTATTTTTCCTAAGTTAACTTATTGGCTTAGTTGATTGGTTCTTTGAATCTGTGTAGACAGAGCTATAGACAGTTGTAATTTGTAATCTGAAAAAATTTTTTGAGGTGATGTGTGCTTAGGATGTCTCACAGGAAACAGATTTTGTAACAACTAGGGAGAAAAAGACCACTAGAATCGAGTCATCTCTTATTACTTTTATGAGAAATCAGAGTTAAGTCATAAACAACCACCAAGCAATTAAAGGAGGGAAAATATGATTTTCATTATACCATGAATTCTGTGATTTCCCTCTATCTTTCCCTGCTTGCCTTTTCCATTTGGTATGATTGTGAAACTCTATTAAGAAGGATTGTAAGCCCTTTCATTGCAGAAGTTCGTTTTGGTTACCCAATAAATGTTTCATGTAGGGCTAAGTGATATGATTTAAGAGCTTCTTTTTAGCTCCCCAAACTATTATTTTGTTAAAGTCTGAAAATATTTAATTCTTTCTATTTAAGATTTATACTATAACTTTTTGGACATTTTCTTACTTTGTATGGAAAACATCCTTCTTCATTGCTTTTGTATTGTAAGTCCATAATATGTATTCAGGGTAGGAAGTTTAAGGAAGGATGAATCACAATTCCTGTACTTCCACCTCATAGAAGAGAAGGAATTGAATAAGACTACCTAAAATACTGATAATATTTGATAAAGGCTTTGATGTATTCATCATACAGCAATGTATTTTACACATATTTTGTGTGCTGAGCACTATGTAAGATGCTGAGGATACAGCCATGAAGAAGGCAGGCACATTTTGTGGCCTCATAGTTTGGAAGGATGATAAATATTTACCATGAGTTAATGAGCTCTCAATATGGGCCAGATGCTCAAAACCAAGAATGATAAACCCTGTCTTCCAGATGCTGACAGTCTAATAAAAACATGGACCAGAAAATAAACAATAACTAAGCATTTTGATTATTGCACTAGTAGTAATGTATGAAGAACATTACAGAAGTATAATTTAAAAATTATATTTTATTATAAATAAAACCAAATAAAACCATCATACTATTTTCTAACCACAATTACCTTTATTTTATTACATGCATTATAAACATAGGCAGCACTTTGAGCACACAGTAATATACATGTGTGGTAAGTGATTGACATTACAGAAATGTAAATGCAACCATTATACTATTTTTAAATCATAGTTATCTTTGTTTTATTACATGTTGTATATGCATAGGCAGCATTTTGTAGCACAGTAGTATAGGTGTTTGGTAATTGATTTATTAAATGTCAAGTATCACAGAATTATACGAGAATGTAAAAGAGAAAATTTTTTATTCTCCGTAGAGTCTTCAGGGATGGCTTCATGAAAGAGGTGTTATTTGGGCCAAGTTTTTCATAAAGGATTAGTAGAAAGAATTGCAGATTGAGGGATTAGTGTAAGCTAATGTACCAAAAGTACAGGTATTTAGCTCATTGTGAACAATCCAACATGGCTGTATTGTGGGGTTAAAGGTTGTGAAGCCAGGAAAAGTAGTTTACTGTATGGTTTTGCAGATCATGCTAAGAAACTAAGACTTCATCTTGAGAGGAAATTTCAATCTGGAAGATGATAAACAGAAGCAGGAAAATATCTGCTATCTATGGGGAGGTGTCAAAGAGACACCAGAAGGATGCCATAAAGGCAAGAAGAGGGAAATTGGAGTAAAGTTTTCTTTTAGCAATTTCACATATTTGTTAAGCCTATGTGCAATGTTTATTCGTTGAATCCCTAAAATTTTGTTGAGAAACTAAGTACCACATACTCTACTGAGTGTTATTGGGTAGAGAGAGAGAAATTTAAAATAGCGCATGACCACAAGGTAAGCTGTATAAATATATGCTAAAATAGATGGACATACATTGTGTACAAAAAGAAGCAGTTAATTCTGAATAGACTGATTTACAAATGACTTATGGGTAGGAAGAATAACTCTAGAACCTGCAGTTCATGATATGATTTGGATATAGTCATAGTTCCTCATGGTTGGCCTTAGATGGGGTTCACTGGAAACAGATTCTGAGATAGAGACTTGCACACAGATTTATAAAGGAGTGATTTGGGGAGATATATTTGCAAGTAAATGAAGAGGGCAGGATGGGACAGAGAGAGAGACAGAGACAGAGAAATTACCTGGGATGCAATTGCCCTTAGGCCTTAGCCAATCCTAAAGCAAGCCCTGGAGCTAGACTCTTTAGAGATATTCTAAATTGAGATAATCATGCAGTATCTTTATATTGATGTATCCGTCAGTCTTTGGCAGCTGAGCATCCCCTGAAAGTGATATAATCTTAGGCGAGGCACTTTCTAGCAACTGGGGGCAATTCTCAGGGAGGGACTTAGCTGGGAGCTGTCAGGCCAGATGAGGGCGAAATGGTGGGTGGAAAAGTCTGGTTCCATGCTGAGGAATTTCCACTGTAGGCTGTAGAAAGTCATGGAAGATATTTGAGAAAATGAGTGGCATTTACAAAGTTTTAGAAAGTCATTTCTGGTAGTAAACTAATGGGTAGTTTGGTAAGGTGATGAATGCTGGCAAGTAAAACCAGTTAGGAGGCTATTGAAATAGTTAATACCCAATTCAGAATAGTTAAGACCCAACTCAAAGTCCTGGGTGAAGTTTTGTGGAATCTCCCCAACCAGAACACTCACTGTCTCTTACCATTCTCCCATAACTCTTTATTTTAGAGTTATTTTTATTTATTTACTTAGTCAGTTCATTAGTTCATTTAGTTAGTTAGCTTATTTAGTTAGTTAGTTTATTTATTTATTTTAGCTCCAATCACAATCCGATTTTTATCATCAGCAGTTGTTTCTATATATGTCTCCCCGTAGAGTCTGAGATACTAGCCTTTGGGATGTTAGCCCTGTAGCCATACATTTTTACTTTTATCTCTAATAGGGAACAATCCTTGAGCCATGAATAAAATAGTATTTAGTAAAAGTGTTTTGAATGAACATTTCAGGGAAGAGATGATGAGCTTCTAAAATTGGGTCAGCAGCAGTGGGGATGAAGAGATTAGTGTTAATGAAGAAGATACTGAAAAGTTAGAAATGTGAGACATTGCTTTTGAGACTCTACTATGATTTCCAGAACATAGAAGTTATCTATACAACAAATACACTGAAACACAACTACTAGAGCCCATTGATAATTATAATGCATTATTTGGTACATTTTCTGGGCTAGTTCTTTGCTTTCCCTCTTACATGTATTTTACTTTTTTCCATTTATATATCAAAAGAGAAAACACAAGTTGCAAGTGATTCTTATCCTTTTAACTAATGCTATTTTCTAACAGCCTGATGCTTTAAAGTTCAGGTAGAATTTCTGCTTTAAACGAAACTTTGATTTTGTAATTTACTTTTCTGCATGTATTTCCAATGAATGCCCCTAATTCTGTTGCTAACTCTGTCAAGTCTTATCTTACATCCTCGTAAAGCTGTGAAAACTTCCAGAAGGTAAAGAGTCAATATAGTGCCTGTCTCGGGTTTGATGTGGTCAAAAGATATGGCATATGAAACTTAAAATGTATTCTGGAAGCATGAAAAAAGCTTTGATGTAAACAGGTAAAGTTTTCCAAAGCTGAGAGGGAGAAAATTTATCTATAAAAAAAGACATTATAATGAAGTGGCAGAGCATGAAATGTGGCATCAGAAAACTCTTATTGAAATCCTACCGGACAAGATCTCTGACCATGGACAACTCAGTGTCCATGGATTGGTTTTCTCTGTAGAAAACTGAAAATACCCCTATTTCCTGGTGTAACCAGCTCATGCGGATGGTATAGGATACAATTAAATGGAAATGGTATCCAATTGTAAAATGCTATTCTGATTCTTAATTTGTACAATACTTATCCTCCAACAACCCATCATTAGAACTACAAATTTAAATACTAGGATACATTGAGTTTGGTCTTTGATTGCTAAATTTTATTAATGCTGAGCCTCTTGCCAACTACTGTGCTGAGCATTATCCTTTAATTCTCATAATTCTATGGTGAATATAAAATCATATTGCCCATTTTACAGATGAGGGAAACTGAACTATATTTAGGAAAATAAAATATTTTCTTGAGATCTGGTAAGTGGCAGATCATATTTATATGATTTTAGAGCCCACATTAATTATGTTTGCCAATATACTACAATGTGACATGCATAGAGATAGGATGTGATACAGTGTTAAACTTGTGAGTATGTGTTGTGTTGTGTGAGTTTGTGCATGTGTATGGCACATGTAGATATGCATAAATATATTTCTGTAGCAGGGAAATTCAACTTTAGAAAAGTAGGCTGCTATGGACATTGCTAAATATTTATTGCTAAAGACAGTAAACACCGAGCCTAAATACCTTTTATTTGGGGCAATTTTGGAAATCACCTGCTATGTGGAAAATATTATGCTCAATACTCTGGAACAGCACTTTCCAATACAAATATAAACCACAAATGTAATTTTCAATTTTCTTATAGCCACATTAAAAATTCTGGAGATTTCCCCATGCCTCAGTGTCTGCAAAGTCATTACTGGAATTGGGGGATGAAATACAACAGGAGACCAGATTCAAAGTCAAGCTCAAGAAGAGGAAATTTGCAGCCCCAAAGGAATTTGAAGATGTAGAAAAATTATTTTAACAAAATTTTCAGAAGTACACAGTGGAAGATATTCTGAAGTACTAGGATAGGAATAACATTAGGCCAAGTTGAACATAATAATCAATTCAGAGTGTTTTCTCAGTTGTGTGCTAAACCCTGGATTAAAAGGTGGCCTTTGCTGAAGTTTAGATGCCCCAAATTGCATAGGAAAGAATCCAATGATTCTGAGCTATAGAACCGCTAAAATAAATTGGTCGTATGTGATCTACCCATCCCTCCTAACCATGTTTCCTAACAGGGCAGAGAATATATTCTCTTCACCATGGCCTTGATAAATATATTGATGAAAGGAGTGACAGATTCTTGGAAAAGCCCTGCAATGTCTTCGATGTTGGAGGGAGAAGGCATTCGAAATGCATTCCCAGTTTGCTGAGACCAGCTCAGCATGAGGGTTCACAGAGGCACTACGAATCTGAAAAATAAGGACACTCACAAAGAAGAGTCCTTTAAGATGAGAGCAGGGGACTCATGTCTCAAAGGACAAGACCCTCGACCCTGAGTTCCTCATTGTATTTATTGAGAAGCTTCAAAACAGAAAGTATCTCTCAAAGTTGTTAGTGAGTTGTCTTTTGCTCGAACTGCCACATCAACATTAATCTCAGACATGCCGTACAAAGCTTGAATGTTTCCTTCTGCAAATAATCATGTGCTCTCCAGGACAGTGTTCCGCCCTGGCAGGACCTGGTGTTCCGAGGCCCACACCTTTATCTGCATTATGGAAACATTCTGACCTTTGGCCATTTTCCCACACCATTTATCAGTGGAGTGGGAAGACCCTAGGATTGCAGAAGCCACATGGGGATATTGCACCAGTAGAGGAAAGGTGGGTGTGGCTACATGACCTCAGATATATCTGGTGTGAGCCTAGGCACACCTATGACTGGGAGCTACTTAACCGTGTTGTACCCACTATTCTTCTAGGTCCTGAGACTGTATTTCCTACCTAAGTCTGTTCACAGACCCAGAACCCTTGGAATGAAGGTCCACTCAAGGAAGGATCCTTCAATAACAACACAAGTACGTACTGCGAATGTTCAGTGGAGCCTGTGGCCACTTACCAATTACTTACTAGAGAGCAAGAAATACTCAAGGTTCTCAAATTCCCACTAGCTCTGATATAACAATAATTCCTGGATGACCAGAAGACCACTGAATCCACTGGTAAGAGTAGGGTTTAGGGCAAACATTTTTTGCTTTAGTCTCACACATAAGTTGAAATTTTAAAATATTATTTACCATCTATTTTCAACACCCTGCAGTAATGACATTCCTTTATTCTTCCTCATGCAGAAACATTTTTTAAAATTTGTACATTTAGTCACTATCATTATACACTCTAGGCAATCCTAGATTATACCATCTCAATCTTTATTGTCTATCTTTCTTTCTGATTTCATTTGTGCCCCCAGCCCTCCTCCCTCTATCATTCTCACATTCAGCTTCATTTGGTGTTTTAACATAATTGTATTAGAGTTAGGTAGTATTGTGCTGTCCATTTCTGAGTTTTTACATTCAGTCCTGTTGCACAATCTATATCCCTTCAGCTCCAATTACTCAATATCTTACCCTATTTCTATCTCCTGATGGTCTCTGTTACCAACAAAATTCTCCAAGTTTATTCACTAATGTCAGTTTATATCAGTGAGACCATACAGTATTTGTCCTTTTGTTTCTGGCTAATATCACTCAGCACATCTTTAAGGTCCATCCAAGTTGTTACATACTTCATAACTTTATTCTGTCTTACAGCTGCATAATATTCCATCATATGTATATACCACAATTTGTTTAGCCACTCATCTGTTGATGGACATTTTGGCTGTTTCCATCTCTTCACAATTGTAAATAAAGCTGCTGTAAACATTGGTGTGCAAATGTCCGTTTGTGTCCTTGCCCTCATGTCCTCTGAGTAGATACCTAGCAATGGTATTTCTGGGTCATATGGCAATTCTATATTTAGCTTTTTGAGGAACCGCCAAACTGCCTTTCACAGCGGTTGTACCATTTGACATTTCCACCAACAGTGGATAAGTGTGCCTCTTTCTCCGCATCCTCTCCAGCACTTGTCATTGTTTCTTCTTTTAAAGGACTCCTGTAAACTATTCAAGACCCACCTGTAATAGGTGGAATCACATCTCCATCTAATCAAAAGGTCACACCCAAATTGGGCATTCCACATCTCTGTGGAGATAATTTAATCAAAAGTTTCCACCTACAATATTGAATCAGGATTAAAATAAATGGCTGCCCCCATAAGACTGGATAAAGAGTATATATTAGTAATAATGAAATTCACCATCTCTCAGAAGCAACTGGTATTAAACAATGGTGAGGTGATCTATTTAAGGCCCAATTATGGCACCCATTTGAAGATAACATTTTATAAGTTTAAGATACTGTCTTAGAGGATCAGACCATATGGTGAAAAAATAACCGACATATAGTACTGTTTATCCCATAATTGTACATACAGGCTTAGAAACCTATGAATATGGTAGAATTGTTTAAGATTATACCTAACAATTCAATCTTAAAAGTACTGCTTCCTCTCCTTACATGTTGGCAACAATAATTGCACTAAATTGAAAACTGAGGATAAGAAGCCATTTCATTCTCCTTTTATTACTGGACAAATAGGAGAACTGGGAGGGTGCAGATTAGGGTGACTGACCTTGTTCATGAAAGGTGAAGACAATTTCTGCTATATTGTGGGGTCAGGAGAAGTGTGGGTGGAAGCTAAGTGATCTTGTGGTCCCCTTCCCATCCTATCATGTCTCAAAGTAAAAGTTGATGGAAGTCTAGTACAACCTTATACATTCAAGGTGACCAAGGTTTCACTTCCTTCAGGAATGCAAATGTCTATTTCCAATGGGATAGAAGTGCCAATCTTGTTGCCTATGATAATTGAAGATCCTAGATTAGAGTAGAATGCAATACATTATCGGATGATGAATTGTCTCCTTTTGGGGAGAAGTGAATGTATTTGAGCCTGAAGAGGGATATTTTCATTAAACAGGGTTGGTAAGTCTTTCTGAGGGAAATGTAAGAATAGGAAGAAAGCATATGGGCAATGAAAAGCCAAAGGTATGGGCATGCATATGTATGAAACTTGCTTTTTTGTCTATCCATCTAAAAATGCTTCCTGTTTAGGGGAATCCTTATTGTATGAGACACTGTGGAAATTAAGTCCCGCTTTCCTATTAAGAGAGACTAAAGGGGTTATAATGGATTGAATTTTGTCCCCCAAAAGACATGTTCAAGTCCTAATCCCCAGTCCTGTAAATATGAACATACTTATAATTAGGATCTTTGGAGATATTATTAGTTAAGATGAGTTCAAACTGGATTAGGGCAGATTTCTAATCTAATATGACTGCTGTCTTTATAAGCAGAGAACATTTGGACAGAGTAAGAGAGAGAGAGAGAGAATGACAGCCATATGATGGCAACAGAGATGGAGTTATGACACAAGCCAAGGGAAATCATGGGTTATGGACAAGCCACCACCAGAACTCTACAGACTTTAAAGAAAGCATGGCCCTACCAGTACTTTGATTCCAGGCTTCTAGTCTCCAGAACCATGATACAAATTTCTGTTACTCCAACTAGTCTGTGAAACTCTATCACAGCAACCCTGGCAAACAGAAACAGGGAATAAATATTTTGTCTCTTCTTGGCAATGAGGGCATGACATGTGACCCATACTTGTCACTCCCCTGGGGAAAATGCAGCATGAGGGAGTGACCCAGGGCTTGTATGATGGCTTTTCTGCCCCTTACCTCACTGAGGTCTTTTGCTGTACTAAGGCTTCTAGCCTTTCTGGACACTGTGCATAGAGAATAAAGCTCTGGTCTCCTGGGAGGCGTGGGGAAGGTGGTTGTTGCCTGGTCATATGAGGTCAGGATAATTTCTTTCCCATACAGACTTCGTTCCTCCTGTTTTCAGTCTGAGCCTCATTCTCTCTTTCTGCCTATAAGTGTGCTTGTTAGTGCCTTGGGAATCCTACAGAGTGAATCAACTTAATTCTCTGGGATACCCAAGGTACAGCTAACTGTATTTTCAGTCACAGTTCCTTCACTGGGCTATATCAGTAATCACTCTTCCATGCTTTCTAGCCTTCCAAAACTTGGTTGAAATAACTTATTCAATGACATCTCCTGTACGCTTTGTTCTTTTGAAGTGACATACTTTAAATTTTTTAATGCAAGTTTGATAGAACTTTGGGAGGGACAGGAGAAAAAAACATCTTGTCGATATATCATGTTAAACCTTGTGATCTTCACAATCCATCACCTTTCAATAGGCAAGGAAAAGCACCACAGAATGAATAGATTATTAATGTGTGTCTAGAAATTGGGTATTTGAACAATTCAACTAGGCTCCGAAGCACAGGGCCTCTCATTACTAAAATAGCTGTGTGCCAACATAGTAGCCACTTCTAATTCCATTTTTTGCCACTGTCATTAGTGGAAGATTTCAGAATCAATGGGGCCACATTTGCATCAGAATTTGGCCACTTAATATCTGACCCAGTTTTAATTTCTACTTCAGACAACATTGCAAGAAATTTTAGCATATATGAATGCCAGAAGTTTCATAGGAAAAACTATTTTAATTGGGTTTTTATGTCTGCTGTAACATTCTCAGTTAAAATGCATTTGCAGACATCTTTTCCCTATTAAAATTAAAAAAACATAATATTCTTCCTTATGGTTCTTAGGTATATGTGCTAGTCCTTTTTCTCCATCCTGTTTAAATGACAAAGAATTTCAAAAATTGTACTGGATCTGAAAGCCAGATATATCATCCTAATTATAGTTGGCAATTACCACTACCCTGGATGAATTTATGGTCTCTTGATGCCCTATTACCTTTTGAGGACTCTTCTTGAAGCGTCCTTTCTAAACTTGGCCTATGAGACTTGAAAGAGAGAAGTCACTGGTAAAGCATAGACTGTGGCCTGTAGTCAAGGGATATGACTTCTGGCAGAAAGAAGGGAGGGAATAAAAAAAGATCACAACAGTTCCTACTTCCAAGAAAAGATAGTTACTATTTTGATAACAGTAGTGTCCTTTAAGTTCAGAGTTACCAGCTAACAAAACAAGTTGTAGTCCACAGCAGACTAACTCCTTCCCATTATGGACAAGCAGATCTCAGTGTTATTGAGTCCAAATAAAAATACATTTACAAGAAAACTAGGCCCATGAAGAACAAGCAGAAAACTACAAGGTGAACTTCTGAAATGTTTGTGCAAAAGAAAGTGGTCATATACCATTTATATCCCTTGGATTAAGAAATCATTAGAAAAATTTTAGCTTCTATTAGAAGGCAATGAAATTCCAAAAGATGATGTACCAAAGAATGAGACATGTAATAGAAAGCAATAATCTATAAAGCCAAAATATAGAAACACTCTTTCTCCATTACATGTGTTAACTGTTCAGCCAAGCAGCTCTGTTCTGCACTCGGTATGAGATTTGAACAGGAAGTATTATTGTCTGGCATCAGAGCCAGGGCAGGATCCAGCTTGAATTTCAGAATTATTTCACAAGGAAATAAGAAATTGTAGAACAATGTGGGTGGGCAATGGACTTGACCTGACTCTCATTTATTAAATAAACACAAATTCAAGGAGATGTACTACTGAAAGCTTTGGCTGTGACATTGCCAAGGTGTAGCACTTGGGGGGAAAAGGGTTTAGTCTCATCATAAATCTCCATGTGCAATCCCCTCTGAGCCACTTAATAAACATACTAAATAAAATCAAGTGAGCTTGATCTACCATGCACCATCAAGACAAACCGGTTAGTCTCCATTTCCAAAAGCTTTCCACCCCTAAATCCTTCCTGTAGAGAAATTCTGGAGCTGCAACCCCACTAAATTTTAGTCTGCCTCCCCAAGATTATGTGCAGTGTTGGTTCTTGCAGCAACCACAGCACTAAGGCCATCTTTGCTCCCCAGTCAGTTCGTATCATTGTTACATTTGCTGGCAGCTGGAGCAGGTGATGAATACGAGATTATTTGTGTCCTATAATCTTAAAGATGTGCAGACAGCAAAATCCATGCTGAAGCAATTGTAAAACAAGAAAACCTGAAAACAATTAGTAATCTATTAAAGATGTAAAAACTGGAAAATGATTTCTTACTGTATAGACTGGACAGCTATCTTAAAATTTTTCTTCCAAGCTTCTTGGCAGGGAAGGGCATATTCTGGTTCTAGGCAGAAAGGAAAACACAAAAAGATTTTCAAGTGTGTGCTGTGAACAATCATGAGTTGGCATACCCATTTTAAATCTACCTTTCCAAAATATATTTGATAGAAAATAATTCAACCCACACATTATACTGTTGGATTTTCTAATTATGGTATTTGCCATTGTAACTGGTGAAAATCGAATATTTATAGAATAACTATGCTCTCAGCCTCTGAATTTTCAGTCCATGTGTAAATCCTAAAGCTTGAGTTAACATTTCCTTCGATTCAATCTATCATCCTCTGATAGCACTCACTGTCTGACCTAAATATATGAAAGACACTAAGCTAAGTGCCACATAAGCATGTAAGTTAGAAGCACAGTATGTGAGAGTGGACAAAGTCTTAACATCCCTTGAGTAAAACTGCCACATCTACCCTGGAGAGGTTTGCAGTCTTATCCAAAATATACCCAGCCTGACAGAGCAATACACACTTATAAATAAATAAAATATCTGAAATTAAAACAAAAAATGTATATGCAATTAGGAGAGTAGTTTTGATGTGGTAGTATCTGAAAGGTATCAAGAAGGCAACATGGCCAGATTGAGTAGGCAAGCAAAATTGACTTCTCTATAGTCATTCAAAATATTCTCTCCAGCCACAATGTTGCAGATAGTTTCATAGCTTTGTATCCTTGTAATATGTAATTTTTTGGAGGTCTTTATGTATATATGTATATATACTGCAACTAGGTCTATTGGGTTACATTTCATAAGGTTTCACTTAGTGAGGCAGAACTTCTGGTCAGATATAGCTGGAGTGTTTCTGTGCATAAGACATCATCTGCTTCATAAGCCAAGTCTGTGATTTCAAATAAACTGTTGAGTGGACATTGATGCCTATAGATGATAGAAGTTGGCCTAAGAGATACCAGGTATAGAACAGACATCATTCTTGTTAGGATCAATCTAATGCTTGAGATAAAGAAATCAGCTGGAGGCAGTGACTACTTAACAGAAATGCATATGTAGCTTTGAAAAGAACTAGGAGAACCAAAGAGGTGCTCATTATTTTCTCAAGGGTGGATGTCTTCATGGAACAAGCAGTGAAGAGATCTTCCCTTGGAATAAGAAGAGAAAAAACAACTTTGTTTAGGTTCCAAATGGAAGTGAAAGCCCTTCAAAAAATGTGTGCAGGGATGGGGAACTGAAACCTAGGGAAGTTCTTCATTAGAGAGACTTTAGCTCTCACAATTCATGTGCCTTTTTGCTGCAGCATATATACACAACCATAACTTTTATGGAAAGCCCCTGTGATCCGGTGCCATGAGTTGGCATACAACAACCCACTCACAGGATCATTAATCTTCTCAGCCAGAGGAGTCATCGTCTGAATGAGAAAACTCTTCGCAAAATTTTCCCTTCATCTAACAAGATGACTAATTTTAGATGTATCACAAGGAAGATGTTTTGTTCCAAACATAATTCCTAGAAATAGTGGGGCATTCCAGTCCAACAGTTGAAACTTTTCCTCACAAGAACCAAATCAGTGTGCTCTGGGCAACTTGTCAATAAGTCCAAACTGCCTGCTTTTGAGAAGATAGGGCTCCTAAAAGAATGGGTAATTCCCAGATCTCTGTGTGGATTACCCAGGTTGTGAAATATTTAGAGCAAAATTTCAATCCCAAGAGAGCGTCTTCCTCATCATTCTTAGACTCCTCCTTTCTTGTTGCTCTCATTTGCTAAGTGAAAGCACATTTTGTCACTAGGATAAACAAAGCTTAGGTGCACATTTAAACCTATAATAAAATTATAATTTTATGTAAACTTGCATCTTTTTCATTAATTATACAATTATGTATTATAAAGCATGTTAGTAGACACAATTAAATGCCCAGCATATTGGGAATTAAACTGAAGATGGAAGACTGAGTATAGTTTTAGCTTTTCCAATAATTAACTAATTTAGAGCCTTGTCTTCATCTCTCCATTTATTAATCTTTATTACAAGAAAATTTACCCAATTGATCTGCAAAGTTCTTTACAGATCTATAATTCTTGGATTTTTAATAGAACATGTTCTTTCCCTTTATATCAGACATATAAGGTGGTGTTTGCTAAGTGCTGAATAACTGTGTTAGATAAGAAGGGAGAGATCAATTCTAACCAGGATGGCAGAGAGAGCTTCATGGAGGGTGTGTGAGTGGAGCT
Source organism: Tamandua tetradactyla (assembly GCF_023851605.1). Lineage (NCBI taxonomy): Eukaryota > Metazoa > Chordata > Mammalia > Pilosa > Myrmecophagidae > Tamandua > Tamandua tetradactyla. The sequence continues at coordinate 118,703,055 of NC_135332.1, forward strand.
GGAACTTTAAAAGTGCCCAGGATTTTGATGGGTGAATTGCATACTTGGGGTGTGGCATAAGTAAATGCATGGAGGCAGAAATCTCAAGGTACATTGACAGGTCAAAAAGTAAACTGAATGTTATTATGAAGAGTTCCTTTAAGAGAAGCTAGCATTAAGCTTAGAGGTCAAGTTATAGAGTCTTCAATGCATGGGTATACAGAATATACCCTAAAAGTAAGGCAGCAGGTAAACTTTATTTTTGTATAGCGTTGTGTGAGTAAGGGAGTTACATGTGCAAAAAAGATATTGGACTTGAGAAACATGTTCCTTCTGATTATCTGTCAATTTCTGTTTTCTTTTAAAAGCATGGACAATTAACAGCTAAATCTATTTTTAAATGTTCATTTGAGTATTTGGTGGTTTTTTCCCCCACGTCAGAATGTGCATTGGGACAAGATCGAGGAGTCTTGTGCATTAGCTCAAATCCCTCATCTTATTATTTAACCCAATTTATCTGATTAATTAGAGGCTAATCAAGGAGTGCCTTCCTTGTGTCCTATCTCATTTAAGAGTCATATTTATTCCACAAATATTGTATGAGTACTGTGCTTAAGGGCCTGTGCTGAGCTCTGGGAATAAGATAGATAAATCCTTCACTTCTGGGAAGTTCTCATCTCTGTCCATTTGCTTCTTGGGCTGAATGATGGAGTGAGTCTTCAGAACTTGTATCTTGTATGCGTATTACAAATGGGTATTACCATTTTTTTTGGTAATGGTAAATAAGAAGATGATGTTGTATACATTCACATAGTTAATAATTGTCAGAAATCCTTCTCGCCTACAGGGTGTAGTTTGTAGTGAACATCCTTCCATATCATCTGAGTTACTACATTCTCTATGTTCATAATGATAAATCCCAAGTAATGTCAATTTAAGTAGTGATTCATCAATTTAAACCAGTTTATTTATAGTCTTCCCTCTAGAATACGAAGATCTGGGAGGAAAACCTGTGGCTTCTATGGGAAGAGGATTTAGGGACTGAGCAGGGATGTTGGAGGAAATAGGAGAGACCAGTGAGCTGGGTTCAGGGACGCATATTGAAGAAAATGAAGATGGATCCATCAACTTTGATATTATTTTTAAGACTTATAATTTACCCTCAGAAAAGGTAAAAATCCATTATTGGTCCCTTTATGATCTCTTTCTCTCATAGTCCTTTACATGATTTCTAATCTAAACTAATTTCACTTGTATAAAATGTAAGGCAACTTGAGGGTCATGTAGTATGATGTGATTATTCTTAGGGTTGATTTGGGTCCCACAGTTTTCTATAAATTATAAAAGAAGGTTTAAAATTTTATTAATTTATATAATTGAACATTTCAAGGTCTTTAAAAGTCATAACATTATATTAGGGTAAGGAGGAAGAAACTTTTCTGGAATGAGAGATATTGAACTGTAAGTATGTGCAATTCCATGCCAAGAAATCATCATAGAGTTTTACCTGGTGGAGGTTTATCTGCATGTTAAGGGTACTTTTGGAGCTTTTCTTCTTTCCATGACCATATAAAATCCTGGGAAGATGATCCAGGATATCTTAGTGATAAGTGCTCTCAACCAGGATTCCTTCACTTATTAGATTTGGCAGCAATATCTGATTATCAGGGGATTCTATGAACTATATTTCAAATCACCAGTGATGTTAGACAACTAGATTGAGCAGCGTCAGAGAGTTTCAGTGCCAAAGCAATTCCTTCAGATATACTGCCCTTGGTTGCCTTGTATCCTAATGCTATACCTTACCAAGGCTCACTGACAATCCCTATTTCTGACATTTTTCTACTTTCTCGTCTTAATACACATTTATCAACCTTGTGTATTGTTAATTATCTAAGTTCACTGGAAAATTGAAAGATGAGCATATACTTCACCTCATCTGAAAACTTTTTTCCTGGTCCATCAGCAGGTCAGATCTCACCTGTCATACACTTTCACTGCCTCTTTCTATGCCTGCATAAGACTTATCCCAGGTATAATTAACTACTTATGTAATTACCTGTTGGATGCACATTTTTCCTACTGTATTGTAAGCTCCAAGGAGGAGCTTATAAGAAGGAAGTGACTCTATCTATGTTGTTTACTGGTGTTTATACCCATTTCCTAACACAGTGCATGGTATATAGGAAGAGAACTTCAATAATTGTGCTGGATAAATAAAATTTTAGCTAGCTAAATAATAGTAGGCTCTTGATAAAAGTTGAATTGAAAAATGCCTGAATTTGGAATATAAGATCTTGTCAAAAGTTCAGATTTTGAGGAATGATGGTGGGAATTTCATTTAGGCATGATCTAGTCCAAAGAAGGAAATTATGCTTGCTCAGCAGTTGTATAAAGCTGTTCTTTGTTTCCAGTCACAATACAAGTCCCTCCTCCTAAATGTGTATTGAGTCAATGAGAGTTTACAGGATTTACTTTATATCAGATCCCGTTAATTTCCCCATCTCATTTGTACTTTGCTGGATGTTACAGGAAAATAAAATATCCGTCTCCTGTTCCTTCAAATTCAGAATGCCTTAGTTAAAATTAAAGTGGAAGTTATAACTGGAGATACAAGAATGATTTTATGCAGAGCGACCAGGTGATACACATGGGGTGAATTTCTGTGGATGCCTCATGAGAGGACCCTGGATATCACTGAATATTGATTACAGCCAAGAGGAGCACACAGAAGACTTTCAAAGCCCATCCTTTGTCCACCCTCCTCTGTGTTGGCAGCTTCTCCACTCTAAGAGGAAGGAGAATATAGTACTTAAGAGTGCACACTGAAATCAGACCACATGAGTTCAAAGCCTACTCCTGAAATTTACTATGAGGGCTTTCCTGGGCAAGTTATTTAAATTCTCGGTGCCTTATTCTCTTGACCTCTAAAACAGAGGTGATGGTAGTATTCACCTGATAGGGTTGTTTCAAAGATTAAATTAGTTAATGCATGTGAAGCTTTAGAAGAGTTTGCTAGAGTAAATAAATGTTCAATAAGAATTATTTTATTACAATTAGCACAAAGCACGAAACTCAAACAGTGGCAAAGACCCACACTGAACATGAAACAATCATGGTTTCTAAATGCTCATCATACAAACTTGGGAAATTGAGAAAAATTGAAAGAAACCCAGGTTTATCTGTATTTCTTAACTTGTTGCATGAAATAAATTTGGAATCTGTAGTGCATTTTAAAGCAATGTCACAGACATTATCATGTTTAGTTTACCATTTCTGTTCATCAGGCAGGACAAGTATGATAGCCCACTTCAGCAGATGAGGGAATTAAAGATCAGAGAGATGAAGTGTTCTGACCAAAATCAAATGGCTGTGAGCAGCAGATCTGGGATTAGAATTCAGTTATCCTGAAATCTAGTCCAGTACTTCTATGTTTATTACTTAGCTATTTGTTAGAGGTTTTCCTTAGATTCAAAACTCCTAACTTTAACTGCCTTTATTCTTTTATGAACTCATTCATCTTTCTTATGAAACATATATAAGGGTATCGACTGGGTGGATAGCGCTATTGGTTGCTGTAATGTTCTTCCTGCCATTGATTTATTCCATCTACATTTAAGAAATAGTTACTAAGTTTTTGGCACTGTGGCTATAGAGATTAAAAAGACCTACTTTTTTACCTTAAAGAACTCATATTACAGTGAGAAATGCAGAGATAAAACAAAACATAATATAATTGTGTTAGTATTATAGGGAAGCACATACACTTAAAGGATCCGGAATAGAAATAATAACTCAGACAGGAGAAGGGAGGGGGCAGTGGTTAAGGAAAGACATCTGAGCTGAGTTGATACAAACTTTAGGAGTTAGCTGATATTAATACAAAGGAGCTTACATGAATTGGCATTTTCTATGATCCAGGTACTATTCTAAATCTTTTATCTGTGTAAGTATATAACAAAGAAACACAACACTATTAAAATCGTATTATAGCTTTGAATACAGCATTTTAGAAATATATCTCAAATTTGTTCACTCTATTAATCTGCAGCCACCATCACCTCTCTTCTCAACTACTTATGTAGCCTCCCAAACTGCCCCCACTATGCCACTTGTACTCCAGTCCAAGCCGTTTCCCACACAGCAACCAGAATTTGTGTCTTAAAATATCAAATGTATGTAACTCTCCTGCTTAAAACCCTCAAGGGTTTCCCATTGTGTTTAGAAGTCCAAATTTTTCTTCACATCCTGTAATTCCTTATAGGATATGACCTCTGCCCATCTCTTTTGTCTTCTTTCCTTTCCTTCTTTCCCCTTTGTTTCTTTCCTTCCTTCTCCTTCTCTCCTCCCTCTCCCTTTTCTCTCACTGTCTCTCTATTTCATTTCTTTCTTCTCTTCTCTTAGCACGTCTCCTTTTCACAAGTCACCATTTCCCAGGGTACACTGCATAAGGCATTGGTACTGTAGGATGCTAATAGTGATTCTTACAGAGAAAATGTTATTATGGTCAGATAAGTTAAAAAGACAGAGTGAAACAGAGCTGTTTTGAATTTTAAAGAGTATTGAATATGCTGAAGATGCCTTATAACTCTCTCAATGTCTCTTATCAAATTATCTATAAATTTTTTTCAAGTAATTCTTATGTAGGCACACTCTTAGAGCATACTTTGGGTAATGCCTCATCCTAAAGACATGTAATTTAATATTTTAAAAGGGAATTAACCTTAAATTGGTTCAGAAGCTCAACAAATATAAGATCTCTTAAATCTTATATTCAGGGGAAAAGATGGTGGAACAGTACCAAACAAAGTTCATTAATTCCTAAGAGATATGGTATAATCTCCTCTACTTTCTTATTTCAATAATAAGAGCTTCTATTATGTTTACAAGTTCTGTTCTAGAGATTGAAATTGAGTCCCTCTGTTTAGTTAATTAATTCTAATAAAGATTTATTGAATATCTACTAGGATGAGTCTATGATTGGAAAGCTTTCTTGTCAGAGAGCACCACTAGGATGGGAGAATCTTAAATTTTTCTTCCCTGTTTTTCAATCAGGATTGGTACTGTATTGATATGAAGTTGACTGGTTCTTATCACTTTCTCATGAATCAGAGATTATACTTGTCAAATCTTAATCTGTTGTAAAATTAATAATATATATGTGATGAATATAGTTTCTTGAGTTTTAATTGTTTACAAAAGAATGGAAAAGGAAATTATAAAACCATATAGCATAAGTTCATATAATAAATAAAAGTTAGAATGTGTAGATCTAGTCAATGAATCTAGCTCTATATGAAATGATTAAAAAAGATTGAAACATAAATTCCAGAGGACAGCTATGATTAATATTAGTGAGATTCTGTTCTGTGTGTGTGTGTGTTTTGTTTTTTTTTTACTCTTAACCATTTCATAGTGGCGTATGTTAGGATTTTAGGGCATGAGGAGGGAAATGGTTAGCCTAGAATAATTTCTCAACAATACAAACCTCCTTTTGGGAGGTCTGTCTTTCCCTTTTTTAATATTTTTATTGTTATAAGGGCTTCTCCCAAGATGAAAGCATAAACGTTAATGAAATGCAGAGGGACAAACATTTTTTAAAGAGAATACATTCAAAGAAAAATGTGCTCTTGCAACATTTCTATTACTATTAGTTAGCAAATTAATACGACCATCATAAAATACGAGAAAACCTTGTGTGCATTAAAAACCCAATGGCTGGCCGATAAAGGACTACAATTACTTAAATGAAGGTCCTAGAGTATATCACAAGTATTTTTAGGATTCATGCTCTAAATAAAGGAAAATATAGATTGGCTTGACAAGCAGAAGTTTAGAAAATTTTGTTGCATTCATGCTGCCTGCACATAGAGGGGACAAGGGCAAAAGCTTGTTCTAATTGCCAAGGAGATGTTCTAAATTAGGCCCATAAAAGAAAGAGGTAAACTTTTTCATCTTGTCACTGATTCCTTAGCAAGAACTCAAAGATGTTTGTCCTGAAAGATCCCACTCTGTTGGTGACTCCTGAGCTGTCTAGATTTTAGACATTCAGTAGACATCTTGGTCATTTGGTTCCTCTGCCATGTACACATGAGTAGATTTTTTTTTTAATCAGAGAGAGAGGAACCATGCTTACTTGTCTTTCCTCAATCTGTTACTTTACAAACGGAGGGTGTAACTGTCCAAGCACAGATATTTCTTGCCAGGAACAAATGGAGCCCTATACAAGTGATCTGCAAAAAGTAATACACTGGTCCTAGGAGACAATCTTTACACTTGCCAGGGGAACTAGTAGGAAGGGTTATAAATAAGTCACTCAAATTCTCTGGACTTCATCTGTGAAATTATTTTCTCTACTTCTTCTACTAAGGCTGGCTCTTTGTGACTCGAATTAGAAAATGTAGGCAAAACTGATTTGTGAACTGTAAAGAGTTTTCAAATGTGGTTGTCTTTGGTTTGAGTCTCTCCAGAAACAGACCTCCTTGAGAAAGAATTTGAAAGCAAATAGTTTTGAAGAGAGGGGACTCCTGAAAGCATTGGTAGGAGAGAGAGGGGAAGTGAGACTAATCCAGGGTCAGTCCATGAGCAGAGTACTGCTATAGAAAACTGGCATGCACTCCCACGGGGGCCTCGGGGAGACCGTAGGCACACCTCAGGACATCCTCCTTCTGAACAATGAGGAAACTGGTAGGGGCTCCTTTCCACCTGCCAAGGACTGAGAGTGTACCTGGGCGTGCACACACCCACTACTTCTGGTCCACCCTGCATGTTGGCCACACATGCCAGAGAAATCCCTCAGGCCAACTAAATAGGTACTTGCAGTGGGAATCTTTCAGGGTGTACCAGAATGGTGAAAGCTTAGGGATGTAAGAGTATGCCCAGTGTCTGCTATAATTGGTTATCATTATGAAAAAATGTTGGCTGGGAAGCAAGACTGAATTCCAGTCTTGGGCTGTGTCTACAGTCGGGGCCTTCATAGAATATTATGCCAGTATAATGAAGGACTCCACATTTTATGTTAATTTAGATGATGATTTTGAGCATGGGTGACTAATTATGTCTCTGTACATGTACATATACACCTTACTTATAGGGGCTTTAGGTTATATTAACTGAGAGGTTAATTAAAAGCAATGCTGACAATATTTTTGAGGTGGTTATTCTTGGTTTACGATAATAAAAATGCACTGCACACAAATGGCATTTGTAATTATTTATATAGGTGTGTATAACATAAAAGTGTCTTATAAATACATCATCCAAAGTATTTAAAGTTTTGTTTCACATTTTAAGCAAGTTTGAGGTAAACATTTTTTTTTAACAGTAGTGATGTGTGTTGTCAATACACTGTTATATCGATCACTGTTTTAATTATGTTGTGTATTGCTACAACAGGTTTTTGCATTTTTTGTTGTGTCAGGGCAAAGGAAACATTTAGCTTTTTAAGGAATTGAATAAGAATAAGTAGATCTAAATCTATTGTGATAAAATATACATGGAGCCTTCATATTCTTTAAAACTATTATTTAATGTGGTCATTTTAATAATGGCAGCATGAACTCAACTAAAAAATCATTGATAGCATGAATCTGAGGCATTATGTTAGTGAGCACACAGATTTAACTTTGGTAATAATGGCCCAGAATCCTTCATGCTACAGTTTGTAAACAGTCTAGGGTTCAATGGCATCTTAGCTACTTAATATCAGGGAACCACGGATCGCCTATCTTGCTGTTCCTCCATTCCTTAGCAGTTCTATTCTGTGTGATTCAGGATGCTTCACCATCTTGTTTGTAGACCAGCCAGAGGGTAGAGAGAAAGAAAAAGTTCAGGTATACTTCTTCCCTTTAAATGAATAAACCAGAAGTTGCACCCATCACTTCTACTCACAATCCCATGTCCACAACTTAGCCATGGGATCACGCCTGTGTGCAAGGGAAGCTGAGAAATGTCTGTTTTTAAGTGGCAGGTGCCCAGCTAAACTTTAGGGATTCTATTACTATGAGGAGATTGACAACCAGCATTCTCTGCCAGAGTCTTCCTCTTCTGCTTGACAGATATACATGTGTGCCTTTTCCTTTTGCACACATACAGAACATACCTACTTCTCAAGAAAGACGAAACTAATCCAGTTATTGCATCCAATTCAAAATAGTTTATATATTGCTGCCCAATCTTCTCCCCCATGTCCAAGGGATCTATAAAATAAAAGACAAATGTTCGACATCCCATCTGACACACACCCAACATGAATATTAAATGGCAAAGATGAACCAAATAACTGCAATAAAAAGGAACAATTGGAAAGTGCATGGAAAGCAGTAGCCTGTCTCAATTATCAAATCCTGCTGAGCAGGAATTGGGAAGACTCTCTATCCTAGCAGATTCGTTTATTCCTTGGTTTGCCCATCTGGAAGCCTCTGGTTCTGCTTTCTGTGGTCAATTCTTTTTCAGTTGTTCTTCCTGGCCCTGTATTTATTACCTTGGAGGTTCTTTCTTGCTTATTCTTCCTCAGTGGCCACATCTAAAGAGGGCAGAGGAAGGATGCCATATTCAATTTCTGCCCAGTTCTGACAGCTCACATCCAGCAAAGACAGGTTAGAGGTCTGGTTAGAGGTTGCATTAGCATTAAAGTTCTCAGCAAACTGAACTGACTTCCAGACTTTTGTTTCTGGTCAGTGTCATGTGCAAGTACGCATAGCCAATTATCTACTCTACATATCAGTTTTAAGCCTGAAAGCCCTGTTATTTTATTTATTTGCCTCTGCACTCGGCCTAGCTCTCCTCTCTTTCCTCTTAACATTGGCACTTTGAGGTCATCTGATAAAAAATAGGCTTGGGTGTGAGGGCAACATTCTTAACTAATTTTGGTCTTTGGGCTGCTTCCCACCATGTGCTGGAGAATAATTAGGAGGACCTTGAGAAAAACTTCACACCCCAGCCATAACTCTTTCTAAAACTGCTTCTCCAAACTGCCTTTTTATATTTACTTACATTTCTGGATATAGAAATAGATTTACTTTTAATCTTGGGAAGTTTCAAATTACTGGACTCTCAGTCAACTTAGATTGCTGATTCAGGCCACAGGCAAAATGAGTCTTTGTGTTCTCTGCAGTATCTGCTTGCAGACTGGCTAGATCTAGCTCAGAGTCATCTCTCTCCTATAAGAGTTTGCTGCAAGTGGCAAGATGTAGCCAATGCACAGTGACACCCTGAATTTTTCCACTATTTCCCCTTGAAATTTTAAGATTAGCTAGCATTTGCTAAATATTCCATGGTCCCATAAGTGGCAATTTTTGCCAAAAGTGTAGCCATGGAAAAATAATGGTCACTAGCATTCCAGTCTGCTTCATTTCTGGCATTGCTTCCTTCTACCTGACTACTAATCCAGGGCTTAAGTACCAATGTAATATCCTTACACACTTTGTACAAAATTCATATTAGTTATAATATAGGTTAGGCTGTTATCGCAGACACCAAAAGTAATGGTAACTCAGTTAAGAGAGAACACTGCTGACCAGTCCAGGGCTTATATGACTGTCATGCCGTTTACTCTGCTATCCATAGGGAGTTGCTCTTGCCTGCATGGTCCAAGACGACTTTGTCACATGCCTACACCTAGTTTCAAGGAAAGCTACAAAAAGTGGCTTTATTCTGTTTCACTTGTCTACTGTTACACAACAAGTAACTCCAGAGCATAATGTCCTAAAACGAAATGGTTTATTTTCTCATGTTTTCATGAATTGGCTGGGCAGTGTTTTGACTGCATATGGTCTTGGGTTGGTCACTGGTGTAGCAGCTTTCCGCTGACCGTGGGACTAGGCTAGCAAGTCCCAAAAGGCCTCTCACATCTCTGGGGCCTCAGTGTTGACTGTCAGTCAGGATGCCTTGGTGGGCTTCCATGAAGCTTTTCTCTCCACGAGGTATTTCGTCTTTTAAGGCCTCTGCATGAGACCTCTCTCTCCAGAAGGATAGCCTGGACCTCTTACAGCCTGACAGCTGAATTCCAAGAAAGTGAAAGAAGAAGCTGCCAGGTCTTTTAAGGAATAGGCCTAGAACTGGCACAACATCACTTCTGCCATATTCTTTTGATTAACCTAAGTCACAATTTCAGCCATGTTCAAAACGAGAGGAAATAGATTCCACCCCTTAATAGGAAGAGTGACACGTGCATCCGTGAAAGGGAGAAAATGTTGGGGACTATCTTTGGAGACTATCTACCATATTTAGATGGCTATTTTTTTTTATAAACACAGAATTTTAAACGGATAAAAATTATCATATTCTTTGCCAGCTAACCTGAAAAGTGTCTTTAGCTATGCGTTTTTGTAGGAGTTAATTCTTGACAGAAGACATCACTGAAACCCTTTTAAACTTATTTCTACATTTTCCATATTGAAATGTTTCTTCTAATCCCACTTTCTTTTTGCTATAAAAATATTATGTAATTATTTTTATATTAAATATAAAAAAATTTATATTTAAAAATATATAAAATATAAAAATCTCTGTGATATACAAATCTCTAATTTACCCTCAATGTTCCTAGATTTATGGGCTCTTATGATTGGGACAGTGTTAAAATTCATCTAGATACATTAACTACAACAACAGCAAAAGTTATTATTAACATTTATTAAGAACTCATGCTAGTCTATGGTTATCCTACTTAATTCTTGCCAAACTCATGGATTTATTACTATTATGATCTTCATTTTATAACTGAAGAAGGGGAGACACCTAACAGCTAAGCAACTTGCCCAAGATTCCACAGCTAGGAAGTAGCAAAAGTAGGAAATGAAATTAGGCCCACTGAACCCAGAGCCCATATTTATTCTTAACTCTACATACTTGAAAACTTTCTCTAGTCTAACCCATTTGCTGAGAGTTTGTCCGATCTGTTTAACAACATCTTTGTGATAAGAAATTCTCTACTTCCTCATGGTAATGAATTCCATTTCTTGATTTCCACAATAGATAGAAACAAATTAACATTAAAAACATGGTCATGCAGGAGACCCGGTTTCGATTCCCAGTCCCTGCACTTCCCAAAAAACAAAAAGCAAAACAAACAAACAAAAATTCAACAAATCGTACTGCAATAATGGGATACTCACATGGAAAAAGAATGAAATGTGACCCTGTCAAACAGCATATAACAAAAAAAATTACTAAAAAACAGTGCTGTCTCCCTACAGTCATTCCCTGGTTTTAGCCATACTACTTGGGATTATAAAGAAAATGTCTCACCTGTGTTTTATATCACAGACCTTCAAATACTTGATGACAGTTATCACTCTGAAACCTCACACTCTCATCCCACATTTGAGTTATCATCTCTCCAAAATAAACACAATCTCTCAATTGCATTGGCAGAGTGGCACAGATAAGCATTTCACTTTTATTCTTCTTGGAATATGTACCATTTGTCAGTGGTGCTTTGGTAAAATATGATGCTCTGAATTGAATAAAATTCATCAGGCCATGCAAATCATAGTATTTAAGCACCTCATTTGTTTTATATGCTTCCTGATAGGTACTTTGGCATAATTGGAGGAACCCAGGCTCTGGAACCAGACAGACCTGAATTTGAATTGGTGTTCCATATTTCCACTACTTACTAACCCTAGGCCTTGGGCAAAGTGCTTAAAACCATTATTTTTCCATCAGGAAAGTAGGGAAAACTAATACCAACATTAGAAAGTATAATGAAAATGAAATGAGGTAGATATATGTAAGGGGACTGGCGCAGTGCTTACACTCCCGGAATAGAGGCTGTTTTATTATTTTAATTGTAGTTAGCTGTCTTTCACATTCTCTTGGTAAAAGGGACATGTAGAGAAGTCAAGAATGTGCCCAGGAGTTTGGAGTCTGTTGTGAAGTAGAATATACCAACAGTTCTTCATGTAAGTCAAAACTGTGGGGTCAGATAAGTCTAATTTCTGGATAATGTTTGGGAAAATTATCACCATGAATTTGGCTCACTAGGAATCATATTCCTAAACAATAATCAAAAAGAAGGGATGGTTTTCTTCTTTTTGTTGGAACACTGATATACTAGCATTTTTTTTTTTTATTTCAGCATCCAATTAATTCTAAGATTTCTCACTACTTAAACCTTTTAAGGCTGTTTTATTGTTCAGCAATTAAATTTTGATGGGTTTGTGTTCTTTACAATCTGTCCTCATTCATTGTTTTAATTATTCCTTTTTGTGTTCTAATGTGTTCATTTTTAATGAAAAATGATGGGTTTCTTCTCATTTCATTTTTAAAGTTATCAACCTCAAAAATTGTCTAATAAACTGTTAGTAAAATAACATTTGCCATTTTCCATATTTGTGGAAAGTACACGATTTAGCAATAGTGTTAAGTTTGGTGTTTCAAAGACAGAAACATGTTTTTTCAAATGGTTGCAGAAGGCAACAGTTGTTTCATGTCTTTCTTCCACTTGCAGTGTCTTTCTAGAGAAAATAAGAGGAGGAGCCAAAAGGAATTAAAGTATTATCTGTGGCCCTGTAGGTGGCTCATGTTATGATGCTTACCCATCCTTGCTTTGCTAGGGAACTTTCATATAAAAAAATGTAAATAGAATCTAAATAAAGAAAATGAGAATTTAAGCACCTGTTAGATTTGCTTTTCAAGGAGAATAACATAGCACCATTACAAAGGTAAGCATGTAACATTTTGTGTTAATATGATGGTGATTTTGATGAACTCTGCTGAACTTGCCATGTTTATTGTTTTAGTAAATTCTACAAATATAATATGAAATTTAATTTACGAGAATATATGATTTTCAAATATTCCCAATTCTGATACTTCTAGTTGTAAAGTGTCAATTTCTCACCCTCTGGTTTTGTTAGTTCTTGCCTTCAAACTTATTTCCTCTTTCATTAATTCTTTATTTTGATTACAAGTGGTCAAAACCTTGGCTTAAAAACAAAAATGGATTCAGGAGTCTAGCGTCATCCTGCCCCTCATTTTACAATAGTGTTGTGAATTTTTTTCCTTATCCAACTTTAGTTGGAATTTGCATTAGCCTAGTCACTCCTCTTGTCTTTTGTATCTCTGTTGGGAAGCACTGAACTCCTTATCTTCAGATTAAGAAATATATCCCTCAGAGAGGCAGGTCTATCTTCCCATGATGAGAATACCCAGATTATTTTCAAAGTTCCTGGGTAGATAGAGGTCTTTTATTACAAGTTCTTTACAAGGGGAAGAACTGAAGAGGAGAAGAATATGGAATGGAGAAGCTTCTACAAGCTCCACGCTGTGAGGAAAAATGTAAAAATGTAAAAAAAAAAAAAAAAAAGTAAAACAAACAAAACACCAAGCATGGCAATATATGGGCCTCTGCCAGCAGTGACTTTTCTACTTGTGGCCTTACAGATGATAACCCTTCATCATCTTATCATATTCATTACATGCTCATGTGGCTTGGATATGGTGTTTCTTCCTGGCTAATGGTGGAATTGAGAGAGAGAGGATGAAATACAAAATCATTAAATTGGTTTCCAGGGTACCTGGAGCCTAGTGTTTTCTCTTCCTTTCTGTGACCTGCGAACTTGTATGGTTGAGTCAAAATTGACCTCAATTTCACCATTTATAAAAATGAAAGACTGGACTGTATCATCTCCAGAGTTATATCATTCTGTTTCTGCCTTGTCATATGCTGATCCCCATTATGCCATTACAAATATAATTTCTTCAGATCTAAGGCAGTTTTTCCCTCTGATCCCACACTTTCCTCACCATATTGATTTGCAATGAGTAATGGTGATATCATGTACTTGAAAGAGCTGGCCATTTTTCCTTAATCCCTCAATTCATGTGCTTACCTTACATACCAGGTATCAGAATTCTGATGCTCTCCTGTTTTCCTAGCATAATGGATGTTATGCTGAACTCTCGCCTGTTCTGCTTAACTCCCTTAAGCCTCTTAAAATGACTTGAAAAAAGGTTTTCCAGATATGAATTTACTAAATTTGAATTTAAACACATTTTAAATTTGCTAAAGACCATCATAGAAGGTCCTGCTGCTGCTGGCTCTGGCAGCCTCACGAGCTGCAAGTGCATTGTAATTGCTTTTCTCCAGACTTTGTGCCTTCCATTGTAGTATATTATCAGAAATTCTAGTTTTGAGCCAGGGTCATAAGTTGCCCTCTTATCATGGCAGATACTCAGGGCTGTTATAAGGGGAGGTAAAAAAAAAAAAAAAAGAAAGAATTAATCCCTATGTCTACAATTAGGTCTAATCCTGATAATCATAATCAAGAATCCAAAAATCATGACCATACGTTTCCTCAAAAATAAGACCCCAGAACCACATTTGCAATGTTAGCTCAACACCCTTTAGTATAGAGTACATTTTTTCTTTCTGAGCATCTAAAGCATTCTCCCTAGGATTAAAGCCTAAATTCAAGTCGATGGTGTGATTGCCAGTTATTTTATTTTCATGACTGAACTGTAGAACGTTATTTCAAAATATCAGGTGTAAATACCAAGTAATTGGTAAGAATTCCCCAATGCCCCCTTCCCCAAGAATCTTAAAATCTCTTGTTTTTTGGAAGTCTGAAAGATATCATTTCAATATTTCCATCCAACAGTTTTTAGTTAAATGTATGTGGGGGGACAAGTAAATGTGACAACACTCACAGCACAACTAGCAGCCTGATGGAGGAAACATTGCAGAACCAGGTTGATTTACAGAAACATACCTGCACCATGATGGATTAGACCCTGAACTGCACAGTGTCCCATCTCTTCGTTTATGGACCAGTGACAAGAAGGACAGACATTAGATGGCATGGCTTGTGTTTGTACTGAGGTGGGTGTGGGGGTTCCTGCGCGTGGTATACCTTCTGGGTTTTGTGTATTGCATTGATGCAGAGTCTTTTTGAGGTGCAGGGGCAAAAATCTACCCTGTTTCCTGAGTGACAGTGATCATGAGCTGCCTAGTATATTTTAGGGGTATTTGGCAAAATTTATATTTTTACTAGTTTTTGGAAGAAACTGGCTGTCACTTTATCTTTCTAATGCTAAATTTGAATTGAAAATGAACATTACATCAGCTTGTTTCTTGGTCCTTGGGGAAAAATCCAGCCTGTATGGACAGTTTCAACCTGAGTGCCAAGGGAAGAGACAGACGATGTCTGTTAAGAAATGTGGGATTAAGTTTTACACATTTTGTTTAGAATACAGTGTTGCCCCCACCCCAATCCTACATGTGCACATACACCCACACATAATCTCTTTTAAATGTTAAGTTAAAATATACTGAGTATACACAAGAATAAAGGTTTTATAGGCATATGCTTGTACTGTTTGGCAAGATTTAATTTTTCCGTGAAAGTCAGCCAATTTGTAATGAGTACACTGATTGAGAGAATCTCGTGAGGAAAGCACTGAAGCAATGTCTAAAAAGTGGATTTGCATGGATACTTTTGATATTTCTTTCCACGATTGCACATTTGCTGTGTATTACATATTTGTTTCAGTAACATATGATGAAATTATAACTTAATAGGTCTAGAGATTAAAAAACAAAACAAAACTGGGCAAGGTCACATTCTTGGTAGCCTAAGGTAACCAAAGCTACCAGTCCAGATATTCTCTGATGTGATTATCATCATTTTGTTTTGCCACAATGTGGGCAATTCTGCAGTTTTGGTTTGGGACCTGCCATTACAACAAAAGATGTTAGTATGTTAGGTTTTCAAATAATGTAGCAATTGGTATGTATCTGTTGACTTGACTACTGGGATCAAGAATCCTTCAAACTGAGAGGAAAGCAGAAAAGACTAAAAACAAAACCATAAATTAAAGACTCTGGAATGTGTTTGAATTATTTTACGGTCATGTTTCCTGGGCATGGCAACACTTGCTGGTTTCTCTCCATGGTTTTATCAGGGGCGTTGTCTATGCTTATATGATGTTCAATTTACAGTGTTTTTCCTCTGCTGCACCATGAGTCCATCAGGAATGTAGGGGGAATGTTTTCATGAGCCAGGGATCTGTAAAGTGCCCACCAAATGGCTTATATCATCTTGTATACTCACACACTCTGATTTTGTAGTGGGCAAAGATGTAGGCAATAGACAGCTGTTTTTGTTGGGGCTTTCCTTGGAATGAGCTTTGTAGTAGAATCAGTAAGAGGTAAAACAGTGCATGGGACACTTGCCCAAAGTGGTTACAACTTATTTGTGGATGTCATACAAGCTGAATATTCACTCAAGGTTTGAAAGAAGTTGATAGTGAATTGGGGTGGTTGTCTACCTCCCGTCCCTGAGGTTGTGCCTACCTTTACAGGACTTTTTATGGCCACTGGGTCCAGGTTGGAATATAGCACAAGCTGATTTTGTCTGTTTTTATTAACTTGACCTACATGGCTATAACTTCAGGGGTCAGATAGTCACAAGAGTTAATAATGTGTGCTAGACAATTGGTATATAATGGTACATGATCTTTCCGGTCTTCAAAAAGCACATGGTCTAGTGGAGTATATAGACCAATAGACACACAATTACAATTCTGTTTGCTGATGACTAAGGACAGGATGCTAGGGATTGTTTAATTGGGAAGGATAAACTAGTTGGGAAGACAGGGCAAGATTACTCAGAAGAAATGGTAACTAAACTGAGATCTATATTAATAACTAACAAGCTAAATAGAAGTGAAATGAGGTGGGGAAAAATGGAGTATTCCAATCAGAGGGCTTTGTATTTGTAGAAAACCTAGAGGTGATAAGATTTAAAATCTGTTGTGCTATCCTGGCTAAGTTTCAGTAACACACAATATATCCTCCCTACCCAGTATTCCTTGTTTTGTTCAGAATGAGCTCTTCTTGCATACACATTTTTTTTCTTTTCTTTTCTTTTATCAGGGATTGAACCCGGGTCTCCCACATATGCATACTCATTCTTACTACATACTGTTGCCTTCTGTTGTCGTAGTTGCCAGGCTTTTCCCTGAAGGTAAATGGGTTTCATTAGGAGCAGATGTGGTTCTAATCTGTAGAGTCTGTAAAATTTTCTAGGGATTATTTGGATTAAAGACCTCTAAATATTAAAGAGAAAAATATTATCATTACTTTAATAATACTTTCCCAAGTTGCAAAAGAATAACAGGCTCCAACAATCACATCACTGTAATTGTTCACACATTTCAGGCAGTCGTTTTAACAGCTCCATAAAGAAATTTCAATGGCTAAGCTCCCTTGATTTGATTGCTAAAGAGACTCAAAGATTTTAATTCCAAAACTCAGATCACTAGGGCAAAAGTTACACAGGAAGGCTGAACTTGAACAAAAGTTCAATGGTTTTATAAAATATGCTATTATTGAATTTGATCAAATTGAAGACATCATCAGCTGCAATATGCACCATTATTTTATGTAAAATTAAAAATTAAATAAATAAAAACACTGACATTTAAACTATGATGTGCCATCAGTTATAAGACACCTTCCCCCAATTCCAGAGCTGTTAAAATGTAAAAATAAATGTATATTTTAGAACTGGTGAATTATGGTGGCTGTTAAAAACAATGATAAATATTTCAATGATGAGTCTGTTTATTAGTGTACATGATAAATAAAAACATCTAGAAGAAAAAACAGACATGGAGATTCCTTATGCTCCAGATTGTAAGTGTTGGATAGAAAATGGAAAAGTTGATATCGAAATGGACATACCAGTCTCTTGAACACATGAAAGGTACATTAATTGAGGGATATTTGCACACACTAAATCTCTGAAGAAGAACATGGGCAGGGAAATGACAGAGGTATTGTCAGCTTTCTCTTAGTTTCACCAAAAAGGAATGCACAGTTTCATTCAGTAAAAGGAAATTCTCCTTGAGCTTCAGCATTCTTGAAAGATTTCTGCACTTCACAGCTGTAAAATATGAGCATAAAACTAATAGTTAAGGAAGAGTGACTGTAAGAAGAGAAATAATTAGTGAGAATTTTGGGGGAAATGATGAAAGAATAACCAAAAGATGGAAAGTGTGAATAAGTTTTTTTATTTTTCTGTTTGTTGACCTCTAAAGGAATAGAAGAAGATGAGTGAAGGAGCAAGTGTACAAGCCTAAGATATATTCCCTGCCTTTAAAGCGTCTACTAAATGTCATTTTCATACTAATGCAAGAATCAACCTGGTAAAGAACTTCTAGAAGATTGTAGTTTCAAATGACATAAAACAAGGCTATGATTTATTCCAAAACCATTGTTATCTTGCACTTTTTCTTAATAAGCTGATACTACATTTAGATAATGCAGACACCTGCCCTCCTCCTATTACAACAAAAAGATAGATTTCCTTTTTGATATATGATAGTATAACTTGTTCATTAAAAGTCAGGTGTGCTTTATGAATAACTGAGACAAAAGATAAATGCTCTTAGTGTGGAAAGAGCTCCTACTGACAACCCAATACCAAAATGTGCATTGACAATAAGCATGCAGTTCACGAATGAAGAAATATGAATTTCTAATAGATATATAAAAATGCATTTTATATGACTAGTGAAAATTAAAGTTTATTGTATACCTAGCAACAATAAGATTTTCATTTTTGCTTATAAGCTTAGTAAAAAGTTAAAATGATTGATAATATCCAGTGTTAGTCGGGGTGGGGAAGGGCACTGTTAGCAAGAGTAGATATTGGTATAGGACAATTCAGTATTTAACATTGGAATTTGAAGCTGTACAGTGATTAAGCAAATCTGCTTTTAGGAATCTACCTGCAAATACACTCACACAGGCTCACTTTGATATATGTATGAGAACAACTATCGTAGTTATAAAAGTTAGAGATTTTTGATATTTGTTTATTTAGAGGAAATTTTTATTGAGATATACCATCAAAAAGCACAAATCATCGGTGTACAGCTTGTTAATATCACAAGTGAATATATAGAATAGCATCAAGACTTCCTTCTGTCACTACTTTCTTCTCTGCAGAAGTAGTCACTATCCTGACTTTTAGCAGCACACGTTAGCTTAATTAGTTTAGTTTTGCCTGTGTGTGAACATGTAAACTGACTCGGATGGTTGACTTCTTTTACTCAACATGATGCTTGTGAGAGTCATCCATGGAGGTGGGTAAGGCAGTCACTTTGTTCATTTTCATTGTTCTATAGTATTCCACTAAATCACTATCTCATAATTTATTTATCTGGGTTTTCATTGATTAAAATCGGGGTTATGGGTGGGCCATGGAAACTCAGCAGGCAGAGTTCTCGCCCACCAGGCTGAAGACCCAGGTTTGATTCCTGGTGCCTACCCATGCAAAAAAAAAAAATGGAGTTATGTGGTGGCCATGAGAAAACACTTCATAGACTTCTGTTTGCAAGGAACAAAATTGACGAAGGGCCTCAGTTGCTGTGCTCAGAAATTCATCACTGCGTTAGTGCCAAGACCATGCTTTCTTGGGCTGCACCCAGCCAGTGATTAATCATAACAAGGATACTAACAGAGGCCTATTCCTGAGAGACAAGAGACTCTTCTGATGTCCAGCTTTGGCTTGTGAATTCCACAATGGCCTTGCTGAACTTTTCTTGGAGCCCACAGCAGTCTAGGACACTTCCACCCAAACATGCCTCTCTCCTTCACTTAAGGTCACAATTGCAAAATGATTTGATGACTCTCATAACTCCTTCTCCAGTTCTCTCACTGCCCTTACTAAAAATTCTTCCATGTTTAATTCCATTCTGGTGTCTTCTTCTGGTAGAACCCACACTAAAAATGGTATCAGCAGTAGTCCAAAAAAAAAAAAAAAAAAAACAGATGACAAACTGAGGATTTGGGCTTGGCTTATCCACTATTGCTTACTAGACAAAGAAGATTCTGTCCTGAATAGTAAAGGGGCTTGGATAGTTCCTGGTACATGGTGTTGGCTAAATATTTCATCAGAAGTGATCTGGGAAAGTTTCTGGTTGAGGGAGAATACTGTTGAAGGTACAATGATACAGGCATTTGAAAAATGGGAGGGAGAGTAGTCTACAAAGAAAGCAAAACTGGCTGATTCCTGCTGAGTTGTTTTGAGACCCTGCAGAATAATAGTGAAACTGTAGACTGTTAAATAGTTAATGGCTACGTGTGCAGGCCAGAGAGTCTTTGTGATAGTTTACAAAAAAGGCCTTTATGTCCTTTATCACTTGTAATTAAAGGGAGGGCACAGTTGAGGGCAGGGTCTAATTTTGAGAATTGCAGAGATATTGATTGCTGAGCCACTGCAGGTCTGTTATACAAAAGTCAAGCCCTGGGTGATAAAATCTGGGAGCCTGAAAGCTAGGACAGTGACATATAGATGGATTCCCTAGAGATTGTTAACTCCAGAACCCTCCTTAGAACCTCTGGGCATGCAAAAGACCTGCCAGAGGATTATGTTTCACAAGAGGGTCTAGAGGGCACACCATTCAACCAGTGACATCAGGAGTGCCCTGGTGAGAGGGGCACCAACATCACTGAGAATGTTGGTGGTAGCCTCTTCTGCAGGCTGGAGATGACAGGAGAGGCAACCACAGAGCTGGGCTTGTTAACATCCGTGGAGATGGTGTGAGCTCCCATGTAAGAGAGACCAAGTGGCAGTTCCTAGCCACCAGAAACGAGGAGGGTCCAACTACTATAATACTGGTGTGATCAAGGGGGCTTGATCCATAGGGGCTTGTGCAGAGGTTAATGAAGCATGGAGACTTTAGGAGCAAAGGATGTTTCTTACCATTTTTAATGTTTTTAAAAAAGGACCAAAAGGAAATTCAGAGGAGCAGGAAGCTAATAGTAAAAAGTTGAGATCCTTTGCTAAGTTTTTGAAATTTGAGCCAATTTTCATTTAAACTTTCACTGACCGATGAGATGGCAGGATACCTAGGAGAAAAGACCCTGCAATACTGTGACAAGTACATACTATGACAGTTCCTTCAGTCCTTCTCCAAAAGGGACCCTCAGCCCATTTACTCAAGCAGTGATACACTGGGAAAAAGACATTTCAGGTTCTACGGGGCACAGTGTAGCAGCTGACATTGATGCCTGGAGAACCAAAGCACCATCTTGATCCTTGTGTTATAGTTAGAGTCTAAGGGAGCCAGTTGGCAAATGGAATCCTGGCTAACATCTGACTCAGAGTACATCCACAGAGTCTGTAGTCATTTTCTCAGTCCCCAACTGCATAACTGGAATTGAGATACACTTGGCAGTTGAGTTTACTCCCACAATTGGATCCCTAGTGTTTGGAATAAGGACTGATAATCAGAGTGGGAAAGTCTGAATGGAAACCTCTGAAACTCCCTTCCCGCCCCAGGAAAAATGGTAAATATAAAACAATATTGCACCCCAGAGGCATGGGTGGGGGGGAATTCAGGATGCTTCCGTTCTATCTTCTCACCTTTTTTCCTTCACTTGGGACCAGAATTGCAATTTACAACTCTCCCTGTCTTCTTCAGCACTCTCCTCATATCCTGTCACATTTGAATTTCTCCTGGATTAATTCTCTGGGTTAGTCTTGTCTTAGTATCTGCTTCTCAGTGGATCCAACTAATAAAAGTTATTTTCATTTTGGGGGCAATTACAAACATTGCAATGAACATTTTTATATATCTTGTTGCATATATGTATGTTTTTCATATATATATATATATATATATATATATATATATATATATATACAAGATATTGCTGGGTGTAGAGAAGGTACTATTTAACTTCCATAAAGACTGCCAAAGAAATTGTCAAAGTGATTATACCAAATTACATTAACATCAGCAGTAAATGAGACTGCATGGTTTACACCACATTGTCTTCACCTCTTATTTTAATTATTTTTAAGTTTAGCCATTCTTCTTGTTGTGTGATGTATTTTATTGTGACTTAAATTTTCATTTTCTTGATAACCATTTCAATATCCTCTTTTGTGAAGTGCTTTTCATCTCTTTTACTCCCTTTTCTGTTGGGTTGTCTCTCATTTCTTATTGTTTCGTTGTTTTTACATATTCTGGATAAGAACCCTTTGATTTTATGTTTGAAAATATATTCTCACTCTGTGGCTTGCATTTGATTCTATGATACATACTAATGAACAGATGATTCTAATATAAGTGAAGATCAAATTATTCAGGACTTTCCCTCACATTTATTTAGTGCTTTTTCTTACTTGTTTCCCTGCATTAACATCATGAAGATTCTCCTATGTTAATTTCTAGAAGGTTTATTGTATTATCTATCATTTTTAGAGCTGCAACTCACCTGGAGTTGATCTTTGTGGATTGTGTGAGGTAGGGATTAAGAGTCAAGCTTTTTCTTTTTTTTTCTTAGGAAAATGACCTAGAGCCATGTCTTGTAAAGGATAATACATGGTAATATGCTTCTATCCTAAATTAAGGTTCTGTATTTCTGTTGGTACAGTTCTACTTTCCTTTACATATATGTGTGTCTTTATACCAGTATTGCATTGTCTTAATTACTAGAGCTTTATAATGTCTTGATATCTGGTTGTATAATTCTAATTTTATTCTGTTTCTTCAAAATTGTCTTGGTTATTCTTGGACCTTTTGGGTTTTCATTTAAATTTTAGAATCAGCTTATAAAGTACCATACACAAAAAAGCTCCTGGGATAGATCAATTGTGGGTGGATTGAAATTTTTATAATATTGATCATTGTAATTCATAAATATGATATAATTCTCCATTTATTTTAGATTTTCTTTGATTCCTCCCAGTCACATTTTAGAATTTTCCATGTGGAAGTTTTTCATATCTGGTACTATGATGTCTTTCCTATCAAAATCCTTTAAATTTTTAAAAAATTTTGAATTGTCTTTTGGCGAAATATAGCATAATTACTCTTATATATGGATATAGTGTCTAACAAACTTGCTAAATTTACTTAATTCTAATAGTCTAATTACTTGGGGGGTGAATTTTCTAATAATCATGTTGTCTAAGAATAATGGCAGTTGTATTTTTTCTGCCTTATTTCACTAGTTAGGAAACCTTATACAATGTTGAATAAAAGTGCTGGTTACAAGGAACTTTTTCCTTTATTCAGTCTCAGGAGAAAAGATTTTATTATTTCACAATTATGAATAATGTTTGCAGCAGGAATTTTGTGGATACTCTCTGTCATATTAAGAAAATTTCTTCAATTCCTAGTTTTATGAGTCTTCATAATCAACAAGTGTTGTCACTTAAGAAATGTCTTTTTTTAATCTATTGATATTATCTTATGGTTTTTGTCCTTCCTTTTATTAATTATAACTTACACTGATTTTTGACCATTAGACCAACTTAGCATTTCTGGGGAAAAAAAATTCTTTGTCGTGATATATTAATATACTTTATAGGTCATTAAATAGGGTTTCCTAATTTAATTTTTTGTTTAGAAGCTTTGCATCTATATTCATGAGAAATATTGACCTCTAATTTCCCTTTCATATAATAAACTTAGGTTTCGGTCAGGGTTATTCTCACTTCATTGAATATATTGCAAAGTGATTCCTTTCCTCTGTTTATATTTTCTTGAGTTTGCATAAGAATGGTATTATTTCTCTCTTAAACAGTGCAGACTTTGTGTTTTACTTGGGGGAAGGTTTATAATCTCATATTTAATTTCAAATAAAGTGTTTAATTGTTCTCATTTTAACACCCGCAGTATCTGTCTACAATGCCTATTTTTTCCCTCTAATTTTGGTTATTTGTGTATATTTCCTTTTTATAATGATCAATCCTGTCAGAGATTGATGAACTTTATTAATCTGTTTAAAAATAAACATTTGAATTTGTTAAATCTATGTTATATTTGTTTTACATCTAATTAATTTCTGCTATGTCTTTATTATTTCCTCCCATCTCTGTTCTTTGGATTTTGTTTGCTGTTTGCTTATCTTTGGGTTTTGTTTGCTGTTTGTTAAGAGACATTTAGTTAATTCAATGTTTATTTTTTTCTTTTTATTATATACAGTTAAGGTTATAAATTTCTTTCTAAGTATAGCTTTTCCTGCATCTAAAAGGTTTCTGCATATTTTCATTTTCATTCAGTTTAAAATGTTTTCTGATTTTAATTGTATGTTTTTTTAACCAATGTGTTATTCAAATCTATTGAGTTATAGTACACTGAAATTTAGCAAGTTTCTCTTTCCATGAGAAATTTATAATATTTAATACATTTTACTTTGATCATAATTTTCTTATTTATAGTTCAATTAATTTTCATTTTGGTAGTGCACACAATCAGGAAATAATGTTGGTTCAAGTATATGTATATTATTTTCCATCAAATTGATGAAGGGAACAAAATCAGCTAAGGTAGAGTCTCCAAACAGTGATGCAAAATCCTCAAGAAAGAGTGTTATGTAGAATCATACATTATCCTGATTTTTGTAATACTGATGTTGATACAATAGCGGGATATAACTCTTGCCTTCCAGAATTAGATAGACCATTAAAGGAAAAATAATGTACTTGTAGGAAAAGTAGAGTCCTATAAATCAGAGTTTTTTCTTTTCTTTTTTTTTTTCTATTGCACTCACTCAGGAGTTACTTGGGTGCTATGTTTTCAATGTATCTCATTCTGAGTTCATTTTAGCCAAAAATATGTAGCTAGAATTATATAGTTTGAAGGAATAAAGAAATATCAAGGAGGTTCATATTTATTTTGTTTAGGGTCAGTAATGGTAGATGTTATGCTAAAAATACATTAAAAATGTTTTACCTTCATTCGTTTAATAAATGAGGTAACAAACTACTCAGGGGGGTAAGGACACACTGATTTATGAGACACATTCGGTCCTCAGGGAACTTACTTTTTATTGTTGGATGCATATTATGAACACACAAGCAAATAAGTGATACATGCTAGATCAAAGGAAGTTCTACGAATAAAAATGAAGCTCTGGGTAGAGGATTACAATAAAAGGTAGATTATAGTAGGGCTGCCATTCTAGATAGGTGAGTAGTAAGGGAAGCCTCGCTGAGTAGGTGATATTTGAACAGAGACTGAATAGGTGAAGGAATGTGCCCTGTGGTTCTCAGGGAGAGGAAGACATCAGCAGAGGGAATATCAATGGTAAAGATCTAAAGGTAGGAGTAGTAAACTTTCCCTATTTAAGGAACAGCAGAAAGCCACTGAGGCCAGACATAAGTAGGCAAAGGTGGCATAAGAAGAAGGGCAGAGGTTGACCCACAGATCAGAAAGAATATGTTTTCTTTGTTTCAAGAAATTCAGGATAAGATTTGGCCTATTTATAGTTCTGACCCTAAATATAACTTTGTTGACTTATTTAATATATTCCCAGTAGTCCCTTCAAATTCTGGGAATATAAAAACATTTAGCCAAGGCTTAGATAACTGATGTTTCTAACTCTTGCTTGTGAATAAAATGGATATTGTTGGTTTAGAACATCCATTGTGTTTAGGATGAAGTCTCTAGTAGTTCTCTTAGGACAACGTGGTTATTCAACACTATGGCCTTGCTCTTGAGAGCCCAGAGTTAACTTCTTTACAATAATTAATGACTAGCCAGTCATATCTAGCATAAAAATTTAACAATAGGGGTTTTTGCTATAACTTTAAATAATTGAGAGTATCTTCCAATTCTCTCTCCTGAAATCGTGTGAATAACTTACATGTACTGCGAGGAAAAAAACAAACAACGATCTCCAAAGTTCACATCTAGATTCATAAAACACATTGGCTGATTAAAATTTCTTCATCTGAGAAACATTCCTAGTTTTGGAAACACAGTCCCTGAGTCCCTTGACTCCCAACATACTCTTTTTTTTGGTCTCTTTCTTTTTCCATTGCACTCTTAGATTTATTTAATAGAGACCCAGTAGTACACACTCCTCTACTCATGAAAGAAATTTTGTTTTTTTCTGAATACTTATTTTATACATATTTTTAATCCCTAAATGGTGGTAGAACTTTGTAAAAAAAAGTACTACTGTAATATCACATTCTGCTGGTCATGTTGAAACAACTATAAAAATCCATCTGCAACATTATTAAGAATGTTTTTTGCATGGGAAGATGGGAAATATCTTTCAAAACCTTATAGCAACTTCAGAGAACAAGTATATAGCAGCTCTATTAGAGGAGGAAACGAAAGCTCCCAGAAACATGTACCTTTCACAGAGAAGGCCATGGAGGTAATGGAATTTTCAATTGAGTATTAGAGAGTAGGGTTGGGAAACATTTTTCTCAAGAAGACAACTGCCTAAGTGGCATGACTTAATGATATGACTGCATTTGTTATAAATCTGAGTATATCTACATGACATCAGGATATCTGGGTATAAAGCAAACAATTCCATTACATTTCTGGATGTTTGGGGTTGGGAATCACCTTGCTCTCTGCTCACCAACTCTCATCCCTCATGGAGGGGTCTTTCATTTCTTATGTTCAGGTCTGACCCTTCTCTGAGGCTGTGTAGGACCCTCGGGGGCTATTCCTGAGCCAATGTAGGAGCTGCTTCTTCACAAAGGCAAATACCAATGCCTCCCGCTTGCTTTACGTACCTCATTCTTCTATTCTGACTTCTTGTTAACTTCACTTTTGGCCTCTTATCCTGATCCTCATAGCTCAAACTCTTGCAGAGGCCCTGTTTTTCTTTTCTAAAATAAAAATTGATACTTAATTATAATTTTTTAAATTGCAGAACTCCACATTGAATATCATTACATTCACATACACACACACAAAAAAAAAATTGTGTTCTTCTGGCCTGGGTTCATGAATTTGCACCCTTACTGCTCTGATTTTGAATACATCTTCTTAAATCTGGTCAGTATTCTTTTGTTGACTGTCCTGAATAATGGACTCACCAGGCTTTCTTCTTTCTGGTCCACTCTTACTTATTCTTCTGGTTCCTCCTATTCAGTTTTGTCCTATTTTTCCCAATCCTAGTGAAACAGATTCACATCTACACAGGGTCGACCAGCTGGATATTTGAAAATCTTTAGTTTCGTATAAGAAATAAATGGCTTTTAATCCTTTTTTTCCAGTTTGCTGGTTCTTTGGCCTTCAACACCCTTCCTTGGTCATCCTTGTCCTTCCTTTGTCTCTCATATTCCATTGTTCTTCTTTCCACCAGCTCTCCTCATTAGCCAAGATGGGTCTGCTTATCACTCCCAGTGCATGTAGGGTCCCAACTGCTTCTGAACCCTGGTTCTCAATATCTCTGGCGCATTTCTCTCATCTTCTTTCCTTAATAATGTTGCTAATATTCTTTCGAAGTACCATGTTTCCCCCATTCCACCCTTCTGTGCAAGTACCCTTTAAAGTCTCAGTTTTTCATGATCTGTGTCTCTAATCCCAAGCAATACTTATTTGTCGAATTAATAATTCTCCAAATAAGTTCTGCCTGCCCAGTCACAGCTATGGATCAGAAACTATTTTGGTAGAATAAACTGTTCTCACCTTATTTTGGACTCATGTTGTTTGTCTGTTATGTATTTGTAACAGAATTGATATGCAATAAGCTTTAAGGCAGATAAGCATAGTAAAACTTTTGTTCTCTATATGTAGAGATAATTATCACAAAAATAGTGAATGTTTCCCAAACCCACCAACTTCAAAATAACTTCACTTTAAGCTCATGGAAAAGAGGAGTTATTGACTGAAAGTAGAGTAGCTTCCTACAGTGGGCAGACACCAGTAGTTTTCTGGAAGTGGGCTAAAACCATGCTGCAAAGTTTGCTGAGACTTACATGCATTCAGCCTAACTCTGACCTAAGAGGATATTGGTCATTAGTAGATGAAAAATTTTTGAACTCAGAGGAAATAGTCTGAAAGAAGGCCTAGTGACCTAGTTTAAGATTTCTTTTCTTTCTGTATAATAAATGAACACAATTGAGAAGTGTTGAGGTTATAAAATGTAAAAAATTCATATAATGAAGGGGAATAACTGTTTTTTTTAAGCCTGCCTTTTAAAAATTACAACAGTGTCTGTTTCTTTTGTTGTTATTAATATGCCATTGATTATGTGTCACATTTTGGGCAAATGTAAAAGTGCCATGGAATGTTTCTTTAGTTTTGTATGGTTTGTATGCTTAATATGATGGTGACATCCTTCTGTTGGCATCAGTTCTGCAATTCAGATGATCTTTTTACTGATTTCTATCCAACTTGTGAAATTGACTATAAGCTGCTCTTCACAGTTTGCCAGTAATGTGGAATTTTTGACATAGGAACATATTTCTCTAAACCTCTTTAAACTCTGGATGCACTCCACTGACAGCTTCCGAGTTGTGATAAGTATCCACCTTTTATTTCTAATTTGGAACTTTTCTTGAACTATAACATTATATTTTCTTCAGAGAAAATATTTTAGAGTATACTTAGATGGCAGGTTCATGAATTCCCCGAAGTTTTCACAGGAAATGAAGAATGCAGAGGTCATGTAAACAGAATGATAATGATATCTTCACTGATTGGGAAAACTTAATTTAAAACATATTTTAGTTTGAATAGATTTCAGACAGACTGGACAGATAAAAGGATAAACACACACCCACACTCGTACACACACACACACACACACATATTATCTTGGGGAATGTGATTCAAAATAAAACTCTGTATTTTTGGATATTTGACACTTTCTAAATCAGTATTTGGTTCACATCCTGAGTACTAGAAGGAAAAACAGTGTGTGTTGTGGGTTTTGTTTGTTTTCTGTTCCTTTTGTTATAGTTATCTCTGACATCTATTTATAAAATATGTTTGAGGAGGAGACTGCAGTGGCAATGGGGTGTTCACTTTCCATCATTACATTATTATAATGTGTATGTTTAACTATAATTATGCATACATGTATTAATTTATTACATACACGCATATAATTAAAATAATTTTCAAAATATCATCCTCAATTACATTTCTTATGAAATCACAGGGAAATTTAAATTGAATTCTGACCATGATATTATAAATCCATTGCTATCATTTACTGAAATTATTAATTTGGTATTTGATTTTGTTAGCATTTATTTAACATTTACAAGTACCATATTCTGTTAGGCCTCAGGGATATTAAAGTAGATGAGACATGGATCCTGCCCCCAAGAAGCTTACAGTTTAATAATAAAAAGAGGCATAATATATTTAAACAAAATAAAGATCCGTAACTGTTTTGACAGAAAGTTGAATAAAATATTATTATTAGACTACTTCAGTAGTTCATGAAATAAATGAAAACATGAGAACAAGACCCAGTGGGTGCCAAGTTCCAGATACCAAGTTGAATAAATGGCAATTCCTCTCAGAAATGGTCTGATTGCTTTTAGCAAGTGGGAGACAGTCTCTGGATACCTGGCAGAGGCATGTGCTTGCATGAGCATTCCCCCTCAAATAAAAGGTTTGGTGTAACACTCAAGTGTGTTATTGCCACTTGAATATAATTAATAAAAGATTTATTCTCCATCTCTGGGTTCTAACAGTTTAGAATAAACATCTGAATGTCACTAATTATATAATTTACATCATTTCGAAGCTTCGCCTTTTCTAGCCACATCATTTCTCCTTGTATAGTATTAATGTCCAGGGTTCTGACCCACTGACTATGGATCATAAAGGATTATTTTAAAGATAATTTCATTAAGTTCATCTTGGGTGGTAGCTATACCCTTTCAAGATTGTACTCATATATTTTCCACCAGGGGTCAGAATATACATGTAAGGCTAGTGATGTTCTTTGTAATATATGACCTATGAGTAGTCAAACAATCATATTCTCATATAAACAACCATGTTATAAGATGGTTAATAAAATTAAACATATCTATTTTTTCTGCTTATATCTACATTTAGAGGCTCTGAAAAACCATATCTGGTTATTTTTCTTCAATCTTTGATTTTTGGGGAAACATTGTCTATAATCAGGACACAAATCTACCTCTGGGTGAGATGCCAGCCATGTTTAAAAAAAAAAGAAAAAGTTTTACCCTGTTGCATCTCATCATTCAATGCCCATTGCTGTGAATTCCTTTTCTGATGGGAAAAAGGAAGAAAGGAAGCAAAATGGGAGAGGTCAGGACCAGCTAACACCATGACAATGTACAGGTTTTAGTGAGAAAAAGTATAAGCCCTAGTAAATGAAAGTGAGACTTTAATAATTATCAGAGACTGGAGAAATGATTGTAGATGCCTAGAAGTTGGGGAAGCTTAACGTGACAGTCTTGCATAAAACACAAAATCTCAAGAACTTCCAACCTTCATAGGCTAAAAAAAAAAGTTGAAATAATTAACTAGAGAAAATGTAAACTTTCCATTTATCTGAGACTTGTTTGGAAAAAAATTAATGCTCTGAGAAATTAAACTCTTGATCTGTAGCATTTGCTACTGTAGGGTCTAAAACTATACCACAGATATAGTTGGAACAGATAACACGATCTGCCAAATTAACATTAAAACCTAGTCCAAAATCACTAGAACCCTTGGGGCCCCCAGCAAAAGCAAGCCCTAATCATCACTACATACCCCAAAGCATCATGGATTCCATCAGGATTTTATTAAAGCAAGCTGAAAATGAGCCCACATTAATAGATTACAAACCTCACACAAAAAAATCACCGTGAAGAAGAGTCAACAGATGTAATAAACAGTTTGATTAGTGCCACAAAATTTAAAATACTAGAAGAATCTGAAATAGAAAATAAATATATTTTAAATAATCAAAGAAATTAAAAAGAAGAAAAGCCATAATACATGTAGTTAAAGTACATTGTTGTTTTAATCTACAATATCAGTCTGTATTGAGGGTTTACAAATAAAAAATATAGCCAAAGCTGTCTTTCATACAGAAGCTAAGAGTGAAAGATGAGAAACAGAACTGTCTGGATATGTGATAAGTCTTTTGGGTTTAGAGTTATGTCACAAGTGTCTATCCAGAAACTATAATGAAAATCTTACTGCACCAGGAAAGCAAAGCAATCTGGTCAGGAAATGAAAGAAAACTCAAAAAAGTTCAAACAAGCAAAAGTGAAGTGAGAAAGAGAACTATTGTTTAATCTCTGTGTCTAACAGAGTTGTTTTGGAAATACAAGAAGTAGAAAGTATTTTTCTTCCTGGAAAGTTCAATAGTTTAAGCTTAAAACCTCATTACAAGGAAACATAACAATGATGGAAGTGAAATTTTGCTACTATGGAACATATTTTCATGATAAATGATAAATTAGCCTTGATCCATGAAATAAGACTTCATAATCTTTTCCCGTTTGTTGTTTTATATGGTTATTTAGTTATAAACTAGCACATAGCATTTGATTTGGAGAAACAGAGGAAGATCTTCGCATTTGAGGAATGATGTTTATGGAAGTATATTTCTCCATGGCATACTATTGGGGTAATAGTTTTTTGGAAAACATCTTGGCATTTTTTTTTTGTACTGGAAAAGTGTTACAATCAACATGTAAAACTAGATGCATCAATGAAAAAAGCATGAGCCTGTTCTTTTTCCGTGGGACATTATGAGGATTAAGGAAGTTAGACTTGAGATTTCTTTCAATCTGGTGAAGGAAAAACATTGTCTGTCTGATTGATTTTCCATTGCTCACCAGTTCAAATGCGATAAAATTTAACCATTTAGCTTGGGCAGCAGTGCCATCACAAGCCCTGCTCCTTAATCAAACCCCTTCATGACTCCTTTTTCATTTGTTCATATTTTTCCCTCTACCAAATTCCTTCAACCATCTTTTTATCCATATTTCCGCTCAATCCTCTGACCTCTTTTTAACAAATTCTTACTCAGCAAATTCCTACTCATCTTTCAAGGTCCAATTTAAATTCCCTCTCTCTCATTCACAGGCAAACACACACACACATACACACCTCCCCTAAGAATTAATTACTTCTACAACTTTCTCTCTGCCTTTCCATGGCACTTTAAATCTCACTTTATTATAACATATCAGCTTCTCTTGGAGTTATTTATTTATGCGTCTGTCCCCTCCAGTGTGAGTGAACTCCCTCAATTTAGCTTTCTACAAATACAAGACTTGGCTGTTAAAGACACATCTGATCATGCTAAATTGAAGAAAAAAGAAACTTGGCAAAAGGAGAACATTAAGAAAACAATTTCTCTAGTCTCTTTGACTATAGAAATAGAAAATAAATAAAATTTTCTATTTTATCACCCCGAGCTCTTAGACATGTTTTCTTTAATAGGATGAGAAAAATATGCCATAGAATAAATGGATCTGAGAAGCACAATCTATTGGCGGTACCATTAGAAGCCATTTAACTTAGTTTTGGATTTTCTACACGTAATCTAGATGTTGGTATCTAGATATTTATGATGATGGGCTTCTATTGGTGAAAGCAAACTTTCTTGAATTCAAATCCTGACTCCACTAATGAGCTTTGTGATACTTGACAAGTTACTTAACCTCTCTATGCCTTAGGTTCTTCATGTAAAATTGGGAAAATAATAGTAACTACTTCATAAATTGTTATGAGGATTAAATGAGTTAATATATATAAACTGTTAAGGACAGTATTGGCACACAGAAAACATTTTATAAGCAGTTATAATTATGGCAAAGTTTTAGAAGATCCTCTACATTTTTTTCCACAAGGTCAGTGAAAGATGACTCTATAGATTTAAATCAAGGTAAAATGGAATGTAAGATTCATAAGAGTAGTTTTTACAAGTTAGAGTACATCAGCTTAAAATATGCAACAAATCCCCAAATGCTAATAAAAGTTAAAAACATACAAATATATTAATGGGTTTTGTTATTCTCTGAATAATTTATTTGGGCATATCTTTCTCTTTACTTACCTGATTAAGGTAAACATGTAGAATCAGGAGAAAGTACAGTTAGAAAAGCTTGCCATTCTTGCCTAAGCAATTTGAAATTAAGCAAGCCCTGTCCAGAGACTAGACTTTACCCCTAAACTGTTAACTTGATTAGAACTGAAACCTTGCTATTGTATTTTAATCCTAATAACTTTTCATCTGATTCTTGAATTCATGGATAACTACGTTTCAGG
Source organism: Tamandua tetradactyla (assembly GCF_023851605.1). Lineage (NCBI taxonomy): Eukaryota > Metazoa > Chordata > Mammalia > Pilosa > Myrmecophagidae > Tamandua > Tamandua tetradactyla. The sequence continues at coordinate 118,736,019 of NC_135332.1, forward strand.
GCCTTACTTCCAATTTGGAAGATAATATACCAGGAGGAAAAAACCTTATATGAATTGAGCCAAATGGATTTCATTCAGTTCTGTCCTTTTGAACGTATAATTTTTCTTCACAATAACTTGGAAAGTAGAACAGTCCTACAAATCCATCACACACATACATACACACAAAAGTCTTCTTACCATACGTATTCTTTTACAGTTAACACTTGATATGATCCCAGGTCTATGCTTGTATACATTTATTTCAAATTATCATACACATGACCTTTTTTATTGTTTAAAAGCTTCTTTTTTTTTCTCACTGTCAAATTCTATTTCTGTAATTCTTAACCTCAGAAATCGATAGAAGGTAATGGTTTCTAATAAAAATTGTATGGCTTTTTCATTTCTTGGAAAGTAAATGTTCATAGGTGCTCTCTCCCACGTGGAGAGGTAGAAATAGCTGTCACTACCCAAAGGCAGAAACTCAGAAGTTGGCGTTTTGCCTGTGACTTGGCAGGCCTGTTAAATAACCCTTGAGGAAAAACAGATTTCAACCATATCAAACAAAGTGAAAGAGCAAATTCAGAAAATGGTATTCTCCCTTTGGTAAAACCCCATGAATACTAGCTGTGTCCATAAATGGATTGAAAGTAATGAGAGGCTGGAATATTCATTAGTCACGTAGGCATTTTCGATCTTTCCTGTTGAAAACCACCAGAGACAAAGAATAAGGACAGACACCATGCACGTACATAGGATCTCTCAAGTTGCCTCATAGACAAATGTTATAATCTGTGGATTTGTGTCAAATATTTTTTACTATTACTTTTACGTTAAGTAAGATGTCATATGTTATAACAACTACATAATGACACGCTGCAGTCCAAGCCCAGTTGATTCTTCTCTCTTGAAGCTTAAGAGGCATTAGAACATACCTTCTTAAGTAGAAAATCAGCAACACAGAGTCTGGGTTTTTCTCGTCTCCATTCTTTGACTACTCCCACTTCCAGAGCTAAAGGCAAGAATTTTTTCCTGAAGGATGGATATGCAGCTTCTGCACTGAGGTATGCAGTTTTCCAAAGGCCAGATACACAATGTTCCTCTGTGGAGAGTATAATTAGTTCATAATCGTTTTGGAATAGAAAGAGAGGATCAAGTTTCTTGGGTTTTTTTGCAGTGTTACAAAGTTAGTGGATATTAATTGTGAAACACGAGAGGATACTTTTTTAAAGACTTCACGTATCAGTTAGATGTCATTTTCAATGGATTTCCTTTTTTTCATAGCGATAATGATTGTACAAAAGTTCTAAAATCATTCACACATCTGGAAAAGAGAAATAAAAAGCAAGAATTACCAAATTTTCATAGTATACTGAAAGGTGTTAGTAGAATAAATGTATAACGAGATGATTTAAAGTTACAACATCATGTCATCATCTTATCCACAAATATGTCCTTATAATTATGAAAATCCCAAATGACTAAAGCCATGTCTGTTAATTCCGTAATTCATTTAGCTTCTCTTTTATGGCCAAAAGCTCTGTAAGCTGTTAGGGACATAAGAAATTTATCCCACTACCCCGGAAAATCCCAGAGAGGGATGGATGATGCCACTTCCTATCACCAAGAAAATATAGTAGTGCCTTCTTAGTTGAAGCAGAATTCTGATGAAAGCCAGCTGTTTAGTAAGTTTCAAACTAAATGATTGCCCAATTGGTGAAAATGTCTCGAGATAATTACCAAGTTAAATCTCATAAAGTGAATGTGGCATTAAATAAGCATTGTAGGCTACATTTGGAGTTGCACTATGACATGCATTTTTGAGCCATTTTTGGATAAATAGTCCATTCAAAATTCATTCCAGTGCATGCCCTTCCCACCTTTCCTGGACTTTATAAGTTAGAATGAAAGCTAGTTACATTTCTCCTTTCCTCTGCAAGTTACAGATCCCAGGAGAGGGTCAGCCTGACATTTTTCTTTTTTGAGACAAGCTTGTCAAATGACAATTTTGTTGAAGTGATAAATGATTATTTTATTTAGGGTATAATATAATTTTAAGGCAGTCAGAAACAAGCATTGCATCATTCTGAGGTGGTACCTAGTAGCAATATTTTATACCAAGCAAGTACCTTACTTCATATACCTTTTTTGCAAGCAATTAAATACCTAAGTGAAAATAAGACTATGATCAGAATTTTTCACTAGTAGTTTTATGCTCAAAAAATAAGTTGTGTAGCAGCTACTGAAAAAGGAAAGGCATAATCAGTGAAGGTGAATTTAATTTTTTTCTCTCACTTTGAAAAATTCAGTATCAGAGATATGTTGTAATAGTAGACTTTGCAATCATGAACTAATCTTAAATGCGAATATTGTACTTGCTCTGTTAAAAAATTGTAAGAGCAAGCCTTGCAAATATGATATTAAAGATAAAGGTGTCAGATTATGTCAACTGTTAAACTCAATAATAAATAAATAAAAGGTCATCTTTGACACGGTTTTGTTTTGTTCTAAAAGCCTTGAACTAATTTGGCCTGGGTTTTCACTTAGAAATACAGCTAATGCCAAATTTAGTGTGAAAAAAGGGACTTCCCACAGTTTCAAAGAAAACAGGACATTGTAACTTGTCTCTTTCAATTTTTATTTCTTTAGGAATATGGATAAAGAATAGTTTTAATAGCCTAAGTAGAAAAGGAGAGCAAGAAGGGTCTGTAATACCTTTGCTCCTAATTCTGCTTCAAAGTGTCATTAAGTTGACTATTGAGAGATACTAGATTTACAGTATCAAAGATTCTAAAGAAGATGAAACATTTCTTTAGCACCATACTTACTGTCTCCAAAATTGATGCAAAAGATAATATTTGCCTTACAAATTGTACACTGTTCATAACATTATTGAGTTTCTATTAAAGAACTGTACAGAACCTAGGTATTTTTAAAATATCACATTTTTTTTCTGTGTCACAGATTATTCACAACAGAAACATGAACAAAAAAACATTGTGTATGATGATAAAATGAATTTAAAAACTCGCTTGTCTACATTCACAATTATGCTAGATTTAGTGACATACGTAAAGCTATGATTAAACAACTTATCAATTTTAGTTACATAAAGCACCGTAGTGATATCATGGAGAGGTTTGATTGAGGAAGGGAATTAATTCAGTTAAATGAGATATAATGTGTACCTTTTGTTAATAACTTTGCCTTGTCTTTTAAAGGCTTACTCCAAATTGCCAGTAGACTTACCAAAAACCACCATTAAAATAGTTTCAGTATATAGCTTTTAAGGTGTGACTGTGTGATTGTGCAAACCTTGTGACTGACACTCCCTTTATCCAGTGTATGGACAGATAAGTAAGAAAATAAGGACAAAATAATGAATAAGTGATGGGGGTAATGGAGGGAATGGGATGTTTATTTTTATATTTAATTTTATTCTCTTTTTTTTTAGAGTAATCAAACATTTCAAAAATCAATTGTGATGAATGCACAGCTAGATGATGATATTGTGAACCATTGACTGTATACTTTGGATGATTACATGGTATGTGAATATATAATATATATCAATAAAATTGCATTAAAAATAGTTTAGGATTTTAAGAGGGAGATTTCCAATTGTTAAATGCAAAATCATAGGCCTCAATAAAAGGAATTTGGTAATCCTCACTATTTGCCCTAATTTGTGAAGATTCGTCATCATATGTCAGGTGAAGTTCATGCACTAAGCCTTGCCTCCCTGCTACCCGAGCAACATATTCTCCAACATCACTGCATTTTTAGAGGATACACAAAGTTCTTAAAAAGTTCATCTGCAAAGAAGTGGGAAAAAAATATTTTCTCTCTGGCTTTTTAGCTCTTTTCAATATTTATGTACTGTGGTTAAAGTGCCTGAGCCATTTAAATAAGCATTAGATTTGTATCTTTTTTTTTAATTTTTAAAGGCATGAGTCCTGATTACAGAGAGGCCCAGAAAAATGCTAGATTGTAGTAAATAAGAATGGCAGTGACAGCGTCTTCTTGGCATTATTTTCAACAATATGTAAATAAGTTAATGACTAAATTTTCTGTTGTATATGGGCCATGACTGAAATTTAATAGGACACAATTTTCAAAATATGTAGCAGCTGAAAAAACTTTCGGTTAACACTGGTTCAATTTTATTTGGCCCTACAAACTGTCTGAAGGGCAGCTCAGATTCACCTGCATGATTCTTCAAAATGACAACTTTATTTGAGTGGATAGTTAGCTCTGAAGACTGGAAGAGTTGCTGTACTGCGTTCAAAAGCATGTTAAGTAGGGGAAATGAATTTCCAGCTATAAATCTCATCAGACAAAAATGTATTTTTTTAACAGATAAAATTGTTAAATAGCATTTAGAAATGTTAGTTTTCTGAATTAGTTTAACCAATCTAAAATCAAAATAGACTAAAGTCAAATTGATTCTAATTAGTATTTGAAGCATAGGGTTCAATTTATAGGATTTGTTAAGAAAAAGTCAAAGTAGTTGCATTTACTAAGCCCTTTAATTTAGAAATGTTCTGTCATGTAGGTAAGTTCTGAGATATTTTTTCAATATATGTTGCTAAGATTTTCATTTTCATATAACAAAGTGTGCACAACAGTAATCTTCATTTGGATTACCCTAAGAGCCTTTGATTATGGAAAACATTTTTTTTTTTTTTTGCATGGACAGGCACCGGAAAGATTAGGGAGTACATTTTAACAATATTTTAGTTATTTCTCCATTTCCGCGCTAAGACTGATTAATGTTTCTAGACAGGGTCCTGAGAGCACACTAAAGTGACTCCGTTACATTCCTTGTAATCTTAATGAGACTCTTCTTCTGGCTTTGTAATGATTTTATTCATCTCTTATTGAATTGACTCCTTATCCAGTTTCCCATATGGTAAATGTTTTCTGCAACCTCTCACTCTCAGACCAAGCTAAAAGTCCTTATCTCAAGTGCTGAATAAATGCTTTTCTCTTTCCCCTCTATCAGGATTCAGTCTTCTCACCTTTGCCTTCACTTTTGCCAAAACCTTGCTCTGACAATTACCTTGCAACTTCCATCTATCAATGAGGCTAAAATTTCTGCCTAAAATCTATGTTCTCTCAATGCTTTTCCTTTCATTTACTAATAAATTTATTAAATGAGTCGTTAAATATTGCACAACTTCCCCTCTTGCAATCCAACTCCTTTCTTCTACTTTGTTGAAATTTGTTTATGGAAAAAAATAAGTTACTGATAACTGCCTGATAGCAAAAGGGGAAGCAGCATAAATTAGTGGTTGATAATACAGTCTCTGAAGCAGACAGCCTGTGTTTGAACTGTCACTTTCTTTTACTAGATATGGTAGCTTTGGCGCATTTCTTAACTTCTCTGTGCTGCAGTCCCTCGTCTGTAAAATGGAGAACATAATAGCATCAACCTCATACGCTTGTTGTGAGGATTAAACAAAATATTTGTGAAACACTTAGAACAGTACTCAGCACATGGAAAGCACTAAAAGGTATCTATTAAAGAAAATAAATTCTGCTCATTTTTTTTTCTCTATTTTTCTCCTTTTCAACTTCTCAGTAGCATTTAATATTGATATACCCTTTCTAGAAGTTCTTCACCCTAGGTGAAATTGTGCAGCCCAGCAAGTAACAGGTGGAAACAATAGAAGATCCAAGATATTAAGAACGTTTGGTTAGCGATTATTATTTAATTAAAATGTCCAACTTTGGGGTTCTGTCTAGGAAAAGAGACATGTAAAGTGAAAATTGAAGCTGTAAATTTAGGAGACTGAGAATTTTGAGAGATTAGACGTTATCATGAGAATAGGTAATGGAAATGAAGGGAATAGTGGTTGAGGTGGAGAGGGGATGATTTAGACTTGAAAAGGTCCACAAATTGTTTTTCTGTCATTTTAAATTTCACTCCGGATGATGGTAGATTATGGATGTGGGGAAGACCACTGTGGGTTAAGGTTCCCAGGGGCTCCTGAAAGTTAGACAATGGAGAAGGAAGGTGAGGTGCTGGGTTAAGCACAATTCCAATTATACATTATGGATTCTTTGGATTTCTTTCATTTATCCATTGTATCTGCTTTCTGGCCATGGATTTTTTTTCCATTTTGGGCAACTTCACCACAAACTAGGCAAAATACGAATAAATATTAAATCATTCTACGTGTGTGTCTGTAAATGGACCTCTTGTGAAAGGATTAAGTGGGTGAATGAAAGGGAATATGTATAAAAGTATCTTTAAAGTAATACATTTGGGTGATCTATCAATTTTAATAACCATTGCTATCTTAGAGTTGGCTGTTCTTCATTCTCATAATGTCCCAGCATGACATATTGTGGTTTTACTTATTCTACTTTCTGAGACAATCAAATAGAAAAATGAAGGTGCTTGAACGAGGTCATCCACGAGATTTGCAGTTGAATCGGCATGAGAACTAACAGTTCCTAACTTCCACTCTAAACCCTATGCCTTCTGAGTTGTAATAGCCCCCAAGGGAAAATAACTGTGGACAGGTTTCTGGAGGTTGAAATTGTCTTCCAAACTGGGGTGATTATATTTCAAAAAATCCAAACACAATTTGTTTTGGTCCTTACAGTGTTGTTGATATGTTTACAGTTCATCTGCTGCTGAAACAGCAGTAGAGCCGAGTCTTTGAAGTGCTGGGTTATGTGTATATTGGCAGAATTGAAGACAAACAATGCCAAACTACTCCTAAAAAGATTAAACTGTTAACCACAAATACAAGGTTTCAGTTGGGAAGATTTATTTGTTGCTGACCGTATTAGCCATTGTAGTTCATGTTGGCTCTGGGAAAGTAACACCTTGGTTATGGGCCAATATGCTGTGTTGGAAGAACTATTGAATTTATAGGATGGATGCTATGACAGTGCATATTTTCGTGACACCAGTTAATGAAGAAATCACAACATGTTCTGCTGACTGTTAGCCTTTAAGCTTCTTTTTGGCACTTTAAGAGTTTAAACTCTCAGATGCACTGTTTCTCAGCTTTCATTCCATTTGTTACTCTTAGGTCATAAACTAAAATGTGATCCATAAAGTGTGCTGCTTATGGGCATCATTGTATTTGAGAACTTTTCCAGCAGCCACTTGAGATAAAAGATAATGGATGGGATAGTGGTGGGCTAGTGGAATTGGAGTGATGTTGTAAGGGAAGGGAGGGAGGGTAAAGGAATTGGCATTTGCCAAGGACTAATCTTGTGGCTGAGTAATGACCTAAGCCCCTCACCTATCTTATTAAAGAGTTACAGAAATCTTAAAAGATAGCATTTTTTTTTTACCCCCACTTTAAAGATGAGGATGCTAAAGATCGTAAGTGTAACATTTTGTGCCTAATGGTACAGTGAAAGGACACAGCAGAATCAAGATTGGATCCGAGTGCTAACTGCATCAAAAGCCAAGTTTTTTATGACACCTTGAAGAAAACCAGATGGGCAATGATTCTACATTGACATATAAGCATGCTTATAATTCTGGTTTAATGTCTGTTTTGCCCTAATAATCTGTACGATTTGACAAAAAGAATATGTTCTGTCTCTAATGATCAGCATATTTTCTCCCAGCACCTAGTATCTATCAACTACTACTAGGAGTTAGGTAAATATCAAATAAACAGGTGAATCTAAATGAATCAATACTCTTGAATCCTAAAATGGACTGAATGGACAAGAACTGGTCAGTGAATATATATAGAGACCCCAAAGTATGAAGAATATTTAGTTGGTAGTGAACGCGTGGACAAGCTGTGGGGTCCCAGCTAGGTAAAGTCAGAATTGTAGGCATGAATTTGCAGGACTGTGTGACATGGGGAAAGAGTGTAGTTCAAGAATGTGGAGGTCATTCAAAGATTTTGATGGTCCTACAAGCATATTGTAGTGTGACCATCACTTGACACCCCTCAAAATCATGAAGCATGGAAAGTTTAGAGATGGAAATGATTGCCTAGCAGTTTGTTCACTGCTTTCCACCTCCCCATAAAAAATTGGCTTTCAAAAGATCGAAGCAACTCAATTGACCATTAATAGGTGAATGGTTAAACCACCATACTGAAAAGGAACGAAGTTTTTTTTTTTTTTTTTATTAATTAACGGAAAAAAAAGAAATTAACACAACATTTAGAAATCATACCATTCTACATATGCAATCATTAATTCTTAACATCATCACATAGATGCATGATCATCGTTTCTTAGTGCATTTGCATCGGTTTAGAGGAACTAGCAACACAACAGAAAAAGATACAGAATGTTAATATAGAGAAAAGAAATAAAAGTAATAATAATAGTAAAAAACAAAACAAAACAAAACAAAACGAAAAAAACCCTATAGCTCAGATGCAGCTTCATTCAGTGTTTTAGCATGATTACTTTACACTTAGGTATTATTGTGCTGTCCATTTTTGAGTTTTTGTATCTAATCCTGTTGCACAGTCTGTATCCCTTCAGCTCCAATTACCCATTATCTTACCCTGTTTCTAACTCCTGCTGGACTCTGTTACCAATGACATATTCCAAGTTTATTCTCGAATGTCCATTCACATCAGTGGGACCATACAGTACTTGTCCTTTAGTTTTTGGCTAGACTCACTCAGCATAATGTTCTCTAGGTCCATCCATGTTATTACATGCTTCATAAGTTTATCTTGTCTTAAAGCTGCATAATATTCCATCGTATGTATATACCACAGTTTGTTTAGCCATTTTTCTGTTGATGGACATTTTGGCTGTTTCCATCTCTTTGCAATTGTAAATAACGCTGCTATAAACATTGGTGTGCAAATGTCCGTTTGTGTCTTTGCCCTTAAGTCCTTTGAGTAGATACCTAGCAATGGTATTGATGGGTCATATGGCAATTCTATATTCAGCTTTTTGAGGAACCGCCAAACTGCCTTCCACAGTGGTTGCACCATTTGACATTCCCACCAACAGTGGATAAGTGTGCCTCTTTCTCTGCATCCTCTCCAGCACTTGTCATTTTCTGTTTTGTTGATAATGGCCATTCTGGTAGGTGTGAGATGATATCTCATTGTGGTTTTGATTTGCATTTCTCTAATGGCCAGGGACATTGAGCATCTCTTCATATGCCTCTTGGCCATCCATATTTCCTCTTCTGGTAGATGTCTGTTCAAGTCTTTTTCCCATTTTGTAATTGGGTTGGCTGTCTTTTTGTTGTTGAGTTGAACAATCTCTTTATAAATTCTGGATACTAGACCTTTATCTGATATGTCATTTCCAAATATTATCTCCCATTGTGTAGGCTGTCTTTCTACTTTCTTGATGAAGTTCTTTGATGCGCAAAAATGTTTAAATTTGAGGAGCTCCCATTTATTTATTTCCCTCTTCAGTGCTCTTGCTTTAGGTTTAAGGTCCATAAAACCGCCTCCAATTGTAAGATTCATAAGATATCTCCCTACATTTTCCTCTAACTGTTTTATGGTCTTAGACCTAATGTTTAGATCTTTGATCCATTTTGAGTTAACTTTTGTATAGGGTGTGAGATACGGGTCTTCTTTCATTCTTTTGCATATGGATATCCAGTTCTCTAGGCACCATTTATTGAAGAGATTGTTCTGTCCCAGGTGAGTTGGCTTGACTGCCTTATCAAAGATCAAATGTCCATAGATGAGAGGGTCTATTTCTGAGCACTCTATTCGATTCCATTGGTCGATATATCTATCTTTATGCCAATACCATGCTGTTTTGACCACTGTGGCTTCATAATATACCTTAAAGTCCGGCAGCGCGAGACCTCCAGCTTCGTTTATTTTCCTCAAGATGTTTTTAGCAATTCGGGGCAACCTGCCTTTCCAGATAAATTTGCTTATTGGTTTTTCTAATTCTGAAAAATAAGTTGTTGGGATTTTGATTGGTATTGCATTGAATCTGTAGATCGGTTTAGGTAGGATTGACATCTTAATTATATTTAGTCATCCAATCCATGAACACGGTATGCCCTTCCATCTATTTAGGTCTTCTGTGATTTCTTTTAGCAGTTTTTTGTAGTTTTCTTTATATAGGTTTTTTTGTCTCTTTAGTTAAATTTATTCCTAGGTATTTTACTCTTTTAGTTGCGATTGTAAATGGGATTCGTTTCTTGATTTCCCCCTTAGCTTGTTCATTACTAGTGTATAGAAATGCTACACATTTTTGAATGTTGATCTTGTAACCTGCTACTTTGCTGTACTCATTTATTAGCTCTAGTAGTTTTGTTGTGGATTTTTCCGGGTTTTCGACATATAGTATCATATCGTCTGCAAACAGTGATAGTTTTACTTTTTCCTTTCCAATTTTGATGCCTTGTATTTCTTTTTCTTGTCTAATTGCTCTGGCTAGAACCTCCAACACAATGTTGAATAATAGTGGTGATAGTGGACATCCTTGTCTTGTTCCTGATCTTAGGGGGAAAGTTTTCAATTTTTCCCCATTGAGGATGATATTAGCTGTGGGTTTTTCATATATTCCCTCTATCATTTTAAGGAAGTTCCCTTGTATTTCTATCTTTTGAAGTGTTTTCAACAGGAAAGGATGTTGAATCTTGTCAAATGCCTTCTCTGCATCAATTGAGATGATCATGTGATTTTTCTGCTTTGATTTGTTGATATGGTGTATTACATTAATTGATTTTCTTATGTTGAACCATCCTTGCATACCTGGGATGAATCCTACTTGGTCATGATGCATAATTCTTTTAAACTGTTGTTGGATACAATTTGCTAGAATTTTATTGAGGATTTTTGCATCTATATTCATTAGAGAGATTGGTCTGTAGTTTTCTTTTTTTGTAATATCTTTGCCTGGTTTTGGTATAAGGGTGATGTTGGCTTCATAGAATGAATTAGGTAGTTTTCCCTCTGCTTAGATTTTTTTGAAGAGTTTGAGGAGAGTTGGTACTAATTCTTTCTGGAATGTTTGATAGAATTCACATGTGAAGCCGTCTGGTCCTGGACTTTTCTTTTTAGAAAGCTTTTGAATGACTAATTCAATTTCTTTACTTGTGATTGGTTTGTTGAGGTCATCTATGTCTTCTTGAGTCAAAGTTGGTTGTTCATGTCTTTCCAGGAACCCGTCCATTTCATCTAAATTGTTGTATTTGTTAGCGTAAAGTTGTTCATAGTATCCTGTTATTACCTCCTTTATTTCTGTGAGGTCAGTAGTTATGTCTCCTCTTCCATTTCTGATCTTATTTATTTGCATCCTCTCTCTTCTTCTTTTTGTCAATCTTGCTAAGGGCCCATCAATCTTATTGATTTTCTCATAGAACCAAGTTCTGGTCTTATTGATTTTCTCTATTGTTTTCATGTTTTCAATTTCATTTATTTCTGCTCTAATCTTTGTTATTTCTTTCCTTTTGCTTGCTTTGGGATTCGTTTGCTGTTCTTTCTCCAGTTCTTCCAAATGGACAGTTAATTCCTGAATTTTTGCCTTTTCTTCTTTTCTGATATAGGCATTTAGGGCAATAAATTTCCCTCTTAGCACTGCCTTTGCTGCGTCCCATAGGTTTTTATATATTGTGTTTTCATTTTCATTCGCCTCTAGGTATTTACTAATTTCTCTTGCAATTTCTTCTTTGACCCACTTGTTGTTTAAGAGTGTGTTGTTGAGCCTCCACATATTTGTGAATTTTCTGGCCCTCCGCCTATTATTGATTTCCAACTTCATTCCCTTATGATCCGAGAAAGTGTTGTGTATGAGTTCAATCTTTTTAAATTTGTTAAGACTTGCTTTGTGACCCAGCATATGGTCTATCTTTGAGAATGATCCATGAGCACTTGAGAAAAAGGTGTATCCTGCTGTTGTGGGATATAATGTCCTGTAAATGTCTGTTAAGTCTAGCTCATTTATAGTAATATTCAGATTCTCTATTTCTTTATTGATCCTCTGTCTACATGTTCTGTCCATTGATGAGAGTGGGGAATTGAAGTCTCCGACTATTATGGTATATGTGTCTATTTCCCTTTTCAGTGTTTGCAGTGTATTCCTCACGTATTTTGGGGCATTCTGGTTCGGTGCGTAAATATTTATGATTGTTATGTCTTCTTGTTTAATTGTTCCTTTTATTAGTATATAGTGTCCTTCTTTGTCTCTTTTAGCTGTTTTACATTTGAAGTCTAATTTGTTGGATATTAATGTAGCCACTCCTGCTCTTTTCTGGTTGTTATTTGCATGAAATATCTTTTCCCAACCTTTCACTTTCAACCTATGTTTATCTTTGGGTCTAAGATGTGTTTCCTGTAGACAGCATATAGAAGGATCCTGTTTTTTAATCCATTCTGCCAATCTATGTCTTTTGATTGGGGAATTCAGTCCATTAACATTTAGTGTTATTACTGTTTGGATAATATTTTCCTCTAACATTTTGCCTTTTGTATTATATATATCATATCTGATTTTCCTTCTTTCTACACTCTTCTCCATACCTCTCTCTTCTGTCTTTTTGTATCTGACTCTAGTGCTCCCTTTAGTATTTCTGGCAGAGCTGGTCTCTTGGTCACAAATTCTCTCAGTGACTTTTTGTCTGAGAATGTTTTAATTTCTCCCTCATTTTTGAAGGTCAATTTTGTTGGATATAGGAGTCTTGGTTGGCAGTTTTTCTCTTTTAGTAATTTAAATATATCATCCCACTGTCTTCTAGCTTCCATGGTTTCTGCGGAGAAATCTACACAAAGTCTTATTGGGTTTCCCTTGTATGTGATGGATTGTTTTTCTCTTGCTGCTTTCAAGATCCTCTCTTTCTCTTTGACCTCTGACATTCTAACTAGTAAGTGTCTTGGAGAATGCCTATTTGGGTCTAATCTCTTTGGGGTGCACTGCACTTCTTGGATCTGTAATTTCAGGTCTTTCATAAGAGTTGGGAAATTTTCAGTGATAATTTCTTCCATTAGTTTTTCTCCTCCTTTTCCCTTCTCTTCTCCTTCTGGGACACCCACAACACGTATATTTGTGCGGTTCATATTATCCTTGAGTTCCCTGATACCCTGTTCAAATTTTTCCATTCTTTTCCCGATAGTTTCTGTTTCTTTTTGGAATTCAGATGTTCCATCCTCCAAATCACTAATTCCATCTTCTGTCTCTTTAAATCTATCATTGTAGGTATCCATTGTTTTTTCCATCTTTTCTACTTTATCCTTCACTTCCATAAGCTCTGTGATTTGTTTTTTCAGTTTTTCTATTTCTTCTTTTTGTTCAGCCCATGTCTTCTTCATGTCCTCCCTCAATTTTTTCGATTTCGTTTTTGAAGAGGTTTTCCATTTCTGTTCGTATATTCAGCATTAGTTGTTTCAGCTCCTGTATCTCATTTGAACTATTGGTCTGTTCCTTTGACTGGGCCATATTTTCAATTGTTTGAGCATGATCCGTTATCCTCTGCTGGCATCTGGGCATTTAGTCAGACTTCCCTGGGTGTTGGACCGAACAGGCTGAAAGACACTTCTGTGAAATCTCTGGGTTCTGTCTTTCCTATCCTGCCCAGTAGGTGGCGCTCGTGGCACACGTTTGTCTGCGGGTTCCACCAGCAAAAGGTGCTGTGGGTCCTTTAACCTTGGAAAACTCTCGCTGTGGGGGAGTTTCGCCAGCCGAAGCAGCTTGGAAGAATGCCAGCCGGCCCGGGGGTCCGAACGCGGGTGAGGGTCACCGGCCGCCACACCCTGGGAGAGCGCCCAACCGAATTTCCTAGTTGGCCCGTGGTGCCAAGCGTGGTGGCAGGGCGCCAGCCGCCGCGGCCCGGGAGAGTGCACCGTTCCCAGGCGGACCGGGGAGTCACGTGTTTGGAAGGGACCCCCCAGTCACCATTCTCCGCAGTCTGGGGATTTCTGACCCAACTCTCTCAGTTGGTCCAGGAGGCCTCAGGTGTTGGGGGTGCCAGCCGCTGCGGCCTGAGGGGACTGCCTAACCAATTCTGCCAGCTGGCCTGGGAAGGAGGAAGGGAGGGACTCCGGCCGCTTGCTGTCCCGCCCGGGAAAGCCTGCGCCCCTCGGCGATCTCACCGGAGCTGGTTCTCCCAGACAGTCAGACGTTCCAGGATGGGGTACGCCGTCCCTTCGATCTCCATCATGGCTCCGGGAGCTGCTCTGTATCGTCTCCACTCCCCCAGTAGCTGTTCTGGAGGAGGAAAGGTGAGGGTGGCAAGGCTGTCGAGGACGGTGGCAGAGGAGCTGGTGTAGGCGGCAGAGGGCACAGTGGTGGTTGGAGAGCCGCCAGAGCAGGAGGGGAAAGAGAAGGGCAAGATGGTGGGAGCGCCGCTGGCGGAGAAGGGGGAAGAGGAGGGCTGGCTGGCTGGCGGCGGGAGCGCTGCCAGTAGAGAAGGGGGAAGAGGAGGGCTGGCTGACTGGTGGCGGGAGTGCCGCCGGCGGAGAAAGAGGGAGAGGAGGGCTGGCTGTCTGGCGGTGGGAGCGCCGCCGGCGGAGAAAGAGGGAGAGGAGGGCTGGCTGGCTGGTGGCGGGAGTGCCACTGGCGGAGAAAGAGCGGAATGAAGTTTTGATACATGCGACAACATGGATGAACTTGAAGACATCATGTTGAATGGAATAACCAGACACAAAACGACAAATGACGCGTGAGTACTGATATGAAATATTTTGCGTAAGCAAAGTCATAGAGTCAGAAACTAGAATACAGGTAACCAGCGGCTGGGATGGGCATAGGGAATAGGGATTTAATGCTTAATGGGTACAGAATTTCTGTTTGGGGTGAGAGAAAAGTTTCGGTAATAGATGGTGTTTGATGATAACACCACATTGTGAATGTAACGGACACCACTGGATTATATATTTGACTGTGGGTAAAAGGAGAAATTTTAGGTGTGTATATATATATATATATATATATATATATATATATATATATATATATATATATTTATTACTAGAATATATATATTATATATAGAATATATATAGAGAGAATATATATATATATATTACCAGAATAAAAATTTTGATGAATAGCCATAAGACTGTACAAAACAAACAGTAATAATCCTAAAGCAAAGTACAGACTACAGTTAAAAGAATACAATTATAATAGTATTCTTTCATAGATTGTAACAAAGGTACCACACTAATGCGAAGTGTTAATAATGGAGGGCATGGAGGTATATGGGAACACTGCAATTTCTGCACAGCTCTTCTGGAAACCTACAACTTCTCTAATTAAGAAAGGGCTTTATTATGGTCTCCTTCTCTGCTTCATATAAGAGCTTTTGGGCATCATGAGACCTGCTGGATAACCACACCACAGGGTCATTCCCTCTCTGTCATGCCTCTTTGATAATATCCCTTTGCCTGGCAGGTTGGCTTTTCTGGAAGTGATAACGATGGGAGTAATAATAATTACTAATCTATGTGTGCTTTCATGAATTATCTCATTCAACCCTCACAGAAACCCAGTCAGGTGGGAACAGTTTTTTTCCATTTATGTATAGATGAGGAAACTGAGACTAGGTGAAGTTGAGTCATTTACCTAATGTCTTGAACCCAGGCCTAACCAACAGTCAGACTTTTCACTGAGAATAATATTAGAAAAGAGACAGATATGGTATAAAGGTTTTGTAACCCTTAGGTTTTATTGCAGCGAACAAATCCTTTCTTAGGTACAGAGTTGTTTCAAATTTTGTGGTCTGTCTCTTAGAATCAGCTTATAACTTCCAGTCTGCTAGTTCCTTTGGAAAAAAAAAAAAAGAAATTGTTATGCCTCTTTCTCCAAAATACCAAAAAATGTCAGCCCAACCTTCTGAGAAATTTTTCAAATGTTTAGACAAACTGATATTGTATCTATCTACATAGAGACACAAAAAAGAATAAATAACAAGATAAAGGCCTGTGTCATAAATATTGATTCTTTTATGGTCAGGGCCTGCTGACTTTTATATAAAACTTTTCATTTAAATCTATTACAAACAATGCAGCAAAGCTTTGTTCTAGTTTCTTCTTTTAGAATGTTGAAACAGTTATGGCTCATGAATACATTTTTACAGTAAAATTCATTAAAATGTAATTCTGACTCTATGAGTATGTGATACTTTAAAAATATAAGAATAAACCTTTACTATATGAATAATGCTCCATCTTACAGCTCCATTCATTTTCCAGCCTAAAAATAACATATTACAGATTTTTTTCCTTATTTTTTTAATGAATCTAGAAGAGCACAGAAAGGAAAACAAAAATTGTCCAGAGATAATCACACTTAAATTTTACTATCTGCTCTTCTTTTTCTGTGCATGTGTATGTATTTATATGTATATGTGTGTGTATATAAAGTTGTGAAAACACCACTTTATAATCTGCTTTTTCTCACTTTATTTTTAAACATCATTTAAAACAATAAAAGCATATTAATTCCATGGCGATTCAGCAACAGTGTCCTTTTAATCTATAACTTTTATCCTCTGCAATGCCCAAGTGGAAGACTGTTATTCATAACCCCTCTGAATTACCTAGGAGAGTCACACTGGGATAGCTGTCATAGGAGGAAAGTTCCAAGTAGTAAGGCCTCCCATATCCAATGCTCTTTATGCTGTGTTCAATGAAATATTCTGTTGCTGATGTCTTATTCCAAACTTGGTCCTTCTCTTCCCTTACTTTTCTTCTAAATCGTCCATTCTTACTCAGGGGCGTTTTCCCCTCTCAGGAGACATGTGACAATGTCTGGATACATTTTGGTTGTCATTGCTAGGGGTATGCCCCTGGCACCTAGCGGGTGGAGGCAGGGTGGCTGCCAAACATCCTTTAATGCCAAGGTTGAGAAGCCAGGGAGAAGTGAATGGCAGTCATTCTCCCAGGCCAGAAACTTCATTTGTGTTATCAGTCAGTAGATATTGATAATACTTAATGGTAAATTCTTTTTATGTGTATCCCTATGATTTGAGGGCTTTCTATATTCATCCCATTTGTCATCCTAAAACAACTCTGCATGGCATGTACTTTTTTTTGCTCATTCCATGGATGAGCAAAACTGAAGTTCAGTGAGATTAAGTACTTTGCTAAAGATGACAGCTAGGAAGTGCAAAAGGTGGGATTTGAAACCAGAGCCTCCTAGCTACTACCCTAATTCAGCCCTCAAAGGCTTCACATTATTACATGAATTGCTGACTGGCTTTCTTGACTTCATCTTGAATGGTTCCAATCAACATGTTTCAAGGGTATTCCTAAATGTACTCTGATTCTCCCACTCCCCAAATTCCAACATCCTTTAACTGCAAGTTCCACTGCATAGAACTTGCCCTTATGCTCTCTCTCAAGCCTTAAACTCTCATTTTACACACCCTCAAGACCTTACAAGCTACATATGTTCCACAACACCCCATTTCTTAATTTATGGCTTCACTTGAGCCCTCCTACTTTTGTCTATCTGGTAAAGACCTAGGCAGTCCATTGGTACAAATTAGACCTTTTTCTTTCTAACTTTTTATTTCAACAATAATTCCAAACCTAAAGAAAAATTATAAGAAAAATGCAAAGAATTCTCATATTCCCTTAATTTCCATTCCCCAAATGTTAACAATTTACCACATTTGCTTTATCTATATTTCTCTATGAGTATAAATTTCTTTCCTGAACCCTTTCAGGGTCAATTGCAGACAAGATTCCCCTGTATGCCCAAATCTTGTAAGATATATTTCCCAACCACAGTACAATGATCAAAATCAGACAATTTTGATCCTATACGGTTACCTAACCTACATAACTTATTTGATTTTGCAAATTAGACTTTTTTAAAAATATGATAACATAAGGTGTTTTTCAGTCCATTTTGTGTATGTTCTAATATACCCCCATGGTTCCTGACTTTTTAAGTTAGATATTAAAATTGATGAGACATCACTAATACCACCCCTCACAAAAACGCTGAATTTTTCAAACTGGTTATTGAAAACATACATTTATGTTTAGATGGTGGAACACACATATTTGAATACCATTAACAACTCTAAAATTTCAAAAATGTATGATAGCTAAATCATACTTCAGATGCAGTTTCAGATATGAAGATGAAACAAATTATTTAGGAGAAACTTATAGAGCAATGCATTACTTAACTTGAATGGCCACGATGCCTTTGGTACTTTCTTAATTAATAGGGAATCATTCAGTTTGTTTCTTTGCTCATTCACTCATACATTTATGTAGCTTAGGTTATTATAACTATCCACATGGAACTAAATCTCTAGCAGGTTTATTCTGGTTACAAGGAAAGCTCTGTACTATCAGATTTCTAAACAGGCTAAAGTCTGAAAGAAAACATTATGAAATAAATGTTTCAAAATGGTTTAAAATGCATTTTCATATGCTTCTTAAATCTCACATCTTCCATTGTTGTTATACATATCAGGACTCTCTAGAACTTTAACACATCAATAACTACCACTGATAGTAACGATGACGATAATAATGTTTTCCATTTAGTGAGAGGTTACTGTAGGCCAGATATCAGCCTGTGTACTTTACATAGAGAATATCCTCTTATCCTTATAGTTATATTATTGTCCCTAATTTATGGGAAAGGAAGTGGAAGTACTAAGAGACAAAATACCTTGGCTAGTGGACAGTGGGAGAGCCCCCTCCCACCCCTTCCTTCTCCCAAGTTCTGGCTTTAGCCAACATGCTGTACTGTCTTTCCAATAAAATAGGATGAGACCAATTCAAATTTCTCTAGAAATGAAAGTGTATTTATTTCTACAGTGTTTTTTATTCTTATTATGAAATATGCATTATCTTTTACAATAAATTGTAGCCTATTTGTAGTAGAATGAGTATTCGTTATCATTTAACTATAGATATTGGCAAGTTGGATCAGGCTTTGGGAACTACAGTAATCTTCTGAGTGTGATCTTTAAAGTGTGTAGTTAAATGACCCAAAATGTACTGACAGACTCTATCTCTCAACCAAGATCACATTGCACTACGCTGGGTAACCTGTAGAGAGAGGACTGGCAAGAGACAATTGTACTGGAAATGAGGAGATGTGGATTTTAGTTTCTATTCTGCCCTTGATTAGTTATTTTGCACTGAATAAATAATTTTAGCTCTTAAAAGTGTTTGTAAAATCAGGGAATGCACAAAAATAGTTTTTACATTCCTACTCAGCTCTAAAAATATCTATCACATTTATGAAATTTTTTTTTTATTTTACTTACTATAAATTTCTCTAGAACACTGCATTTACCCATGTTGCTTTCCTATGAAGTTTTTAATATATGTTTGGTGAGTTAAGTGGTTTGAGTTGCCTTGACCTGCCTAATACTTCTGTTATTCACAAGGCCCTGTTAACGAGTACAATTTTGGACCTTGAAATTACCATGGTCTTGCATAGGAATAGGATTTGTAGAATTGTACTTCACAAAATTCTTCTGTGAAGGAGTTTACAATTCATGAAACAATTCGCTATGCATGATCTTAAATTTTCATTTCTGGACTGTTGCTGGCCATGTAGTCTTAGTGATTTGAGAAATTTCCTCATTTCTGCAGCTAGAGAGGCAGAACAGGTAGCACCACCATGGAAAACACAATAGTTATCTTTCTCTCCTTGTTTCTCTTCCCATCGATTATTATGACAAAGAATCATAACCTGGGACTAAAAGAACATCACTTTTACTTGTTCTGTGCCTTAAGCCTGGAAGTAGTAATCCTGAATTCTGTTTGGCAGCTTCTTCGTTGGTTGCTCAACATAGGTAATTTCATGCCGACTATCAGGTAAGCATGGTTATTCCATTTTGGAGCTGGCTACATGGTTTGTGAGGGCAGTGCAAAATGCAAATACAGGGCCCCTTGTTCAAAGTTAAGAATTTCTGATTCAAAAGGGGAGAAGGGGGCAAAATGGTGGCATAGTGAGGTGTGGAATCTAATTCATCCTCCAGAGAAGATAGTAAATATCCAGGAACAGTATAGAACAACTGCTGGGGCCACATCAGTAACTGGGCACAAAGCTACACTGGTTTGGACAAGCTGATGGCTGAGAACCCACACAGAACTGTAAGTTCCTCAAGATGCAGAGGCTGGTGCCCCACCCCCATGGGAACAGCAGCCTGGTTCCCTGAGAGAAAAGGAAACAGACATTACTAGCAGCAAGGGCTTAGGTCAATGATGCTCCAATTGTGGAATTAATTAACAAATTCTGACAACTAAAAATAGGATTCCAGCTCAGATAAAGCTGGAATAAGAACTAAAGGTACTAGGAGTTTCCAGCCCCACAGCAGAGAGAGGGCAGAGCTGACAGAAAAAAAAAGAGAGACTTTTTAGTTCAGCACAAAATACTTGAAAAGGGTTGGACCCCCCAAAAAGGGGGGCATAGAGTCTGGAGATAAGTAGCGCAAGATACCAACTTAAGCTATTCATTAACAAACCCAAGGAACAGGGGCCCTTCTCTGAAAAGGATTTTTTTTTCTGTGTTTCTACTACTTAACAGCTCATTAGATAGACTGCTAGGCTTCTCAGGCTCCAATTCCCCAAGCAAGGATGGAATTAAGCTTGTCTGAGAGACAAAGTGGCTGGTCAGGTGAAAGGAGTTAATTCCTGGAAGTCTGCACCTTACCCAGGGGAGTGGTGGAGTCCACCTCAGGTGGAATCCCTCCTTCAAGGAATTCAGGCCCCAGGCACTGGAAAACTGAAGCAAATAATGCCAATCTACAACCTTACCTCGGTCTCAACCAAGCCCCAGCAGGGACTCTGCTGAAGTTAAAGGCATCATGTCACTTTATGCTGGTGGGAAGCAGCAGGCAGACAAGCACCACACACTGGGAAGGATAGGGAAAGCAGAGTCTAGAGGCTTTATAGGAAAGTCCGTCAACCTGCTGGACCTAACCCTCAGGGAAAACTGATGTAGGTTGCTCTTTCTTCCTGAGAGGAGCCAGTCAGTCTGAGAAAATCCGACTGGGTTCTATAATATCTGAGTAGACACTCCTAAAAAAAGAGTCTCCATATAGGCAGGGCAAGAAACAGAAAACCAAGGACTAAAAAATTCTGATCAGTCAAACAGAACCTATGCTAGAGGTCTAGAATAAGCGAATTGAAAGTCAAACAACAGCTAGAGAACAAAGCCATTCAGCAAGAAGATCCTAGGTAAAAGCGTGGAAATGATTTCCAGAATAAACTAATTAAGGAAATCAAAAGCCTGGATGACAGCAAAAACTAATGAGTCTTACTCGGAAAATTGAACATATGGCCCAGTCAAAGGAACAAACCAACAATTCAATGAGATACAGGAGTTAAAGAACCAATTCAGGATGTTTGAACAGACATGGAAAATCTCATCAAAAATCAAATCAACAAGTTGAGGAAGGATATAAAGAAGGCACTGGGTGGACAAAAAGAAGAAATCGAAAGTTTGAAAAAAACAAATCAGAATTTATGGGGTGAAAGGCACAATGGAAGAGATGAAAAAAAAAACAATGGAAACCATACAACAATAGACTTGAAGAGGAAGAAGAAAGGATTAGTGAGTTGGAAGACTGGACATCTGAAATCTAATATACAAAAAAATATATAAGGAAAAGAATGGAAAAATATGAGCAGGGTCTCAGGAAATTGAACAATATCATGAAGTAAACGAGTATACAGGCTGTGGGTGTCCCAAAAGAAGAAGAGATGGGAAAAGGAGAAGAAAGACTAATGGAGGAAATTATCACTGAAAATTTCCCAGCATTATGTAAGACATAAAATTACAGATCAGAAAAGTGCAGGGTACCCCAAACAGCATAGATTCAAATAGACATATTCCAAGATCCTTACTAATTATACTCTCAGACATCAAAAAGAAAGAGAATTTTGAAAGCAGCAAGAAAAAACTAGTCCATCTCATACAAGGGAAATGTGAAAAAAGCAAGTGTAACTATGCTGAAATCCAACAAATTAGACTTCAAATATAAAACAATTGAAAGAGACAAAGAAGGACACTATGTATTAATAAAAGGAACAATTCAACGAGAAGATATAATCATAAATATTTATACACTGAGCTAGAGTGCATGAAAGGATACTATGAGCAACTCTGAGGCAAACATGAAAACACTGAAGGGAGAAATAGACAACTGTACCACAATAGTTGGATACCTCAATTCCCTACTCTCATCAATAGATAGACATCTAGACAGAGGGTCAATAATGAAATGGAGAATTTGAATAATACAATAAACTAACTAGACTTAACAGACATTTACAGAACATTACCTCCCAATATTGCAGGGTATACCTTCTTATCAAGTGCTCATGGATCACTCTCAAGGATAGAGCATATGCTGGGTCACAAAGCAAGTCTCAATAAATTTAAAAAGATTGAAATCATACAAAATACTTTCTCGGATCATAAAAGAATGAAGTTGGAAATCAATAACAGGCAGAGGACCAGAAAATTCACAAATATATGGAAACTAAGCAGCATGCTTTTAAACAACCAGTGGGTCAGGGAAGAAATCACAAGAGAAATCAATAAATATCTTGAGGCAAATGAAAATGAAAACACAACATATCAAAATTTATTGAATGCAGCAAAGGCAGTGCTAAGAGGGAAATTTATTGCCTTAAATGCCTATATCAAAAAAGAAGAAAGAGCCAAGTTTGAGGAATTAACTGTTCACTTGGAAGAACTAGAGAAAGAGCAACAAACTAACCCCAAAGCAATCAAAAGGAAAGAAATAACAGAGATTAGAGGAGAAATAAATGAAATTGAGACCATGAAAACAATCAAGAAAATCAACAGACCAGAAGTTGGTTCTTTGAGAAAATCAATAAAATCAAAAAGAAAAAGAGAGAGTATGCAAATAAATAAAATCAGAAATGGAAGAGGAGATATAACCACTGACCCTACAGAAATAAAGGAGGTAATGGAAGGATGCTATGAGCAACTATTTGCTAATAAACTAGGCAACGTAGATGAAATGGACAACTTCCTAGAAAGACATGAACACCAACATTGACTCAAGAGGAAATAGACGACCTCACCAAACCAATCACAAGTAATGAGATTGAATCAGTCATTAAGAAGCTCCCCTGAAAAGAAAAATCCAGGACCAGATGGGTTCACATGTGAATTCTACCAAGCATTTAAGAAAGAATTAGTACCAATCCTGCTAAAACTCTTCAAAAAAAATTGAACAGGAGAGAAGGCTATCTAACTCATTCTATGAAGCTAACATCACCTTCATCCCAAAGCCAGAGAAAGATACTACAAGAAAATTACAGACCTATCTCTCTAATGAATATAGATGTAAAAATCCTCAACAAAATTCTTGCAAATTGAATCCAGCAGCACATTAAAAGAATTATACACCATGGCCAAGTGGAGTTTATTCCAGGTATGTAAAGATAGTTCAACATAAGAAAATTAATTAATGTGATACACCATATCAACAAATCAAAGCAGAAAGACCACATGATCATCTTGAATGATGAAGAAAAGGCATTTGACAAAATTCGACATCCTTTCTTGATGAAAAAACTTCAAATGATAAGAATAGAATGGAACATCCTGAACACAATAAAAGGAATATATGAAAAACCTACATCCAACATCATCCTCAATGGGGAAAGACTGAAAGCTTTCCCCCTAAGATCAGGAATAAGACAAGCATGCCTACTATCACCATTGTTATTCAACATTGTGTTGGAAGTTCTTAGACAAGAAAAAGAAATGAAAGGTATATGAATTGGAAAAGAAGAAGTAAAACTCTCACTGTTTGCAGATGATATACTACATGTCAAAAACCCTAAAAAAATCCACAACAAAGCTACTAGAGCTAATAAATGAATACAGCAATGTGTCAGGGTACAAGATCAACAACACTCAAAAATCAATAGTGTTTCTATACACTAGTAATGAACAATCTGAGGAGGAAATCAAGAAAAAAAATCATTTACAATTGCAACCAAAAAAATAAAATATTTAGGAATAAATTGAACTAAGGATACAAAAGACCTATATGCAGAAGGCTACAAGACATTGTGAAAAGGAATCATGGAAGATGTAAATAAATGGAAGGGTATACCATGTTCATGGATTGGAAGACTAAATATAGTTATGTTGTCAATTCTACCTAAATTGATTTATAGATTCAATGCAATCCCAATTAAAATCCTAAACACTTACTTTTCAGAAATAAAAAAACAAATAACCAAATTTATTTGGAAGAGCAGTGTGCCCTGAATAGCTAAAAATATCTTGAGAAAGAAAAACAAAGTGGGAGGTCTCACACTACCTGACTTTAAGGCATATTACAAAGCTACAGTGTTCAAAAACAGCATGGTACTAGCATAAAGATAGATATATTGACCAATGGAATTGAATAGAGTGTTCAGATATAGACCCCCTCATCTATGGACATATCAAAGATCAATAAGGCATTATCAAAGGTCAACAAGGCAGTCAAGCCAACTCACCTGGGATACAGCATCCTCTTCAATAAATGGTGCTTGGAGAACTGAATAT
The DNA here is from genome assembly GCF_023851605.1 of Tamandua tetradactyla. Taxonomy (NCBI): domain Eukaryota; kingdom Metazoa; phylum Chordata; class Mammalia; order Pilosa; family Myrmecophagidae; genus Tamandua; species Tamandua tetradactyla. Next base: position 118,760,451 of record NC_135332.1, read on the forward strand.
CCATATGCAAAAGAGTGAAAGAGGATCCATTTCTCACACCTTCTACAAAAATTACCTCAAAATGGATCAAAGACCTAAACATTAGAGCTAAGACCATAAAACTTTTAAAAGGAAATGTAAATAAAACTTGTAATAGGAGGTGGTTTCCTAGATCTTACACCCAAAGTACAAGCATTAAAGAAAGAAATAGATAAATGGGAACTCCTCAAAATTAAACACTTTTGTACATCAAAGAACTTTGTCAAGAAAGTAAAAAGGCAGCCTACACATTGGGAGGCAATATCTGGAAACCACATATCAGATAAGTGTTTAGTATCCAGAATCTATAAAGAGATTCTTCAACTCAACAACAAAAAGACAAACAACACAATTGAAAAATGGGCAAAAGACATCAACAGACACTTCTCAGAAGAGGAACTACAAATGGCTAAAAGGCATATGAAAAGATGCTTAACTTCACTGTCTCTTAGGGAAATGAAAATCAAAACCACAATGAGATATCTTCTCACACCCACTAGAATGGGCACTATCAAAACAGCAGAAAACGACAAGTGCTGGAGAGAATGTGGATAAAGAGGCACACTTATCCACTGTTGGTGGGAATGTAAAGTGGTATAACTGCTGTGGAAGGCAGTTTGGCAGTTTCTCAGGAATCCAAGTATAGAATTGTCATTTGATCCAGCAATCCCATTGCTAGGTATTTATTCAGAGGACATTTAAGGTAAGGACACAAATGGACATTGGGTCCATTTGTAAAATGGTCCTAGACTGTAAGCTTTTACAACAGTCTATATATTCAGGAGGTATAACTGTTAATTCTAGATTCTCAGATAAAAAGTTTAAAAAGTGATCAGACATTGAGTAGAGATATGAATGAAGCTGATCTGGATAGGACTAAGGTATATCAGAAGACTGGGTAAAGGATGATTTCATCCATATTTTAAAACTTCAACCTCTGTGTAAGACTAAAGGGAGAAATGTTCATTTGGTGCAAAATTTAAATTTTGGCTAGTACATTTCTTAATTTAGTAGTATGGTCAGTTTAACTGAACACCCTAAGTACATGGAATAGTAAATGGGGCATGAGATTTTGTTGGTTTGTCCAGGTTAGTGTGATGATAAATTCCAGAGTGATTTGGACAGTGAATAAAGAAGTATTTGCAAAATCCCCTTGGGGAACTGGGGATAAAGAGAATTTCTGATGTTCTTGCAATCAGTGGGACAGCCACATCAATGGGCTGAGCCCTTAATCTTGGGGTTTGCCCCTATGAAACTTATTCCTGCAAAGGATAGGCTAAGCCTCTTTAAAATTAGGCCTAAGAGGCACCCCCAGAGAATCTGTTTTGTTGCTCAGATTTGGCCTCTCTTCTCTCTAAGCCAACACGGCAAGTGAACTCACTACCCTCCTCCCCTATGTGGGACATGACTCCCAGGGGTGTGGACCTTCCTGACAATGTGGTACAGAAATCCTAGCATGAGATGGGACTCGGCATCAAGGGATTGAGCAAGCCTGCTCTACCAAATGGGTAAGGAGAGAAATGAGACAAAATAAAGTTTCAATGGCTCAGAAATTTCAAACAGAATTGAGAGGTTATCCTGGAGGTTATTTTTATGCATTATATAGATATCCCTTTTTAGTTTATGGTATATTAGAGTGGCTAGAGGGAAGTATCTAAAACTGTAGAGCTGTGTTCCAGTAGTCTTGTTTCTTGAAGATGATTGTATAATGATATAACTTTTATAGTGTGACTGTGTGATTGTGAAAACCTGTATCTGATGCTCCTTTTAACTAGGATATGGCAGATGAATAAAAAATATGGATAAAAATAAATGATAGAGGGAACAAAGGTCAAAATAAATTGGGTAGATGGAAATACTAGTGGTTAATGAGAGGGAGGGGTAAGGGGTATGGGATGTATGAGTCTTTTCTTTTTTCATTTTATTTCTTTTGCTGGAGTGACGCAAGTATTAAAAAAATGATCATGGTGATGAATACACAACTGTATGGTGATATTGTGAGCCATTAATTGTACACCATGCATAGAATGTTTGTATGTCAAAAATGTGTGTATGTTTGTTAAGGTTTACAATTAAAACATTTAAAAAATAATAATTTCCAAATGTTCACAGCTAAGCATTAAACCAAGTGTGGGTTCTTGTAAGTTTGGGACCCTGTGCGACTGTGAAGATCACACATATATGAAGCAGGCCCAGTAGACAGGGAAATTGATCTGTAAGAAAATTAGGCAAATGCCTAAGGTTACACATTCCATGAAAGGCAAGGGAAATATTGGAATCCATTTGGCCTGACTCCAAAGCTGATATTTTTTCCCTGAGACCTCTCTGCCTCTCCTAGTGAGAAAAAAAAAAAAAAAAAAAAGGGTAAAAATCCTCTATTTTGTTATTCTAGAGTCTGAATTTTTTTTTCAAAGAGTATAACTCATATCATTTGGAGCCTCCTTTCTCTTCCACAACTGGTTCTGTTTGTCCCCAATTCCACACCTATGTAAGATCTTGGGGATCTCCCATGGTTTTATAAAATCACCAGCTTTCCTTCTTTTTCCTTCTGCCTTCTGGTGTCTGTGTCTACACACACACAAACAACCCAATAAACTAACCCCCCAAAACAGGGATTTGTGACCCTAACCATTGAGAATGGAGTTAGAGGGATAAATGATTTAGTACACAAAGCTCTTGGTAACAGACTATGCCCGGCACATGGTAAATGCTCAACTGGTGCTGGCTATTATTATTATTATTATTATTATTAAATATTTTGAGGTCAAATCTCAGGGCAATAGACTTTCTTCATATCTGTTTCTGTGCCCTCTTTGTACTTTTTACTGTGCTCCCTCTGCCTTCCAGCTTTAGAGACAATCTTCCTTTTGACGAGTACAGAGTACCCTTCTCTTATCACCCTTGTGCCCATAAGGTTATTTTTTTCCCAAGAAAATGTAGTTTCCTTGCTAAGAAGATTTCTGGTGAATAAAATATTATCCATTTTATTACCGATGACAGGTCTCCCCTGAACATAAAAGTATGGGAAAAGGGGTCTACAATATGTGTACATTTTTCCTGCCCTCTAAACTTTTTCCAGAGCATCTCTTTTTTCATACATCTAGAGCATCCAGCATTTATAAAAGCAAAGTTACCAAATTTCAATGTACTATAATGTACATTTACAAAGATGCAGTGCTATACTGGCCGTCCTCAGTAAGGCATGAATTTTGGATTCTCTTTCCACTGGGTATGATACATTTATACCGTTTCTTTCTCAATTTTGCATTCGGTTTGTCTTTTGAGCATATGTTGACAATGTCAGGTAGCAATAACCACGGCAGCAATAGCCTTCAAGTTCAATATATGTTTATTGTTGACAGTTTGAAAAAGACTAAGGTAAAAATTAAAACCACATTTACCTTATTATTTAAACACTATGAGTGCTCACATTATTGAGTATAGCATGCTAGTACCTTTTAAAAATGAACTATATTGTATGTATATCTGGTCGTGGAAACAAGGTGTTTTATAAACTTGGCAAACTCTCTTCAGAAAGGCTCTGTCTCATCATACTCCTAGTGGAGGTATACAAGAATCCTATTTTCTTTTATCCTCCATATATTTATCTGTTTTCAATATATGTTTTCAGTAGTTTCTAAATATTTTATCCATATCCTAAATATATATATGTGTGTATATATGTATCATACATTTAAACATTTAGTCCAATAACATATTCTTTATAATTTATATCTATATTTGTTTCTCAAAAATTCAATTGGCTTATCAGAACAATAGCATTGCTAATAATAGTTTACACGTTCATGCTTGACAATAGCATGAAATTGCAGAAGATTCATTAAAATGTTGATATGCTTTTAATAGCATCTCATTTCCACTTGCTTTTTCTAAGTCAGCAGAATGGCTTCCTTTATGACCCTGGAAAAATGCTCAGAATGTGTGACTTAAGAGTGACTCAGACGTTTCAGTTCAGTGCAGATGGAATTCATTCCTTAATGGATAAAAACAGAAGAAAAAGCTATTATTTGGCTAAACAACACAGTTCTCTCTATTATTCCAATCTCTGAAGATTGCTTGAAAAGTGCAGCATGTTTGGAATTACTTTCCTAAGAACTGAGCATGGACAAACAAACCCACACTATTCTAAAAAAAAATCCTGATTGTATGCAGCCGGCCAGGAAGCAAAGGCAGAGGAGGCCAAGGAAAAGGTTGGAGAGTATGAGAGGAAAGGAATCCAGGGGTCTCCTACGGACAGGTCGATTTCAGAAGCCCTTTCAGGACACAGAAATACTCTCTGTGCCAGTAGGTTATCTTATGTAAGACTTCTCCTTGCTGTTTCCTGGTACATTCTTTCCTTTATTTCCCTAAGTCTATAACTTCTATACAAACATCATTAGAATAATTATTGTTAAAACAATATGCATATTATAAATACAGCCAATATTTATTTAACTATTTACAATCTCACAATCTCTACATGTGATATCTTTATGTTTCATAATAGCTAATATTAGGATGACTTAAGAAGCATTTACTATGCACTTACTGCGTGCCAGAAAACATCCTATTTCCTATTTATTATCTCACATAATCCTTATAATGATCCTATAAAGTGGTTAATCTTATTTTCTCATTTTACAGGTAAAGAGAATGAGACTAGTTAATTTCCCCCCCAAGACTATACATACCAAGTAATAGGCAGAGCTGAGAACCAAACCACGATTGTCTCTTATTCTACTCATTTAAATATTTGCTAAATTGAATAAAGTGTAAATTGTATGATCATAAATCACACAAATAAACACAAACTGTTGAATGCTGAGCAATATAGTTGACTCTATTCAATTCGACACATATTTACTGAATGCCACCGTCTACCACCAGGCCCTGAGCTACATTCAGGGAACACAGAGATCAATGAAGTATGTACCATGAGACTCTGAACAAGAGCAGGGAATCCCTCCTTAGTAATCTGTTAAACTTCCTCTAAACCAGCAAGTTTTTATTGAATAGCTGCAATATACAAGGCATTGCACTAGACACTATGAGGAACACAAGCATTTAAGAAGCTTGCAATAAAGTCAGAGTAGATGCACAAAACTGCCTAGCATAAGTACCTACAAGTACAAGGTCCTCTGTGGGTTAAACAGATGGAGAAAGAAAACTTCCTTCCTGAGAATTAAACAAAATAATTTATAAAGTGCTTAACAGTGTCTGGTATAGATTACTGCTAAATTTGCAATAGTTATGGTTAGTCCTTTTAAATTCATCAGTAGCTTCAAGTTGTGTTTTTATTCAAGTGAGAATATATTCCTGGCCAACTAAGACCAGCTACCACAATTTTTGCAGATATTTTCCATTACCAATGTTATTTCACAAACATAGAACATGGTTGGGTGATCAAGCCAAGTGAGCATTTCTGCTGTTATACATCTAATCTGTAATTATCTCTAGGCCATCCACCTTCCACATGGACAGGACTTTCCTCTTCTACTCCAGAATTCAACATATCAAAAAATGAATACATATGTATTAAGCACTTATGTCTTGTTAACACTATGCTTTCTGTCCTCATGGAGCTTAAGGCCTCAGGAGAAAGGATCTTAAATAATTTATCTACAAAACAGTACACTGAGCAAGAGAATATTTTAGATGCTGATAGGGAGCAATACTGCAAGACGTAGCCTCATCTGAAGAGGCTGCAAAAACATCACTGAGAATGTGAAGCCAAAATTGAGAGCTGAAGGATGAAATGGGTAGGAGTACTGCAGCCCTGAGACAGGACAGGGCCCGGCATTTACATCTTTTTCATCAAGGAGCAGCTACTCTCCAGACCTTTCACACTCCTGGGGAAAAATCTCTGGAATCACATTTTGTTGCGATGCCACTTTCCTTCTCAGAATTCTCCCCCAGACAACTTCTGAAACACTACTTTTGCTTGTTTTCTTCTTCCCCAGTTTGCTGTACATTAAATTTTGTTTTAAAAGACTTTAGTTTTTACAAAAGTTTTATATTTACAGAAAAACTGAGAAGATAAAACAGAGACTTCCCATATATCCTGCACCCAGTTTTCCCTATTTGTGACATCTTGCAATTCTATGGTATATCTGTCATAATTGATTTATCATGTTGATAATTTACCATTAACTAAAGTCCTTACCTAATTCATATATTTTTAGTTTGTACCTAATATTTTTTTCTTTTTCAGTATCCTATACAGGATACCAAATTATATTTAATCATCACTTCCCCTTGGTCTCCTCTTGGCTATGGCAGTTTTTCAGACTTTCCTTGTGTTTGATCTTGAAGGTTTTGAGGGTACTGGCTAGGCATTTTGTAGGATGCCCCTCTATTGGGACCTGTGTTCTTCTCATAATTAGACTGGCATTATGGGCTTTGGGGAAAGATCACAGACATAAAGTGCCATTTTTATGACATCATTTCACAGGGACATTCATCAGTTGACCTTGATCACCTGGTGAGGTGGGGTTTGTCATATTTTTCCACTGTAAAATTACATTTCTCCCTACTCCTTTCCATTATGTACTTTTGGAAGGAAGTCACAATGTGCAACTCACACTTAAGGGTTGAGGGGATGTTCCCCCTCCTTAAGGACAGAATGTCTACATAAATTATTCGGAATTCTTCTACTTGGGAGATTTGTCTCTTCTCCCCATTTATTAATAGATACAATCACTAATTTCTATCAGTATTGATTTTTATTTTGCACTTTGGGTTCTTTATTTTGTTACTCAAATTGTTCCAGCTTTGGTCATTGGGAACTTTTTCAATTGGCTCCTATATCCCTTTGACATATTTCTTTCAACATAGGATTTTTTTTTTCCTAACACATCTTTACTTTATTGTATTACAAGATAGTCCAGGCACATCTTTATGTTTTCTGCACAAGCCCTCCTGTCAGTCATTTCTCTGAGCAGCCCTGGTTCCTTTCACTGGAGAAGAGTATTAGAAACCAAGATATGGGTGTTAGATGTTCCGCATTGATTTTTTTTTCTATTTTTTATTAGAGAAGTTGTAGTTTGCAGAACAATCATGCAGGAAATACAGAATTTTAATAAGTAGCAGCTTGTATACTTAAGAAAATAGTTTCTGGTCCAAATGCACAAAACATAAAGCAGAGCTCATACTAATGGAAATCAGGTCAGAGGCCTGACATAAATGTTATAAGCTCATTCACACTCTAACATTGTTGTTTGGTTGATATTCATGACTGAGCCCTTTAGTTGTGTTCTTGTTACCCCCAAACCAGGAGATTTTGACTACATGCCAAAGACTAGAGATGGTGAAATTACAGTGGATAGTTAGCAGGGTGGTGAAGTCAGATGAGGAACATAGTTTTGTTAAGATAAAGGCATTAGGCACTATCCAGATCAAGATGGAAGAATGGGAAGCTTCAGTGCTACATCCTTCACAGAAGTTTTCACCAACCAACAAGAACTTGCAGAAACATCTTTCTCAAACTCCATGAAATAGTTAAAGGATAGTAGTAACAGGGAAAGCACTGGAACCAAGAAAAAGGCAACTTAAAAATAGTAGGACCTAGGGCACCCTGGTTGACTCCCCTATCCCCTCATGGAGTCAGCCTGTGCTCCCATGTGGCTCCCTGGTCTCAGTTCTGGCAGGAGAAGAGTAACACTGAGATCAGTATGATCAGTATATGACAGCACATAATGGGAGCATGAATGTCTGGCCTAATCTGTCTGATGGCTGAACCAGAATGCATGTCCCAGGCTCAACATTCCAGAATTTGGCTTGCATGTAGAGAATGCTGTAGGAAGTTAGTGAAGCTGTGGCCACCTGGAGCAAGGGAATGCTAGTTGTAGGATATATAGTGCAGTGTCCAGGACCTTGAGGAAACTGTTTCATAGGAAAGAGAAGGTATTTGTAATGATGTAATCAAGGAAATTCCTAGGGCCACATGCACATGCTCAAGACAAGATGAAGAAAGGACCAGGGAGGTCCCGGAGCTTTGGTCTCAAGCCATTCTCTAAACTCATCGTATGGATAAATTCTGACGGTACTCCCACAGGTCAATATGTAAAGATTGGGAAAGATGTTTCCTTTGCATGTGTGTGTGTGTGTGTGTGCGTTACTCTTGGAATTCAAAGAAAGCTCTATATTAAAACTAGCTGGACATAGCTTAAGGAACAGATGCCTCAGAGTATAAATTCCAGCAATAACACATTAAAATATAAAAATGCTCGACTTTCAACAAATGATTACAAAACATACAAAGAAACCAGAAGTGCTGGCCCAGGCAAAGGAGATAATTTATACATTAGAGACCATCAATGAGGAGGCTCAGGACTAGAGCATTCTGGACAAAAACTTAAAAAAATGGTCCTATATGTGCTCAAAGATGTAAACGAAAACATGGACAAAGAACTAACGAAAATCAGGCAAATGACAGATGAACACAGAGAATATCAATAAAGGTGAAAATTAAGAGAAGGAATCAAACAGAGCTGAAGAAAATAGAAATTGAGATAAAAAATTCCCTAGAGGGATTCAATAGTAGATTGGAGTTAGCAGAAGAAACAATCAGTGAGTTTGAAGATAAGACCATTGAAATCATCCAACCTGAAGAACAGAAAGGAGAAATAATGAAGAAAAAAAGTAATCAGAGCCTCTGGGACACCATTAAGTATATCAATAAATGCACTGTGGGAATTCCAAAAGGCGAAGAAAGAAAGGGTCGGAGAGAATATTTGAAGAAATAATGGCTGAAAACTTCGCAAATTTAATGAAAGGCATGAATATACACATCCAGGATGCTCAATGAAGTCCAAACAAGACAAACCCAAATAAACCCACACTGTTACACATTATAATCAAAGATCATATTTTCTGCATGATTTTCCTGTATATGTACAGCTACTCTAATTAAAAGAAAAAGATTAAAAAGATAAAGCTGTTAGATGCAATCATACCACTCCGGAGAAGATGGCTCAGAAAGAACTAGGAAATTGAGGTGAAAAATGGAGATTTTCAGGTGTAGGACAGAAATACCAGAGCCAAAAGTAAATAAAACATGTTAGGCTGAGATAGAGACAAGAATAAGAGGAATGAGTGGGAGAACAAAGGGATCAGCTGTAACACTAAGGACTAAATGTGTCAACTGAGAACATTTTGAACAACATATAAGGGGAAAGAATCTGAATAACACTTTCAGTAATCCAGGATCTCTTGTCTAGTTAGGTTAGCCTATTGATGCCAGCAATGAGTAAGGAATATGTAGGTGGTAGATGCAGGGTAGTGGGGAATAATACTCATTAGAGCTGTTTGTAAGGCATAGTAAGGCATAGTTTGTAGCCAAATAATGTTTTTTAGGACCTAATGATATTTGAAAACAAATCCTCAGAGCCAAAGTTAAGATTTTAATAGAAGTCTGTCTCCATGGATTTAGATAATAACACTGCATTTTATTTTATTATTTATTGTTTTATTTACGCATCTAATATGGACACGGAATATATTTACTGAGATTGCTGATGCTTTTCTTTAAGAATGAAGGATTGTTTCAGACTTAACTACATGGAAGTCTACTGTTCAAGAACATGCTTTATTCCCTGTATTAGTTTGCAAACTGCAGGAATGTGATATACCAGAAATGAAACAGCATTTTAAAAGGGAATTTAATAAGTTACAAGTTTATGGCTCTAAGGAAACGAAAGTGTCCAAATTAAGGCACCGACAAGAGGTAAAGGCTGTAGGGTCTGGAACAGTTCTGTCAGCTGGGAAGTCACGTGGTTGGCATTTTCTGGTCTCTTGCTTCTGGCCTCCATTGCTTTCAGCATCTGTTCCTGTGAGGATCCTCACTTTGCTTTTCTGGGGTTGGCTTTAACTCTTGGCTTCCCTTGTCTCTCTCCAGGTCTGGCTTGCTTAACATCTCATGGTGATATCTGCTAAGCCCCAGCTATCTCCAAGTATCCGTGTCTCTGTTCTCCAAGCATCTACAGCTGCTGCTTCTGTTGGCGTTGAGGCTTCTGTAGTTTCTGACTCTTTCCAAAATGTTTCCTCTTTTAAAGGATTCCAATAAACTAATCAAGACCCACCCAGGGTGGGTGGAGTCACATCTCCATCTAATCAAAATATCACACCCACAATTGAGTGTGTCACATCTCCATGGGATAATCTAATCAAAAGTTTCCAACCTACAATATTGAATCAGGATTAAAAACTTATGTCCCCACAACACTGTATCAGGATTAAAACATGGCTTTTCTGGAGTATATAATACTTTCAAACTGGCACATTCCCTATGTTCTTGAGTGTTCATGGTTTTTGTTGTTGTTTTGTTTGGTGTTAAGAAATTTTTGATTAGCAGATTTGATACCACAAGCTTTATCTGAATTCTGAGTTCTGTTAATTTTCAGGATTTGTGTCTTCTGTATGGGAGCATTTTGTAAATGACCATTCTTGTACCTGGTGCATTGACGAGCATTTTTTTCCATCCCCACAGATTTTAGCAAATTCATAGTATCTCTCAATTTGGGGAAACTGCTTACATGTCAGAATAACATATCTGGCAAATAAATGCCAGGCTTGAGTTTTCAAAGTTCCTTTGCAATTGGCATTAGAATGAACTATAAGACTTGCTGACTCACCAAAGCTGGACAACTGACTTAACATTGCCAGAGGTGTATTCCTATACCCAAGGAGTTTAAGGTTTTTGGCTCTGCTGTTGCGTGTCTTGCCCAGCATAGTTTTGGTTTGCGCTTTGGACTGCCTTCTTGCAGACTCTATGGCATGGAGCATTGCTTTGGGGATAACAAGGCTTTTAGAACTGGAACCATTTTGGCATGCAGGATATGCCTTTGGCATGCAATTTTGACATGAAAGATATTGACTTGTTAATTGTTAGGAAAAAATTGCAAAAGCAAAAAAAACTTACTACTATTAGAAATAAGAGTGGAAATTTTGATGTGATGTTTTACTTGTGAATGATGAAAAGATTAAGATTTTAAATGTTTGACACTTCTTGATGGTACTTGGAATTAAAAACCTGCATTTGATAACTGTGGCAAAACTAGTATTGCTGTTAGGCTTGTATTATTACAATAGTGGTAATTAAAATTATTTATTAGATTATATTGCTGGAAGAGATATCAAAAGATAATTCAGTCAATTTTTTCAGATTATGGGTAAGGCTATATGATCTCAATTTTATATTCCTTCTTTTACTTTTAAGATAGTCCATACTATTAATAGCTATAGGAGTAGTTAACATAGAGGTTGCTGACACTTACTGAGCACTTAGTAGGTATGATACATTGTACCAAGCACTAAACATGAATACCTTACTTAACCTTCTCAACAACATTTGGAGTTATGTAATATTATTTTCCAAGTGAAGAATAGTTTGATATTTTGCCAAAGGTCTCACAGATCTTATGTGTCTAACAGACCTTATGATTTGGAAGATCTTATAAAGTCTAAATTAAGTCTCTTCAATTTCAATATGAATGCAATTTTTCTCCTTATTTAACAATAGAATGTAGAAATAGTGGCGTAAGTATTGTACGTTATATTAACTCTTTCCTATCATTCGAAATAAAAACAAATTAAATTATGACCTATGTACAATTTCTACAGACTTTATGCTTGGTATTTTCTCATCTCTAAATGAAGCAGATGAGGAAGTGCGATGGTCAGGTTCATGTGTCAACACGTCCAGGTGGTGGTGCCTGGTTTTCTGGTTGGGCAAGCGTTGGCCTGTCTGTTGCTATGAGGACATTTCATGGACTTAAAGCATGATTGCACTGGCTGCACTGACAGCTGATTGCATTTGTGATCAGCTTAGGAGAGTGTCTTTTGCAATGAGTGATGCTTAATCTAATCACTGGTAGGGTTTTAAGGAGGATTCAGAAGAAACAACAACTCTTCCTGCTTCAGCCAGACAGCCTCTCCTGAGAGCTCATTGAGGACCTTCACTGGAGCTGCCCTACAGACCATGGACTCTTACATCCTCATGGTTGTGTGAGACACTTTTATAAATCTCATATTTACAGATATCACCTGCTGAATCTGTTTCTCTAAGGAACCCTAGCTAATACAGTAAGGATTAAATTACATTGGTCAGGAAGCTCCTTATCTGGCATCCTAGCATCCAAGCTAGAAAACTATCTTGCTTACTTTCCAGCCACAAAGTGTCATCTAGATTAGACATCACCCTCTCCTCCAACCCCAATGTATGCACACACATACACACATGCACACAATTTATATTGAAATGGTTGGCCTGTTTATCTTGAAGACACCAAGTAGTTTACTTTAAGATCTGACCCTCTGCTTTTATAATTGTTTGTTTCCATTAAAAGCAGATTAAGTCACTCAGGAGAAAAAAACAGATTAATCATTTTCCCCCTCTAGCCAAATCTTCCTTAATTATTAACACATGGGCTCATAGGCGAAAAGAAATGACAGATATGGCAGTGCAGTTTGCAATGCAAACCACCTCAGCAGCCAATTTAAAAAAGATAAATCTGTAGAAAATATAAATTTTGTTCTATTCTATTCTATTCTTACTTAAACTAACCCTAACTACAGTTTCCCAAAGTCCACTGAAGTTAGACCATTGACAATCTGAAATTCAGTATATAAATGGGTCCATCTGCCCACCTGTCATCAAAAATAATTTAGAAGCACCTGAGAATGTATACTCCATGGTGTCAGGCACTTTGTTTTATTCACTGCTCCTCTTTCAGTACTCATAGCAGAGATTGAATCTTTATTGGGTGAATAAATGAATGAAGGGAAGAAAATAGGCTGTGATAAACACATTTCATACTTTCTCTGGGTTGTAGCATCCTTTCTTTATTCACTCATTCACTTGGTTCATTCATTTAACAAGTACTTATTTTCTAATTTTAGATTCTCTGCTAAATACTAGTTATTTAGTATTTACTATAACTATTGATACAATTATCAATAAGACAAGTTCTCTTCCTGACCTCCTGGAGCTTGCAGCCTTGTCTTATTGCCCATTAAAGAAAGGTAAACTTATGTCCAGTGCATAACTGTACTAAATTTACAAAGCTTTTTAAAGTTTTATTGAATATTGCTAGAGGAAAGACGCTGGCATACAGTTCCTCTGAGTGATGGCCTGGCTTTCTGCATTTCATCACAATATGTGGGCAGATATTTTTGTTTTGTTTTGTCTTTCTGTAGGCTCAGAGCCCAGAATTTACCTCTCCTTTCCTGGAATATAGTGGGTACGAATATGAATGAAGGGAAAATAGGGGAGGGAAACCAAACATTTTTGAGGATGACCTTTACCCAACTTTTTATAGATATAATCTCAATTGACCCCCAATCTTTTTTTGGATTCTTGTTCCCATTTTATGAATGAGAAAATAGTGTGAGAAAAGTAAAATGACCTTGCCCAAAGTCATACAGTTGGCAATGGCAAAGCCAGATACTGGTTGCTCTGTACTGCGTGATCCCCATTGTGACAGAATAATATTAACTCCATGGAAATTCATTAGGTTCTTCATATCCTATGTCTAGTCATATTTCACATAAACATTAACACTCATTCTTTGAAAAATACTTTTGTTCTTGGCACTGTGAATACAAAGACCTAAGATACACAAACTTCCCTTGGATTAAAAATGTGGTTAGGCAGGTAGATATATAAACAAAGGACTCCAAAATAATATAATAAGAGCTATAACAGTAGTAAGTACAATTACCACAAGCTGACCATTTCCTTGGTGAAGGTAAAGTCTCCAAAGAAGGTGAAATTGGGGATGGACCTGCATTAAGAGTGGTTTGTGTTTCACCAAACATAGGAACAAGGAACCATGATTTTTAACAATAAATAAAAGGCATATTAAAATACATCAGCAGTCGGTGTCACTAGAATATAATGTTTCTTTGCGAAGTGGAATGAGATGTGACAAACCTGTAGGGTCTAGCTTGTGAAGGGTAAAATACAAAACTGATGACTTTGTATTTTATCCTTTCTCCTTAGTTAATATAGATATCCATTGCATAAGATGTGCATGTTTTAATATTTTCTTAAAGGACTCATGTGCATAACAAAGAATATCATGAGATTTGATTATTGTTTGAAAATGCATGTTTTATATTTTTATGTAAAAAAGCACAGTATTTTACCACATCTTGGAATTCATTTTCATTAGGCTTATTTGCTGCAATGAAATTTGTCTTATATTAACAATTGCAACAAATAATCCTATTGTATTTTATATACTTACTTTATTAGCATACATATTTACTGCAGTAGTTTTTAAGGCAAATAAGAATCATCTGAAACTATTTCAACCTACTCAATCATAGTCCCTACCTTCCTCCTACCACTCCACATCATTCTTCCAACTCTGATAAGCCCTGGGCAGAAGAGAGTAGGAGTACATATTGTGTGAGCTACTTTTGGCATAAAAATTGTATTGTTTATAACATTTTGGCAAAGGGTTTTTCTTGTTGCTCATTTTTTTAATTAAGAATTTTAGGAAACTTAAATTATCTGTAATTAGAGGTAAGAGGGACATTATTTCATTGCAAAAGTTGAACTTTTCTAATACTGAGTCAGGATCGGCAGACCTTAGATATTCCAATAACTTGACTTCTACTTGAAATTGGACCCAATGAAGCACTAAGCTTTCAAGATTCTCCATAAAACAAGAATGCCAAAATAAATTCTGGAAATACTGTGTCCTCCTCTTAAAGGTTAACAATATACAGTAGAATGTTGAATAAAGAATACTGCATTAAATAAATTTGCTTAGATTTACTTAATTTAATTTTTTCTAGCCATATTTGAACTAAAACCGATCGTCTGTGGAATATCCATTAACATCTCATGAAACAAACACTTTGGGAAAAATTGCCCTAAACTGGTAACATCTGATGATAAAATGATGTAAAGAAGAGTTAGTGGGTGTCAGCATGTCGGAAGTCTCAAGACTTAGCTAGGGACCTGCCAGGTTGGCAGTTTTGCTTATGGGAACTGTGCAGTAGCCACCAGACAGATGGTCCTCGCTTGGGTCATTTCGTGGACAATATATCAAGCTCTCTTTACCCAATAAACCTCATATCATTTGCTCTCAATCCCTGCCGCAGATTTACCTTTTGGTTTTCTGCTATGGTCTACAAAAGACTCCCTACCAAACTCAAGCTTTTATATTTTAGGCTATTAAGTATGCCAATTATGTTCATCAGAAGAGGCTCAGTGATGCTGTAGTCACAGACAGTGCCACGATTTTGATGGCTTAACCAAACACAGGTCTATTTTTTACTCACGTAAAGTCTGCTGCAGGACCAGGCAGCCCTCCAGGAGAATAGTCTTTTCTGCGCAGCAACCCAGTGACTCAGGCTAGGAGATGTGTGCCATCCTATAGCTATGGCATGTGCAACGCACAGTCTCTTCATTTGCAGGGAAGGGAAGTGAACACTCAGAATTGTGCATCAGCTCTTAAATGCTTCCACCCAGAGGTGACACTTGTTACTTCTGTTCATATTTCATTGGCCAGAGCAAATCATACAGCTATGAAGAATTTCAAAAGGGTGGGAAAGTGTGGTTCTTTCACATATCTGGAAAAAGGAAGGAGCATGGATATTGGTAAATTGTGTGTCTCCTGCACAAGCTGACCTCTCTGTATATCTATGTCTAGTTTCTATTAATGTTCTACATTTAAAAGATTGTGTGTATAGTATTGCCTGTCTCTCTTTTTATTTTTTTTCTAGAGAGAGAAAGGGAAAGAATTTTTTGGTTTATTTTGTAAGAACGTAAAGTATTTTTTCATTCTTTAAACATTTTTTTAAATTTTTATTTATTTTTTTATTAATTAAAAAAATCAACTAACACAACATTTAGAAATCATTCCATTCTACATATGCAATCAGTAATTCTTAATATCATCACATAGATGTATGATCATCATTTCTTAGTACATTTGCATCGATTTAGAAAAAGAAATAGCAAGACAACAGAAAAAGAAATAAAATGATAATATAGAGAAAAAAATACAAAAAATATATATAAACAAACAAACAAACAAACAAAAACTATAGCTCAGATGCAGCTTCATTCAGTGTTTTTACATGATTACTTTACAATTAGGTATTATTGTGCTGTCCATTTTTGAGTTTTTGTATCTAGTCCTGTTGCACAGTCTGTATCCCTTCAGCTCCAATTACCCATTATCTTACCCTGTTTCTAACTCCTGATGGTCTCTGTTACCAATGACATATTCTAAGTTTATTCTCTAATGTCGGTTCACATCAGTGGGACCATACAGTATTTGTCCTTTAGTTTTTGGCTAGTCTCACTCAGCATAATGTTCTCTAGGTCCATCCATGTTATTACATGCTTCATAAGTTTAGTCTGTCTTAAAGCTGCATAATATTCCATTGTATGTATATACCACAGTTTGTTTAGCCACTCGTCTGTTGATGGACATTTTGGCTGTTTCCATCTCTTTGCAATTGTAAATAACACTGCTATAAACATTGGTGTGCAAATGTCCGTTTGTGTCTTTGCCCTTAAGTCCTTTGAGTAGATACCTAGCAATGGTATTGCTGGGTCGTATGGCAATTCTATATTCAGTTTTTTGAGGAACCGCCAAACTGCCTGTCTCTTGTTCAACAATAGAACCCTTTCTGTTTTACAAATAGAGCTCTCCCAGCAGCATCCCTATTTAAAGGCTTGTTTTAAAATAAGTAATCCACAGTTAATATTGAGAAATTAGAAATTATAGTTAAAAACCAAAGTTAAAAAAATCACCACAAGCCTACAGTCCTACCATTCTCTACTAGCAGCCTTCCCTAGCAAAAATTAAGGAAGATGCAATTTGTCATCTTCTATTCAGCCGCTCCCCCCTTCAATGCTTGCAGTAGTTGATCTGGGAATCCTGGCTGGTCCGAATGGGAAAAGGCTCTTTCAAAATTTTAACACTGAAAGTGTCACAAAACTGCCACCCCTAAAGAATAAATGCCTTTATTGTGCATCGCCAATTTCTAATTTAGACAAATGACCATATATCTGTTTCTTTGTGAAGTCACCTTACTTTAAGTTACATACCATAACTCTAGGTACCTTGTTTCCTTATTAGCATTAAACTTATCTATTTATTTATTTAGTCATTTAAATTTGATTGCATTTCCCTTTTTATTATTCCCATTTAATTTAGAATAAGAATAGACACAATTCATTTGTTGAAAAGTTAGAAGTAGAACCCAGGTCTTGAGCCAATGCTCCTGGTCCTTGGACTACACTTTGAGTAGCGAGGGGCCATAACAGTAGTTCCTGAGCCTGTCTCCACATGAGAATTACCTGGAGACTCTTGGAGACTTTTCAAGGTCAGGCCACCAACTTGGCCACAATCTGGTTCAGGGAGGGGTGATGGGCAAGCCAGAGGCATCAGCAGTTTGGGAAACACCCGCCCAGTTGATGCTAAGTTTGGCAGTGACCAAGGCCTTACTGCTGCATCCTCAGCTGCTCCAACTTGGACTTTAAAGCCCTCAGCTCATTGTAACAACTCTCCTTCCCAAACTCTGCTCGTGGACCATCACTCCCTAAGCACTGGCTCTATGCTCTCTGCAATGACTTGGAAATCAACAATGGAAACAACTTTGGACAAAGCACCTCCTAAAACCACGGAATAAATTTTCTCAATCACCATTGCCAGGCTGGGGAATATCTTGAGCCATATCCGATTTCCTGCACACCAGCCTGGCAGGCCCTGCTATCCTCCCACCCCAGGGGTTTTTGATTGAGAGGAAAGAGGAACTAGTTCTCAGATGGAAAAATAAAAGGCGTGCATCTGCATCTAGATAGATACACTGGAAGGTATTCCACTATAGTCCGAGACAGATAATAACCCCCAGGTTAAAAATCAAGTAGGATGGAGAGTTCAGATGTTGGATTTGGAAGGCACGAAGCTGGAGCGTGACCTGATCTTAAGAGCTCATTCAGCTTCATCTTTCAGCACTCCACTAAAATGTGCCTCCTCAGGCAGCCTTCTCTGACCAGCCCAGACCAAGGAAGTTGGCACTAAGGGGTGACAAGAAGGAAAATATGTCTCTCTTTCAATCTGTGCAATCATACTCTCCTATGCAAAGGAAAATAAAAACAAGGCTTCCTGCAAGTATTGGCCAGCCTGGAGTGAGAAGGGGTGGTTTCCACATGCCCCACCTCAGTCCACACGTGAATCTCAACCAGCTTGGAGCAAACACCCTGGAAATCACATGACTTTCCAGAGGACAGCAAGACTCTGCCATCTTAGCTCTAAACTTTCTCACCTCAACTGAATTTGGGAGTGCAGTTCAGCTATACAAATTTCCCAGTGCTATGAGTTTTTTTTTTTTTTTTTTAATGAATAAAAAATACCACACACCAGTGCTAGGGTCTTAGTTGAAGCATTAGTAGTGGTTCACCTAGTTTTTTAAGTCCTGTTGTGTATAACATAAAAAAAAAAAATGAATCCAGGTCTGCTGCCTTCTAGTCTCCCTATTTTCTCTATGTTAAGATAAAATGAAATTATACTGAAATTCTCTAGAACTAAGGTATAAAAATGAAATAGTATTGACAATTAATTTGCTCTTCATGCTTTGAGAATTTTTTCCATGTGGGAAATAATGTGTTAGGAACTAGAAATATGAAGATTATATAAAATCACTGCAGTAGAGATTAAAACATGTTTTTAATCTTAATCTCCATTCCCGTGGGTGTGAACCCATTTGTAAAGAGGACCTTTGGAAGATGATATTATTAGTTGTGGGGTCAAATTGAACTAGGATGAGTCTCTCTATTACTGGAGGCCTTATAAAGAGAGGAAATTTGGACTCAGCATAACTAGGAGATGTAGAAACCAGAAGCCAGAGAAAGCCACAGAGGAGGAGACCAAGGACCCTCCATGTGATGGAGGTCTGACATCGTCTGAATTCTACTGACTCCAGGAGGTAGCATGGCCTTGCCAATACTTTGATTTTAAACTTCCAGCCCTCCAAACCGTGAACCGATAAATTCTTCTTGCGAACCCATTGTGTGATATTTGCCATAGCAGCCCAGGCAAACTAAGACACTCCCTGTTTTGAGGATTTCATTATCTGATGGAGGCTTTATATATAAAATATGATAAGATGAAATAAAGTAATAATGCTTAATAATACAGCACGGAGAAATATCACTCATCAATACACATAATACGATTTTTCATTCCCCCTGCTAAGCTCTATCTCTACCTTCTTGCCAGTTGATATTAAAACCTACGATGAAAATGACACCATGAAAAAAAAAAGGAAAAAACATCTATGATGATCTTTCTTCCTTCATCATATACCAAATACTCATTCACTTTCACTGAGGAAGAAGGATTTTACATTTTGATCTGATTATGAATTTTTGTCAGTATTCCTTTTTAAAATGGCCTCACTTAGAATCTTCACCCAGTTTTTTATTGTTTGATGTAATCATTGTCAAGTGCATTGACCTGCCAGTGTAAATAAGGTGAGCCTGCTGAAGGTATAAAAATTTTTTTCCAATGTCTTTGACCAATAAAGTGGTAAAACACAGTAGTGCTATTTTGTTTCCTTAGCAACCTGAGAAAACATTGTAAGTTTTAAAAAATTGTTTTTGAAGTGTCTTGAAATTTATTTCTACAGTTTACTCTGTGTATTCTGGCTTTTTCTTTTTAGGCCACTTCAAATATTGACTAGAAAAAACCCGAATGTGTTTCTTTTCCCAGAGTTGATCAGATTTTGCTGACTACAGAAGGATTCCTGGGTTCAGATGAAAGTTAAAATCTCAGGACCAGGTCTCGTTAGAACTAAGATTCATATTTCTAAGAACTGTCATTTCATTTGACTCCCCCCCCCCCTTTTTTAAGAGATAAAAATCATTTGGGGGAAAGCATGTTTGAAATCCAAATGCATTTATAAAAATAAGTTGCCCAAGTCAAGACAAAGGTCAAAGTTGGTTCTCCTTCTTTGATGAAACTTTTTTTTTTTTAACTTCTGGATGAATTGAATAAGCATTTTGATGTTTGAATTCCTTTAAGCCTCCTTTCTCTCCAGGGAAATTGCCACACGTCAGAGAAATAAAGATGAATATTTTCCCATTTAAATTCCCTTTCTTCTTGGATTTATTCTTCTTTAGTGGGATTTGGGTACTTTATCATTTACAATTTTGATTTCTCCTCAAGATTTCACTGCGTTTTAAATTTCTTCTTTGCCTGTAATTTTTGCTTTGGACTCTAGTTGTAGAGTTCCGTAAAGAGGAATTTAACATTCAACTAAATATTCAGTTCAGCATACACTTTATTTTGATAAATCTGTAGCTGCTGATACTCAGGGAAGGTGAATGGAAACAATGAGATTGTGTAGCCAACCAGTAACTGCTGAAGGGACACATTCTTTTAATAGCACCATTTATAATAAGGAATTTTTAAAAAAATAAGTATTGTATAGCATTGTATTATCTATCTATCTATCTATTATCTATCTATCTATCTATCTATCTATCTATCTATCTAAGGCCCTACAGAGGCTTTTCTTAGTAAGCTTATTTTCTCAGAAACTTGTAGCCTCCATATTGATCACAGGCCATATAAGTCCTGACACCCAGAGGTATCAATCTCTTCAAGAACAATAGCCAGGTTCATTCCTCTGTGCCAGAACATCAACACCCCTTTCCAGCACGAAGGAGTTAAAATGGTCATTGCCCAGATATCCCTGAAGATTGAGAGACTGATCGCATGAGAGGAAGGAGGTATAACCGAGAAATTAGGATTTAACAAATGACCTTGACTACTGACTCATATAGATATTTCTTTTTACAGTCTAGTGTTTTAGAAAAGCCAGAGGGAAATACCTGAAGTTGTTGAATGGTAATCCAGTAGCTCTGATCTTTGATAATGATTGTGTAACAATATTATAAAAAAATAGTTTTCATTTTGTATGGATCTATTTCTCGATGTTTCGTTTTGTTCTTAGTTAACCTTCCTCTATTGTAAGTCTTAAAATTGCATAGATTACGATACTAGTGGTCAATAAGAGGGAAGGGAAAGAGGTATAGGATGTTTGGAGTTTTCTTTTTTCTTTCATTTTGCTTTTGGAGTAATGCAAATGTTCTAAAAATGTTCATGGTGATGAATGCACAACTATGTGATGATATTGTGAACCATGGATTATATATTTTGGATGGATTGTATGGTATATGAAAATATCTCAATAAGAATACATAAAAGAAAAAATAAGTACTATATAGCATTGTATTATATGTTACAGAATATAAATGCTCAGAAATAATCCTTTGATTACGTCCAACAAGGGTCAGAACCGTTCAAGTTTTATAGCCAATTTTGGCAATACATTATAAGATAAAATGTGAAAAGACTGGAATTAAAAAGAATAAATTGATGGAAAGTCAAGGAAAATAATATATGAAAGAATTCAGTTGCTGAACTGGAAAAAGAGAAAAAGAAGTGGCACCTTAGTGGAAGCGTGTTTGAGTGGAGGATGAGAGGTAGAGGAAGAGGTGGTCCAGTGCACCAACTGCTATTCAACTTTTTCGTATTTGTAGGAACTCAAACAAAATAAATTTGTTGAAAATTTTATCAAAGAAAATTGAGATGGATATAAAAATATTGAAGATATAAGAGATATCTTCTATTGCAATCCAGGTGCATTATTCAGTAACATCACTGTGTATCTTCCAATAATAAAGTACGAAATATGGTGGAAACCTTGAGTGGTGGGAAAGTTAACTTGACCATGGGGAAGAAGAGACTTTCATAAATAATCCTATATACCTCTTTCAGCTTTATTTTCTGATAACCAATTGAATCGGGGGGGGGGAGAGTTAAATACATTAAACGCTGGATACATTAAATATCATATCAATGATATTAGAAATTGTAGATTAAACTAGTTGTTTACTACATGTCAAACACTGTGAAATGGTTTATATGCTTATTTCAATTTCATTGTATCTTTAGGTGGGGGCGTCGCATGGTCTGGGAATCGAATTCGGGTCTTCCACATGAAAAGTGGGCATTCTAACCACTGAACTACCTGTGCAACCTTCTATTTCATTGTATCTTCACACAATTATGGTGAGGCTTCTTGCAGCATTTCAGGTGGTACATGGATTCGTGAGAAAATACCCCACATACATCCACACTGTAAAAGTAGATTGAATTTCTCCTTTCTTTTGCAATAACATAGAATCATGTTGGAAATGAGATTACTATACAAGGTAGAAATGCCTTGTGGTTTTCTTGTACTCTCCTCACTTGTGAGTAGGTGGTTTCTGATAATATTGTTCAGGAGGGTATCCTGTGATAACTGAGAAAACTGCCAAAGAAACTTGTCTGTTTCTTCACTTTGAATTTCTTGGCCTCCTCTCAGTGTCTTTTCAGACCCTCACCATGTGGAAGCAAAGGAGAGGAGAGGGAGAAAACAGAAAGGATAGGACAATTCTTACTGGAACAACAGAAGGAGGGTTTTGCCCTTTCTGGACTTGGCAAACTCCCCTTTTCTGTCCTGGGGCATTGTGTGACTCCTCCAGCAGTGGTTCCTTGCTGGACCTCTTTCTCCTGAAGCTTCCTTGTTTTGGGTGGTCACTCACAACTCCTTCCCCAGCTCCTGGTCTATCTAGCCATATATTTAGCCTCTTTCTGCTGAGGACCTTTCACCTCTCCAGATTATCCTATTGGACTACACACATGGCAGCTGCCCTTTGGCTAATTGCTTGTTCATAGGAAAGTACTCACTCATTCTCTGCTCTGACACACAGGGATGCAGGCCATTGTGAAAGCAGCAACACTTGAGATGTCTCCAAGGCAGTCACCAGCCACCTCTATCTTCTAGGTGTCCTGGGGTCAGAAGCCAGTTCATGATACTCCTGTCTTTGAGAAACACAGAGCAAAGTCCTAGGCAGTTCTGTGAGAGTTGTCTTAGTAGGCTTGGGATGAGAAAAGAAGCGCTCCTTCCCCCTCATCCTAGGGATGTGGACTCAGAGCACAGGAACTGCCATCTCCAAATAAATATTTTCAACAATCACCTCAGCAAACCCTCTCCCCTCTTTGGGCCATTTGTTTAGTCTTCATCTGGCTTAGGGTGCCCAGATTCAGAAAAGATGCCTTGGATGAGCCACTCTATGTCCAAAACTGTATGTGGTCATTAGGAACCCCATTTTGGAATTTTATCTCTATTGTCTTTTAGTGCCTTGAAGAAACTTGGATTTTCAACATTAGGTTAATACAAATTTAAGAGCATACAAGTTAGGGTTTGCAGTTGTAAGGAACAGAAACCAAATTCGAATGATTAAAGCTGAAAGTACATTGATTGAAAGGATATCAGGAGAAAACGCTGAATGTGGGAGAAAGCCGCAGGACCTGGATTGGAGAATAGGCTGGAACATGCAACCCTGGGCTGTAGCCAGGACCACAGTTCAGAGGAGGTTATAAACCAAACCAACAGCACTGCTACTGCACATGGCAGAATGGCTGCCACGGCCTGCAGTTATTGCTTCTGCATCTGCTAGAGCCACCTGCTCTCAAAAGGGAGCTTCTCTTTGGTCCCTTAGCTCACAATCCAAATTCAGGATTTTTGAATTGAAATTATGAACTCTATGTCCTCCATGCAAGGGAAACTGTAAAAACAAGTTTTATCCTGTCCACTTTCTCTAGAGGGAGTTAGACTCTGTTTCCCACCAAGAGTTGTAAAGTGAGAAATTTACCATGTGTAGAAAGAAGTTCAGATATTTGGTAGCCAGAAAAACAAATGCACATGAGCATTCCCATTAGAATTGGAAGGAAACATTAAAGTCATCCATTTAGTTC
The DNA here is from genome assembly GCF_023851605.1 of Tamandua tetradactyla. NCBI lineage: Eukaryota > Metazoa > Chordata > Mammalia > Pilosa > Myrmecophagidae > Tamandua > Tamandua tetradactyla. The sequence continues at coordinate 118,784,303 of NC_135332.1, forward strand.
AACTTTCCTTTTGGGAAATCCCTTTTAGAGTGCCATGGAAGATGGCTTCTTTAATTTTCAAATGGTGGGGAATTTTTCACACCCCAAGGTAATAAGTTCCAACACTTCACAATTCTAATCCAAAAGAATTTATTATGATTTCTAATTTATGAATCACTCCTTTTTTGGTTTCCTTCATTATACACTTTGTCTTTCTCTAGATGCATTGCAGTTTCTAAATGTCTTGCTTTTGACATTACCCTTAGACATGAATACTATATTGTCCACATGGACTGACAAATGCAGAGGCTATTTATTTCCATTTAATTTAACCTGAGATTGTGTTGGCTCTTTCACATAACCATAGCATAATAATGACTCATATGCAGCCAAAACATCTAAATATTTTCACATGAATAGCTGCCAAAACCAGTTCTACAACTAGACCTCCAAACTTAATTATTTAAAGACTAAATTTAGATTTTTATATTTATCCCTGAAACCTACTTGGTTATCGTTCTCTGATGTGGTTGTGGAGATAATTTTGTATCTTAAGGTTTTTATTGTCCGTGATAAAAGAGTTTCTTTCCATCATTGTGACACCTATTCATTTGTTTGCCACATCCTCTATATTTTCATCCAAGCTATTGATAAAGTATTTATAGGACAGGCCTACAACAGAGCTCTATGACATTTCACCAGTCTTTCTTCAAGGTTGACCTGGGCTATAAAACAACCTTTTGTGACTCCAACTGCTCAACCAGTTTAGAGCAAACCTGATCTTTATTACTGTCTTTCAGAAAAGCACATGAAAGCTCCCTTCTTGCTCCTAAAGATCGCGTGTTTAATGTGGCTCACAGGGCATGACATCGTCTACCCTAGGCTTCATTCAGCATTTTCTAGGCATGCTCCCTCTTTTCTCTCCTCTACCCACAAGGCACTGCAGATTGGATTTCTTCTGACTATAATATTTCTTTCCTGTGCTTCACCTGATTAACTCACTCCTTCAGTCTCACCTGTTGGGTTGCAGATTAAACACCATTTTCTCAAGGGAGCCTTCTTTAACACCATGGACTTTGTCAGTTTCCATTCAGTCTTCTCATAGAATCAAATTCCAGTTCTTCAAAGGACTCTGCAATTGCATATTTATTATTGTCACAAATTGATGCAATTCCCCCATTAAAGTTCCCTAAGAACACGGACCAAGTCTGTGTTTTCTCATCATTATATGACCAGTGCCTGGATTATTATAGGTTCACTAAAAAATTGCTGTTGAATGAATGGTAGAAACCCAGTGAACAGTGCAACTGTTCATCACACAGAGAATACTGAGTTGCAGATGCATCAAAAGCTTTACGATTCCTCTAACTCAGAGGTACTCGATCTTGGCACTACTGATATTTTGGGCTAGATAATTATTTGTTGTGAGGGCTGTCCTGTGCATGGAAGGATGTTTAGCAGCATCCTAGGCCTCTATCCATTAAATGTCAGTAGCATCCCCTCCCAATTGTGATAACCAAAAATGTCTCCAGAATGCCAAATGTCCCCAAGGAGGCAACATCACCCTTGGTTGAGATCTACTGCTCTAATAATAAGAACTTTAATCAATAGTTACATCAAGAAGGACATATCATTTGCTTAATTGTAATTACAAGAAAGTGTGTGTGAAGGACTCTCATAAGTTATAGAAATTTTGTGATGCACACCATTATTCAAAAGACAAGGATGTAATCAAAACTGCTCACTCATTTTATTACAATCATGAAATTTTCCGTAACCACTAAAGTACAAAAGGATCTTCCCATTTCATCCTCTTAAAAATCACTTAATTGAGCACTTACTAGAGAAGTGATTTATTCAACTCTCCTGTCTGTACTTCATTAAATAAATGAATGGATAAATAGAAGTAAGACCAAGCGAGTATTTCCTAAATTGTATGAATTCTAAGTTCCCTTTTGAGTGCTAGATAACAGACAATTGATGGAACCTGAATTGTGAATTGTGGACTCTTAGGGCCCCCAAAGATCCCTGTTGTACACCTTTGGGCAATCCCCTCTCCTTGAGTATAAAGTGGATTTAGTTACTCACCTCTAATGAACAGAATAGGACAGAGTGATGGGGTGTGACTTCCAAAATTAGGTTATTAAAGGACTGTGGCTTCCTTCTTGGGTGCCCCTCAATTATTATTAATATTAATAATAATTAATAATTTAATTGATATTATTAATATAATTAATAATATTAATATTAATATTCCCTCAATATTGCTCTGAGGGAAGCCAGACAACATGAAGGAAAGATCCATGCGGCATGCCTGGCCAACAATCATGTGAGTAAACTCATAAGCAGAGCTTTTCCCAGTTTAGCCTTACTGTCCTTGCTGATACTTAAATTGTAAACTTATGAGAGACCATGAACTGAGGCACCTGTGTTAGTTAGAGTCCGTTGTCAACTTGGCCATGTGAGCATACCTAGTCTTGTTGCTGCAGACATAAGCCAATGGTAGTGAACCTCATCTGTTGTTAATTACATCTGCAGTCGGCTAGGAGGCGTGTCTGCTGCAATGAGTGACATTTGACTTAATTGGCTGGTGCTTAAATGAGAGAGCACAATATAGCACAGCCTAAGCAGCTCGACATTCCTCATCTCAGCACTTGCAGCTCAGCCCAGGCCTTTGGAGATGCAGAAAGAAGTCACCCCTGGGAAAGTTGTTGACACCCAGGGGCCTGGAGAGAAGACCAGCAGAGACCATCCTGTGCCTTCCACATAAGAAAGAACCTCAATGGAAAGTTAGCTGCCTTTCCTCTGAAGAACTAACAAAATAAATCCCCTTTTATTAAAAGCCAATCCGTCTCTGGTGTGTTGCATTCCGGCAGCTAGCAAACTAGAACAGCACCTTATTAAACTGTACATGATTCCTTTTGATTCCTGACCCACAGAAATTCTAATATAATAAATGTTTGTTGCTTTAAACCATTGCATTTTAGAATAATTTATTATGCAGCAACAGGTATTAAACAATATTTATTTAAAGTCTTTGGAAACATGTGGCACTTTTCACTTATAAGTTTATTTGGCAATTTTTTTTAAATTCTGGAAGTCTAGATTAAAATGTATAGTCTTTGGAGTCAGATGGACTTAGGCTCACATCTTTGCTAAACCACTTACAAGCTTGGTGACTCTGGAGACATCTTCCTAATTTCTATGGGTCTCAGTTTTCCTATTTGCAAAATTAGGAAAAAATGCCTTCTGGGTTGTATAGGATGTCGTGAAGATTAAATTAAATATTTTATGTTAATTTCCTATAGCAGGCAATTTAGAAATAGATGCTATTTATTATTTTAGGATACTTTCTAACCATTATGCTTACAAGTGTAAGAGTGAAAGTAAATAAACTAAAATTTATTGAAAAACAAAATCCATAACATATCTCATTTAAATCTTTACCAAGGGGAAGTTTTATTAACAAAAATTTAGACTCATAATTTAAAGATTAAAGATGTTAAATAGCCTCTCCAAATTATGCATAATTAGTAAGCTATGGAACCAAGTTTGGCATTAACTCACATGAAGGTTCCTACAAGTCTGGACTTTCAACAAAATAATTTTTCCCCAAGTTTCTGGTTGGAGCTTAAAGCAGTAGGAATAAAACAGAATCCCTGACAGTTAAACCACCTTTTGTGTTTCCATTTCTTAAGTAGAATGGATAAGGCTGCTTTCATACAATCCTCTATTTTTAAACTTGGCAGTTACGTAAAATAATAAATACCTCAACAGTGAAGATTGAAATGTGCCGATGATATCTATAAGCAAATTTCATTATTCCTGCTTGTTAAAAACAAGAACAAAAATCAAGACTAGGATAACATAGTCTATATTCTCAAGAAAAATCACTGATACCATTTTTTAAAACTTTTTTTGCATGTGAAATGTAACATATATACAAAAAAAGCAATACATTTCCAAGTACATTTTGACAAGTAGTTATAGAACCAATTTTAAAGTTTTGTATGGGTTACAGTTCCACAATTTTCCAGTTTTTCTTCTAACTGCTCCAAAACACTGGAGACCAAGAGAAATATTAATATAATGATTCAGCAGCCATATTCATTTGTTAAATCCTAGCTTCTCTGTCATACTCCTCCTTCTCTATTTTTTTCATTTTTTGTGAGTAATAAAATATATACAAAAAGGCAATAAATTTCAAAGTACATTACAATTGGTTGTAGAACAGATTTCAGAGTTTGGTATGGGTTACAATTCCACAATTTTAAGCTTTTTACTTCCAGCTGCTCTAAAATACTGGAGACTAAAAGAAATATCAGTGTAATGAATCAATACTCATCTCATTTGTTAAACTCTACCTTCTCTGTATATCTCCAACACCACCTCTGATCTTTCTCCCACTCTTTAGAGTTATTTGGGCTATGCCTGTTGTAACTTTTTTGTGTTGGAAGGGGCTGTTGATAATATGGGATAGGGGGATGGAACTAGTTGATGTTCTGGAAGGGCTGGCCCCTCTGCATTTCAGGATTTATCTGGTCCAGGGACCCATCTGGAGGTTGTAGGTTTCTGGAAAGTTGCCATAGTGCATGGACACTTTGTAGAATCTTATATAGTACCCGAGGTATTTTTTAGGATTGGAAGGACTGGTTTTGGTTGGGGTTTGGCAAACTGTGATAGGTAGCAATGTCTAACTGAAGCTTGTATAAGAGTGACCTCCAGAATAAACTTTCCACTCTATTTGAACTCTCTCAGTCACTGATACCTTATTTGTTCCACTTCTTTTCCCTCTTTTGGTCAGGATGGCATTGTTGATTCCACGATGCCAGTGTCAGACTCAACCTTGGATGATACAATTTTTTGATACAAGAAAAAATTGATGACTTGTATTAGTCTCTTATTACAATATAATGGGAGAAAAACATCCAGAAATCTGTTTTGAATTTTAACAGATTTGAACTATATCTAATTTTTAAAAAATCTCTTGGACAAATTTTATATCAACTTTCATGATCAAAAGGAAGGGATGATTATCAGGGCTGCATAATCCTTTTTTTTTTTTTTTTTATGCTGAATGGCAGGATCACATTTCATTTTTTTTTTCTGTGTGAGCACCCCGTCATTGCAGCACCATTTGTTGAGTTTTTGTTGTTGGTTTCTTTGTTTGTTTATTTGTTTGGGAAGTGTATGGGCCGAGAATTGAACCCAGATCTCCTGCATTGCAGGCGACTATTCTACCATTGAACTACCCTCGCAACCTCTTGTATAATCTGTTTTTATGTGAAAGAAAACCAAAAGAGGTTAAAATTTCAGCATACTTCATAAAATGTTTCTATAAGTAATGGGTGTTGTGCTGGTTTACATGATGTATGTACTCTAGAAAAGCAATGTTTGAATCCTAATCCCATTTTGTAAAAGCAGCCATTTCTTCTAATCCCCATTCAATGCTGTATGCGTGAAACTGTAATTAGATCATCTCCCCGGAGATGTGATTTAATCAAGAGTGGTTGTTAAACTGGATTAGGTGATGATAATGTCCACCCATTTGGGTGGGTCTTAATTAGTTTCTGATGTTCTATGAAAGAGGAAACATTTTGGAGAATGAGAGCAATTCAGAGAGAGCAGAGCAGAATGACATAGCCATGAGAAGCAGAGTCCACCAGCCAGTGACCTTTGGAGATGAAGAAGGAAAATGCCTCCCGGGGAGCTTCATGAAACAGGAAGCCAGGAGAAGAAGCTAGCAGATGATGCCATGTTCACCATGTGCCTTTCCAGATGAGAGAGAAACTCTAACTGTGTTTGCCATGTGCCCTTCTACTTGAGAGAGAAACCCTGAACTTCAATTGGCCTTCTTGAATCAAGGTATCTTTTCCTTAGATTGGACATTTCTATGGACTTGCTTCAGCTGGGACATTTTCTCAGCCTTAGAACTGTAAAGTAGCAACCTATTAAATTCACCCTTTTAAAAGCCATTCTGTTCCTGGTATATAGCATTCCGGCAGCTAGCAGACTAGAATAGGAGTCAAACAAAAACATATGACTTAACACAATTGTTAACATAAATAGCATTAAACAGAAATCTTGCAGTACAAATAGAAGCAGAAATTAGACATGTTGGTCCTCATACTGCTCTTAAATGCTTCCAAATCATAGATCTTTACAACTTCTTCAGAAACATCCATTTATAGCAATGAAATACAGAAAATAAAAATATCTTTCATAAGTATTGTTGTATCTGCAAAAAATCCAATATAGTACAAATCTATTAAAGATTCCCTTTCTCAAATTAATTATAAACCTCAGAGATAGATACATATAGACATACATGAACATATACATACATACACATTCACAACATTTTTAGCAGATATATATGAAAGTTGGGAAGATGAGGCTTTTAAACAATGTTTCAAAATGCTATTTTTCTTATGCCACTCCTAGTAGTTAGATAAGACTGTATACTACACCATAATATATTTAGGTGGCCCTTCAATACACACCCCCAATCTCCAGGAGCCGATACAGTAAATTTGGATGAGCAGGAGTAGCTAGCTATCTAATGCCCTCACTGAATTCAGGCTCTGTGCAATCAGCATCATCATATTTCCCTATTCTTTTCCACAAACACTTCCTTAACCCAGGCAGAACTGCTGTTGATGTAATTACTCCACCTGTGAGGTCTCAGGCCTCCATCTCTGAGAGCATGAGTCCGATACCTAATACTGATGTGTGCATGGGAATACAGCATATTTCAGTGTGGTTCTCTGATTCCTGGTCCAGAAAGAGCTGCTTGTGCTGTGATCCCTGTGGGCAGGTTAACCAATCACCTCTAGGTCTTTCGAGAAATATTGGTAGTAGTCCCTATGAAGTATTCCATGGTAACATTCGGTCTTTTACGCTAAGGTAAGCAAGGACAGGATCCAAGTACTGTTTGATCATTTGCCCTCTTCTACAGGATCAGGGTGTGGGGTGCACTGAGTAACTTCAGTTAAGGGGCATCCCTTGATTGTGTCTCCACAGCTTGCATCCGTTTTAGAGAATGCTAATGGCTGGGTCTTTTCTCCTAAGAACCGGTTAGTAAATTTCCCAACTGAAATCCAAGATGATTTTGATCTAGCGATAAGTCCTAGACTTACACAAATGACAAACAATAAACATTTCTAGGAGAAAAGTCAGAGTAAAGGCAGGAAAAGTAAGCTAGCTTCATGTAATTTCTCCATTCCAGAAGTTTGTCCTTATTTTTCAGATAATGAAATTGAAAACTAGAGAGGTTAAATAAATTTCAAGTTTCACCCAGCTAATAGGAGGAAGACTGTGATTCATATACAGACAATTTTGTTTCAGAGTCCTTAAACATAATCACTCTGCTTAAATGGCCTGTCAAAATTCGGCTCTTTGCCGAGGACGTCTAGGTGTTCAGAGAAAATACTCAATTTAATTTAATTCAATTCAACTCAATTCAATTCAACTCAATGGTTTCTTTGTTGTTTTTGATTAATGTGTTTTAAACACTCTGCTCAGTATGAAGATATAAACACAAACAAAGCCCAAATCCTGGTTTTCATAGGAAAGACTGAGTTGGGAAAAGTCGGGGTCTGAATTATTAACTATGTGATCAAAGCAACTCTCTTTGAGAAAACTGAAAAAGCATCTTAGGGCCATCTGTATTTATAGGGATGGGAAAAGTTAATGGTTATTAGTCACAGCCACTGCTTCGAGTCAGAGACTCCTTGCATAAGCAGCCTAACAGGATTATCTGGCGTTACTGTCAAAGAACAGAATATTTAATTGATTTATTCAGTAAAACTGCAGCCAAATTTCAGTCTATGCATTGTAAGAAGTTCTAAGGATTTATTTACATGGCCATATTTGAAATAGAGAAGAATTCATTGATGTTTAATAAAAGCAAAATTGATAACATACCTTAAATATTTAATACAGTATTATTTTTGTTTAAATAAGTTACTTAATATACCCTGCCATATTTACTAAAATGGTTACAGAATATAATATTCATACTTTTCACTCTACTAGGAAAAAAAGTAAACCTAAGTCTAGATCTATAAAATTGATATTATTAGGGATCTTGCTTGTTACTAGACATTAAAATGATTCATTTTTTTTGACATATACTTATCTCACTAAATACCTGCCATATGCCAAGCATCATGCTGCAATCTGGGAATATAGCAATGAACAAGATAGACAAAATCCCTCATGAAGTCCGTATTCTTGTTGGAAATACATTAAGTCACTAATCAAATAAAAAGAATATTTACTAATGATCCCATTTATATGAAATTCTGAAAAAATAATCTATAGTGACAAAAGAAGATCAGTGGTTGATGAGTTGAGTAGGAGGGAAGGATAGCAACGGGGCAGGAAGAATCTATTGGGGGTGATAGCTATATGCATTATTTGACTTTTTGATGCTCTACATATGTGTCAAATTTGTCAGAATATAGTTTTGAAATTTGTGCAGCTTACTGAACAGAAATTATACCTCAATAAAGCTGGTAAAAAATGGGGGCATAAGAAATTTCAAAATAGATACTTTAGAAAAGAGACTCCTAGAAGGGCTCTCTGAGGAGGGACATTTTTGCTGAGACCTAAATAAAGCAAGAGAGTGAAGCATTTGGCTATCTGGCAGGAAAGCACTCCAGGAAAAGGGAAAAGGAAGTACAGAGTCTCTGGAAGTGGTTAGAGTAGCATAGCCAGAGAGATGAACATTAGGGAATTAAATCTGGGAGGAAACCAGAGACCAAAGCAAATTACACTTTTGGAGGCTGTGGAAAGAGAATTGGACTTTTGTTTTAGGTTTGCAGAGAAATCAATGAAGGGTTGTGAAACAAGGAAGGACAGGATCTTATTAAGGTTTCAAACACATCCTCAGGCTACGGTGTAGAGAATAGACTTGGGAGAGTGGAAAAGTTTAGAAATAGGGAAATTAATCAGGAAGCTTCCACCATAGTCCAGGCAAGAAATGATGGAGATTTGGGCTTGCTTTATAGCAATGAATATGGGAACCAGGGGACGGGGTACAGATACAGTTAGCCAGAGATCAAGAGTAGGATCTTAGAAAAATTAAATTTGAGATGCCTATCAGACATCAACAATATGCTGTCAACTAGGAAATTGGATATGTGAGTCTGAAGTTCAGGAGAGAGTCCAGTAATGATGATTTTTTTTTAATGGAAATATTCAGCATGTAGAGATATTAAGAACCATGCGAGTGATATTTCTGGATTGCACATCTAGCCATATTACACCTCCTTCACACAGTTGAAATATTAGTTCCTTTTGGGCATAAATGACCCTTCATGATCTAGTTCTACTCTGCTCTTTGCTTCAGATCTTAACACTTCTCTACCCCACCCTGTTCCCTTTGCTCCAGCTATGATACTAAACTACTTGCCATTGCGGGAACTCATCCAGTTCTCTGGATCCTTTACATCAGCTACTTCATCCACTTGGCAGTCAATTACTATTGCCCTTGACCTGGCTAACTGCTACTCTCCTTTTAGATTCAAGCCCAATTCTAGGAAAGCTTCCCTAGCCTCTCCTCCCCTCTCCAAATACTTTCTTCTCACACCCTGTACATCTGGTTCAATATCTCTCTAACATGTTCATTCATTTATTCATTCAACAGTTGTATACTAACTGTTTACTGTCTTGAACATTTTCTTAGATGCTAGAAGCAAGATACTTGATGTGGCCAAATAGATCAGGGTTGTATCAAAACATTTTTCTTTGGTTTTACATTGTCACTAATGTCAAAAAAATCTCACCATTTCACTCAAAAATGCATGTAGCTAACATATCTCTACCCCAGTCTTCTTCTTGACTCCCACTCCATCCCTCATCCTACCACTAAGCCTAATTGTCTTTTAAGAGCAATCTTAAGCCTTACCCAATGCCCAAGATTTACATTCCAAAAATAATGTGTGGAACACAAGAAGAGGTCAGTGATTGAGACCTCTTAGTCAAAATCAGATTGATAGGGCGGACAACGGTGACTCAGAGGTAGAGCTCTCGCCTGCCATGCGGGAGACCCGGGTTTGATTTCTGGTGCCTGCCCATGCCAAAAAAAAAAAAAAAATCAGATAGATAATTGAGCATTTTGCTTGAAAACTTATGGATTGTCCTATGCAAACTATTTATAATGTCATATCAGAGTGCATTTTGGAGGTAGTCCAATGAAGAAAATGACAGCAAAACAGTGTTGGAAAATTTACCTATTTTGCTTTTTCTCTTGCAAAATATCCCTAGGAGGAAATAAATGTAAAGAAAATGTATTCATACATCTTTACCTTAAATTCTTATCAAGAAACAGTTTGCTCGCTCTTGCTCTCTTTCTGTCTCTTTGTGTGGGTTCACTTAAGACATGTCAGAAAAAGGGAACCTATGAGGGAAGGTTTTGCTTCATTTTGGACTGTTTTAACTAGGGTAATCTTTACACTTATCTGCTTGGGTAAATCTGGGACATTTAACAAAAGCAACAGCATCCCTCATCCTATTGCTGAGCTGAGCACCTCTTTCAGAGGCAACTCTTAATATCTTTGGGAAATTTCCTCGTTATTAGTAGTTGTCATGTGTGACATGGCAGACGATACAGAGTCGGGCAAAATCACCATCCTAAGGAGGATGCTACAGTTGTTAAAATGATTCCTCCCTTATCCTCACCACTAATCTAGCAAATACAATCATGATATGACACACATCCTTCTGGATACTATGTGTGGTTGGGAAGCATCAGATTTTAATCAAGAGAGTTCCAACTCTCATTATTATGAGGGATGGTTTATTGTATGCTGAGCATCGAGAAAATTTTGACCTGAAAGTTTAGCCTTTTTGTACCATATCTTATGACATATTAAGTTACAGTAGAAAGAAAATGATTCATATATTACAGAAAAAGAAGAAGAAGATTTACCAGTACCCAGCTGAGAAAACTAAAAACCAGGAACCTTTTATTTTATTTTTTTCTGGCCGTTCCTGGAAGGATTTCTGTTCAAGGGCAGCATTTTCTCACTGAAATAACAAAAATAACAATGCTGGCAACATTGCCTAATTATGTCTAATGCATTCAATCAACTTATTCTTCCAAGAAAAAGTTGGGAAGGTAGGAAATTGAGTGCCACCATTAAAGCATATCCAAGTATACTAACGAGGAAAAAATGTTAACATCTCAAGCCTTAATCTTTTGTGTTAATTGGCTACAGGCAATTGGAATAAACCTTAGAAATGCATGTTATTTCTAGGTACTGACTTTTAAGTCACATGTTGGATTTCAAATGGACAGCTTACAAAGAGAACAAAAGCAATCTCCCCAAAAGTAATGGGAGTTTTAGGTCTCCAAAGCATAGGTGAAATATGGGGTGTTAGAAAAATTCATAAAGAGGCCTATAATACAAAGCAAACATGGAGATATCCATTATCTTGGCAAATGTTTTACTTTGTTAAGGGGCCAATCCTTATCAAACCATTCCACAAGTCTAGTGAAAACCTGTGCCAAAGTCTTCCTCTCAAATGAGAAAAACTGAACAAAATTTTAACTCCTTGTTACTAAAATAAACTGGCAAGAGCTTTTTCACTTCCTGGATGGTGCAGTGTATTCTCTAGCTGAAGCAGACCAGATCAGTTTTCTGTTGCAAAGGACAATCCTTGACTGCTATTTGTTCTGCTACTGGGAGGAGGTGGTGAGTTCATAACCTTTATTCCAGGCTCATGTTTGGATGATGTTACCATAATAATTATTACTGAAAATCGAATCGTTTTTGTGGACAGTTAAGTAATGATTCCACGTTACTAGGAAACCAAGCTAGTAGAGAAAATAATTCTTCATACTTGTTTTAAAAACAAAGGATCCTATTTTTGTTTTGACAGCAAAGGCAGAGGAGTTGACTGTAATTGAGCCATTCAGATGTTTTATTATAACTCAATTGGTTTATTGAGAGAGGAAAAACAGCCAGTTATATAAAGTAATAGAACTGATGGTTTTAAAAATGAAATTGACTTGCTCATTAACTGGATTGATTAAACGAGCTTTTTCTTTCCATTGTGTGACTGGTTTAAAACCAAAAGCTATGATACAGGAGACATGAACAACAATGTTAAGAGAAAGGGTCATTTAAACAATAAAATATGCTTGTTTTCCTAGTATCCAAATAACCAACCATCTTTTACTTTGGAATCATATTGGTGGTGAGCACACTTAAGTCATGATGAGGAAGAAAAGAAATGAAAACCCTGATTTGAAAACCAACCAGGGAAACTTTTGTCATCTTTTGGGCTGTTTTAATCTTTACAGTTATCTCCTCTCATGGATCTGAGACAGCTTGACAAAAGCAACAGCAATAAGATTATTGAGCTTTTGCTATGAACCAACTTTCCTGCTAGGTGATTTATATATGTTATTACATTTTATCCTAACAACAACATTAGTTGAACATAATTATCCAAATTTTACAGATTAACGTTTAGAAGGTTAAATAGCTTGCCCAAGATCACACAGCTCACAACTAATAAGTAACAGAGCTAGATAGCTCTATCTCCTTATGCAGATATTTAGCTCATTGTATAAACTATGCTACTTGATGTGGCTGCAGTTGAATATGCGTGTATGTATACATGAATACCTGTATATGTAGTATATGTGTATAGATATTATATACAGTATTGTGGCACAATGTTTAGAGGCAGATAAACACCATGACTCTGATGCTAACATGATCTTTTTATATCGTTGGCTTTCAGTTCCTTGAAGTTTTCAAAATTGGAACAACTTGTCACCAAATAATGTGAGATTGTTGGCTTAGAGCAACTGTCAAATTACAGGATAAGGCAAGACCAAGAAAAAAATATACCCCAGGAGAGAGGGGAGTTTCCAAAAGCTGAGAAAAGGGGTCAAGGAGGGCATGAATATTTCTCCAGCCATGGCAGGAACTTCTGAACAGAGAAAGAAAGGATTAGAAAATTTCATTTGTTTGCTCTGCACTGTTTAGTATTTTAAAAGCGGAGTTTAATGACAAAGGTCCCACCCTTCTTCCCTCTCTCTGCCAGATTTCAGGAGGGACCCATGTTTTGGAAATGAGTCAGTGAAACTAAAAAACCCTGTTTGAAAATAAGTGAACAAAGTCATGAAATGTATGCATGGAGGGCCCTTGACTGTCTTTATTTATAATGACGCGTTGTAAAGCATTAGAGACAAACTCAACCTTGTGATAACTAAAGCACTCTATTTTCTAAAGGCGAGCACTCTTGACATTTGTCTTAATTTCCCCATCCTCAGCCGAGATAAAATCCAGACACTAACGGCTTGGGAAAATACCTCATGTGGTTTGTTTTTAATGCGTTCTCCTCTAGGATTGTGTTGCCGTTCTGTAGTGCTGTCTATTCTCTTCCTCCACCTCCACCCACTCCCCCTGCATGCACCCTGTGGCCAGAGAGCCAAATACTGGGAGCCAAGAGTATTTTCAATAGAAATACCAGGAAAACGCTGTTTCTAATGGCATGGAAAAAGCAAACAGAACAAAGACCAACTTCACCATAATCTCAAAGCTAGACCTCTCAAGAAGGAAGGTGTAAGCATAGTTGAGTACAGTAAGAAGAAAAGTCCTGCTTTCCAGGAGGAAAAATTTAAGATAATTTCTCTCATTGCATTTTGCATTTTTAAAATGAATATCTCCAAAGGAACCTAACAGAAATTATATTATGAGTAATTACATAAATGTTTTAACGTCTTTGTTCAAAAGAATTATTAATTGCCTGTTTATGTATGAAGCATTCTTGCAGGGATAGAGGGGACCATTCCTTTCTTCTTGTGCCCTAGAATTATCACAGTATTTTGTCATTATCTATGTAAACATGTGGCTCTTCCATCAGATACTGCCTCTCTCAGGGCATGGAAAGGCCATTCTCCTTTTGTTTCCATGACCCAAAGCATGTTCAATGGTTCATGAAATTTTGGATTCCAGGACTTGCCATCAAATAGGAGAGTTAAATGTTTGTTCAAATAAACGTAAAACTAGTTATAGAATATTGTGCCATGTTAGTGGTGTGGCCAGTCAATGTTACTGCAGTTCAGAGATGGCTGTTAAGTTGGGGGTGGAGGAATCGGGAAATAGCAAAGGAAAGTTATGCTTATGCTGGGTGCTCAGAGAAACAGGTGGGTGTCAATAGATAGAACAAATAATAATAAGTGTCCTTATTATGCCAGAACAAGGCTCCTGTATGACTCTCAGTACACTCTTACCTCTATGTTTATCCTCACTAACTCAGGATGGATTCCCAGGGGAATGCTCAGGTGCAGCTCCCATTATTTTTCAGAAGAACCAAGGTCACATATCTGTCTTCCAGATGATTATTTCCTAAAGGAATAATCTAATGCTATCAAAACATCTGAATTGTTGCCCATTTAAGAGCAATGTTTTCACATGTTTACAGGTAGCAGCACTCATCCTTACCTTCTAGCACTGATGTATAATACATAATTATAATATGATGTATAATAATAATGTCCTTATTATGTCTGAAATAAGGACAGAGTACAGGAAATGGAAAGTTGATCCAGTACTACAAGATGAATTGTCATGAAGTTCTAAGCAAGGCACTGGTTTATTTGAGGTAGCATGTTGTAAGTAGAAAACAACATACAAACAACAAACTCATTTTAGAGTCAGATGGGTGCAGCTTCTAAGCCTGACACAGATTCTTCCTAGCTGGGCATTACCTTTGGTATGCCGCTTTACAATCATGACGCCTGGTAGACCCAGCTATCAAATGAGACAAAGGGTACTCCATTGATTTGTTATGATAAATAAAAACCAGTGCCTTTAATATTGCTTTTCATAGAGAAAGAGATCAAATAAACATTTGGTGAATGAATGCCCTTCAAAGAACAAAAATTAAATGAAATAACATAGAAGTACTAGGTTCATAATATGTACTCAATAATAATTGGTTTTGTAGTTTCCTTTCTCTCTTTCTGTGTTCAGAAAACTTTATTGCTTTCCCATTGCATAATCTGGTTTCCACTTATTTTTCCAAATGAGTTTCCCATTATTTTTCTTTAAACAATTTACACCCCTATCAAGTATATTACTCACTGAGACCTGTCTGTTATCCATAATTTGTGAATTAACTAAAACCAATCCCTGTTTTTCATATTATTATTTTTCCTAATTTCCTAACGTCTAAAAACCTGCCTTTCCTTCAAGACTCAGCTCAGATGCTAGCATCACAAAGAATTTCTTGATCCAGAATTATTCTTTCTATTCTCTGTAATTCCTTAGCAATGTATGTGCATTTTTCCTCAAGGCATGTAGCATTCATAATTTTGCGTTATATTTACTAATTTACATGTTTATCTTTTTATCCACTACACTTTACACTCGTCTACACAGCACATTTCATAATTGTCTTACATATCCTATTAGGTGAAACTTATTATCCTGCAGAGAACAGACCCTGAATGTTATTTGAGGACAAAATTTTAAGTTTTGGTGAAACTTCAGTTAAGCAGTTGGAAATATTTCACTGACACTTGAGCTATACATTTGGGAATCTTTTTCTAATAGCTAATAATAGAATGCTAAAACAATGTATGAGTTATCCAGTAGAGATTTTTTTTTAAAAAAAAAGAAAAGAACTAAAGAAAAAAATATGCCCAAATTGACATTTTGGCATGGTGGAGTAATTATTTCTCTTATCCCAAGTGTCTACTGACACATCCAAAGCCATATATAGTTGGCCCATAGCACCTACATCAGTGCTAGAAGGTAAGGATGAGTGCTGCTACCTGTAAACATGTGAAAACATTGCTCTTAAATGGGCAACAATTCAGATGTTTTGATAGCATTAGATTATTCCTTTAGGAAATAATCATTCTGGAAGACAGATATGTGACCTTGGTTCTTCTGAAAAATAATGGGAGCTGCACCTGAGCATTCCCCTGGGAATCCATCCTGAGTTAGTGAGGATAAACATAGAGGTAAGAGTGTACTGAGAGTCATACAGGAGCCTTGTTCTGGGAGCTCCACCCGACCAGTGTTAACTCTCAGGCCTATAATCACCCAGCAACATGCTGATGTCTCAAAGTGTGCTACTGGTAGTTAACAATGAGCGGAGAACTGAGCACTGCAAGGGGTCATTTTGAAGGAATCCTATTCTTAGAAGGAACATATATTACTGATTTTATTACTGTTTTGTTTACTCATATTTTGAGACAAAGACCTATGATTCTTTAGCCTGGACTTAGAGTTTCATAGGAATTGGGCTGAGTTCTGTTAGAGACTCCACGCAGTTCTAGCCAAAGCTGTTCATAATGGAACCTCCAGGTTCAGAACAAAAGAATAAATTATCTGCAAATAGATCCTGCTTTGGAGATCCAACATTTCAGGGAGCAGGAAGGAAGGAGTGAGAGCATTGGCAAAAACCACAGCCTGGAGCTTAGGCATGGTGTTGCTTATATTGTGCCCAAAGAATTCGACTCTTGATTTTAGGAGATTGAAAGTTGAACTGTTAGAAATTGTTTTAGAAAACAAAACAAAGCAGCAATAACATTATAATAGGATTCTCAAAGAATGTCTAATAGTGTTGGATGATACGAAAGGTAAGCAATCAGAATAAGATATATGAAAAACACAGGTGCCAAATGAATTAAAAGGACAAAGGACCAGGTGAGAGATTGTGGAAAATAATGTCAGTAAACAAGAAGACAAAGGGAATATATTTCATTTTCTGAGTAAAAAAAGCAAAATAGGATAACTGGGTTAAAATGATAAGTAGGGAGAACACAACCTAAAGATCCAAAGTGCAAAGAGAGAATAACAAAGATGGAACAAAACAACATTTCATAAGAATATTTTTCTGATCCAAAAAACCACACCAGTTTAGATATTAACTATAAGTCTACACTATGCTTCCAGAGAAAATGACACCTAAACACAGTCTTGGGATCCCATCCATGGTAGGGGGTTGGTGGTTGGTAGTAGAAAGAGTGAGGTGACTTTAAAGAGAATGACTGTTACCAGTTTCAGCAAAGGAGATGCAGGCATGATGGTCTTACATGGTATGAAAGGTAAACATCTTTTACTGGTTACACCTGGGCTTTAAAGTATAGAGTGGATGACATATTTCTGGCAGTGGCAGATGGAAGATGAATCAAAATGAAGAACTCAAAACTGAGAGTCATGGCTGGAACAGTTTTATGGAGCACTGAAAAGAGCACACAGAGATAAGTTAAAAATTACTTTTTTTCCTTTTAAGAAAATCATTGTTATTTATTAAAAACAGTAATGATGTGGATCAGTGGCAGATTTCTCGCCTGCCATGCCAGATGCCTAGGTTTGATTCTCAGAGCCTGCCCATGCAAAAGAAAAACCAAAAACCAACAACAACAGTAGCAATAGTATTTGTAATTCTGAGTTGAATTAGCAGACTCATAAAGGAAACAATATAACAAAATATTGAAATCTCACCTTTTTAAAAGGGATTTAAAACTTGTTTATATGTTATTCATGTTGACATTTAGTTAAAGACAGATCTTTTAAATGTCTTTGAAAAAATTATGGTAGTAGAGAAAAGATATCTATTAACACACACAAACATGCCCACACAAACTCAAATAGAAAATTACAGAAGAGAAAGAAAAACATTAAAAAAGGGAGCATGATACAAAATGACCAATCAGGAATGGATATAAAATTTAATAATACATATGAAAGGATCAGGTCATTAAAAGTAAAAGACTTGCCAGATTGTGTAGATAAATTAAATACAATGTTATGCTTTGTATTTATAAGCGAACTAGTTAAACAAAATGAAAAGTAAAGAGAAAAAACTAAATGCTTAAGGATATGTGAAAAATTAATCAGGCAATATTAATATATTCAAAGTACATTTAAAGTACTTTTTATTGACAAGGTGTAAAATTCTTAATGAAGACTCACTGATCACGATCATATCCATGGGCCTAGAGGTAGAATCTAAACATAGACAAGTGAAAAGTCATCTGAAATATGAGGAGACATTGACAGAAACTAATTCTACTGAAAGATTTTAGAACCTATTTTTAATCTACTTTTGATCAAGGAACTCAAAATGCATCCTCCTTTCAGTTGATTGCAGAACAACTAGATAAATGATTACATAGAAGACTTTAAAAATATATTTAATAAATTTGATTAATGGTGTTAGAGAGCTATTATTAAAAACAAAATCTTCTGCTAACCCAGAAAACCCCTCCACACAAAGGTTGGAAAGAAAGAAAAAACAGTTTTTTTTAAAAATTGAAAAAGTATTAGACCATGTGTGGTGCGTCACAGGAAATCTGCAGAGATTTCACAGAGAGCTCACACTTTCTCAAGATATTTAGGAGGTAGGTTTACAATTCGGAAGTAGCAGACCCCTGGAAGTTACCTTAATTTCTTCCCAAGAATCTGAGACAGAGGCGTGATACCTTCCTGGATTGCATTAAAATGAAGTGAATTGGGCGGGCCGCGGTGGCTCAGCGGGCAAGAGTGCTTGCCTGCTGTGCCGGAGGACCCCGGTTCGATTCCCGGCCCCAGCCCATGTAAAAAACAAACAAACAAACAAAATATAATAAAACAAGAAAATGTTTAAAAATGTTTCCCTTTCTTCCTCCCTTCCTTCCTTCCATCCTTCCTTCCTTCTCTGTCTTTCCTTCCTTTAAAAAAAAAAAAAAATGAAGTGAATTTATTCGTTGAGGAGACTACTCCTGTGGTGAAACTTGCAAGAGGCTTATTCAACCTTTTACATCTTAAATTTACATACATTTTAAAGTACAAGGGAAAAAAGAGAATTTACATTTACAGGTTTTCTAAATTAGCTGCAAAGAAAGATGGGAAGGAAGAAGAAATCCCTATCCTTAAATTCAACAGGCTATTATTTTTTCATGTGTATTATCTATTACAATGGCTATCAAACTTTTCCCTGTAAACTGGAACATTAAAAATATTTTTTTCCTATTATTCATGGACATTTACAAAAATAGATTGCGTACTTGGCAACAAGAAAGGCACAATTAACTCCATAAAACAATAATGGTACAGGCCACCTTCTTTGACTGCAAAGTGACAAAAACTAGGAAATAGGAAATTGTCATACATTTAAAGGATGTGCAATTTTACAAAACAACACTTACATCTGTGATTATAGGATCAAGGACTAAATTAAAATTTAATGTGATGCTAAAAATGGAAATACCACATTTTAAACCTATGGAATATTGCCAAATCTTCTCATAGAAAGTAAATTATAAACTTGAATCATTTTATCATTAAAATAGAAAAATAGGGAGAAACTTCAAATGTTTTTCTCATGGTTTCAGGTTTCAATTCTTTTCCCTGAGCACATATTATATTTTGTAATCAAAAAGTAAGATTAAAATGAAAGAAAATTAAAATTTTCAAATAACTAAACAAGCTAGACAAAAAAGCATGCACCCAAGGACAGCAAAAAAGAAAGAAGCTATAAAAGCAGTTTACATAGAGAAGGCCCGCAAAAATTAGTTTAAAACAAATACTAAGCTATTAATTGGAAATTGGTAAAAATCATGAGGACACAATTCATGAAAGAGAAAATACCAATAGCTAATATAAGTGAGATACTATTTCAACTTAGTACATATTAAAGAAGTTCAAGTTATAAAAGTAATGGGATTTTATTTTTTATCAGACTGACTAACTTTTACAAAATACATTAGTCAGTGTTGACAAGGCTGTGGTCTTTCTCATACAGGGCCAAGATGATTGCTAATTGGTTTAGACTGTCTGGAAAGCAGCTTGGCAATATTTGTCAAGAGATTTACACGTTTTTATTCTTTTATAGACTGATTCCACTTCTAGGAATCCATTATAATTCTTTAATATCATGAAATATGGATAAACATGTTGAGAAATTACTAAAATATGATGTCTCTATATGATAGCGTATTATACAGCAATTCATATAATATTTCTATTTTGGTGACATGGGAAAATGATATAATGTAGTATGACAGAAGTAGAACTCAGACTACTTAGTATCATCTCAGAGAGAGAGGAAACAGTTGAAAAAGTGCACCAAAATTTTTATTCTGACACTTTCAATTGCTGTGCTAATAGTGACTTTTAGTTTCTTTTATCATGATCTATATTTTAAAAATTATTTTCAAGATGTGTGTATTTAAAAGTAGGGAAAAAGAACATGATTATTTTTAAAACAAACATCAAAATTTTCACTTGAAAATGAAGTATTATATAAGGCTCTGCCCCTATTGCTGTCTCCATCATCTGAGAATTGTTTTCAACTCAATCGCCCTATGAAATATGAAGGGAAAAATCTCATTCCCTTGGTGATCCCAGAGTGTTATGCTGATGGTAGCCCCTTGGGGCAAGAATGGGGTGGGAATTGTAATTACCAAGAGAACCGCCCATGAGAAAGATGAATCTGGGAGAGAAGGTCTGGGGCCATGCCATAAACTGATCCTTCCCACACAGATGCACTCTCTTCGACTAGAAACAAAATTTCTTTCTTTATATATTAGCCCTATGTAGTCTCAGTTTATGTCGTGTCTTTGTTGAAATTCTCAATCCTGCTCCTTTTTGCTTGCAAATGTGTCCTGTTTGGATGATGAATTACACAGTCACCCTATTTCTATGGTCCCCAAGACCTCAGATGCTTTGGCCTCAATAAGTCTCCCTAGCCTCAATTCTAGCTCTCCTCTTCCTGCTGCAGCCACTCTGGTTTTCCTGAAGACGCTCTTATTTATTAGATTCCCCCCATAGAGCTTGGGAGTTTGGATGGGAGAATACTGATATTGTGTTGCTCTGGTTGGTGATGGAGAAGATGAGCACAAAGACATGGACAAGAGAGAATTGTTTTTCTTCATTACCACTGATTAGCTTGGGAGAAGAGATACACTGGTTGAGTTAAGGACAGGAGAGGCAGGATGGCAATGGAAAGTGGAGGATTACACACACTTTGCAAACAGGTATGAAAATTGATACAGTATCACTAAGAGTCTATGTGTGTGAATATACTAACAGGAACACACACAGGCACATCATACTGAGACCTTGGCAATTACTCTGGTATAGAAGAGTGGCAAGAAAGGAAGAAAAAATAAAAGCCAGAATGGTGGAAAGTGTAGGAGATACAGCCGATGTAGGGAGGCTGGCACAATGAGAGCAGAAGGAAGATCAATTGCTCAGAACACAGTGATACGTATTTCAAGCTCCCATGGATACAGAAAATGATCAGTTGTGGTGGGGAGGTGCAGTCATAGAGGCAACCTGTTATAGTCAAAGACATACTCATGATGGTGGAACTCCATTCATGCATGGGATGTAGAATCCAGCCTGGTGGGAGAAGGAAGCTAATGAGAACCATAAACAATCGGGGTCAAGATAAGTCCTCAGGCCTTAAGGCAGGAGTTCAAGTCAGGAGCTGTGATCTGGGTCACAAGTGGAGGGACATCACCCAGATCCTGAATTCCAGGCATAGAGTTGCTATCTAGAACTCACCATAATGGGCAGCAGGATTTAATATCAAGACCATCTTCAGGAAGATATGGAATGTGAGGCTTCTGGTTAGCTTAAAGGATGGGAAGATCTATCTATGGAGCTATACCCACAGATAGAACTGAAAAATAAATCCTACTGAGGGAACTTGGCTGCTCAAAAGATTTCTCTAAGATAAGTGAAAGTAAGCAACACTGACTTCTCATCTAAAACTGGAAGTTCACAACTTGTAGAAACTAAGCATTTGAATGAGAAGAACTGTTGAGCCTATATTCCTTTGTTTTATATTTTAAATGAAAAGTTCCTTGCCACGAAAGCAAAACAGAAAAGCTCAGTCTTTTTTCCCAGTATTGTCATAATCATTTTTAAGCACAATATTAGGAGATAGAATAAAATAAACAGTGTTTTTCTGAACAGATGTTTTTTGCTACTCTGCCTGGGAACAGCTGATATATATGAAGGTCTAGTCTAAGACTGAGTTCAAAAATAATATTTTAGTTGGACCAAATTCTCTTGTGATTTACACCTAACATTGCCCTTAACTCTGACGAAAAGCCAAATTTTAGCAACAAAAAGAGACCTAGTGTAATTTCCTGGTTCCAAGCAGCACTGAGAAGCTTACAAGGAGACTATTCTAAGATCCAAGAGAGCTTTCCCATCTTGTCATCAGATGTCTGTGGGCTGATAAGCTCTGGTTCTGACTCATAAAATCTACGGTCAGCTTCCCATGTTTATCACTAATCCATTTAAGATAAGTAACTGAGCCAAAAGAACAAATCATGTATCTCCCCTCATGAATCTCTTTTACATTTTCAATAATGTTCAAAAGAAGGTGATCAAGCTAGTTTTGAAAATATTAATATTAATATCTAATATTAAATTAGCTATTCCTAATTTCTAGTAATTCCTCAAGCTTCATCTAATCTTCTGAAATCCTTGACTATGGTCTCCATGCTTGCCTATTTTTTTCTCTAACTGCTTTTCCTAATTCCAGGACTTGTTCTTTGAGAGCCTTTTCAAAACATCAGTCCTTTAAATTTTCACTATCAACTCAGTCACGTGAAATTACTTCCTGGATGGCTTTTTCTGTGAGAAAATCCAAATTCATTATTTGAACCAATCCTATTCAGGAAGCAGCTATTAATTTTAATTAGTTATTTGCATAGGCAAATAAGAAATGAAAAGATGAAACTTTCACATACACACAGACACACAAATAATGCCCATTTCAGTGTAAATTATTTTCCTATTGGTTGCTATTTGGATCAGCTATTCCATAACTCACTTCTAATGGATGAATATTTCAGAATTAAATACATTTAATTTTATTTGTTTTTCAGTTTAAACCAGTGGATCATAAGATTCTCTTCGAAAATGTGATATTCATGTTAGACTCTTTACCAAGACTCATGTATCAGAGGAAAATATTTCTCAGATGGGAAAGAATCCTTAATGTTTCTTAATTGGCTTTGGAATAGGAAGAAGTACCACCTCCTCACCCCACCTCAAGTCACTTTCCAAATGCAGTAAATATCGGGAGACAATGTAAAGAAGGCAATAAGTCAATCAAAGAAAAGAAAGACAAAAAGTCAGGAAAGAGGAATCCGGGTGGGGTAGGGATTTTGAAGAGCCAGTTAAAGGGAAATTTTCAATGCCCAAATAATGCAGTGGGGATACCAGGTATGTGCTTACATTAGTAGAACACACATTGACACTGAATGTGGTGTCAGTCTTCTCTCCTATATTTCACTAGGGTTTCCTGAAGAATCACATGATCATATTCAAGTTATTCAGGTTTGAAAGTAGTTTTCAAGAGTATGGAAACATTTATTACTCAACTA
Organism: Tamandua tetradactyla; assembly: GCF_023851605.1. Classification (NCBI taxonomy): domain Eukaryota; kingdom Metazoa; phylum Chordata; class Mammalia; order Pilosa; family Myrmecophagidae; genus Tamandua; species Tamandua tetradactyla. The sequence continues at coordinate 118,807,650 of NC_135332.1, forward strand.
TTTGTTATTCCAGAGCCATTTATTCCCATAGTCATTGATGTTTTTTAAAAGTCTATTTGATTATCTTAACTGAATTAACAGAACAACATTGAAACAAAAAATCAAATTCACCAGCTGATTAATTTTACATATCTAAACCACTGCACTGTGGTGAGCTTGATTATAAAGAGCTCTTATTAGTGAACTTTTGAGGTAAGTTTGTTGGCCTGATTCATCATGTTTGATTTTCGGACATTGATCTTATTACTTGTATCAATTGTCAAATATAACATCTTTAATCTTACATATCATTTAAGCCATATTGTGGTTAATTCCTTACAAATTGTAAATGTTTGTTCTTGATATGTTGCTTCTAAAGCACAACCGAATTAATCTTATGCAGAAATGTTAGATCTAGGTTAGCTACAAAATTTCCCAATATTTCAGAATGTATTTATATAGTTTTTAAAGTTGGCAAATGTTATATATCAAATAGCTGATTGGCTTTTGACCATTAGTTTTGTCTGAAAGCAGCTGATATACTATGACCCCGCTATTACCTGTGTCTGAAATCATGAGCAAAAAACCCAGTTGGGAAATGCAGCTCCCAGATAGCAGAGATTTAGATTTATCAATGTACAGAGTTCAAAAGACATTTTGGAATGAATTAGCAGCCAGGGTTCTCACACTAATCAAAATATATCAGAACAATCTCTCTTTTTTCCTCAAAAATGAGCTAGCCATCTACAAAGTCTTCCCATTATATCCTGTCAGCAGAAGAGAATAGAAAAAGCCCTAGACTTGGAGTCAAAAGAACTTGGCTGGAATCCAAGATTTAAATTTATTAGCTTATTTAACATTTTACAAGTTAATTTACCTTTTGAAACCTTAGTATACTGGACTGTAAATTTAGAATAACAATAGTTACAGCAAAGGGCAAATTTTCAGGATTGTCTTGGTGTAGTACCTAGTGCTAATTAGATGCTTAATACATGATGATTCAATCTTAGTCTAATAATAAATTGCCATAATGGAAAAATGCAATAAAATTGCCAATAGGTCATCTTATTTTTTTATACTATGATTCTTACACATCTAGAATATTAAATTTCACAAACACAAAAATACTTCAATATTTTGAATTTTGATTCTTGACTTAATTGCCTTAGTATTATTCATGTTTGGTTTGGAGAACTAAGAATAGAGGACATTTGTTTAATCTTTATCTAAATCCATGTTTTTTTGATAGATGACTAATCATCGCTATTGTTTTCAACCTTTCCATTACCTTTTCCAGAGTTCTAGAAGTTAAGTAATTTTTGTCTTACATCTATGTTGTTAGCAGAAAAAATAGACCAATGTTATTAGTAAGATAATTATATGAGATCATGAAAATCATGATTTGTCACATTGCTAACACCAGATAGCATTAGGGCAATTTTATTTACTGAGAATCAAAGGAAGGAACACCCATTTTGAAAAGACCATAGATCTCGACCTACTTAAGAAGAAAATGAGAAAATATTACTGACTCAATTTCTGTCCAAATATCATTTTCCCTTCCTTTTCCTCCCCTTCCTCCTCCTTCTCTTCCTCCCTTGTCTCAAAAAATTTTGATATCTCTGCACTCTTCTAAAGGAAGGAAACAAATGTAAGCAAGGCAGTAATTCACCCCAAAACATTGCTCAACTTCATTCTTCTCTGCCCTACCCTCTTTGGCTAATGTCTTATTTCTTCTTATATTTCAAGAATAAATAATCAAAACTTTCTGTATTGCACTGATGTGTGCAGTGTCTGCTTCAGTCATCTTCTCTTTATTTCCATTTGTGTCCAAGCAGACTTGCCTCTGATCCAATACTCTAGTGAACATGATTTTTTAAAAATACCTTTCCTGAGACACTATCCCTTGAAATCACTCTCTGTCATTGACACTGTGGACCAGATAAGGTAATGTATGCATAGGCATGTTATTTTTCCCTTAAGTTTATTGAGTTGTTCATGAGAACTTTCTGGATTTGAATCTCAACCTGCCACTTACTGCTCTGTGGAGAGTTGGCTTCAGTTTTATCTCCATAACGTGAGTTTAACAACAGTCTTTTCTGAGGAGGTTATTGTGAAGATTAGATAGACTATATACAAAACACAAAGCACCAAGTCTCATGCAAATTAACATCAGCAGCCTTGATCCAATCTTATATTCCACACACCCTAGAAAACAGGAAAAAGCTAACTTCTGTACCATTATTTTATGCTTGACAGTCTAACATTTTTTTCTTTATCATTTTCCAGTGTACCTTTTTCATTTGTTCAGATATTCTTTCATTTTCATTTTTAAGCCTCCCATTTTGGTCCTGTGCTCTCATTCCCTAGGATTCACCCAGCTAGTTCACTCATTTTCAAACCTGACTTCACCATTTGCAATTACTATCCTACCGGACAATGTCATGGATGAAAATATTAATAATATGGGGTCTCTGTTTTCAAGGAGTTTGCAGTCTGATAGGGAAGTGTGCTAGTTTGAATCTGTTAACGTACCCCAGAAAAGTCTGTATTCTTTTAATCCATTCTTGTGGGGGAAGACATATTGTTGGGTGGGACTTTTTGATTAGGTTGTTTCCATCGACATGTGACCCTGCCCATTCAAGATGGGTCTTAATCTACTTGCTGGAGTCCTTTAAGGGAGAGACATTTGGGAAAGAACTCAGAGCTGAGAGAAGCTAAGAGAAGCAGAAACACTCTGGAAGAAACAAGCAAGGGATTGTGAGGATTTAACAAACATGGAACCAATGAGCCATTTCAGAAAAAGTCAGGATTGGAAATGCTATTCAGGAAGGATTTGTGGAAAGTCCTATTGTCTAATAGGTAGGATACCTCCATGCTGCGTGGAAAACTAACAAATTTGTTGCAGGATCTGTATAAAAGAAGCCACTGCCAATCTGGACTAAAGGGTACAGAAAAGGGCCAGATTAAAGGAAAAACTATTTTAAAGGCAGAACCATGGAAGCCAAGATCTGGAGCTAAGACACTTTAGGCCAGGAGAGTGAACCCATCCATGCACAGAAGGAACCCTGACTGGCCCATTGTTTAGGAAGAGTTTTGTTGCTCTCAGCCTCAGAGAGGGTGCCCCCATATGCCTTCCCATGTGACAGAGAAACCCCAGATGCCACCAGCCTTTCTTCAGTGAAGGTATCCTCTTGCTGATGCCTTAATCTGGACATTTTCACAGCCTTAGAATTGTAATTTATATCTTAATAAATCTCCTTTGTAAAAGTCAACCCATTTCTTGTATACTGTATTCTGGCAGCTTTAGCAAACCAAAACAGGGAGCTAAGGCATATTACCCAAATAAACATGATCAAGGGTAAAATTAAGATGCCAACTACCAGTAAGATAGGGAATATAATCTGTTTATTAGCTCCAGGTAAACAATGCTCAAATCAATATCAGCAGCCTTAGACCTCTCATTTTTATTCCAATCTTATATTCTTTATTTCCTATAAAATACTCCATGTGAATATTCTTTTTTCAGTACAAATTCCTTATACTTAAAATCAGAGTGGTGTGACAATGGCTCAGTGGCAGAATTCTTGCCTGCCATGCCGAAGACCAAGTTCATTTCCCGGTGCCTGCCCATGCCCCCTACCCCTCAAAAAAAGAATCAAATGAATATGTTGATGTGGGAATTACTTTCCAATCCCTGTCAATGTCTTAATGGCACTATAGTCTTTTCTTTTTCTGGCTTTACAAATTCCTCTGACATATTCATATCAATAATCCCATTATCCCAGCTGCTACCAGATTTTATTAAGTTTTACTTTCAAATGTCTCTTCGATTTACTCACTATTCCTTTTCCCGTCATACTGGGCCACAATTTCATAATTCCATGTCTGCATTGTTGCAACAGCATCCAAATTCAACTTTGTGACACTAGTTCCTTTTACTGCCAATCCATTTTTATTTCACACCAGACTTCCTAAAACACCACTGCCCAGCACATCATGTCTAATTTCTTTGTTAATTTTTCTTCAGTTTCTTGAAAAGCAGACATGATTATTGTTCTATTCTTTTCTCTGTCCTTCCTAACTTAAGCCTTTTGATGTGATCTTTACAGTTGTTCTCCTAGCTCCCCTTTCTGTACCCCGTATGTGACTTTTCATCCGTATGTTTGCTTACACTGCCTTTTGGCCATGTTCTTCCTTTTGAATCCCAATCTAACTTGTATTCATCTCTTAAGGTCCGTATTTAATTAAGGCCAACTTCTCTCTGCCTAGAAAAAGCTTTCTTTGCTTAGATTCTCAGTTATTTTATTCTTCTCTGAATTATCTCCACATTTATACTTATGCCCCATAGCACTTGATCACTTATTTCCATGAATTATGGCATTAGTATTTCATGTTTGTTGGCTTTTCTCATCAATGTCTATGCATTATACTTAGGAGTACACACAAATATTTTATAAAGTCTTGACTGCTGGTAAAATGCTCACTCTACTTTTTTCATTATAAAATCTTGGAGACTTTGCCAAGGATAATTTCAGACTTTCAGACTGCAGAGCTTGTGTTATTTTAAACCTTTTAGTATTCTTCTCCCAAAATATAATGCTTAAGCAGGAAATGACGTACAGTATCCGTGTATATAGTTCATGAGTCAGGGAAGGCATGAGGTAATTTCCCACTGGAGGTAGAGCAAGACTAAATACACAAGACTGGGATTTACTTAGTAAATGAAAGAGAGGGAAGATGAAAAAAACAACTGCATACCTTTCTCTTAAGATTGACTGGATAAAACTGAGTGGCACATGATATACATATTCCTAACCAGTGGTACACAGCTGAAGTATTTATTCTCTGCTTTATATTTCTAAAATTTTTCTAAATGAAATGTATAAAAGCAATGCCAAAAAAAGATGGCCATGAAATACTACTACTATTTAGACTGTGGGATCAGGAAGAGGATTTCCCATTTAGACTGAAGGAGAAATGAGCAGATAAGCTGTGAGTTGCTCAGGTAATTATTGCATCATGAAAACCCCTGTTCTGAAGGATTTGCTAAAATCTAAGACAAGTCTTAGTGTTCCAGCTTTGACTGTTCTATTAACCATCTAAATAAAGTTCAAATATGACCTTCGTTCTTCTGCTGAAAATGGGTATGCTTATCTTCTCCCCCTACCCCTCCCTGTCCTTCTCTTCCTTCTCCTCCTCCTCCTCCTTCTTTAAGGGTATCCATGCTTTGTTTGATTATAATTAAATTTTTAATAGCTTCTTTTATTATCTACTTTCTATGTTAATAATTCAATTAAAGAAATGTTATTAGACATACTTTAAGATTTACAATTATAGGGGTCTGTGATGTAATAAATGAATTAATGACCAAGATGAAGCATCAATATATATTAGTTTAATTATATTAAGAGATAGTATGTTTCTGCGAATATTATTCTATTATCCACCCTTGCATTTGTGTGTGTGTGTGTTTATGTATGAGTTGGTTAGAATACATTGGCATTCCCTAATAGTCAGCAAGTTGAACTAGTCATAGGCTTTTGTGGAAATTAACAGCTGTTTTGAAATAAGTGGCCCAACCTAATCTAAGTATCAAGAACCTTTCAAACTGCTCCCTCTAAGGCCATTGTAATGTTCTTGGTAGCTTTTGCACCCTTAAAAGTAGAGGTAGTTGCTACTGTCCTTGCATCAGCTTAGGTTTTTGCTATAGACCATTGACAGTCACTTAGGTTAATATTGCCACCCAGCATCACAAAATGAAATCACTTAGGGTCTGTGATGGTTAAGATCATGTGTCAGCTTGTCTAGATTCTGTTATCCAGCTGTTTGGCTAAGCAAGCCCTAGCCTGATGTTTAATGTGGGGATATTTCATGGATTTAAGTCATCAGTCAATTGATTGCATGTATGGTTGATTACAACTAAATCAACAAAGAATATTGCCTTCAGCAGGGAGAGAATTCTCATCCACTCAATTGAAGGCTTTAAAGAGATAAACTAATTATTTCAACAGTCAGAATGAAGAATTTCTATCTCTGTTTCAGCCAGCCAGCTTCTCCTGGGAAATGCATTGAAACCTTCATTGGAGTTCCCAACTTGCAGCCAGCCCTACTGAGTTTAGACTTGCCAATCCCCATTGTGATGTGAGCCAATTCCTATAATAAATTTCTTAATATTTGCATGCATACATATACATATACATACACATATACATATACATATAGACATCTATATACACACACACAGATACTTTGGTTCTGTTTCTTTAGAAAACCCCAACTTATACAAATTTTGGTACTAAGAGTAGTACTAAAGGGCGGGCCACAGTGGCTCAGCAGGTAAGAATGCTTGCCTGCCATGCCCGAGGACCTGGGTTCGATTCCTGGTGCCTACCCATGTTAAAAAAAAAAAAAAAAAAGAGTAGTACTAAAGATGAGGATGAGATTTCTGAGCTTACCCTGGGATTTTTGGAATTTGTTCTCTAATATTATTAGATTTAAAGGCACTAATGACTCTATTTCCAAGATGACAATGATAACCCATGGCATGAACTAGCAATAGAGATATGGAAAATATTGCCATGAATATGGCTACTCAATGCTTATAAGAAACAAGGCTCTGGGTGATAGTGTATTTGATACTTTAACAGAGTTTTGACAAGTTAAAAAGTATAATGATGTTGGCTGGTTGTTCTAAATATGTTGATTCCAGTTATTAAAGAAAAGGATGAGCTCAACACTTTAAATTCCCAACTCAAGCAACACATGAAGGACATGAAAGTTTCCATTTGTACCCTGAAAGGAACTTATTTCTTATAACCACAGGCTTAGGATTTCTGAAAACAAGACCCAGAGTCTTATTGTATGAGTGGTTGACTTACAGGGTGAATTGAATTCTCAGCCTTGCAAGGTATGTGCTGTTAAAGTGAGGGCATTGGTTGGAAAGAATGGGTGCTAGAAAGGGTAATTGTGATATGTGGGCTGATAATGATGAAAATAGAGAGTTTGAAAGCATAGATTCTGCTGAGACTTCTTTGCCAGATAAATATGTAAATTTCTGAATGAGGAATCACCCATCTGACCTCCTTTGTAAGAGATTAACCTGTCTGTGCCTGATAAACCTATAACTGCCTTACCTGAGGAAACGGCCCTGGAAGCTTCCTTCTGATGAGATTAACCCTGTTTCACCACATGAAACTATAACGAAATCCCCTCAGGTAGTTTGTTTGTAAAACACTTCTAAATTGTCTCATGACCCACCCTCACAACCCCTCTTTTTTTTCATGACCTATAACTAGACTGAAGTCTTAATGAGCACCAAAAGATGAGATATGAAGTGTGATGCAGAAGGAGATGCATTACACTCAAAAATAATTGCATGATTTTTCCATTTTATTTAGATATAAATCAGGGGACAATGTATAGGTGTTGATTTAAGAGTATGGGATAATGGTGGAAAGAATATAGAGTTGGATCAGGCTGCATTTATTGATATGGGCCCACTAAGAAAAGATTCTGGATTTGCTGTAGCTGAATGAGTTAGAAAGGATTCTAATAGTTTGTTTGGGTTGTTGACTGAATCATGGACCAAAATGTGGCCTAAGACACCTGAGGTTGAAATGTCAGAACTATATTGGTATAATGTAAATGAGAGACTACAAGGGTTTAAGGAGATTGGAATGTTAGAGTGAATTTATCATGTAAGACTTACTCATCTACCCCAGGATATCCAGAGGACACAACTTTCACCAGAACTGTGAGGAATAAATTTGTGAGAACAGTTCCATTATCACTGAAGTGCTCAGTAGTTGTTCTTCTCTTTAGGCCACACATTACCATGGGAGCTGCTGCCACTGAACTTGGATCCTTAAACACATATTCCATGTAGGCCAGAGTCAAGGGGCAACACTTAATCACTAAAGACAAAGTGGGTGTGGCTACTGTAATGGACAGCAGGGTCAGAGCAGTAGTCAGAATCATCTGACTTGCAGAGACCTATGGCATTGGGTAGTTGATCATGGGGTAGTTAGAAGTGGAAGAGATGGAAAGTCTACTAAACTCTTACTTGATCTGTAAAAACAGAAAATTTCGAGATTAAATGAACCAAAGTCTAAGTTGAAGCACAAAAATAGAGAGTTAGTGTCCCTCAATCAATTCCATATTTGAAACAGTTTACAGACAGAATTCCTTGAATGAAGGGAAGGCTGAGTCCCCTTGGGAAGAATCTTGCTACGTTGCTAAACATGTACGCTGTTAATCTTCCTCCCAACCTTCTCCAAATGTCCTATCGCCTTGTACCAGAGTGCCTGTGCATTGCAGAAAAAGAAATGATCAGACATTTTCAGAATTGTTAGACACTGGCTCTGAACTGACATTAATTCCAGGGAACCCAGAGCATCATGGCAGTCCACCAGTCAGACTAGGGGCTTGTGGAGGTCAGGTAATCAATGGACCGTTAGCCCAAGTATGTCTCTCAGTGGATCTAGTGGGTCCATGAACCTAAACTGTGGTTGTTTATCCAGTGTAGGAATGCATAATTGGAATAAACATGTTCAACTACTGGCAGAATCCCCACATGGGTTTCCTGACTCTTGGAATAAGGGCTATTATAGTAGGAAAAGCATTAGAACAGCTTCTGCCTAGCAAAATAGTTAATCAAAAATAATACTATATTCTTTGAGGCGTTGCAGAGATTAGTGCCACCATCAAGGACTTGAAGTATTCAGGGGTGTTGATTGATTTTCTTAAAGACTTAAAGATGGCCTCTACTTAAAGACTACCAGAAAGTTTGTTTTCAACTCCCATGGTCAGCAATACATCATTACTGTTCTACCTCAGGGGTATATCAACTCCCAATCCTATGTCATACTCTAGTCCATAGGGACCTTCACATCTTCCCTTTCACAAGACATCACACTGGCCCATTATATTGATGTTAAAATGTTGATTGGACCTATTGAGCAAGAAATAGCACCTTCTCTAGACTAATTGGTAAGGTATTTGTATGTCTGAAAGTGGGAGGTAAATTCAACAAAAACCCAAGTACTTTTCACCTCAGTGAAATTTCCAGGCATGCAATAGTGTAGGCTATGTTAAAATATTTCTTCTAAGGTGAAGGATAAGCTACTGCATTTAGCCTCTCTTACAGTAAAAAAAAGGTACATTTCCTAATTGGCTTCTTTGGATTTTGGAAGCAATATATTCCTAATTTGAGTGTGCTACTACAGCCCATTTACTGAGTGACTCAAAAAGCTGCTAGCTTTGAGTGGGATCAGAGAAAGAGGAGGCTCTGCAACAAGTCCAGGCTGCTGTGCAAGAAACTTAGCCACTTAGACCATATACCCAGCAACTGGTGGGCACTGGAAGTTTTGGAGGCAAACGAATGCTGTCTGGAGCCTTTGGAAGGCCCCTATAGAAGAATCACAGTACATACCTTTAGAATTTTGGAGCAAAGCCTTACCATCCTCTGCAGATAACTACTCTTATTTTGAGAAATAGCTTTCAACTTGCTACTGGGCCTTAGTAGAGACTGAACACTTTTCCGTGGGCCACCAATTTACCATGAGATCTGTATTGGCTATTTTAAATTGAGTGTTGTCAGACCTATCAGGTAATAAACAGGACATGCACAGCAGCACTCCATCATCAAATAGAGTGGTATATATGAGATCAGACTTAATCAGATCCTGAAAGTACGAGTAGTTTAGACAGATGATGGATCGAATGCCCATAATTCTGCTTTTACCGTATTACTTTCTCTTTCCCAGTCTGCAGGTATGGCCTCTTGAGTAGAACCCTATGATAAGTTAAATGAGGAGTAGAAAACTCTGGCCTAGTTTAGAGATGGCTCTGCATGATATACAGGTACCACCCAAAAGTGGACAGCTGCAGTATACAGCCCCTTTCTGGGACATCCCTAAATGACTGTGGTAAAGAAAATCCTCCTAGTGGATAGAACTTTGAGCAGTGCACCTGATGGTTTATTTTGCTTGGAAGGAAAAATGACCAGAGGTGCCTTTGTATTCATGGATTTTTGCCAATGGTTTGGCTGAATGATCAGGGCTTTAGAAGGAACATGATTGGAAAATTGGTGACAAAGAGATCTGGGAAGGAGGTATGTGGATAGAACTTACTGAATGTAAATTCCATCTTTCCTAAAACATTCCTGTATTAAACCCCCACACTATATGCTATGAAACAAATACTTGTCACTCAAATTACTTTAAAACTTCTTCCATTTCCTCACTTCACTGTGGTTTGTCTGAAGCTTCTGTTTCTTTGGAGCACATGGCTTGAGGTTGTGTTTTCAACTTTCTGCCACCTCCTTATTGTGCAACATGTATTTGAATGTTTTCTTTTCATTCATATCCTATCTGTTTTTTAAAAATGGAATGAACCTTCAGAAGCCTCTGTCACTGATTTTTCCACTATTAACATTTATTGAACACAAAATTTATTATATTGTGAAGAAAAATGTTAATTAAATTGTGTAGAGTTATTTGTTTGTCTGTTTCCTCAAGTAAAATGAGGTAGAGTCCTTTGTAAGAAAATTTCCTGCTCTCACATAGAATCATAAGTTTAATATAAATAAAAGTTGGTCTCTCTTTCTCTGAAAGAGAAAGTGAAATAATATTCCATTTTTAATTTAACGCAAGCAAACTGAATAGTATTAGGTAACTGGTCATTACTCTGATACCACTGTCTCACTAAGCTTATTATTATCCAAGCTAATATTGTATGTTATCTTTTGTCTAACCTCATAACTTCCAATTTCTTTTTGGACACTCACATTTACTATGAACCCTGCTCAAAGAATTTTCATTAAGACAATAGAAGATGAGAACTATACTTGACAGGCAGGTCCAAGGAGATATTACCAACCTAGAGAGCTGTATACCTCTGTATACTTCCTCAAAAGAAACATAGATCTCCTGCTTTTTCTTCCTCTTATCTTCACTCTTTGAACTCATCTTGTTTTGGGCCCATAAATTTACCAATACTTATTTACTTATTTCCAGTATATTATCAAGGAGTTTGTGATTTCTAAATACAGTTATCCCTTCTCAACCCTCACCCAACATGATTAAAAACAAATTATAATCTCCATGCTCCAACTGGCTTTTCCCTCAGCATTTTCTCTTAGAAGTACTGTCTTTCTACTCAGTTGTTCCTTTAATTCTTCCCTCGCCTTTAATTTGTGCAATCAGATGCATTCTTGTTAAACAACTCTACCTTCAACCACATTTTTTAGAATTTGTCTAAAACTCTCTGTCCTGGTTCAATCATTCAAGTTTGCCACCTGGTTAATCCTTTAAAATGTCTTCTTATCTGGCTCTTTCAATCCATTTTTCACATTGCCATATGAATTATCCTCTTTTAAACCAGTTGTCATCATGCCATTTACCCATTCAAAACCTTCAATGGCTGCTCATTCAGTAGAGAACATCATTCAAATTTCCAATCATAATATTAAAAGTCCTCCATAATTTGGACCTGATGTAGCTTTCCAGCCTCAATTCTCACCCTCTCTTCCTCTATACTCCTTAGGTTTTAATCATATCATTCTATTTGAATTCTTTGAACACTCTAGCTCCTTTAAGTCCTCTTGCCTTCATTTCTGCTTTTGATCCAAAATCCTACCTATTGAAATCATACTTTGCTTTCAAGTATTCAGATAAAATACTTCCTTCTTATGAAGCTGTCCCTTTGGTGTTCACCAGAAATTATCACTCATATCTTGATGACAGTACGTTAGTATTTTTATTATTTCATTCTTTGACCTCTGCTTGTGCTGTATTTATCACTTTGATATGTCTTTTGTCTAATAACAAAAGAGTATGATTGGCTTGAAGAAAGGAATTAGTACTATCAAGGTGTATATTTCCAATGGCCAATACTTATTTTTGAGTCATAGAAGTTTCTCAATAAACATTTGCTAAAGGCTTCCAATTGCCATTTAAGTGGTATTCTTCAAAGACATTGCAGTCTTAATATATATTAAGCATCTTGGCCAGTAATATCTTAAAGAACAGTTTATCTATTGGAAAAAACAGCCGAACTATTAATCTTTATTTTACCCCAAAGGATCTGTGAAGAAAAGACCAATATATATTGCTCACTTTACCATAGACAAGGCAATGGCAGGCCCATGACACAGTTTTTGGAATAGTTCTACAGGCTCATATTCAGCCCTTTCATGAATAAATGTTTTTATCAAAAACATAGAATGCAGAATGGAATCACTTTATACCCTAAAAATTGACACTTAAACATTTTTTAGTAAAACTTTTGAATGAATGGTATTTATGAAAGTCTAGAGATCAGTGTTCCCCCACATTGAAAAAAGGGTATGATTATCATACTCCATCTTAATATATCAAAAGAAAAGATTGCCACTTTAGCTCCCCTGTTCCCCGATGGAACTTTGAGGTATCCTTGCCTCAGAGATGGACACTGTTAATTTTCTCCTCCTGATAGCATTTTAAATAGAATAGCTTACACAGGCAAGAAGAATTCAGCTGCCTTTACAGTTACTACTGCTGACAGATTTCCTCCTGCTGAATTTCCAGATGTACATAATCATCCACACAACCCCATCTGGCTAAAATCTTATTAGAGATCATGTCTGACATGAGACCCAACCTCAGCCAGAAGAGCTGATTTGGGGCACTTCCAAGGATTATCTCGTTGTTTGAATATCGAGGAAGGAGAGATTTGGTGACCCAAGAGTTTGGAACTCCTTACCATCTAGGGCTCAGGATCTCAGGGCTTTTGGCTCAGACCCTCTGCCAGAGTGAAGCTGTGGTTATCCGAGAGGTGGGGTCATTGTTATTTCTCTTCCAGTCTCCAAGGCAAAATGCATTGTGTGACCAGCCGTGTAGCTAGTGCCAAAAACCACCTGGAAAAGACCCACCATTGTCACAGGTCCACATTGAAATGTGAATCATTGAAACTGCTGACCATGCAAAACCATGACAATTTTATTTTTTACCCTCAGCCAGATGATGGTTAAAGAAAAGGACTAAAGTGAAGGTATTTGGAGGAAGAATTCAACTTGCTAAAAGTGACATTTATTTTCTTCTGACTTATTATGGCCCACATGATGTTATTCTAACTGACCTATTTAGAAACATTTAAGAGTAATATAACAAGCAGTTGGTGGAGGGTTGGCAATTTTCTTAAGCTGGTTCATGCGTCACTCTGCTTTTGTTTGTCCAGCTGCCAGTATAAATTATGATCTGTTGAAGTGGATCTTGCTTGGCACTCTCTGGAGTTGGCCCGGATATTTGGACAGCCACATGTATCTCTCTCTGAACAAGTGCATCATTCGATGGACTAATGTAGCTAAGATGATGCATAGATATTCTGTAAGCACAGAGGCAATCACTCTTGGTGGGAAAATGGCAAGAAGAAGAAAAACCAAAGGACATTTGAGTTTGTCCCGTTCCAAATGTACTCAATGTACTAGGACAGTATGACACCAAGACCTCAGAAGCCCCATCTGGGAAGTCACAGAAGTTATGTCCAAATCTCTTTCCTGTAGTTACTGCCCATCTACTCTTCACATTCTTGTTTATTCTCTCCCTATCAGTTCCTTGCTTTAGCTTTCCACATATGGACCCTCTTTGGGATTTGGCCTATCTTAATTATGCCTACCAGGCTGATCACCCCATGCTGAGGCTGAGAATGGTATTTATAAATGGTTTTGAGAGATTTTGTCCCTTAGTCATGGAAAGTGGTTTCCTTTTGACCTGTCTTTCTCCTCTTTTTTTTGTTATGCTAAATCAAAGTCATGTGCTCCAAAATTCAATGTTATTACTCTCTTTCTGATTATCTTTCTCAACCATGAACTTTTTTTAATTAGATCATTTTGAGAATGTTCTATTTTTTTTCTTTTCATCAACAACCTGAACTTTCTCGTTGCTTTCCTCTCTTGCCTTCCACACTCTTTCAGTCCATTTTCTCCCTTTTCTCAAGATTCTTGGATATAAGCAGAAATACCCTAAATATACCATGGAATGCACACACACACATAGACACACACACACACATACTTCGTACTTTTTTTAAAAAATATTGTATGCAAATGCTTTCTGTAGATTATATCTTTTAATTCTCATTACAACCCTGTGAGGCAGATTAGTATTCTTTCTTTACAGAGAAGAAATTTAAGCTTATGGAAAGTTAAGTGACATTTCAGTTTGTTAATGCTGCCAGAATGCAATATACCCAAAATGGAATGACTTTTAAAATGACAATGTATTAAGTTATAAGTTCACAGTTTAAAGCCATAAAAATGTCCAAACTAAGGCATCCAGATAAAGATACCTCAACTCAAGAAAGGCCAATGTCTGTCACATGTGAAGTCATATGGCTGGTGTCTGCATCCTCAAGCTTCTGGTTTCAAACAACTCTCTCAGACCCTGAGGATCTTTCTGGCTTCTGGCTTGCTTAGCACCTGTTGAGAAGACATGTGGTGACATCTGACGGGCTCTGCATTTCCAAATGTGTGTGTAGGCATCTACTCTCTCTGTAAGAACTCTAAGCATCTCCTTAGGCACTCCAAGCATCTCCAAATGTCTATATCTGTGTTCCTTCAGGTTCCTGTCTAGCTTCTGTCAGCTTTCTCAGCTCCTGGCATCCCTGGGGCTTCTGCATTTCCAAACGTCAGTGTCTGCATCTGTGTTTGAGATTTCTTCAAAATATTTCCCCTTTTGTAGGACTCTAGGAAATGAATCAAGATCCACCTTGAATGGGTGGAGTCACATCTCCATCTAATCAAAACACAACATCCACAATTGGGTGTGTCACATCTCCATGGAATTAATCTAACCTAAAGGTCACACCTACAATTGAGTGGGTCAATCTCCATGGGAACAATCTAATCAAAGGTTTTCACCCTGAACAATAGGTCTGACCTCACAAGATTGGATCAGGATTAAAACAGGCTTTTCTGGGGTACATAATAGTTTCAAATCAGTGCAGTGAATTACTGTTGATGATAGAGCTGCAAAGTAGTGGGGGCAGGATGTGAATTGGGCTGCATGTTTCCAGAGGACACGCTCTCAACTGCCTTGCTATGCTGCCTCTGACTTTTCTCCCCCAAATATATGTAAAACCTGTGGTAAGTGTGAGGCTAGTACTTGAGCAAGAATGAAATATTTCAGAACTAGGAAGCGATAGGAAGGAAGAAGACTTGCTGCAGATCTTACAGCTTAGTTCCAACCATTTCTCTGGAAAATATAATTTTCTATGTTAGAATGTTTTTCAATTTTTGGGTACCACTTGTTACTTTTCAGATCCTTGAAAAGTTGGCTTGAAGATGTGGCCCATTGCCAAGTATACAAACTTAGAGGAGTTAAGAGATTACAATGCTGACGTTACACTACAGTGGGAGTATGTACAAATCAAAAAAACTTTTTAATAAACAACAGAAAACTGCAAGGATATGGGTAATATGGGATGATTTTCCCATCACAATGTTGAGAAATTGTACCGTTTGCTTTAGTCACTGTGAATCAGAAATAGAGATTGCACATAGTGGTTTGTGCAGGAAAATTCTCTTCAAATGTTATAGAGGTAGTTAATTTAGAAAAGGAAGCTTTTGTTTAAGTTTATTAGCATTTAAGTTTATTACAGTCCAAATCTTTTAACATGATATTCCTCCACACATATTTTAATTTTTACTTCTTATTGAACTGTTCTCTTTAACTTTTGCATGTCTAAATAACTCAATCAGCAAAAAGTATTATTATTGAGTTTATATTATATACACATTACTTTCATAGACACTGTGGGCTATGGGAGGATTATAGTCCTCATCCACAGGGAATTTATTATTGCATGGAAGTTATATTTATCTACATAAAATAGGAGAGTTTAAGTATGTATTCAAGTACAGAATAATATGGTGTTGCAGTTTTCTAGGGCTGCCGTAACAAAGTACCACAATCTGGGTGGCTTGAAACAGCAGAAATTTATTGTCTCATAATTCTGAAGACCAGAAGTCTGAAATCAAGGTGTCAACAAAACCATGCTTTCTTTGAAATTTGGAGAGTTCTGGTGGTGGCTTGTCAGCAATCCATGGTGCTCTTTGGATTGTAGCCTAACTAATTTTTGCCTCTGACACAGAGGCACATATTCTTTATATGTCTGTCTCTGTTCAGATTTCCTCTCCTCATACAGACATAAGCAATATTGAATTAGAACCCACCCTAATCCAGTTTGTCTTTATCCCACCTAGTAACACATCTTCAAAGATTTTATTATTAAATAGGATCACATTCATGATACCAGGGCTTAAGACTTGAACATAACTTTTGTGGGGGCACAGTTCAATCTATAACATATGGTGTCACATAAGACATTAGAGAAGTGTTGACATTAAGAAATATATCTTGGCTTGCACATCTTCATTTTATCCCCGAAAGAACTCGAGACAAAAGCTTTGCAAATAATGGGGAAGTAGTCTAGGAAGCTGGTTTAGATACCACGAAATGGGTTAGCTTAACAATGGGAATTTACTAGTTTACAGTTTTGAAGCTGAGAAAAATGTCGAAATTAAGACAATGTTTTCTTCCCAAAAACCAATTACCAGGAATGAGAAGGTACATACATGGTGGCGTCTGCTGGGTTCTTCCTTCTCTTTCTGGTTTTGTTGCTTTCAGTTTTTTGCTTCTGTGGCTTTAGGTTTGTCTGAATTTCATTCTCTTATAGAGGAAGGACTCCAGTAAGAGGATTAAATCCCACCCTTCATCATGCCATAACTAAAGTAACCTCATCAAAAGTCCTTCTTACAATTGGCTTACACCCACAAAAATGTATTAGCTTTAAGAACATGATTTTCTGGGGTATATACAGTTCAGATTTGCAGAAGTAGAGAAAGTAAGGTTATGTCATTGGAGAAACATCCTGAGAAAGTCTTCAGAGGCTGGAATGAGCATCAGGTGTCATCTCATATTGAGGCACCTGATCTAACTGACCTAATTCCTAGGAATTAGGAATAGATAATATTATAGAGGCAAAAAAGGATCTATATTCATGGAGAAGGAGTCCTTCAGAACTTTAGATGGAAAAATAATGCACAAAGGTGTTTAAGAAATTCTGATAATAGTAGATTGGTTATATTGTCTTCATGAAAACCTAAAGTCAGATGGTTTAGGTAAGCATTTACTTGAGCAATCCATGACATCATGACTGCTGGGGCCATTAAAGTTCAAATGGAGAGAGATAGCTGTATATGCAGACATTTCAAGGAAAATGGCAAGTTTTGGTTACATATATTAATCATGAATATGAGACCAATTCTGACGTTAACAGAGATATATAGATTGAAAAATAATATCTTGTGTAGCATATAATAGTCAATACTAGTATTGTTGAGTTTGAAGTTATCCAATAAAAGACAGTGTGAAGTATGAGGTTGGAATATGAGTGAGAGGTTCAATCGAGTGAATAAAACCTCTAGCCAGCTTTCTTAAAGAAGTACTCTGAAATAATAAGGGACCTAAGGACTGAGACTTAAGGTATACCAAATGGCACATAGTAAAAGTGGAGGAGGGCTGGATTAGAGGGGTTGGGAATAATACTTAAAACTGTACTAAATAAGAAGGATATATGCAAATTTTGAATCAGAGAAAGGAAACAGTAGAGAAAAAATACTGAAAATGATTTAACAGGAAGGGATAATTATGGAAATGAGTTGCCTCACTTTCATAATTAATCCCATCCAGAAAGACAAGAAATCTCAGGCTTGATGTTTTAACTTTTTAAGAGAAGAGAGAGTTCAACTTCCAAGAATGGGGGAGAGAGGGATACTAAATTAGAGGAAGGCATGAAAAAACCCATTTTTTTGAGATAGAAATAAAGAAATAAATATATCCATTGCTTCATTCATTGGCTAATTTTTATTATTATATGAAGTAGTGTGTCGGCTCAGTGGGAGTTGAGATGAACAAAACACTGTTTGTTGCCTTAGAGTAATACCTAGTGAAGGAGATAAGCATGAAATTAACTAGCAATTATAGTTACACAAATAACTGCAATCTTCCTCCAAGTCAGTGGTTCTTAAAGTATAGCCCTACATCACAGCGTTGAGAGCACCTGAGAATCAGTTAGAAAAAAATTCTTGAGCTCAACTCAAGTCCACCTTGGATGGGTGGAGTCACGTCTCCACTGATTTGAAACTCTGGACCAGCAGCAGTCTGTAGTTTAATAAGCCCTCCAAATGATTCTGATGAAAAGTTTGAGAACCTTTACTCTAAGAGGAATTGTAAAGATAAGGTCAATTATGAGTTTGAGGGCTAAGTTTGGAAGGTCCTTGGGGCAAATCGTCCACAAGGAGTTTGTAGGAAAAATCAACTCATGACATCAGCATGCTGATGGGTCAAGGTAAACAGCTGTTTTTAGCTATTATAAATGCATTTTATCACTGATGTTTTCGAAACATTTACCTTCCACTTGTTGCCTATTCCATTAGAAACTCATAAATTTGAGCATTCTTATCAGATAAAGAGAAAAAAGTTAAACCACATTAGATAATAAGGGAAATAAGCTGCAAGTAAAGTCTTGAAAGTTCTTCAAAATTTAATGATAATCAGTCATTGTCTACCACTGGAACACCAGTCCTACACAAAGACAATCTTCAAAATACAGACCTGGAAAAATAGCCAAGGCCTTTAGATTCTGGTATATTAAATTGCATAGCTTATTATATTGCATTTACTAATTTAAGTCTTTAAAGGTAGATAACTAGGATGAAACAGAAAGTATATAAGCACGGTTATAAAAATATCAGTATAGTTCCTTCTCCTCCTCCTTCTTTTGATCATTCCTTTACCTCCTTTCCTTAATTTTCTTTCTTCCAATCTCCTCTCATTTTCCAAAGAATGTTCCCTGACCTATATATTTCATTCTCTACCTTCTCTTCCTTAAATGTCTAGTACCTTTTTTAGGATTTTACTAGGATCTCTGTTTTGAAGATTTTACCAGGATCTCTGTTTTGAAGTTTATCTGTATTTATTTCTAGTATTCTAAGAATCTTTTTGAAGGTCTTTCTTGTAATCAGAGCCTATTAAAACTCTTGGAAATCCATCTTTGTTTACTTTCAAATGTGTAAATCTATCCACCTATCTATAGCTAAGACCTGAATGAAATATTTTATCCTTTAGTTTTGCTTGCTTTCTTAGATTTATTTCCATTGCTTTCTCTTTACGGTATTGACTTTCACATTTTATACCTGCTTCATTGCCTGGATTAGAGAGGCATGCTAACTTATTCATATATTAACTAATTCTCTGGTGTTGAATGGTTACTGGACCTGGCATGCAGTATATTCTGTGTTCTGCTCTCATCTGACCCAGTCTAATAAATCCTGACCAACCCAATTCTCAGTGCTGAGTCTCTAATTCTACAACACAGTATTTCCATTTAGATATAAATTTAAACACTACACATGCAGATTATACCTCTCCTTTTACTCTTCAAATGGCATTGTGTTTCAAGTTCTTGGACAAAGCTATTTTTCACAAACTCTAGGTTCAAAACTTTTCAGGCATTTTAAACTTGCTACCGATCTTATTAAATTCTATTCTTTGACAACACCTAGTCACTCTGTCCCACAATAGTGCCACCTTTTACTTTTACTTTCTGCCTAATTTCTAGTTATTTCCTTTATGTGGAAGGCTCTTTCTTGACCTCCACCAATTTTGTTCCTAGTTGTCCTTTACGACTCAGCTTAATTTTCACTTCATAATGAGAAATCCCCTAGTTACCTTCATATCTGGAGATTTATATTCACTTCAAATTTCCCAGATGACTTTCTTGCACTATTTAATGTATGTGCATATTTAGTTATAAATGTTCTTCTATACTTTTTAATATTTTACTGTATGTCTTATTTGCCGACTGGTTTATAAGACCATTAAGAGCATAGGCTGATTTATGTTTCTTTTTACTGTTGTTTTTGTTATCTTTAGTGCTCAATAGAGGATTAAAAATCTAGTAAAGCATGTAATAATTTTGATAATTGATGATTTATTATACAAACTCACTTTTCTCCAAAATGATGGTATATGATAGTAACTAAGAGATCAGGTTTGAATTCTAACTCAACATTTCTAGCCTTGTGCAAAGTAAATAATCTAATCTCACTAAACCTCAGTTTTCTTAGCAGTAAAATAGGGATGTGTGGAAACTTTCTTATAGGTTATATGTTGTCGTGAAGATTAAACTTTATAGTAGAAGACTGTACATATATATATCATATATAAATCTATTGGCAATTTTTAATTATTATTGCTATCATTAAAGATTATTGAATGACATATCAAAATAAACACAATATTTAAACACATTATGAGATTTGATATAAGAGAAACATATGCCAGTTCTGTATGTTATTATTGGACATAGGCTTTACTTGCTGATACTTCTGGTGGAAACACTGAATGATTTGGTTGACCGTGAAATTACTAAGATAGCACTGTTTCCCTTTCAGTTATCTTTTTTTTTGTAGTTGAGGCATCATACCAAAGCACAAGTCAGTGGAAACAAGTCAGAGTTGCAGACGTAAAACGTGGGAACATAATTTGTCATTTTCAGAATATTAACCTATTATGGATAATTTCTTTCAGCAGATTTTTTTCATAAATGCTGATTACCAGATAGTCTGAAGTTACTCACTAATGTCTATATTGGCCCATATTCAATATATGTTCTTTCCATTACCCTTTACAGGGGCCGCCTTGATTGTGCACCTCTTATCATGGTCTTTGTGAATGACAAACAGTGAATTTTGTGGTATATAATCTACATGGTAGCATGAGGTATCCTAATATCATCATCCCATATGTTCATTTTTAAATTGTCACTGAACAACAAATGGGACTTTCCCACTAGTTTATCCAGGCCTTCTTCACAGGGAAAGGATCAGAGAAAATTGATGATTCTGGCCGGAGTACAGATGACTTTTGGAGAGCCTGAGTTTATTCTGGATGCATGCCCAGATCTTGGATTAGTGAAAGGCCATGCTGATATAGGATTTGTTTATTTATTAAATTTAACAAACATTTTCTGAATGCCTACTACAGGAAAATTCTGAAACGATGCCATGAATACATGCATTCAGATCTCTCAGTTTACTTGACCACTGCATAGATACATATGTCCTTTCTGGCTTTATTTTGATTTATTATTGGTGCATGGAAAATAAGTAGCCTACCTTTGTGTCATTGTGCTGTTCTTCTTTCCTAACATCAATTTTATACAAATATTAGGGAGGATATAATATATATATATTTATATATATATATATATATAAATTTTTTTTCTATCACTATATTAGAACTTTAGGGCTTATTGTCTTTGTGGGTTGAGAGCCTTGAATTTATTACCCAAGCTTTCTGAATAATGTCTGGAGGAGGTATAGAAAACTGCTCATCCAAAACACTGATAGGAAAGCCAAAGGCCATCTTTTATTGACCCTAAATAAACCACGGACTATGGGGTTCACCCCCACTTTGTTTTACACATCACCATCCCTGAGATGACAGTGAAGGCTTCCTCTCTTTACCCAGGGCCATGGAAACATCCACAGTAGCAACTGCTACATACATACTCATTCACAGCCTCATTTTCTCCATGGGCACACAATACATTTAATGATCTTTCCATTATGAAAGAATAGCTGAAGACTTGGTGGTACAAAGAAAATAGGCACCGACCATTTCAAACATAGAAAGTTTATTCTAGTAGTGAGACTACTGAATTATTCAGCTAAATGAACTCCAGTCTATTGGAAGCTCTGGCGGCATAACAAAATCCTGTGAGAGAGAGCCTAGGCAAACTCAAACATGATTTCAGTCTTATCTACCTCTCCGTCTCTGTCATGTATTTATTTGCTCAGTTGACATACTTTAATCTGCACTGTTTACCAAATTATTCTTTTTATTAATTATTTTTCTTTTAATCAGGTTGTAAATGTTCATAATTGTAAAAGTTAAAGTTTTGCAAAGTTAAAACTAAAAAAAAAAAAAGCAGCAATCTAGTGTTCCTCACTCCTACCTACATTTCTGCTCCCAGAAGCAACGACTTTTAGCTGTCATAGTTGTTTTTTTTTTATCTAGCTCCATATTTCTATGTAATATGCACATTTCTTGATATAAAACAAATTAAGCTAATTTGCAAAATTTCCCTGTGGTGGCCAGCCTTTAAGATGAACTTTGATAACTCTCATCTACTGGTTTGTGACCTTGTGTAGCCCCTTCCACATCAAATAGTGTCAAGTGACTTGTTTAACCAACAGGGTTACTGTGAAAATGCTGGTATGTGACTTCTGAGGCTAGGCCATAAAAACACTGTATCTTCTACCTGGCTCTTTCTTGGATCACTCACTCTGGGGGAATCCAGCTTTCATGTTGTGAAGACAGTCAAGCTGTGCTATGGAGAGTTCCACGTGGTGAGGAGCTCAGGTCTCCTGCCCACAGCACCAACTTTCACAGTCCTACTTAAGCACCAGCCAGTATCTGGGTGCAACCTCATTACAGACCCTGAGCCAAGCAGCTCTCAAATACCTGACCTACAGAAAATGGGTGAGATGATAAGTATTTATTATTTTAAATCACTAAGTTTGGGGATAATTTGTTATGCAGCAGTAAATAAGTAATGCAATTCCTATAGTAGAAGGTAAATATTTAGTTATTTTTCAGGCTCCATCTCTTCCACAATTAAACATACAAATTCACACTTCCACTTTCTTCCTCTTTCCAATAGAGTAATTTCATATCTTTGGGTTATAGCACTATTTATTGTTTATATGATTATGTATATATAAATATCCATAGCAGAGCCATATAGTATTCTGTGATTACATTTCCTTTCTCTAGCATGCTTTCTAAATATACTCTCTACATGTTAAAAAATGCATGTAGTCTATCAATTTTCCCCCTCTTGGAGACACTACGTATTAAGCTCTTTCTTCTGCTGCTTGTAAAATAAAATAATTTACTCACTAGGCTACTACAAAGATTTTGTTCTTGAGATTACCATGTTTTTTCCCTCATGTTGACGCCCCTATTTCCTGGATTCCATATTTATAACTTTCTTGTTTTACTCTGTTGTTTTGTGGTAGTAAGTACTTCTATAGCTTTTTAATAAGGCGGTGCATAAATCATAAATCTTTTGGGATCCTTTATAAATGTAAAACATGCTTATTCTTCTTTTACACTGAATATTCCATTGAGCAATTGTTTTTTATTTTTCCTTATTATTGTTTATCTTAGAACTAAGCTGTGTCAGGGACAAATAAAAGCTTCTCTGGAACCAAACTTGTTAGAATTATTTCAATGAGAAAGCTCAAGTTTGGTCACACTTAAAGCTATTATTCTTATGGTTTTCCCATGTTGAAAATCTAAAAGTGTCATTTTACTTAAGGAAAAATAAACACAGAGAAGTTGGAATAATTACACAAACACCATTGCCATCTCTCTTCTATCTTATTTAGTCTCTAATCACCTTTTTAAGAAAGGAAAAAGGAGTGATAATATTGAGTTAAAATTCAGAACACTTGAATCTGGTTTCACAATATTAGGTAACATAATAAATTTATATACATTCCATATTGTAGATTTTGCAAAATTCCTTAAATATTTTGAAAATGGCGTATTATAGTATTGTATAGTTATATATAGTAGTATAAATTATCTATTAATTACACATAAGACCTCAAAATTTGAAGTTTTTTATATGATTATTTTGAAAACTTTCTAAATTCAATAAATTCACCATCCCTTACAATATACAAATTAAAATATCTGATATGTTAGATGTAAAACTCTACTCTTCTTGCAAGCCTGCATTTTATGTAAAATCACCCTCTACATATACTCTTTTTTTTTTTTTGGCATGGGCAGGCACTGGGAAATGAACCCAGGTCTCCAGTACGCAGTATGGCAGGCGAGAACTCTGCCTGTTGAGCCGCCATGGCCTGCCTTACACATACTCTTAGTTGATTTGTGATCATTTGTGGTGAAACTGGTGAAAAAAATTTGAAAAATTCATTTAGACTTCTGTAGATATTGGTGACTCTAGAATTCTGTATGAGAATTGTAATTAAGTTAAGCAAGTAATTTATTAAAAGGAAATTAATATACAATACAATTAATACAGTAAGGCAATGCCATCTTATCATTTATTACACTCTTAATAACATACTTAATTATCCGTAACAATTATATTTTTAAGAGACAAGAAGGCTGCCTCCCCTACTAAATGAACAGACACAAATGGGATTGTTAATCTATTGAAGCAAGCAAGAAAAAGAGAGTGGTTAAGTGTAGTTGGGGTGTAAGGTGTCACATGGGTCAAGAAACAGAAATAGATAGTTATAGCATGTTAGGTTATTTCTTTCAGAAAAGATGGGAAATTTTCAGTGATTATTTCCCCATTAGTCTTTCTCCTCCTCTTCCCTTCTCTTCTCCTTCTGGGACACCCACAACACCTCTATTCATGAACTTCAGGTTGTCATTCAATTCCCTGAGACCCTCCTCATATTTTCCCATTCTTTTCCATGTATTTTCTTTTGCGTGTTGGATTTCAGATGTCCAGTCCTCTAGTTCACTAATCCTTTTTTCTGCCTCTTCAAATCTATTTTCCTTTGTTTTTTCTAATCTCTTCTATTGTGCCTTTCATTCCCATAAATTCTGCAATTTGTTTTTTCAAACTCGAATTATTCTTTATGCTCACCAAATGGCTTCTTTATATCCTCCCTCAACTTATTGATTTGATTTTTTGATTTTTGATGAGATTTTGCATGTCTGTTCAAACATCCTGGAAGAATTGTTTCAACTCCTATATCTCATTTAGAGTGTTGATTTGTTCCTTTGACTGGGCCGCATCTTTGATTTTCCTAGTGTGACTCATTATTTCTTGCTTGTGTCTAGGCATTTGATTTCCTTAATTAGTTTATTCTGGAGGTTGTTTTCACTCTTTTACCTTGGGTAAAATATCCTCAGATATTATAGACTCCAGTTATATTTTCCCAAACCAGACAGGCCCACATCTCAGGAGATGAGAGTAGCCAGCATCAGTTTTCCCTGAGGATGAGACCCAGCAGATTAACCAACTTTCCTATGAAGCCTCTAGACTCTGTGCTTTTCCTTTCCTGCCCAACTTGTGGTGCTTGTCTACCATATCTTCCCACCAGCTAAAAGTGTTGTGGTGCCTTTAATTTCAGCAGACTGTGGGTGATGCAATGGTGGTTAAGTGGCAAGAATTCTTGCCTGCTGAGCCAGAGACCCAGGTTCAACTCCCAGAGCCTTCCCATGCCCCATTGTTATAATTTCCCATATATGTAATTGATATAATATTAATTATAATATAATAATTATATAATCATAATAATAATAATAATAATTATTTTTTTATTTCAGTCTAGAAATAGGCTAGGTCCTCAAAATGATAATGGAGCGAACTTTAAGATGTTATAATAATGATAAAGTAAAAAAGTTTGAGAGACAATCCAGAGATAAAAATTCATGTTTTACAGAGCTAGTGGATATATGAAACAAGCAGAGAAAGAAAGTATGATTTGGGCCCCTGTCCAGGGGATGACAGAGTAAAATAATAGTCTATTCATATGGCATTTCACAGATTTCAAAGCACTTTCACATATACTACATTCCATTATTTCAACAATCTTGCAATTAATTAATTTGTACTCAATAACAAGTAGGGTTTATATAGCAATCTTATAAAGGCTCTGACCACTACTAAGGATTTTCTTTTTGAGATGAGGTATAGAGGTATTTTTCCCTGTCCTCTTTTTCACCTATAAAATAGAGGTTGACTTGTGAATTTTCTCTTCAAAGATATTTGTATATACAAATATTGTCATTGATTTTCCCCCTGTTGCTAGATAAGTAGACTATAATTTGTTCAATGGGAATGTGCAGAGTCTCTGTGTCTCTGCAAACAAAACAATTTTGATCAGTATTTCTCAAACTTTAACAATACATACCAATCATTTGAGGATCCAGATAAAATGCAGATTCTGATTGAATAGATCTGCCCTGTGGCCTGAGATTCTGCATTTCTTACAGGTTCTCTGGCGATGTTAATGATGTTACTCTACAGACCATACTCTGCCTAGAAAGGACTTAGTCAAAAGCCACATGCACCTGTGTTCAAGCACATGTGCACATGTACAAACTTAACTACTTTGTTTAATCAGATGTGCCATTCTAGGTCTCTTGCAATGTGTCTGATTTCAATTTCAAAATGACAACCATTTTCTCAGGGGTTTTAAGGTAGACAATAGTTGCTGACAATTGCATATTTATTTCATTTCAGGAGTATAACTGCATTTCATTCCTGTCTCTACTGGCAAATTCTCTAAAAATTTCAAAATACATGAATAGTCTTTTTCTCTTTTTTTATTGTATAATATACTTATATAAAACAAAGAAAGAAAAAAACAATAGTTTTCAAAGCACTCTTCAACAAATAGTTACAGGACAAATCCCAGAGTTTGTCATGGGCTACCATACCATCCTTTTTCCTTCTACCTGCTGCAGGATATAGAAGGCTAGAAGGAACAAAAAAATTTTTTATCATCACAATCAACTTTTTTCTTTTTGTGAAAAATAACATATATGCAAAAAAGCAATAAATTTCAAGGCATAGTGCAACAATTAGTTATAGAAAAAATTTCAGAGTCTGGTATGGGTTACAATTCCAAAAATTTAGTTTTTTACTTCTAGCTGCTCTAAGACACAGGAGACTAAAAGGGATATCAATTTAATGATTCAGATCATACTCATTTGTTAATGAGTAACCTACCTTCTCTGAATAACCATCATCATTCTTGATATTTCTTCCATTCTTTAAGGGTATTTGGGCTATTGCGATTCTAACTTTTTCCTATTGGAAGGGTCTGTCAGTAACATGAGGTAAGGAGATGAAACTAGCTGATGTTCCAGAGAGGCTGGCCCCTCTAAGTTTCAGGACTTATCTGGTCCAGGGACGCATCTGAAAGTTACAGGTTTCTGGAAAGTTACTCCAGTGCATGGAACCTTTGTGGACTCTTATATATTGACCTACGTGTTCTTTAGGATTGGCTGAAATGGTTTTGGTTGGGGTTTGGCAAGTTAAGATAGGTAGCAATGTCTAACTGTAGCTTGTATAAGAGTGACCTCTGGAGAAGCCTCTTGATTCTATTTGAACTCTCGCAGCCACTGATAACATATTTGTTCTACTTCTTTTCTCCCTTTTGGTCAGGATGGCATTGTTGATCCCACAGTGCCAGGGCCAGACTCATCCCTGGGAGTCATCTCCCATACTGCCAGGGAGACATGTCATGTCCCATGTAGTGGAGAGGGCAATGATTTCACTTGCAGAGTTGGGCTTAGAGAGAATGAGGCCACATCTGTGCAGCAGAAGAGGTCCTCCAGAAGTAACTCTTAGGCATATCTATAGGTAGGCTAAGCTTCTCCACTACATACATAAGCTTCACAAGAGCAAGCCTCAAGATCAAGACCTTGACCTACTGATTTGGATGTCCCTAATGTTTGACACAGGTATCAGGGGTTTCCTGGGTGGTAAAGTTTAATTGTTCCATATTTTTTCTCCCATCCCTCAAGGGACTTTGCCAATATTTTTTGATTATCTGCTCAATATATTCTAGAATGCATTCAGGCATTACATTAAGCTATACAGGATTAAAAACCCTCATTCTTATTCTGAGCTCCTTGTGTTTCAATTGTTTAAATGAACTATTCAAACAGGTTAAGTTAGATTAAGTGACATGGAAAATTTAGGTTTCAGACAAAATAAACCTTTGTTTCTTTGGTCTCAAGGAGTAGGTGAAGCTCTAAAATATAGGCAATATCTTCCTTAACCCTGTGCTCTGAATTACTTTAATCCCAACCTGATGGGCTTCATTTTTATCTCTAACTACCAGGTTATCCATATATAAAATCCAGAAATCCAGCCTCTCAAAATCCAGAAATAATATTTACCACTTCAGACTAAATGTGACTGCTGTAAGAACTTATAATCTAGGCCCCTGTTATCTTATAAGCATTTTCTAAAGGAGACCATACAATAATTGTTCTTTTGTTTCTTATTTATTTAACCTCACCAAATGTCCAACATGTTCATTCACAATGTTGCATGCTTCATAACTTCGTTCCTTTTCATAGCAGCACAATATTCGGTCACATCTACACACCATCGTTCGCCAATCTACTTCTCAGTCAGTGCATCCTTCAGCCACCTGTATTCATTAGGCCTCATGTATAATGCTCAAAGTCCACAGTCCATCAACATCCTCAATTTTAGATAATTTTGTGAATGGCCTTTTTCAATAAGAGATTTCATCAAAACCAACCACATTGTTATTTGTTGTTAATAATTCTCTTACTGACAAATAGGATTTATTCCTCTTAATTTTACAAGTATTTTAAAATTAAAATTACTTCTAAAGCCCTTCAAATACTTCTGGTAACACTGTTTGGCAGCAGAATTCTTAACTCTCATCCTGCAGTTCTATTCATTTATGATTCCATAGCCTTGTGGGTTTTCTTAACAATCTATAGTTCTACAATATAATGCATGTGTTCTGAAAAAATATCTAAAATCATTGATCTGCTTCAAAATTAAACAATATCAGCTTTGCCCTCACACAATTGGACTTGAGGAGGAAATCTCCCATTTAGGTCCATCTCAGAAATTCCTTATTTCTATCTTTCTTCCTCCATCTCTTCACCCTCTCTTAGAGGAAACTCATTTATGGCTTACAGAAGTTTCTCAAGGAACACAGTTTTACCCATGAAAGTACCTCTGAGTCAAATACCAAGACATTGTTTTTATGTACATGACAAAATAGGTAACTTTGAATGCAGCAGTTAATTTTTATTAGGTTCAAAGCAAGAGCTCAGCCATCCTGGAGAAAGAAATGTTCATGTCTGCTGTTCAGTTAAATATCCTTTGGTTCCCTATATACTGGATGGATATTGGAGATATGTAGAAAGTATAGGCTAATCTGTGCTGGCACGAATTTCTCAAAAGGTCCTGGGATCTTAGAGACTAAAGACCCTCAGAGAGTGTGCTGGTTTGAAAGGATGTACGTTCCCTAGAAAAGCCATGTTTTAATCTAAATTCCATTTCGGAAAGGCAGAATAATCCCTATTCAATACTATATGTTTGAAACTGTAATCAGATCATCTCCCTGGATGATGTGATTTAGTCAAGAGTGGTTGTTAAGCTGGATTAGGTGATGACATGTCTCCACCCATTTGGGTGGGTCTTGATAAGTTTCTGGAGTCCTATAAAAGAGAGAACATTTTGGAGAATGAAAGAGATTCAGAGAGAGCAGAGAAGAACCACATAGCCACGAGAAGCAGAATCCACCAGCCAGCACCCTTTGGAGATGAAGGAAAATGCCTCCCGGGGAGCTTCATGAAACAGGAAGCCAGGAGAAGAAGCTAGCAGATGATGCCATGTCGACCATGTACCCTTTCAGATGAGAGAGGAATCCTGACCATGTTCACCATGTGCCTTTCCAGATGAGAGAGAAACTGTGACTGTGTTCACCATGTGCCTTCTCACTTGAGAGAGGAACCCTGAACTTTATCGGCCTTCTTAAGCCAAGGCATCTTTCCCTGGATGCCTTTGATTGGACATTTCTATAGACTTGTTTTAATTGGGACATTTTCTCAGCCTTAGAACTGCAAACTAGCAACTTATTAAATTCCCCTTTTAAAAGCCATTCCATTTCTGGTATATTGCATTCCGGCAGCTACCAAACTAGAACAGATAGTATCTCCTCTAACCTCCTGTTCAATTCATGAATCGCTAAAGCAGCATCCCTGAGATCCATTCAAGGCAGCACCAAAAGTCCTTTCTGAAGGGGTGAGGCCCCAGCTGGACAGCTCCAATGGTTAAAAATTTCTAGCAAGCTCATGTATCCCCTCAAGTTGCTCTGATATTTCATACTACCCCCTCCCTTCCACCTCCTCTACTTATATGCTTTTTCCTTTTCAATTTTATAGGGTTAATACCTTGTCTGAACTTACAGTACAGCAATATGAGCTCTCCTAAAACAATTTCACTTAAATTAGAAGCTTAATACATATCATAATGCAGCAAAACTTGAATTCTGACACATATTATTGATATTGAAGACTGTACTTTGAGCTTCAATGACCTTTCTGATTTCAAACACCTTATTGCCCTCTTATGGAATTTGATCAAGTCTGTCTCAGCACAGAATTTGCGCCTTTTCCCTCCCATTTTGAGATACATAAACGAAGAGTTAAATAATACACGCTAGGCCACACATAGTGCTGGTGACCCAACTGGGAATAAAGCCCAGGAAACTTGGCTCCCACTCCAGTGTGCTTCTAACCACATGACCATCACTTCTGATGCCTGTGAATTCGTGTAGTGCTTCTCCTGCTGAAACATGCAGGAGGCAATCACATTAGCAAACTGGACAAGTCCGTGTTACATTAAGTACATTTCTAAACTGACAAGTGTGTGTTTTCCAGAATCCTGATTGCCAGTAACCGTAAATGATCCACACTGTGTGAATGACATCATGACACATTTCTGCGGCATTTTTCGAGGGTCTTTTCCTTACAAATTGCCCTAACGTTCATATTCTTGGCTCTTGCTTTGTCTGATACTGATTTTGTTCCAATGGCTTCCTCCTAACAAGGCACTTCGGACTGCTGGCAGCTGCTGCTGCTGCTAAATTCTTCATGGCCTCTGTGCTGGGGCCTCCAATGTGCTTCCTGAGAGGCTGAGCCATTCTCTGCTTAAAATTTCAACTGTATGCTGTAAACCTGAAACAGATGTTAATCCGGTGGGTGTGATTTGTCATGAGCTTCATATCATATACAAGGCAGGTAAAAGGCAGCTAATTTGCTGACCCCACTTTGCAGAGAAAGAGAAAAGGGAGGGAGGTGAAACTGGAGATAAAGAGAGGATAAATATATCCATTAGAGGAATAAAGCCACATGGAGACAGAGAGAACCACTACTTGAGCGTCTATTATCCTAGTAGCCTATGCTGTAGTTTGGTTAGCACTGATTTGCCTGGTATCCTTCTGAATCATATTTGTGGCTACCCAGATTAACTATGTGAGCTGATCTCTTGATTTAATATCAGCCTGCTCTTTTCAGCTCTCATGCCACTTATTGTCTTTTAAAAATTTATTGCTTGTTACTCAGCCATCTGTGTTTTCAAGAACTCACAGTCTCTCTTTTTTTTCCTTTTTGCCCCCCTTTTTGTAGCACAACCAGGAACTAGAAAGCATTAAATGAGAAAAAGTAACCAGTCACAGAAAAGGTGAAGCCCAGAGAAAAGGGGGTTTGTCTTTTATGGTTTGTACTTTGTAAGCTGTGGGTGTGACTCAATTTCCTCACCACCCACATAAAAAGGTTGCCATCCAATCACTGTGTTTTCTATCCCAAACCCCTCCCCTTTGATTTTGGCTAAGAGAGACCCTAAGAAAGACTGCCCTTTCTGGATGTTGCAGACTGTGACATATAAAAGCTGTTAGCAGCTCCTGTAGCCAGCAGCATTCAAACCTTGCAGAATTTTGCTTTCAGAGTTTGTAATAAGACACACTCCTCTTACAAGAGTTCATGCTACAACATAGCAAAGAGCTTTAAATTTTTGGAAGAACAGTATATTCATTTTGGCATTGTGCAGAGGTAAGCTATTTAGCTCAACAAGCTTATTTTGCATGCATTACTTTTAAAGTAGCTCACTTTTTTTTTTTTTTAGAAATGAGATTGAAATAGTATAACTTTTTTATATGTGTTCTGTCACTTTGGTGTACCTCTATGCCTGGGAGACACTGTCAGTACATTCTGTGTTGTTACCTGTGGTGCATTTATCATTTTCACTCTCAAGACAAACTTCAATTCCTAAAGATTTCCCACTGAAAATGAAAATGCAGCAATGCATTCTGTATTTCAGGCATTTGGGGCAGTGGTTCACATTCATTTTGGAATTAGCAATAATGCTTTCACTGTTGCCCAGCTATAGGAAGCTCTTCTAGGGGACTGCCTCATGACATAAAGCAAAATTGATAGTGATTCTACTATAAGTGGTCTCCTATGCTTGGCTTCAAAAGTTGTTTGGTTTTTTTTGAGTGTCAATTCAAGCAATGCTCCCAACTGATTGATGACTTTGTAAAGTCACACCTCTGGCCTTTTTTTTTTCCCCTTTTCCCAAACCCTAACTCTACTTTTCTGCTTTAAAGTGAAGTGAACTCGGTGGCCTCTCCTTCTCTGCTTCTCAAAATGATAGCAATCTCTGCTGTCGGTGGCGTGCTCCTGTTCTCCCTTCTCTGTGAAGCAAGTGCTCTCGTCTTACTCAATTCCACTGACTCATCCCCGCCAACCAATAATTTCACTGATATTGAAGCAGCTCTAAGAGCACAACTAGAGTCTGCGGATATCCCTAAAACCAGGCGGAAGCGCTACATTTCACAGAATGACATGATCGCCATTCTTGATTATCATAATCAAGTTCGGGGCAAAGTGTTTCCACCTGCAGCAAACATGGAATATATGGTAAGAGGACTTCTTTTTCTTTGAACTGTGAGTGAGAAAGCTTCATTCAAGTTGTATGTTAGAAGAACCTACAGCAACTATGTTATTTTTCTATATCAAGGAATATGGGGCTTTTATACATTTTAACTTAGGGAAAGATTTTGTGTGCCTAATAATCTTAAATACTCTTCCATTTAAAATTAAAGAGGAGGGGGTATTCCAAACAGATTTTTATTCTGTGATTTTCATAACCACTGATGAGTCATGTCTTATATAAGAAACATAGATAAAGAGTGGGGTATGTTAATGGATAACATTTAGATGGTCCATTTTTATTTTTATTTCACGTGAAACTTTTTCTGTGCTTTGTTTGCTTAATAGTTATATTTATCAGTTAGAACATTTCTCAAAAATATCTCTTAAAATTTTAGGTTTCATGTGCATGATTTATTCCCTGGGTAGATATTGTTTTCCTTTCTTGGACAAAGCTCGTTCTGATACTAATCTATTTGTATTCTAAGAGAACATGCTGACTTTTTTCCCTCATTATGATTTAATGATTTGTTGTTCAGAAAACAGTGAATCCGGTGCACTCGCACACTCTTCCAAATTCTTACTCTCTCTTTCTTAAAAAATAGACTGTGATTAAATCATTTTACTTAGAATGTAAAAAATTTAAGTTGCAATTGAATGAAGAGATGTCTTTTTAAACTTTATAGTTTCGAATTTGTGCTACTTCATGGTTTAAAGTCCAGCATCTTACAAGAAGACATCTTGGAAACTATTTAAGGGAATGAAGACCACCAACATAGTATTTCTAAATTAGGATGGAGGGAAATGGTGCCCTGGCATTTGGGGCATTTAGGTTAGTTCTAACCTAAAATGTGGGATGTCTAGGAGATCTTAAATTCATGTTCTATTCAAATAGGCTGCTTAAGTTTGACTAATTGCAAATGTCAATACCATAGGAATAAAAGACTTATTAAATATAAGAGCTATATATAATAGAATTAGAGTTCAGACTCTGTGACAAAGAAGAAAAGAAGATATAAACAGCTCTGCTGTGTGGGGGGCAATGTAGTTTCATGATTAAAGGACTCCGGAATGTAACTGCATGGGTTCAAATCTGAGACTATAAACTGTGTGCATTCAAAAACTCACTTTTAATTTCTTCATCTTTAATATGAGGATAAAATTATAGCTGGTAGCTGCCTCATAGGGTTGTTGTGAGAATATAGAGTTGAGAAGTAGAGCAATAAAACCAGAGCCTACAATAAAATAGATGCTCAATAAACGTTAGCTTTTATTGCTTTCTTTGGGTTTCTTATGAAAGGTGCCCTGTGAAAACCAATTTAAGATCTATAAAAAGGAAGAGTTGCCCACACGGAAGAGGTGTTTCTAGAAGGAAAAGTACAGATTTGGAAAGAAGAGTAATAAGTTAAAACATTTCCTGTAAATTAGGAGAGAAATGTGCATGAGATTCTATCCAAGCACGGAAGGGAATGACTCTCAGATGATAGGTTTGGGGAATACTGCCTGGTGGTCATAACATGGCTCTCTGAACTAAGAAGATAAGGACAAAGATAACTGAGCTGGCTTTGGAGATGAGCTCTTCTAGGTTCATTTCCTAACTCTGCTCTTTAATTTGTGGCTTTGTATAAGTTACTTAATATATCTAAGACCCAATTCCTTTATCTGTAAAATGGGAATAATAATACACATAGTACACAATAACCAAGCAATATGTCGTGAGATTCACTATTTTAATGGTATTGCAGGCAGAAGGATCATCATGAGTGAAGGCATAGGTAGGGTCCAAGAGGTTAAAAAAGGAAGAAATACCTAATTAACTCTGTAACTGGTCACATGATCATAGCTTGTTTTTATAACTACCTTCTTCCACTACCCATTCCATAGTTCCTTTACCCTCAGCAAACAGCTCAGCTGGCCATGATTCTTTGCCTGATGGGGTGTCCTTCATTCCTGAAAGTTTCTGGGCTATTGGTAGTCATGCCTGGATTGAGTTGTTGCAGGTGTCTCTTAATTATAATCACAGGGACTAGTACTAATAAGAGAAGCCCTAGAAAGTCTCCTGTATTTCAGACAAACTCTTCTTTACTTCCACTGTGTGGTTAAAACCCTATTTCCCCTTGATCGTCAAGATCAATCACTCCAGCCAGTACAGTAATTCCTGTCATTGCCTATTGATTCAGAGGCATGAGGAGCCCAAAGGCCTCAAGTGGCAGTTTTAACTTTCACTTCAGTGGACTGTCTTAATTTCTAATTCAGTGGAATCATTGTTGTGTCTCCTTTTGGAACTAAGACTTGTAAACCAGCAGAGTTTAAGATTTCAGGGACAGGAAGAAAAAAATTTCCTAGTGGATTATTAGAGGTAATAGTGAATGGTGCTGTTCCCTTTTCCACCCCTTGATTCCTGGATCTGTGAATTCTGGCTATAGGAGAGACAAGACCATAGGATGGATGCTCATTTATAGCCTATATAGTGTCCTGGAGAACACTGCTCCAGCCCTGCAAAATATTGTGCCTAGTTGGTGCCATAGTTAAGTCTTCAAAACTATTCCACCACATTATCAATCCAGCTGCTTCAGGATGATGGGTAACATGGTAAGACCAGTGAATTCCATGATGATGTATCCATTCTGATGCTTCATTTGCATGAAGTGCCTTTCTTGACTAGAAACAATTTTGTGTGGAATAACATGACAGTGGATAAGGCATTTTGTAAGCCCATAGATGGTAGTTTTGGCAGAAGCATTGCGTGAAGGGAAGGCAAACTCATATCTGGAGTATGTGTCTATTCCAATTAGAACAAAATGCTACTCTTTCCGTGTTGGAAGTAGTCTAGTTCAACCTGCCACTAGGTAGCAGATTGATCACCTTGGGAATGGTGCTATATCAGGGACTGAGGGTTGGTTTCTGTTTCTAGCAGATTGAGTATTCATCAGTGGGTATAGCCTGGTCAGACTTGGTGAGTGGAGGTCCTTATTGCTGCCCCATGCATGATCTCCATCCTTACCACCATGATCAATTTGTTCATGAGCCCTATTGAGCAATGACAGGAGTGGCTCAGGAAATAGGCCTACTGGAATCCACAGAACAGATCCTCCTAGCCACTTGATTATTAAGCCCTTCCTCTGCTAAAGTCACCCTCTGGTAAGTATTCCGATAGGACACAAATAACCCCATGTTTTTCGCCTACTCAGAAAAGTCTATCCATGTAACTTTCCCCCAAACCCCTTTGTCACCAATTTTCCAATCATGTTGCTTCTAAGTCCCTGGGCTACAGTGCATGAATCAATAAATAAGCACACCTCCAGACATTTTTCCTTCCAAGCAAAATGAACAACCAGGTGCACTGCTTAAAATTCCACCCACTGGAAAGATTTCCTTCACTATTATCCTTCAAAGATGTCCTGGAAAGGGGCTGTAGTGCTGCCACTGTCCACTTACAGGTGTTATATGTACATCTTGCAGAATCGTCTGTAAGCCAGACCCAAATTTTCCTCAGTGAACTGATCATGAGGAACTCTCCAAGAGACCATAGCTGTGGGTGGTAAAGAGAAGGTAATGTGGCAGTAGTGGTGGCCATGGGCATTTGGGCCACCTCCTCACGTAACTTACTTGCACCTTCAGATCTGCTTGAGCCCTATCTCATATATACTACTTCCATTTTATGATGGGCCCAGGCTTATAGATCCAGAAAAGCCATGTTTTAATCCTGATCTTGTGTGGCAGCCATTTCTTTTAATCCTGATTCAATTGGTAGGTTGGAAACTTTTGATGAGATTATTTCTATGAAGTTGATATGCCCAATTGTGGGTGTGACCTTTGATCAGATGGAGATGTAACTCCACCCATTCAAGGTGGTGTTGATTATTTACTGGAATCCTTTAAAAGAAGAACCATTTTGGAGAGAGTCAGAAATAACAGAGCCAACAGAAACTTCAGAACAGAGTTGACATAGATGTCGACATTTGGAAAACAGACACACGGATGTTTGGACATGCTTGGAGTCCAGCACACATTTCCATGAGATAGTAAGCAAGCCATAACCTGGAAAGAGCCAAGAGAAGCCAAGAGATGAAAGGCAGCCTCAGAGAAACAAAGTGAGGAACCCCCATAGAAACAGAGGCTGAAAGCAATGGAACTGAGGGGCAAGGAAAAGCAGATGTCAGCCACATGACTTCCTATCTGGCAGAGGTATTCTAGACCCATCAACCTTTCTTGAATTAAGATAACTTTCCCTGGATGCCTTGGGTTTGGATATTTTTATAGGCTTATAACTGCAAACTTGTAACTTATTAAATTCCCCTTTTTAAAAGCCATCCCAGTTCTGGTTCATCACATTTGGTGCTTGCAAACTAAAACAACTGTATCCAGCATATTTAGGAACTACCAGCCAATATCATTATACCTTTTAACTCTGTAAAACTCTGTTAAGTTGTCAGAAACACTTACCCAGAGCCTTACCTCTTATAAGCATTTGAGTAGTCATATCTAAGTGGTGGTATTTTGCAAATCTGTATTGCTAACTCTCCATGGACTATCAATGCCATCTTGACTGGTGGAAATAGTGATTAGTACCTTTGAGTCTAATCAGCTTAGAGAACCAATTCCACAAACCCCAGAAAAATTCAGACATCTCATCCTTAAGATTCTGTTTCTCAAGAACCACTCCTGGTACCAAAGCTGTATTATTCAGTGTTCTCTAGGGAAATAACCAACACGAGATTTTATATATGTACACATACACACACATTAAATATTATAAGATTTTTATAAGTGTTTTCCCTTGAAACTGTGGGGATGGGCAAGTACAAATTCCACAGGACAGGCCACAAACTGGGAACTCCAATGAAAGATTTAGATAGATTACCCAGGAGAAGCTGGGTCGCTGAAACAGAGATGGAAATTCTCTCTTCTGACTGCTGAAATGATCACTTCTCTTTTTAAAGTCTTCAACTGAGTAGATGAGACTTCTCTCAATATTGAGGGCAGTCTTCTCCTCAGTTGTTTGTATATGTGGTCAGCCACGGATATAATCAATTAATTGATGATATAAGTCCTCAAAATATCCTCACAGTAACAATCTGGTCAGTGCTTGTTTGACCAAACAACTGGACAACATATCCTGGCCAAGCTGATGCATGAACTTAACCATCACAAAATGAAATCACTTAGACCCAAAGAAGTCAACGACTAGGCCAAAATTGTGTGAACAATGGATGTTATCCTTGGAATTAGATTTAGGTCTGTATAATACTAACACCCATGCTCATATTGGAGAACATTTCTTTATTTGCTAGATCTAGCAAATGCCCCAGTGGCAGAAAACCCTGGAGCTGTCAAGATACAATTATTTCCTCTCTTAAAATGACCACTGAAATCTGAAAATATTGAAATTTTGCTTGGCATTTTACCCATACCATTTGATTCTCAGATATAAGAACTATTATATATAACTTAGTTTGTAAAGGCCAAATTGTATTCTCATTATATAGCAGATATTTTACAAATCTTCAGGTCAGCAAACTTAGTGAGAAAAAGTAGCCAGAGCAGAAAGTTCTGTTACTTAAAATAAGGACTGTCTCAAATTATCGTGCAAGTGTAATTCTTACTTAGAAGGTATTCATACATGATTAATTTGTGTAATATTTATTTAGAATTTACTATATGGCAGGCACTGGGGAACATTTATGAATAAAACAGACAAAAAGCCTTGCTCCTCTGAAGCTTGTACTCCCCTGGGGGAGCAGGCAAGAAATAAAATTAAATAAATAAATAAATTACATAGGATGTTAGAAAATGAGAAGGTTATGAAGAAAAATTAAGCTAGTTATGGTGAGACTGTGATGTGTAATAGAGAAGTCAGGGAAGAGCTCACTGAGAACATCAGTGACTGTGGGGAGGGAGGGAGCCATGCTGAGATGAGGGAGAGCAATCCAGCCAGAAGGAAAAGCCAGAGCTAAGGCCCTGAAGTGAGAGAAAATTGGTTAGTCAGTTAGAAGACCTGTGCCTGATTTACTATAATCCTAAATTAGAAGGACTCTGAGTAAATTGACCAGTGAAAACAGTTCATTTGCATCCCTCATAAAAGCTCAGAGAAATTTCAAGGGAAGTACAATTTAATAGTCTGAAAGTAGCAAATGGGTATCTAAGGGACTCTAATTCTCTAGGCTAGGTAAAAGTATGTATCTCAACTTAACACTGTTACTTTTATTTTAAGTGGTTTAAAATGAAATTGGATTGCCAGCAATTTGAAGGCTGAGACCATCTCTAACCTGCACTATGTACTCCAAAAACTTAGGACACCTTGTTCACTATGGCCAGCAATTGTCAAGCCTGAGTCTCTGGCCCTGTGTTTGCGTTGCTCTCATCAGTGAGCAAGCTCACCCATGGGAGCCTGGCAGAAGGTGGGCTTTAATTCACAGCCTTTTCTAATTGCACCAGCCTGCTTTGTCATCCCTTTCATCCACAATTTCTCTGAGTCTTTTCCCATGCCATTTTCTCTCCCTCTAATGTCTTTCTAACTTATTCTGTTATTTACAATCCTACCTGTCTAGGTTTATATCAAAATGCTATGTCCTACATGGGTATTTCTTACACTTATAACCATATGTGATGTTTCCTTTCTAACACTATTTCTCAACATCTCTCCTGTGGCCTTCATCACAATTTGCTTTGATCTATGGTATATGTTCGTTTCTTACAAACTTCTTGTTTTTTAAATTTTCAGGTGCAAAGTATCTAAAATAATGCAAAGAAATTTTTCATAAATTTTATAAAAATGAAACTTTAAAAATTAAGTAATTCTATGTTCTTTAAGTTTTGGGTTATGTTCGACAGTAGACACTTGACTAAATAAAGTGAAAGCAATTTGCACACCATAATTGACATTCATATTATAGTTGTGTAATATTTTATTGGGGTATGTTGTCCACGATTTTAGTAAAAATACATTATTTGAAATGATTTTCTAAATCAGTTTCTTTTCAAGGAAATGATAATATATAAAATTTGAGACATGCAAGTCAAATTTCTTTACTCTTGACTTCTGTTCTACAATTACTTTATTGACTAATTTCCAGAACTCCTGGGACACCAGCTGGTTTTCATTCTTCCTAAGGGAGTTTAAGCATGACTCTAAACCACAAACCACACTAGTTTCTTAGAATAAGAATGATCCCCAAAAGAATGAAATTGCAAGACTCACCCATAGAACAAAATTTAAAGAATACTCTTTGAATTCAGGTCAATGTAATAAATTAATTGCAACAATTTCGAGGTTCTTCCATGAGAGAAGGAGATTCAAAGCAAAGGAATCCTTATCTTGAAATTGTAAACAAATGTACTATAGACAAAACAAAATAAACAGGAAGAAAACACTAATCACATGATTCATATAATATGCTACTGTATATGATCAATGTAATAAAAAAAATACAGACACATACTGTCAGGCATCAGAGAAGGAAATGATAGTATCTGGTTGGCAAAAGCATTAAAGACTCCTTAGTGGAGGAGCCTTTGAGATGGGTGCACAGGAAGAGAAGGGGTGGATGTTAACCTGGGCAAAGCAATGCAGAAACAAAATCACCAAGAGGGAAAACCTTAACCCTTTAGCTGTACTTTTTAAGCAGGTTGAGACAAGATTAAAGATCACTTAGTACAAAAACAATTAGGGAGCTGTGGTGATTTTAAAGTTGGGTCAGAGCTGCATTTTAGAGAGATGATAGTGGCAGTGGTGGAGTTCATATTGATGGTGAAAGTGACCAGAGAGATGGTAGCCACTGTGTTAAGTGATGCTATTCCTGTAGGCAAAGGTAAGAAAGAACCATGCACCTACCCCTGCATACAGCAACAGATAAAAACAACTAATTGTAGTGCATCACATAGCAGGCTTCACAGGTGGTAAAGAACAGTAGAAAAGGTAAGGGATAGCGTGAAGGTAATGGTGGAAATGGAGTGAACAACTTAAAATATATTAAAGTATAATATAATGTAATTTCAAGAAGCAAAAAAGTTGTATTGATAATGTGGCCTGTTGTCTTTGTTTGGCACCTGCAAGTGTTACTCAGACCTAAAGGAAT
Source organism: Tamandua tetradactyla (assembly GCF_023851605.1). Taxonomy (NCBI): domain Eukaryota; kingdom Metazoa; phylum Chordata; class Mammalia; order Pilosa; family Myrmecophagidae; genus Tamandua; species Tamandua tetradactyla. Next base: position 118,848,301 of record NC_135332.1, read on the forward strand.
ATGCATGGCTTTCTGTACTTTTACGGAGAAGAGAAAAATACCAGGTAGCAAGTCACAACAGGTCGTCAAGTAATGGGAAGTATGACTCGAATAAATGAATGGAGAATAGATTAATCCATCTTTGGCAACAGCCAATAAACTACCTGCCTAGGATGAGTAATAATTTATGACTGGGGAGTACTGAAAGATACTGATCTCATTTATTTGCATTTCATGTGGAAGAGAATGTGGATAATGTAAACTATTTCTTTTGACTTTATTCAGTAGCTGACTAAACACTGGTGGTGTCTATTCTTGTTAATTTTTTTTAAACAAAGCCATATATTTCCTCTTGTATTTGGGAAGAATAATTCATTTTCTTGATATAGGCATAAGAAATGTGATATATCTAGCTTAAATCTTTTCAATAAATGCTTTTATGACCACTAGAAAGCCTGCTGGGGACTACTGCCAGAAAGCAATAAATTGAGAAAGACTGCTGACAGGAAGGCATTTCTCCAGTGCAGTCAGAGTTCCACATACCTGCTCTCCTAGATTTAGAACCTTTTAAGAGCCTTGGCTTCAAATGGAGACACATTTTGTGGGATTTTTTTCCAAGGTGCATGTTGCTTAGTATTACTTGAATATGAATGAAGAAAGTAATGACCTTAAAGCTTTTTTACTTTTGTTCAGGCCTGCATGTATGGTGCCAGCTGAAGGGAAGAACATTTTGTCACCATTTTAAAAATAGACTTTAAGAAATGCAAATATAAGACATTAACATGATGTGATTCAGAACCTTGCCATTAGTTGGTAGACAGAAAGCTGCAAATCACATGTAGATCACACTTGGTGACTATATTTCCCAGTATAGTTGCAAATAATATTTGACCACAATCAACAGTTAAGCAGAATAATTTTATTATATGCCTACTGCGTATTTATAGAATCTAGTATCATTTCTGTCCCACAGTTAGTTTGTAAACATTTACAGAATAAATGAATGAAGTCTTAACTTTTTCTGGGCACCATGTGAGGCTCAGTGGCTCTGGAGCCATTCATATCCAATCATTCATTCCACAGTATTTATTAAGTGCTTTTTGACATGTGGCACTGCGCTAGGGATGCTGTGGTGAGCAAAGAGACACTCTTTGGCAAGAAGTATTGTGAGAAGGCAAAGCAGTGTGCTGTGTGCAGAAGCAGAATGAATGCAGGTGCTGTGAGAGCACATGGGACATCTACCCCAACTTGGGCTGGCACAAAGGGACAAGGAAGACTCCCAGAAGGTATGATTTCCAGTATTTAAAATGAGAAATGGAACTTATACAGGAGGGAGTTAAGGAAAGAGAGGGTTGAGTATGGGTTTGGAAGCAGTTCTAAGATAGGGAGGAGCACAATAAGACCCAGAACCAAGAGGGAGAATGGCACATTCTAGAAATGGTTAAAGTCCAATATGGCTCAGATTTAATGCACAAAAGAAAGAGCAACATTTGATGCTTATTTGCATTCTATTCTAAAATGCAGGGAAGTTACTGAAGGTTTTAAATAGGGAAGCAACATCACTACATTTACATTTCAGAAAGGTTGTTCTGGCTACAGTGGGAGGAAGTGATTGAAGAGAGGCAGGAGTGAGGTCGGGTGTGCAGTCAAGAAGTTGTTACCATAGTCTGAGTTTAAGACTATAGGGATATGGCAAAGTGAATGAGAGCTATGAAATATTTAGGGATCAAATGAATAGGACTAAGAGATGGATACAATGAAGTCAAATGAGGAAGTCATCAAGGATGATTCCCCACTTTGACTTGGACAACTGGGTTTCTCTGAGTTAGAGAACAAAAGATAAAGAGCAGACTTTGGGGCATCATGAAGTGACTGCAGGTTTTATCATCTGGTATACACATCTACGGAGGCTGTAACTAGAGAGTAGGAGGACCATTCTTCTACCACAAAGACTTTTGATTGGGAATATGCTTTGGTGGGCTGGTGCTATCTAGTCCTTCTTGGGATAAGGCATTTATGGAAACTAATCAAAGGACTTCAGAAAACTAGAAGCTGAAAAATCTAGCTAGCCTGATGTTGTGAATTTAGTATATCTGAAAATCATTAAATAGCCAGTCAATAACTATTAAATAGTTATAATCTTGAGGTATTTGATTGTCTATGATAATTCATGAACAATGATGTGAGGGATGAGTAGGGGAGATAAAATCTAATAACTTAACCTAGTCAAGAAAAATGTTGGCATAAAATAGATCTTAGATTGAGGTTTGGAGGGATGGGATTACAATGTTTCCACTCTATGTTACCCATAGCATTTAAAATCAGGTACCAAGCATTTTTTGACACGAATGTGGAAAAAAGCCCACAAGTTGTTTTTAAACTAAACTTTTCATGAAATCTCTTAACATTTCACAGCACATACTCCAAACTGAAACAGCCCAGATGTGTTACTTAAGGACACATAAATTTTTTCTACTAAAAAGTGCATCAAATTCATATTTCATAATTTAGTTAAATATGAACACTCTTCTAAATCTGTCACTCTGCATTCCAGCAAGATCCTGTTTTTAGCAGGCAGTAGGTAGGCGGAAAGGCATTTGAATTCTTCTGACCAAGTGGGCAATGGCAAGTTATGGGATTTGCATGTATATCACAGGACACTTTAACAATGGAGAAATAAGTGCTTAGAATATGGTAAAACTGAAGTTAGTGGGAAAAAAATTAACCACACATGAAAATGTCTTCCTCGTTCTTTACTCCGATATTAAATGATAACTGATGGGTATAATATTGCTAGAATCCATCAACAAATATTCTTAAAATTTAAAGATAAAACATATGTTAAAGAGGGATTTAAGGAGGGAAATTAAAATGTTTGAAAACATCTAAAATGTTTTCTAATTTTATCTTCTACTCTCTGATGTTAGTATCCCCCAAAGCAAACTCCTTATTATCTATGCACAGTTCTGTGCTCATTTGGTTGCTTCATGATTTATTCATGTTTACTCTATCCAATTATCTGTTTAGTTGAGATTAAAACTTGATGTCTCTTGAATAGCAGGCTGCCAGATAACATGATGAAAAGCTCACCTCACACTGCTTCCTTTGGGGGGGGGGGTTAGTTTGTTGACACCATCATCATTCCATTGCCTGCATCCCCAGTAATAATATTAGCTACTGCTAAGTACCCTTTGCCCTGTTAGATCTGTCTTAAATATTCTACAATGGCTATCTCTTCTGACCCTCACAGAGTCTTGAGAGATAGGGACTACTTTCCTCTTTTAAAGATAGGGAATCTAAAGCTTGGCAAGGATAGGTAAATTCCCCAACACCTTAGAGAAAGTAAATTAAAATAATGAGAGCCCAGTTCTATCTAACAACAAAGCAAATGCTTTGAATGCTGGTCCAATACATGCTCCCCTTCCTGTGTATAACTTTCCAGTTCTTGAGCCCATAAGATGATGAGTTTCCCTACATACATTTCATCTGAGGACATGGCTGTATATTAGAAAGTATTTCTTTATGTGGAATTAAATTGTCCTCTCTGTGCTGTTCCTACCCTTGGAAACCACATTGGTCATAGAAACTTGACTCCTACTCACCTACACTTCCTTAGCCTCCAGCCCTTTTGTGGCAACTACCTATATGAGCCACCTCTCACATTCGATGTACTGTCAACATAGACCGTCAGAGGGTGTTGCTGTCTGAAAATTCTGGAAATGCTGAGAAGTTGTGTCATTAAGGGAATGGAGAATCAAGGCACACACACCTCCTTTATGCCTCACATAGCACACATGAACAGTGCCAATTAGGTCACCATGGGAATTGGAGGCAGTGTGCCTCTGAGCAAGGAAAGCCCTTCAACTTGATTCTCCAATCTGGACTGGCAGTTGAGGTGCCTGGGATTGGTGTGACCTACCCAATGCAGAGCAGAGATGACAAATTATTCTCCATTTGCTCTACTTCTGTGGATGCATCCAAAGGTTAGGCTGGCACATTCTCGTGTTGATTCATATTCGCATGGATTAAGTTGTTTGCATTTTCAAGTGCGTGCTTTGAATGCTGGCTTGATGTCATTATAATGGAAAGGTTTTGTCTTACTTTTTAAAAATTATTTATCCTTTTTAATGAAAATTTTGGATTTTCAGAAAGTTATACACATATTTCTCCTTTATGTCTGATGTTTCAGTTAATAAAGCCATTTAGATTTTACATGGTTTCTAAGTGAGCACCATGAACACCATCTGTTGTCTCTATGTTCATATCATGCAGCCCTAGAGTACCTGTTCACTTCTATTGGAATTGCCACTCTCAGAATGAATCATGCTGGCTTATTTGCTTAGCAGCAAACAGGAAAATTTTTCTATTCTCCTACCCATAATTCTGTGTTCTGCGAATACCTAAAACAAATGTCTTCACAAATCTGAAAGTGAGATATTTACTTGATGAAATGCTACTTTTAATTTTCTTCCATTCTCGGATCACTTATATGCCAGTGCTGGAACAATACTGATGAATGTGCTTATAACAGATGGTAACTGCCAGAAATGCTCATCTTCCTGAGCCTTTTGTGTGATGTGTGAGTGTGTGTGATAGGTGTGGCAGTGAGGAGGAGAGATGGAAGAGGAGAGAGGAGGCCCAGAGTTCTCTGCGATCAGAATGACAGTCCATTAATAAGGTTTTGGACAATTATTTCTAACTAGAAGAGTATGGTACCACTTCTTTGAAAGGACACATTCAAGGTCCCCATCCCTGAGATTTTTACTCCATAGGTCTAGGATTGGGTTAGGCATATGACTTCTAAACCATTTCCCAGGAGATGCTGGAGTAATTTCCCAGAGGAGGACTCCAGAATATGCTATGACAACTATCTTAGCTCATGGTTCATGACATAAGACATTACCCCAGAGTCCCAGAAAACATTATGTGGTTCATATATCCATCAAGACTATATACTGAGAGAAATTTTAAGTAGTGCATGATTCTTTTGGATCTTCTTTTCATAATGCATGTTAATTTGCACTGGTTCACATATCTGTTTGGTAACATTTTTATTGTTTCTCTTTCTCCCCCTAAACTCAGTGCTCTACAAAGACAGAATCCACGTCAGTCTTACTTGTTGAATTCTCATTGCCCAGTGCCTATCAGTAAATATTCATTTACTGACTGCCTAAATGAATGATTTACATTTTTTCATCTGGAAATTTGCCTTTCTTACACTTTCCATTGTGTAAGATAGAGCAGTGGTTCCCATTTCATAAGTTTCTTGTAAGAATGTATGGGGCAAAGATAATAATTCTAAGGTCACACTTTCCTTCACCATCCATGGATATTAAGAGGGAAGAGAACCCATCCATGTAAGCATGATGATGATAATGATATCTTATAGCAGAGATCATAATCCATAGGTTCACTGACCATGCCAACCAATAAACTTTCAGTTTAGTTTGTTCTGAATAGTGTTAGAGAACTGAACAGTTTTCTATAGTTTTATAAATTATCTGTCAACAAGTAAAAATCGGTACATTTCACATATACTTCAGGATTCCTGTATTATCTGAAAGGTGGCAAGTTCTAGAGAATTGCGCCCACTTCCTACTTGTTAGCAATTGGCTAGAGAGGAGTCAGCTCTCAGCTCAGAGTCATTGTTGCCTTTTTTAAAATTATGTAATTGTCCAGAGGCCACGCAGCAGTTGCCATTTATCATCTTACACCCAAAGCTACTTTACTTATTTTCATTGCCAAAAGACCTCACCAATCCAATGAATTGAGTTTGATTATATTTATACAGCACTTGGGAGTTTTCAAAGCACTTGAGTGAAGTACAGCTTCACAGTACAGATGTAGCCGGCATAGAATCAAATCACTGAAAATTTATTTCCTTGATGTCCCAATCACCAGTTCTATTTAAATACTCTTTCTTCAAAGCTCAGAATTTTCTTTTTTATTCATCCCTTTGTTAATTTATGTTTAAGGCTCTATTGGGCTCTCTCTCAGTTAGGAGATTCTTTCAATAATCTAGGCAATTTATCATGGTTATTTTGACCAAGGTAATGGCAATAGTGGTGATGATCAATAGTTTTGTTCTAGATATACAGTATTTTGAAGGTAGGGGCAACAAAATTTGCTGGTGGAGCAGATATAGGTCATGAAAAATTCAGAGAAAAGGATGACTATAGATGGTTGGTAAAAATTTTCTGTAAAGGTCCAGATAGTGAATATGTTCAGCTTTTCAGGTTGTATGTCTCTGTAGTAACTACTTAGCTTTGCCTTTAGCACAGAAACAACCATAGACATATAAACAGGCAGTAGAACAGATTTGGTTCATGGGCCATATTTTGTTCACCCCTGAACTAGAAGAATGGCATTGTCACTCACTGATGATGGAAGACTGCAGGAGTCCCTGGTTTGGGGTGGGTTGGGGTGGAAGTGTGACTATCTGGACCTCCGTTTCAGACATGTTAAATAGAACTTTGAAATAGGTAGGTTAATAAATTAGTCTGGAATCAAGGGGGAGCTCTAGAGATATAATTTGGAATAACCCATCAGCATATAAATGGTATTTTAATCCATGAGACTGGATGAGATCACTGAGGCAATGAATGCAAATGAGACAAAGATAAATAAGAGAAGCAAACAAGGACTGGGTCATGGGAACCCTCCAGCATTTAGAGGTTCAGAAGGTCAGGAGAAGTCAACAGAGACAGAGAAGCCAGAGAAAACAAGACAAATGTAGTGTCATGGAACAAAGAAATGGAAATATGTATATGCAAGTAATATGGCTGAAGCTACTGATAGGTCAAATAAGATGATGAACAGGAAGTGATCATTGGTGACCTTGAGAAGAGTAATTTTTGTAGAGTGATGGGGGAAAAACCTACCTGGAGTGGCCTCAAGAGAGAATGAGAGAAAAAAAAAAATGGAAATTTCTAGTTAGGATAACTACCTCAAAGAATTTTGTTGTAAGAGGAAATAGAAAAATGGTACAATAGTTGGAAGTGGAAAGCACTCAAGAGAGGGCTTTTTCTTTTTGTTTAAGATATTTCTGTGGTTGGCAATGATCCAATTCAGAAACCCTCTTTTAAAGAGTGCATTTTCTATCATCTCTTTATAGGAATCTACCTTTCCCACGCACGTGAAAGGTAAAACACTTATCTTACTGGATGGAAGTCTTCATTGTCTGTGTTTAAATATTTAAAAATGTATAGTGGGATGCCTCCAGGTGATTTTCCAATCACATGTATCAGAGCATGGACAGTAGTGGCTTTGGTGGCCAGGAATGGTGGAAGAATGAGGCTAAGCAGACCCCTGATGCGTGTGACCATGAGACAGTTTAAAAAATAATGCAGAGATACTTCCAAGAAGATGGTGGAATAGGAGAGGCAGAGCTAACTTCTGCACCATGGAATTTTAGAGAAAAGGCAGAAAATGACCAAGACAGTGGTTCCAGGGAACAAGTGGCCAGAGAGGGACTTCTATGTTTTATTGGAGGACCTGGATGAAAAAGTAGAGAAATTAAAACTGTAAGGATGGGGTGAGTTTACATAATCGTAGCCACCTCTGGGGCTGGCTGCTACCTGCTGGGCCATGTAGAGTGGTGAGGGAGGAGCTGGGTGCTCCCTCATTCCCATCTCTGCAACCAGTTGGGTAGTCATCACTCAGCACCACAGCTGAAATTGCTGTGTGGGAATTGGGGGATTAACAGATTATTTTAGCCACACACAGAGACCTTGCTGTGGTGCACAGTGCCTACTTCCCAACCCTAAGCTAGGCTGCTGTGGGTGCCTTGTTTGGAGGAAGACTGGGAAGCCATCCCCTTGGGAGGAGAGGGGATGCAGAGCAGAGCAGAGCTGATCTGACAATTAGTAGGTAAAATGGACATTCTGTGTTCCACTGCCTGTGTCCTTTCTCCACAGAGGTCCACCACTTTTTCGATATGCATGGGCAGAAAGGTGGGGACAAGGGAGAGAGCCACACAGAAACACCAAGAGCTCTTTGCCCATTGGGTACCTTGCAGGCAGGGATCTTGTGGACTTCTGAATAGCAGGGCATTTCCACTAGAAAGCCTTGGAATCATCAGATCTATCGTGCCTTCAAGTGGATTTGAATTGGATTTCAGAGAAATGATGGACAACAGGAAGTTTACAAATATAAGAGTCATTGGTGTCCAAGAAGGAAAAGAGAAAAGGGCTAGGAAGAGTATCTGAAGAGATAATTGGAGAAAACTTCCCAATCCTTGTAAAAGACATACATGTGCAAATCAAAGAAGCCCAACAAACTCCAAATAGAATAAATCCAATAGACCCACTCCAAGACAAATACTAATCAGACTCTCAAATTCTGAAGAGAAGGAGAAAATCCTAATTCTGAAAAGAAAGAGAAAGTCCTGAAAGTAACAAGAGAAAAGTGACTTCCCATGTAAAAGAGAAGCCACTGACTACTCAATGGGCACCATGGAGGTGTGATGGCAGTGGTACGATATCTTTAAGATTCTGAAAGAGAAAAATTGTCAGCCAAGAATTCTTTACCCAGCAAAGCTGCCCTTCAAAGGTGAGGGAGAGTTTGAAATCTTCACAAACAAATGCTGAGAGAATATGTAAACAAGAGACTTACTCTGCAAGAAATACTAAAGGGAGTTCTGTCAGCTAACAAAGAAGATAGAGAGAGAGAGCTTGAAAGAAGGGGATGGAATTAAAGCATATCAATAAGGGCAACCTACAGGATAAAAAGAGAGAAAGAGGGAAAAAATAGATCTGTCAAATAAAAACCAAAAGATAGATGGTCGGTTCAAGTACTGCTTTTGCATAATAACTTTGCATGTGAATGGATTAAACTCCCCAGTTAAAAGATACAGTTTGGCAGAATGGATAAAAAAATATGATCCATCTATATGCTATTTATAAGAGACTTATCTTAGACCCAAGGTTACAAACACATTGAAAGTGAAAGGATGGAAAAAATATTTCACACAAGTTGTAACCAAAAGTAAGCAAGAGTAGCTATAATAATATCAGACAAAATAGACTTTAAATCCAAAGATGTCATAAGAGACAAGGAAGGATATTGTATGTTAATAAAAGGGATAATTCACCAAGATGAAATAACAATCATAAATATTTATGCACCCAAGCAGGGAGCTCAAAAAAACAGAAGGCAAAATATTAGTAGAACTAAAGGGAGCAATAGACACTTCTACAATAATAGTGCTATGGAACTCTCTTCCATAGATAGAACAACCAGACAGAGGATCAATAAGGAAATAGAGAACTTAAACAATGTGATAAATAAATTAGACCTAACAGACATTTATAGATTGTCGCATCCCCAAAAAACAGGATATACATTCTTCTCTAGTGCTTATGAACATTCTCCAAGATAGATTATATGCTGGAGCACAAAACAGGTCTCAATAAATTTTAAAAAGATTGAAATTATTCAAAGCACTTTCTCTTATCATAATGCAATGAAACTGGAAATCAATAAACACCAAAGAAACAGAAATTTCACAAATACATGGAGGTTAAACAACGCACTTGTAAACAACCAGTTGGTCAAAAGAACTTGCAAAAGAAATTGGTAAATATTTGGAGATGAATGAAAACAAGAATACAACATATTAAAACCTATGGGATGCGGTGAAGATGGTGCTGCAAGGGAAATTTATAGCTGTAAATGCATACATTAAAAAGGAAGAAAGAGCTAAACCAAAGACCTAACTGAACAACTGAAATTAGAGAAAGAACAGTGAAGTAACCCTAAAGCAAGTAGAGAAAAGAAATAACAAATATGAAAGCAGTAATAAATGAACTGAAGAACAAAAGAAAAAAATAATAGAGACAATTAAAAAATCTATTTTTAAACTAAAATAAAACTAAAAACTAAAAGTTGATTCTTTGAGAAGATCAACAAGATTTACACACACTTAGCTATATTGTCAAAGTCAAAAGATAGAAGCTGCAAATAAACAAAATCAGAAGTGAGAGAGAAACCATTACTTTGGATCCCAAAGAAATAAAAAATATCATAAGAGATACTCTGAATCACCATATGCCAACAAACTAGACAACTTAGAGGAAATGGACAATTTCCTAGAAATACATGAACCTCCTACACTGACTCAAGAAGAAATAGAAGACCTACACAAACCAATCACAAATAAAGAAATTCAGTCAGTCAGTCATCAAAAATCTTCCTACAAAGAAAAGCCCAGAGCCAGATGGCTTTACAGTGGAATTTTACCAAACATTCCAAAAAGATCAAACACCTCTCCTGCTCAAATTGTTCAAAAAATTGAAGAAAAAGGAACACTACCTAAATCATTTTATGAAACTAACGTCACTCTAATATCAAAACCAGATGAAGATATTACAAGAAAGACCTAATTGAGGAGGCAATTAAGAAAAAAAAAATCCATTCACAATAGCCAACTAAAAAACTCAAGTATCTAGGAATAAACTTAACCAGGGATGTAAACAACTGCTATACAGAAAACTACAAAACTTTGGTAAAAGAAATCAAAGAAGATGTAAATAGGTGCAAAAATATTCTTTGTTCATGGATATATGAATACAGAATTCAATTCTACCCATTTGATCTACTCAAATTGATCTACAGTTCTACCCAAATTCTACTCAAATTGATCTACACTTTCAACACAATACCAATTAAAATTCCAACAACTTACTTTGCAGACATAAAAAAGCTAGTCACCAAATTTATTTGGAAGGGAAAGAAGTCTCACATTGCCAAAAACATCCCAAAAAAGAAGAATGAAGTAAGAGGACTTATGCTTACTGACTTTAAAGCTTAATTTAAAGCCACAGTGGTCAAAACAGCATGGTGTTAGCACAGAGATGGACTTATTGATCAATGGAATAGAATTGAAAGTTTGGAAATAGACCCTCAAATCTATGGTTAACTGATTTTTGACAAGGCTCACAAATCCACTGACCTGGCTGAGAATAGTCTTTTCAATAAATGGGGCTGGAAGAACTGGATATCCACAACCAAAGGAATGAAAGAGGAAGCCTACTCACTCCCTATACAAAAATGAACTCAAAGTGGATCAAAGATCTAAATATAAGAGCCAGTACCATAAAACTCCTAGAAGAAAATATAGGGAAACATCTTCAAGACCTAGTAATAGGAGGTAGCTTCTTAGACCTTACACCCAAAGCACAAGTACAAAAGAAGAACTAGATAAAAGAGAACTCCTCAAAATCAAATACTGCGGTGCCTCTCAAAGGACTTTGTCCAAAAGGTGAAGAGGCAACTGACTCTATGGGAGAAAATATTTAGAAAGCGTATATCTGATAAGGGTTTGATATCCAGTATATATAAAGAAAGCATACAACTCAACAAAAGAACAAACAGTCCAAATATAAAATGGGTGAAAGATATGAATAGAGATTTTTCTGAAGAGGAAATATAAATGGCTAAAAAGCACATGAAAAGATGTTCATCATTTGCTATTAAGAAAATGCAAATAAAAACCACAATAAGATACCATCTGACACCTATAAGAATGGCTGCTATTAAATAAATAGGAAACTACGAACATTGGAGAAGATGTGGAAAAATTGGAACACTTATCCACTGCTGGTGGGGATGTATAATGGTACAGCTGCTGTGGAAGACATACAGTGGTTCCTCAGAAAACTAAATGTTGAGTTATCCTATGACCCCGGCAATTCCACTACCCGGTATATACACAGAAGAGCTGAAAGCAGTGACATGAACAGACATATGTGCGCTGATGTTCATAGCAGCACAATTTCCAATTTCCAAAAGGTGGAAATAATCCAAGTGTCCATCAACAAATGAGCAGATTAACAAAACTTGATAAATACACTATGATGGACTATTAAGCAGCAGTAAGAAAAAATGAGATTCTGAAGCATATGGCAACATGGATGAAACTTGAAGACATAATGCTGAATGAAATAAGCTGGGCACAAAAGGATAGATACTGTACAACTTCACTAATATGAACCCCCTAGAAGATGTAAACTCTAACTCTTAAAACGTACACTGTAGGAGACCTAGAGATAGAGAGAAACTAGGGAAGGGGAAGCAGTTACTTAGTACACACAGACTGGTTAACGAGGTCGCAGCTTAAATGTACGGGAATGGATAGAGGTGTTGGTAGTACATTAGTGGGATCGTAAGTAATGGTGGCATATTGAAGGTGAATATGATTGAAAGAGGTTGTTTAGAGCCATGTATGTGACCAATTAATACTACAAATAAAAATAAGTTCTTGCATGAACTATTTAAAGGTATGACACTTGTACAAAAAGTTAATAATAGAGTGGTGTGCCAATTTTAAACTACCATATACCCCAGAAAATTTATGTCCTTTAATCCTTATTCAATATTGCTGGGTGGAATATTTTTTATTGTTTCTATGGTGACATGACCCATCCAATTGTGCGTAGTAACTTTTTTTTTTTGCATGCTGTATGGCGGGGTAACATTTCTTTTTTTTTCCATGTAAGTGTCCCATTATTGCAGCACCATTTGTTGAATTTTTGCTTGGTTGGTTTTTTGTTTGTTAGTTTTTGCTCATTTGTTTTTTGGGGAAGTACATGGGCCATGAATTGAACCCAGGTCTCCAGCATGGCAGGCAAGAATTCTACCACTGAACTATGCTCGGACCACTGAGTAGTAACTTTTGATTAGATGGTTTCCATGGAGATGTGTCTCCACTCATTCAAGATGGGGCTGCTTACTGGAGACTTTTAAGAGAGAACCGTTTTGTAAAATGCTTTAGAACAACCAGAACCAAAAGATACCCCCACACAGCCAGAGACCTTTGGAGATGAAGAAGGAAAATACCCCCAGGGGAGCTTCACGAAACAAGAAGCCAGGAGAGAAAGCTAGCAGATGTCACCCCGTGCCTTTCCAGCTGACAGAGGTGTCCTGGACCCGTTGACCTTCTTGAGTCAAGGTATCTTTCTCTGATGGCTTAATTTGGACACCCTTAGAGTTTTGTCTTAATTTGGACATTTTCATGGCCTTAAAATTGTAAACTTGCAACTTATTAAATTCCCCCTTTTAAAAAGCTGTTCCAGTTCTGGCATATTGCATTCCAGCAGCTTTGCAAACCAAAATAGGTGGTATATGGGAAAAGCTACCTATTGGATGCTATGGACAATATTTAACAGGAATATTTCACCAGTACCACATTAATACTATGGGTAAATAATTGGGGGATGAGATAAGAGTTATGGGGTGTTTTGGGTTTTCTCTTTGGTGTTGGTGTGTCTGTTACTTTCCTCTTTGGAGCAATGAAAATTGTATAAAATTTAGAGCAATGATAATTGTACAGCTAGGATACTGTGAGACATTGTTTATTTTGCATAGAATATATGTTATGCACATATATCTCAACAAAATCTGCAGATTCAAAATAAATAACTAAGCAAATAAAAAAAGTATAGAACCCACAGTGATGTTTTATGATGTAATGTGTTCCCATATCTTGTTATTCTTAATCAAGTTCCTTTCACCCTCCCCTTCTAGTGTTACAATAGAAGTAGTTGAATTAAATTGTCACTCGATTAATCTAACTACTGCCCCAAAGTTTTTACATATGAAATCCTTTTCTCTTCCTCTGTCCTACCCCACTGCATCCCTCCTCTAGCTTTATCAAAGCCCACTCCTGCTTACCTGTTGGGTGTAACACTGGTTCTTATATATTCAGCTCTTAGTTTCTTTTACTGGGCATTTCACAAGCATTTCTATTTGCTGGGGATAAACCTACTACCAGTTTAAAAAGAGAACCACAGCCATGCTTCTGAAGTATTTTAAAAGCTTTTGGCTGCCCTCAAAGGAAATAATTTTGTCATCACTTAATTTCTTTAATGGCTATTCTCCCTCCTGTAAATCAATACTCCTTTCCCAATCAGCCTAACCCAAAAAAAGATTAGATATTTCTAGTTAAATTATTTTGAATAAGTTGGTCTATGTATAAAATGTCTTTACATTTTATCTGAAAATATGAGAAGTGGCCACATACATGTCCAAGGGAATAAAAGTCTGTAGGACTTACCATAGTACCTCCAGTGCCATTGTTATCCTCACATTCATGGGAGTAACCAGCTTGGAGATCTGTCTTTAAAAATTCAAAGCGTGATATTTTCATTGTTAGTATTTTATGTCTTTGAGGGTAGTTCCCATGTGCATAATAGATTTTTCAGAGGTCACTTTTGTTTTCAACATTAATATTTATGGTTCTTCCTTAAAGTTTTAGGCTAAATTTATGAATCTTTTTGCTTTATTCATAAATCCAGCACATTTTGGTGACCACACTTGCTTAATGTTTGTTACCACTTAGAAATTTACTTAATTAAACTTTTTTTAAAGGTTTTAAACTCTATTTATAGATTTAATATATTTGATTTGGTTTAATATTTCAACTGATTCATTGATAATAATCCTTCCCATATATTTAAATGTCTTATAAGTCTAAGAGATACAGTAACTCCAGTTCTCCTGAATGTTGCAATGCTGCTTTAAAAACTTAACAACATTTTCCTATAATTTTCAAATTAAATTTAAAAATTTAAATAATCATTAAATTGTATTTTTATTTTGAAATTGCAAGGCTAATCTTTTATTTCCATAGGCCACATTCTCCTAACTATTTAACTATTACTAATATCAAATATAAATACTTTCCTTACATAGAAATATTGATGCTTTGTAACATTTTAAATTTTATCCTTTTAAAAACTCCTACACTTAATTCTTATCTTTGGAGTTAAACAATGTTGCCCACTTATGGAAAAAAAAAGTCATTTAGAGCAATTTCGAGGTTATATTCCCAAGTAATTTTTAGGGTCACTTTCCAGTTTGTCTAGCTTTATTATTGACAGAGATACTAGATGAGAATTCAGAAGGTAGCTTCAGATATCATCTGCGTCCTCATCCTGATTCCCACGGTATCATGAATTTCAAAGTCAGAGGAAAGAGTTAGTAACATAACTTCCTCCCTGGGTTGGATTCATATCACCATCTAATTCTTCTATCTACTTGTGAAAGTCAGCAACCATCTCCCATTGGCAACATTCTTTGACTGAATTTTGTATTTCTTTGGCTTGAGCTCTAAGGACATCTGAATTTGATAAGACTCCTGTACATTTTCATAGTCCTCCTATCTTTTGGTTCCATAGCTCTTCTAGATATTTAAATGATATAAGTTTGAATTCTGGATATGTCCATGGTTTGAACTGACGATATGGTTGTGACTTCTTGTCATTTTATAGACAAGGTCCTGTGTCCAGCTCAGGCTATCTTTGAGCTCATGGTGAACAGTTTAGCCCAAAGCTAGATAAATTAAGCAATTTATGAGCTAACTAATTGAATGGCTTTTAACAATAAAGAATGGAAGAAAGCCATTTGGGGCAATAGGGCAGGCCTATGAGGGTATGTTATTGTTAATCAAGTTCCTTTCACCCTCCCCTTCTACTGTTACAGTAGAAGTAGTTGAATTAAATTGTCACTTGATTTTTAAACCACTTTTAGGTTTTATCATAATATCTAACCTCTAGCAGGCCCTGTAAATGTTTTTACATAGCCATGCATATTATTTATTCTTAATTTGTGCCTCAAATTAAGAGGCAAGGTCAGATTGAAGTGTTTTACGAATAAATATATCGGTAACAGTACTTATCTTTTTAGAGGAACAAGAACTAGAAATAAAGAGTGTTGAATCTGGTTGAATAAAAGCTAAATAACTATCAGTTGTTTATTTTTTCCATCAAAATATAATATGTTGGTAGTGCTCCTGGATCTGCAGATCTGTGGCGAGCCACGGATGCTGGTCTCTGTTCCGCAGGATGGGGTCTGTTAAAGTTGTCAAGAATAAGTCCTGTTTCAAGAGATACCAAGTGAAATTTAGAGAAAGACGAGAGGGTAAAAGTAATTACTATGCTCGGAAGCACTTCGTAATCCAGGATGAAATTAAGTACAGCACACCCAAATACAGGATGATGTTCGTGTAACTAACAGGGATATCATTTGCCAGATTGCTTATGTCCATATAGAATGGGATATGATAGTCTGCACTGCTTATACTCAGAGCTCCCAAGGTATGATGAGAAGGTTGGCCTGACAAATCATGCTGCAGCTTATTGCACTGGCCTGCTACTGGCTTGCAGCCTTCTCAATAGGTTTGACATGGACAAGATCTATGAAGGCCAAGCGGAGATAATAGGAGATGAATACAGTGTGGAAAGTACTGATGGTCAATCTGGTGCCTTTACCTGCTATTTGGATGCAGGGCTTGCCAGACTACCACTGGAAATAAAGTTTGGGGGGCTCTGAAGGCAGTGGTGGTTAGAGGTTTGCCTGTTCCTTAAAGTATCAGATAATTTCCTGGTCATGATTCAGAAAGCAAGGAATTCAATGCAGAAGTACATTGGAATCACATCATGGGTCAGAATGTTGCGGATTATATGCGTTACCTAATGGAGGAAGATGAAGATGCTTACAAGAAGCAATTCATCAATACACAAAGAACAATGCAACTGCAGACAAGGTGGAGGAGATGTACAAGAAAGCCCATGCTGCCAAGCTGCTGTTCGAGAGAACCCAGTCTATGAGAAAAAGCCTAAGAAAAAGGTTAAAAAGAAGAGGTTGAACCACCCCAAAATGTCTTTTGCCCAAAAGAAAGATTGAGTAGCTCAGAAGAAGGCAAGTTTCCTCAGAGCTCGGGAGCAAGCGGCTGAGAGCTAAACCAAACTGTAATTTTCTAAGAAGATTTTTCAGATAAAGACAATAAATTTACCAATCTTCTAAAGAATAAAAATAGATATGTTGCATGTTTACTAGGCCTTCCATAGAATGTTAAATAAATGTATACCTATGACCTTTCTTCTTTTGGGGACATAATTTGTTGATGCTACCCATCTGAAATTCCTTTCTGGAATAATTGTGCTATTTTATATTTTGGTGAATTGAAATTGATATTTCATCAATCCATATTTCAATTGCACTAGTACTCCAAAAAAAAAAAAACTTTAGAAGAATAAATACTACATAAGTTAAATATCAAGCATCAAAAAAATGCTTTTCAAATGTAACTTTAATACTAAAACACTATGATTTTTCATTTTAAATTTATTTTGTATCATTAATATACTTTGTCAAGATTTCCATGTATGAAATAAAAGAGATAACTGTATTAATCCTAGGTTAGCTATTTATCCTAGGTTAGCTCTACACATGTTAGGGGAGAAAGTCACCAAAACAATGATGCAATGAGAAGGACTATGAAAAGTAGGAAAATGAAGATTAACAGAAAAACATCTGCATTTCTTTCCATATAAAGCTCCATGTAAACTTGAGTAATTTTAAAACTCACTTCCTTCTTCACACAATTCTCACCTTCTAAAATAGATTATTGACTGCTGTCTAGTTATAATTCAAACCAGGAAGTTTTTTCAGATGGAATAGTATAAATCGATTGTAAATAATTTAGGAAGTAAAGTCATGACATTGAACTGTAAGTCAATTAAAAAAAAATCATTCTCTTCAGCAGATAAATACCTCACTAAATTTTATTTTCAGGAGGAAGAAATTTTGAAAAATATATATTTTTCTATATTTGGGAAATCGACTTATAAGTATACTCTATTTTTTGTTGTAGTACCTTGTACCTGGCTGGCTTGCCTCTTAAGAGCTGATGTCTTATGGGCAAGTCCACAAATGGCGGGCTTGGTTACTCTACGCAGCTCTGGGGCCAAGCATTCCAGTCCTGACACTGACTAACATGAATGTACCTTAAACCTAAGGCTCATTCAAATTTTGTACCACAATTTTTTCAATTAAAGAAAATTTACTGTGCATCTAAAAACACCCTTATCAATGTAAATAACTCCTTTTTTCAAAAGAACAATCACTATTTTTATTAATTTATTAATTGTACCATTATGTATTTTATATTTTATAGCCCCATGTAACATAGTCCAGTTATTTTTATCATTTCTTTTCAGTTCATACCAACTAAAAATGTGATACCTCATGTTCTTATTATGTCAAAGATTCAAATTAGATAAAATATGAATGTTCCATGGGATTTATTAAGCTGTAACATAATTTGATCTCAAAAATTGCGATATAATTTTAGATATTGCAAATTTTGGTGAATAGATTTGATGAAGTTCTATCATATTAGTTTTAAAATGTCTTAATAGCATGGCTGCTTGTTGCTGTGGAGGTGACCTGTAGGGAATTCAGGTGACTGCTGGATTCAAATTTCAATGGAACAGGGGTGTTCCCAAGTTACATCTAGATATAGTAGTTTTGTTAATCTTTTGTTTAATCTTTTGTTAAGTTTTGTTTAGCTTTTACTAAACTTATGTCTAGACTTTGGATCCTGTAAGATAATATCATTTTCCTGTGGTATAACCATTTTACATTATAGAACTTTGAATAGCAATGGTTTGAATTTTCTCTTTTAGTTAAAATAGTCTCAGAAACCAGAATTTACAGAACTCCAGGAAAGAGTAGTGTCAGTTCCTCTTTTTCTTTGTCACTAGCAAAGCTGGTAGAGCTAACAGTTTTTCCCTCTGACAGGTTTGGGATGAAAATCTTGCAAAATCTGCAGAAGCTTGGGCAGCTACTTGCATTTGGGACCATGGACCTTCTTACTTACTGAGATTTCTGGGCCAAAATCTATCTGTACGAACTGGAAGGTAGGAAATAACTTAATCTAATGTCCTTCATCTGCATGACTTTATTATGCATGGGCTCCAAGTTGGAGTAACACCAATTTACTCCAAGTTGGAGTAAGCACCAACACTTGAGTATGAATGTTTTAAATGGTTCAAAGATTAATTGGTTTGGCCAGGCCAGAGTGGCTCAGCAGGCAGAGTTCTAGCCTGCCATGCTGGAGACCTGGGTTAGATTCCTGGTGCCTGCCCATGCAAGCAAACAAACAAACAAACAAAAGATTAATTGGCTTAAAAAGTCCAATTTCTCCTTTCACACCTGTGCTCTTCACCACCTGCACAGAATCTTTGAAAACAATCAGACTTTTGTCGTATCCTGTTTCCTCTACAACAGGAAAAATCCCATCTGTGGCAAAAAGTCATTCTTCTGTATATATCTATATATCACCTAAGAAACAATTCTAAATTCTGATATTCACTTTGCAATAAAATGTGGACCAGAGGAAGGAGGAAATATGAGAACTTTTTTTTAATGATGGGTTTCAAATAAAACTACAGTAGTTATGAATGTACAATATCAATTTTCTGTTTTGGGTCACATCTGAATGGGTCCAAACCAGTACTAGCTACATGCAACTATGGGAAAAGCTGTTCTCTTTGGTAGGTTAATTTTTCTATCCTGTAGAATGTCATTACACAACACCCAAAGGACCAGTCTCTCCTATATAGGAAAGGAAAATATATGAGTATGCATAATAAGAATGTTGTTTTTAAAAGTAAAGTTTCAGGTTTAAGGTAGAGGGGACTCACAGAGTCCTTCTAGTATCTTTATCCTAGTACATTCATATATCTAATTCTTTGTTATTTATGAAATAGCGAAGTAGAAAAATTTAATTTGGATTTAAGAAGATACAGATGATAATTCCTGAAATACTGGCATTTCTTCTTCAAAATGATTATACAACTTAGATAAATACAGGATCACTTGCTCCAGACCTGGGCATTGTCATGCTTTAGCCATACTTGAAAGAGGCAAGGGCTCCAACAGATGGCGATGGCAATAGTGAGGTATGGATATGCTCTTGAATCATCGTGAATACACTGAAAAAAGAGCCATTAATTTCCAGCTTCGCATGAATCCACTAAATATTACACTTCTGTACTCAAAGTTCTTTTTTTTTTTTCTTGATATCTAGATATCGCTCTATTCTCCAGTTGGTCAAGCCATGGTATGATGAAGTTAAAGACTATGCTTTTCCGTACCCACAAGATTGCAACCCCAGATGTCCTATGAGATGCTATGGCCCTATGTGCACACATTATACACAGGTTATTTCTTTGCCTTGTTAATTTTTTACTCATATATTTAAAAATTGCTCTGACCATTTGGCTGGGCATGGATTTTCTTGGCTCTGACTTCAATAATGGAATATTGCCTTATTTTCACAGATGGTTTGGGCCACCTCCAACAGGATTGGATGCGCAATTCATACTTGTCAAAACATGAATGTTTGGGGATCTGTATGGCGTCGCGCAGTTTATTTGGTATGCAACTATGCCCCAAAGTAAGTACTAGTTTGGACTCTATTCCTGAGTTCTCTAAAGTAAAATATCTCCAGTCTGATAGGTAAATAATATGAGTAAACCTTCACTGTAATGGCCTCTATTCTTCAGATCCATCATCGCTCCCCTATGCCTGAAAAATGATGAGCTGAAAGGTTCATTTTCACGAGGATAGGGTTCTAAGCTTTACATTATAGGCAAAACAATTTGAGATATTGATGTTCACTAATTCCCTCTTTATTCTTCTATAATAGTGATAATTAGAAAATAAACACTCCTGCATAAGTTTTGATAGCTATATTGACTTGAAAATGGTTAAAGTGGATATTTTTGAGTTGTACATATGTTACTACAATAAAAAGTGTTTTTTAAAAAGGCATCAGAAAAGAATATTGTAGGAAATTTACAAATACCACAGTATTTTCACCTATCAATACTAGAATGTTTGCTCACATTTTTCACTAAGAAAGGAAAACATTTGGAATGAAGACCTTGTTATTATTTTTTAAATTAAAAATCATAGTTTACTAATTCAACAGATGATAAAGGACACATACATTAGCAGAAGGGAAAATTTAAATGCTATGAGATATTTTTATTAAAACTTTTCCATGATTTATAACAATTATACAGAAATTTCATCCTATGGCATGCATAAAAAAGGTATTATGAAAATGTATTAAAGATAATCAAAATGATCATATTTATGAACATTAGTACCTGGGATAAATAAATTTTTAGCAACATTTGAAAATGCCTTTCTGGTGATAATAACTTATCTTCAGATGATAAAATGTTCCAGTATTTGTTCATGATTTTTTCCCACTTGGAATAAATACCAAAAATGTGCAAAGGATTTATGACACTCTTGGTGTCTTCCAAGGAAAGTCCCAAACAAAGATTCTCTCCAGCATGGGGAAGGAATGAGAAGATGTTCCACAAATAAGTAGATTACTTATTCATATGGTAGTATGCCAGGAGATGTGTTTTGCAAAGTTAGGAAAAATATAAAACTTGCCTGATGGTCCCCTGCTTGTGATCATTAGGATGGGAAGGTTTGGAAAGCAGAATTTGTCTACCTTATAAAACCAACCGACCAACAAACATTAGAACTGTGTTTGATATTTTTACTTTCATACCCTGTGTTTTCATATTAAGTCTTTACTCTTTCTCTCTGACATAAATAGGCCAAGCAGTAGCTAAATAGTCAAAAGGATTTTTGTTTCATTCATTCAACTATTATGTTTTTGTTTAACAACTTGAAATTTCTAATATTGTTAATAAGTTCCGCAGTTGATCTTTGCATGCTCTTTTTTTGAGATAAATCCTTATAATGCTCTCATTAACTGAATTAATACTTGACTGAATATATAATAACAGTGTTATATAATAAAGATAATAGGTGCGTGAAATACAGAAGACCCTTACACAAACTGTCCTAGGTAACTTCTTCACAATCACACTCATGTAATTCTACTTATTATTTCTATTTATTTTTACCCTGACACTAATTATACAAGGTTTTCTATAGGAGATACAAGATAATTTTCTTTTACCAATATTTTTTAGCAATTATTGTTCGTAAGTTTGAAAGAAAGAAAGAGTAATCTTGCACTCTACCTTTCACTCAGCTGGGTTATATAATAATTGGAATCATATTTGAATAACACATAGAGAGGTGTTGTTAGATAATTGTAAAATAGTTATCTCCAAGTGCAATCAACAATGATATCATAATCACAGTGATAATTATAGTGATTACACTTGCCATGTTCATACAAACTTATGGCATTTGATATCACATATGAATGGAATAATTCATGTTTGCCCTGAATTTCTTCACTGTAGTAGCATATTTAAGAATTGAATCCTATTCAGGATTCAGGAAAATTGAACATGCTAAAAAAACCCA
This sequence comes from Tamandua tetradactyla, assembly GCF_023851605.1. Lineage (NCBI taxonomy): Eukaryota > Metazoa > Chordata > Mammalia > Pilosa > Myrmecophagidae > Tamandua > Tamandua tetradactyla. Next base: position 118,870,432 of record NC_135332.1, read on the forward strand.
AACACACAACTATTTGTAGCTTTGAAAAGTGCTACCTGGCATTAAAGAGTATATGTTTTAAATGTATTACGTTTTTTAAGTAAATACAATATGTAAATATATTATACATTAAGCCCATAAAAATGAGTAATGTGTTAAGGAAAGAAGAAGAGTAATGCAGTAGAAAAAATAAAATTACATCCTTAAGTTTCCTGGTTAAAATATAACTTGAGATGAGCTAGACAGTTTATGACATCTATGAGAGCGATATTGATAATAGTCAGGCTTACATCATTTCTATCTTTATAAATTTTGAATTAAAATATAGAAATAATATTTGATGATTTATAAGTATAAGCAATTAAAATATAGCATTAATATGCTATATTACAGTTGTAATGAAGAATCTTTCCAGAACATAGGTAATGAAGAATGTTTTAATTCCTGGCTGATAGCTGAATTTAATTTTTCAAATGCCAATATGAAGCTATCTCAGGCCAACTATTTTTCAGAGGGGAAAAAAGAAGAGAGAGAGAGCACTTAATTTGATGGAAAAGGGCGAAAAGAAGGCAAGAATGAATGAATAAGTTTATCAGTTGACTGATTTACTGTTGAATATAATTATCCAGAATTCAATAAATGCTATGATTTATGTAAGAATATATTGTATGATACAATACAGCATAATAATCTTATGCATAATGAGAGTAGCTTAGTTTATGCCACCAAAATATATTTTCTAGAATTTCAAAAAGTTATCAAGTATAAGTAGAAAAATACGAAATTAAGATAGTATAGACTAGAGCCCTATATACCTACAGTTTGATGTAAATTTAAAAAGGGAAATAAGATTAAGAATATAAAATGGAACATGATTAAGATAAAAGAGTAAGCTACACTCATAAGAGAATGAATGAGTCCCTTGAACATTTCTAAACAAAAGTGTGAGTTGCTTTGTCTATTATGTTCCAGGAAGTTTATCCTGATGACAGAGTGTAGAACAAATTAGATGGAGGTGGGCCATCTTGGAATCCCGTCCCATTTTATTAGGGTTAGGGTTATTTTATTTTATTTGAATAGAATATTAATATATATTAAATTATATTAATTTAATATATTTTATTAATATATATAAATAAATAAATTTTATTTATATATAAATAAATCTCAATTTTATTTATATATAAATAAATCTCAATTTTATTTATATAATACATATTATTATATATATTTATTTTTAATATATATTTAATAAGCATAATTTTCATTTTATTGATAAAAGCATGATTTTTTAACTGACTGGCTTACCAGATATTTTCATGTCCCATAATTATACTTTTCAAAATCACGCTTGGATTTTAAAAAGACCTGGGTCACATTTCATACCTAAGCTTCTTACCTACAGTGATCTGATCTTCAACTCAGACTTTTCACCACTGATACCCACATTTTCCCCAAGCTTTCAGTTTCTTTTACTGTTCTGGCTATATAGCTGCTTCTTAGTAACTTTAGTTACTAATCACCATGCCACTAAAAATGCATTTCTAACCTTCTCCTTTGTATTTAAAATAAGAACAAAACGGAGAGGCCACTGTGGCTATTTTCAAGTATCCTAAATGGCAAATTTTGTTTATGATGATGATCACGGCTATAAATACTGATGAAGGAAAGTATTGATTACACAAAGGTAATTTAGTTAAATGTGATCAACGCTACCCAAAACTAACGGCATTACCTGAAAAAAAGAAAAAAGTAGCAATATGTCTATGTACGGAAAGGGTTTTGGAATTCCCTTCAGTTGTTCCTGTGAGCAATCATTCTAATTCTGTTAGAATGGAGTTTTCCTTATCTCCTTATTTTATGAAGACTGGAAATCTAAAATAGTTTATAACCTTGGAAACAATTTTGCCAACATTTATAACTTTTTATTTTTGCACCTGTGATGACTTCTTACTCATTTAATCATTTCCAGGCCTTCCAGAAAATCTTAAGTGGGTATTTTTTTAAGCATCTTTAGAAGAGCATTAGCATGATTTTAAAAGAAATAAGTAAATAAGACATGACCGTGTGCTCTAGAAGGAAGCAGATGTGGTGAGTGTAATAAGCACTGAATTTGGCTTCAGGTGACTATGTCATCATGCATTGTTAGGGCTTTAATTTTATTGTAATTTAAGATAATATTAAACAGCTCATAGGGGAAGTATCAAAGTAGTAAGATATATAGAATTAGTTACTGATAAAATATAATGTGGATGCAACTTTCAGTGCCTTTCTAAAATTACAAACATCTCATAAATAATCACATGTCAATACATGTGATCATGTGTATAAGGACAATCTAATTTTTTTTAAATGGGTAAACAGCACTAATGCTATACTCTTGTTTATGTCTTCTAGGGGCAACTGGATTGGAGAAGCACCATATAAATTAGGGGTGCCTTGTTCAGCTTGTCCTCCAAGTTATGGGGGATCTTGTACTGACAATCTCTGTTTTCCAGGAGTCATGTCAAACTACTTATACTGGTTTAAATAAGCTTATCTTTTCCTCCAGCAAATATAATGGCTTCTGGGAATCATAGGCATAAATATATTGAATTTTGCACATATTATACATATTTTATGATAATCTTGTTTTCCTTTTACTATTGATTTGTAAAAATTAGTGTTTGTCAATTACGTTTGTTTAGTCCTTTGAGGTAATCAAACATCCATTTCCATTTTTTGAGCTCTAAGCCTAAATTACAATATTGTATATGTGTTGATGATATAGTGGATGCATCTGATTCAAAACTTGCTTTCCAGCGGAGTTATTAAGGATTAATTAGGACACTTTATTTCCACTGGCATCACTGTTTGACAACAATATTTTCAATCTCGAGGTATGTACTTTAGTACCCATTATCAGCGACTACTAGCTAGAATGATAAGAATCAGTCCAATGAAGTAGGGCATCAAAAGTACACTTTGGGATATAAACTTTTTTTATGGGATAAATTAAACTTGATCAACCAAAACATTTTATATATTAAAGTTGAAATTAGTTGTGTTGCTCTTAAGAGTTAGCTGAGGCTGAGAAATATGGTTTTTCTGCTTTTTTTTTTCTTTTGTCTTCTTTGCATTGCTCTTGACAAGAACCACTGAATGCAAATACATTAGCAGTCACTCAGACAGTGCTCCCAGGCTAGTTTCAGCCTAGATTGATATAGGTCTGTATTTCCAAACCAAGTTGAGGAATAATTTTCTGTTCTCAATTAAGTTTGATTATGCATAGAAAGCTGCTAATGAAAATTTCACTCAAGAGATTTGGAAATGCAAAATTTCCTCATTCAGGAAATCTAAGAAGAATCCAACATGTGGGTCAAGATGCTAACATTACATTTTAAATGTTTGTGTGCGTTTGTTTTATTCGGGTTATGTAATGCTTCCATCAAATTACAGAACAAGTTAATGTGGTTAGTTCCGGAATATAAGTAACAGAAGGGAGCTACTTGTTTAAAAGTCCCTACTTGTTTGCAGTTTCTTAGGGTGACTACATTGAAAGATGACAGATAGTTAAATAAATCCATTCAAAGGAGAAGAATCAATCATCTTGAAAACTAGGTTTACATGATGACAGGCAATTGGCTTGATTGCTTTTATAAACTGAATATGGTGACCAAATGTTTAGATACTGCTCTGCCTTTGTGAGTGCATAGATCCTATTAAAAATAAATATTTTGAGAAAATAAAATGAATTGAAGTAACCTTATGATTCAGGTCCCAATCTAAGTTTTATCCAATGTATCTAAGCAATTGGAGGGGAAACGCATTAGTGGGACATTTGCTTAATTTATCCAGAGAACAGTTTCCATCCTCTAATTTGCTCTACTAGCCCTACAGACTCAGTAAGTACTAATCTACTGAACGGTGAACTGTTCTCAATCCCGGAATCTGTTGCTGGTTTGCTTGTGTGGCTTGGTTTCTCAGTTCTAAAGGGCAATAATATTTGCTATATATTTCAGAGAAGTGCCTCTGAAAGTAAAATTACCGTAATAAAAATTGATGTATATTGACAGTGTCATCAATACTGTGCAGCTTTTATTAGAGAAAAAATTAAAATTTTCATGAGTTCCTCCTTGGCAGGAGCTCCTGTTCTTCTTCATGTTTATCCCATCTTCTTCTGTAGTGGCTGTAATGTATAAACATTTACATGAATAGATTTTTAGATTTAACTAAATTACAGCAATTGAGAAGAATCTCATTTTTCCATTCTTTATTAAGACAAAAGTGTCTTAAATAAAAAGCTTTGAATATAACAAAACTCCAGCTATATCATCAAACATGCCAGATTAAGACTAGTGTCAATACACTTATAACTTACGCTGTAAGTTTATTTATAATTTAACAAATGTGCTGAAAATAGAACGGGTGTATTTTTTTATTCCATCTACTGTTTAAAACTAGTAATATAAATTGGCCACGTGAAATATTTCATTTTCCAGGCTAGGGCAAATGAAAATTTGCTAGTCTCAACACAGTATGTGATATATTCTACAGCATGCAGCAGTGGCGCTAGGAGAGCTCTTTCTCAATGTGATTCCCATGAGCAGAGAGAGGTTGGGCATCAACTGTTTTATAAGAGCAACTTTAAATAGCTAGCACTGAGGTTTTCTTTTGGAAAGCTTTCATTCAAAAGGAAAGAGTAATTGGCATTTATGTCCTACAGCATTGATCCTCTTTATGGTGGATATATAATATAATATATATAATACACAATATTTTATATATATATTAATATACCACCCCTTATTCAGTAGAAAAGTCAAAATGTTCTGTCACATTATAGGTTTTTTGTTGTCCACATCATCAAAAGGCTGGAAAACTTTTTATTTTAGCTACCGAACTGATGGATTTCTGCAGTCTTAATGTTCCTTGTTATGATAGATAAGCTTGCTTTAAAAGTGTGGAAAATATTATTATTACATTTTTGCTTCTGTTCAGTGGTTTAAGCATTGTCACTTCTGAGGCTTATCAAAGCTGTGCTACACATTTCATTTAGCAGTCTGTGAAAGGACAGTTCATGCAGCTTTAGCACAAAGAAGATCAAATACTATGAAAGTTCAACCATATAATTTACTTGGAGTGTTTAAATTGAAATAATATACATTTTCTCATTTGCACATGCTTGGGTAAATACAATACATATTTTAATCCAGTTTAAGTGTTTTGTGTTCACACCCTGCTTATTAAATAAATGTACACGCTAAACAGATAATTTGAATGTATCCATGAAGGAAAAGTAAAACTTAGACTTTGGTTTATGGTCTCCCACTGTGTAACAACATTTTCCTAGATTGCCTGGTATTATGGGATACAGATCTTGATATGGGTAGGAGCCTTTACCTACCAAAATGCTGAGGGGGAGTAAAGTTAGATTTCCATTGATGTCTAATATTCCTTTGCTTTTATATGTTGTTATATATGTTTTCCATACTGTCACTATGTGTGTGAAGGAAATATTATTCAAATTTAGGCCTTATATACCAAGACATATTTAAATACATGTAAAATGATTTAAAACATTTATTCCAGGTCTTATGTTGACTTTTGAAAGGCCATCAGAGACTTAGAAATTTAAAGAATTCACTGGTTAATGGTGCTGGAAACACATTATAACCATTACACCCTCACTATAATTTTGAGATTTCTTTGAAACTAAAGTCTTCATTAAGTGTTAACTATCAGTAATTACTTTGGTGCTAAATATATGGTGCTAAATGAACTGCTAGTATCCATAGTTTTACAAATGTACTATTTCATTCACTGTTAAAAGTGTTGGCTTTCGTTCATTTGATTCCTGATTGAGGCCAGTGAACTATGTTTTTTCTCTAATAGCCCAACATTTTTCCGATGTAATAGAATATAAATATATTTCTTTAGAAGTTATTGATTTTCATTGGTAAACCTTTTTTTTTTTTTAGCTTGGCAATGTTCAAATCCAAACGTCACCTGTGTAATATACCTACAGCCACCATGCTACAAGCACTGGCGCCCTCTGGTGGTTGCAAAACAAATTATTGATGGCTACTTGGCATACAACAAAAGCCATTTCTGTGCAATAAAAATATAAGTTGCACAAATTAGATTTCTCTGATACTCCCTAAAACTGACAGTAATTAAAACTTCTTGATTCTAATGGCATACTTTTCTAAGAGAGTAATAGAGAGTTAATGTATCCTGGCATTCACTTTCCTGAATAGCAGTGTTTAACATGATTTTTCAATTCTAAAAGCTGATTAAAGTGGCTTTTCCTTCTTCTTCTGAAGGAGGTATTATAAAATATAATTTTTCATTTGGTTTACATCATAATTATGATTAGAATTACAGTGAGCAAACAGATTTATAATTGTCTCGCTTTCAAAAGCAGTAATTTATTTTTATTTAGCATAGGGTACAAGATAAAAAGGAGATATATTGAAATAATAATTCCATATATAATAGGATTATCTCTCCTCCTTTAATTGTTGGTCTAGAATTCAACAATATTATTCATTCATATGACTATGCTAATGATAAAATTTAATTATTTCATTCTAACAAATGTTGTACACATAAGCTTGGATTGTATCACCTGTAACTAATAAGGGCAATATTTATTGACTGAATGTGGTAATCTGCTTTGACAGAAATGTTTCTTAAACTATGAAAACATAACCACATAAAATAGCTTTGAAGCAGTTTCCTAAAGCTGTATTTTCAATTTTTTTAAAAGCAATATAATCCTTTTTACAATCAAAATCATATGCAGAGGGCAAGCCATGGTGGCTCAGCAGGCAGAGTTCTCACCTGCCATGTCAGAGACCTGAGTTTGATTCCCAGTGCCTGCTCATGCAAAAAAAAAAAGTAAAAAAATCATATGCAGATTTCAAGATATGAAACATAGAAAATGGATGTGCTGGGGCCTCCTCTTTCCCTCAGTGCTTGGGAAATCTCAGAGCCATCAGATTCTATCAGTTAGAACATCATTGGTCTATCTCATCCAGGTTTCCCCATTTTACTCCAAAATAATTGGCTAATGAAAGCAAAAATTTAAAAAAAAAGAGAGAGAGCCTAAGTAATTTGATTGATTCTTTTAGATACCCACTTCACTTTGCATGTGTTAGAAGACTCTTAGTTTCATGGAAAATCAAAATATTGAGATAAAATGGTGCTTGGTGACAAATAACAGGTTCTTGTGCTCTGTTACTTGACAAACAGAATTTTGGTACTACAATACTTTGAGAATTAGAGATCCTCGTGATGCACATATCAAAGCAATATGTTTTTAAAAATATAAATGTTTCGAGTATTTATATATTCCTAAAATATACTGTCATTTTAGATATTTTTTAAAAAACAGTTTAATTTTCATAAATGTTATTCATTGCCTAACACTGTAGCAATGAAAGGTGCCTTCAATGTTGTGATATGTCATGAACTTGTAAATACAAACAGTGTAAACTTCTGTCCTTATGGAGCATAACAAACATAGCTTTTCTAGTTCCACTATGTCATTTTTCTCCAATAAATGATTACAACAAACTGTTTTTGTTTCTACAGTTTATTTAATGGTTTTCTCTTCTTCACTAAGTAATTAGGCTACTCATTTTAAGACCCAAAGCGTTTCATGTCAAAGAAAAGAGATACAGTTTCAAAATAGTTAAGTAACACTGTAAAATTAAATATGAATTGGAAATATCAATACTAACTCAAGATATTTTCTTTTTGGCCTTCTGAACCCTGAAAAGGCCTAGAAGCTATGGCATTCCTATCGTGATAAGCACATTTAATGCACAGATTATTGGCTCAGAATACCAGCCACCACTAAAAGGAATGTTTGGCATCTCCTCAACTCCTATTAAACTAGTCCAAACTACATCCTCTCTCACATAGATTAGTGGTCTCAAAAAAAGGGGTTTGTGCACCCCAGGAAGTACACAAGACCATTCTGTCCTTACAAACACAAGAAATTCTATTTATGTTTAATTGCATCATAAAAAGAAAGACCTTAATTAAGATTTCTTGTGGGATAATGGATTAACAGCCTTTGCCCTCCCCTGGTCCGTACTTACAAAGGCCACGTGTCCTACAGGGGAGTGGTATTCCCTGCAGCAGTGGACAGAGGCCTAGGGCAGCCACTTCCTCGCCAAAGTGTTGCTTTGGGGACTTTCCCACATCTGCATTTTAGTGAACCATATAAGAGCATTTACTAATTTTTAAACCCAGTTTGTTTTTATTAAACATTAACATGTTCTCAAAAAAATTCCTGCAGAACCAAGATTGAAGATAACAGTAACGAAAGCACAAGAGCATGCCGAGGAGATTTAGCAGCTAATAATTATGCCGCTTATGATATCAAGGTTCTATCAGCCACATTATGAGGGAACAATCAAAATGACAAGTTGTACAAAGAATTTAAAAATTTAAGCCTGTTTGTAATAACTTAATGCGCTATTGTTAATGATGAACTTTTGCCATGAGACCTTAGCTGGTGACAGTTAAGCCAATACAGTTAACAAAACATTTTAAAACCAAAAGAAATGTAAATAAATGATTTTTACATTTATGAATTAAACAAAGCTTTTCAAAATTATTGAACTTATTTGTTTAGATTTCTCATAAGAAGAAAGTGCAAGTAAAATTTAAAATTAGAAAATAATATATAATATCAAAATAATATACAGGTGAAAATACAAGGTTTTTATAGCATTAATAATAAAATATCTTAAAATTTTAAAAAATTTTACCCTAAATTTTTATGTTATTTATATTTCATAGTATACACAATCTATTAGTGCATTGTATACTATTTAATATATGTTAGCACACGATATAATTTATACTATATACTGGGGGGGTAAACTTTTTTTTTTGGTTAACTTTTTATGAATAAGGTTATGCAAAAAAAAGTTTGGAAATGGCAGGTGTCAAATGCTTTGGCAGCCCCCTAACATGTCTTCTGCTACCACTTTTGTTCTTAGACAGTTGCATTGGTCAACTGAATGTCATTTCAGAGCCAGTGTCTAATAATACCTGAAATGTCTGGTTTCCTTTTCCCCAGTGTGCAGTCACCTGGATAAAGGTCCAAAGGTCCATGTGCAAAGGTGCGGGGGAAAAATGAGCGGTATAAATTTTGAATAGAGTAGTAGGTCCTTCATCAAGGGGGCCTGGTCTTCCCTCCATTCAAGGGTTTCTGGGTTTGTAAACCATTTCAAGTCTGGGAATTGACTGAGGGGCCTCGACTCTGTTTTTGTGATTTAAGTTAGACTTTTGTGCACAGAACAATTAAGCATTTCATAGACTGCCCATTAATTTCACAAAATATCACATCTGTGGCTGTAGAAATAAGACTTACTTTCAGGGCACATATAGACTCTTTAATGTTCTTCATGAAGCACTTGAGCTGGGAATTTGAAGCCTTGAACTCATCCCTTTCTTTAACTGCATCCAGCATATTTAGGAACAACCAGCTGACATCATTTTGCTTTTAAACCTTGTCAAAGCTCTGTTAAAGTAGTGAATACCCAGTTACTCAGAACCTTCCTTTTTATAAGCAATTGAGTAGCCACATCCAGAGGTGTTATTTTGTGTATCTCTATTGTCAGTTCTACCATGGACTATCAGTGCTATCTCGATCACCGGAAATAGAGTCATTAGTGCCTTGGATCTAATAAAATGAGAGAACTAATTCTAACCCAGAACCAACTCAGAACTATCATCCTTAAGATTCTGTTTCTTGAGAGCCATGCTCAGCACTGTTGTTATTAGTCAGTGTTCTCCACAACTGAACAGGAGATTCTGTTTATATATAAGCATGTGTTAATATTGTTATTATTATAAGAACTGGCTCAGATGACCAGAGTGCAGACTGCAAGTTGGAAACTACAATGAAGATTTCTGTAACGTCCCCAGGAGAAGCTGGCTGGCTAAAGTAAAGATACATTTTTCTTTCTGACTGCTGGAATCATCAGTTCTCCCTTGAAGGCCTTCAACTATTTGGATGAGACTTCAATCATTGCTGAAGGCAATATCCTTAGTTGATTGTAGATGTAATCAGCCATTCGTAATCAACTCACTAATAATTTAAATCCATGAAATACCCTCCCAGTAACAATCAGGCCAGTAATGACTTTACCAAAGAATTGGACAACAAAACCTAACCAAGTTGACACATGAACTTAACACTCACGACAGTCTACTTCCACACAGAATTTGCATTCATCTTTTTTTTATATATACAAACCACATCCAATGACTTTCTTGCACAAAACCCTGTGATGACTGTCCTATGAGCTCATAAAAAAATCCAGCCCCCTTATCACAACTTACAAAGTGCTATTGAGCTGGCTGATTCTTCAACATCCTTTTTTACCTCTTTCCCACTGCTCACTCTTCTCTAATCACATTTGCTATCTTTGCATCAAGTTCATCCCCTCCTTGGGACTTTTTCTCTTGTTCTTCCCTCTGCCTAGTAACACTCACTTCCCAGATAAATGTCAGGCTATTTTTCTTGCTCACTTCATTCTGACCCCTCCCCAAATGACACTCTCTGACCTCCATATCTAAAATAGCCCCCGTATCTCTCCATCACTCTCTTACTTTATCTTTGCATTAGTTCCCTCATAGCACTAACACTATGGCAATTGCGCTAAGAATTGTGGTGTGTGTGTGTGTGTGTGTATGTGTGTGTATTAGTGTCTTGTTTATTGCTATATTCCCAAAGCCCAGAAATATACTTAGTACTTTGTAGGAACCCGATAAATATTGATTGGATGAATCAATGAATGAAGAGAGTTGTGAGGATTAAATGAGGTAATGCGTGTAAAGCATTTAACACTGTTGCTGGTAAGGAGTGAATAAAAATCATTATTCTTGCTACTGCTATTAATTTTTCATGATTTTTTAATAAATGACTAGGAGTCTAACGGATCTACGTTCGTAAAGAATTCAGGTTAACAGAGTTTGCCCCAGAAGCGGTTAATCAAGTCTCTTTCTTCATAAAACCAATATCTTTCACCTGTTAAATTATACCTAGGAAAAAGTCTGTAGCTGAAATCAGCATTAAATTAATATATTTTTGGGAACAGGCCCATATAATCTGAATGGTCGATTCACGAAACAGATTGCCTAGAGTGACATTTTTATGTTGGCCCCTGATTTCACCCTTATTTGGAAAAGAATGAGGTAAAGAATGCAAGTTCTGGGAGAATAGCACCAAGTTCTTTAGCTCTCTCTTCTACTGTTTATATTTGAAAACTACAGCAGACAAAACAGAGAAAGAGAAAGAAGAAAGGAATGAAAAGTTGTTTGCTAAGGGCTGTATTTGTTCATTAACTCCAACAGGGCCATCTGGAAATGACAGAATTAGCTGTCATCTTTGAAATCTACTCTTTGCCCCATAGCACTCAGTGAGTTCTAGTGTACAGATTAAGAAATTGAGAATTCCATTTAAGCTGGATTTATAAACTTAAGCCATAAAGCAATTTGAATGAGAAATAGTCACACAGAAAAAAATAATAAAGTTAAAGTGAGTAAAATAACATCATGGAGATAGAAAATAAAGTGGTAAATGATACTATATAATAAAACAAATATGTATGACTATAATTAGATGAATAAATTTTCAGATGAATTATAAATCCTCCCCAAAGTGGAACATAACATACATGTATTTTTTAAAATATTTTCCCATTTATTAAATAAAATGAATCACTATAGTAATAATCAAACCTTTTGTGTTATCTTTACAGATAAGGAAAATAATGAGTTTTAGTAATGTTCTTCAGTAAGGGTGATGTTGACATTTTGGGTATGAAAACATTTTATTGTGAAGAGCTGTCCTGTACTTTGAAAGGCATTTATTACCCCTGGTTCCTCAAGGCTTCTAAATGCCTATAGAAACCTCTCCTGGATTAAATTTCTCTGTGGACTGCTCCTTCTTACATTGCATTGTCATTATGCACATAGTTACTTTTTTTTTTTCCGCAATACCTTTTGAGTTCCAACGATGTGCCAGGCTTTATGCTGGTTCAGAGCCACAGCAGCAAACAAAACAGACAAAAAGCCACGCCTTCATGGACCTTACATTCTACTGGGGGAAAGTGAGACACAGACTATGCTAGAGGGTAATAAATGCTATCAACAAAAATAAGTCAGAAATGGGGAACAGGAAGTGCACACAATTTTACAAAAAAGGTCAGGAAAGGTTACATTTCAGCAAAGGTCTGAAAGATTTGAGGGAGATGGCCATGTAGAGGGTATTCCTAAACGCACACCATGTGGATATCTTGGTAATAATTTTCATCTACTAAATATCTTCACAGTAACAATCAGGCAGTGCTTGCTTAACCAAACAACTGGACACCATAACCTAGCCAAGCTGATGCATGAAATTAAACACCACACACTTGTTCTCTTTTTCTTTTTAACAAGTGAATCTTGGTTAATTAAAAATTTACTTGTATTGCGATATCTTCATATACCATACAATCCATCCAAAGTATAAAATCAGTGGTTCAAAGTATCACATAGTTGTGTATTCATGATCATTTTTAGAACATTTGCATTATTCCAGAAAAAGAAATAAAAAGAAACTCCCCCAAACATCCCATTCTCCTTACCCCTCCCTCTTTTTGATCACAAGTATTGCAATATACCCGATTTTAAGACTTACAATAGAGACAGGCAGTGTAGTACTCACAGAAAACATCCAGAAGTAAATCCATACAAACAAGGGCAACTGACTTTTTTTTCAGTATGATTGTACAATCATTATCAAAGATCAGGGCTACTGGATTACAGCCCAACTTCAGGTATTCCCTTCTGGCTATTCTAAAACACTAGACACTAAAAGGAAGATCTACATAATGAGTCAGTAGTCACAAGCATTTGTTAAATCCCAATGTCTCAGTTACACCTCCATCCTCTCATTCGACCATTCTCTCCTTCTTCCAAGATATCTGGGCAATGACTATTTTAACTCCTTCGTGCTGGAAAGGGGTATTAACCTTATGGAGAAGAGGAATTAAACTGGTTGCTTTTTGGAGAGCAGGATTTATCTGCCCTAGGATCAAACTGGAGGTCTCACATTTCTGAAAAAAATAAACTTACTAAGAGGAACTTTTATAGAGACTTAGAGCCAGGGTACTCCCTAGAGCTTTCAGTAGTACTGCTGGTTGAGCATAGAATGTTATGGTAGTTTGAAATATCTGGCTAAAGTTATATAAGGGTAACCTTCAGAATGACCTCTTGACTCTGAAATCTCTTAGCCATCGAAACTTTATTTTGTTCCATTTCTTTTCCCCCTTTTGTTCAAGAAGGCTTTCTCAATCCCATGATGCCAGGGCCAGGCTCATCCCTGGGAGTCATGTCTCACGTTACCGGGGAGACTAATGCCACAGGAAGTCATGTCACCTGTTCTCTTTTAATTAGTTCATTTATTCCACAAATATTTATTGAGTAAATTTTATGTATCTAGGTACTTCTTAAGATAAAAATCAGACAAAGGGCTTGCCCATTGGAAGCATTGCAATGGGGATGAGCAGAAACAAAGAAATGAATAGATATATGATAAAATGTCTAGTAAATATGAGTTCTATGAAAAAAAAATAATAGCAGGGAAGGAGATAGAGAATGAAGGACAGTGGTACTTTAGATGGGGGGCCAGGGAAGGCTTCTCTGAGGAAGTGAAATCTGAGTAAATACCTGAATGGCATCTGTTCTTTGCCAAATGAAACTGGACTTTGTACGATATCTATGATATCTTTATTGAAAATACCCAGCACTTTTTAACATTTTCAATCTTTCTGTTGCATTCAAGGCAGGATTTATTCCTTTTCTTTTTTCCTTGAAATTCTTCTCTTTTGGTTCTGTATTCTCCCAGTAGACTTCCACTATCTCTGGAACTTTTGAATGGGTCAGATGAAAAATAATGACCTTAACTATGGTTGTGAAACTGAATTTATTGCATACCTATTGCTAAATTTGTCTTTCCAAGATCAACCCTGACATGTAACTACCTATTCAAATACTTCCTTTGCATCTTGCCCCCTTTAGTATAAATCCAATCTTTCCTTATATTCAACCTCCCTTATGATGAGAACATAGTTTTATATATGGTTTTCCCTGTTATTCTTCACTTACTCTGCTTACAGATGAGCTGATACCATCACCTACCTGTTATCACTCATATCTAGCCTGCATTTCCCAACATCTCCGTCTAGTCTTATGTGGCTTACATTGTCTGGATCTGTGCGTGTGTTCATGTGTACGTGTGTGTACATACTTCATGGTGCAAAACTTTAAAGCATGGCTTTAATTTTTATCTCCTTTGGGGATCTTTGGTTTCCCCCTTTACATGTACGTTCCCTTTCCTTGGAGCACCAGTAACAATTGAACTGTACCCTTATGATTATATTTACGCGTTTCTAGCCTGCCTTATGCTTATCGATGTACATTTTAAAATATTTTAAATTATACTATAGGATCTATGCTGAAGTCGTCTTTGTATCACTCCCAAAGTATTAGCACAGAACAATCATTCGCTGTTGAAAGAATTAATGCTTTTGAATAGAACTGTGGTCATGCTGCCACCTTATTTCTGCCTGCAGGTACATAAATGACCAATAGATGCCACTCTTGCAACTTTACAGAAACTTAGAAAAGTCATACCAAAGGAACATTTAATTCTAATTTTGCAGTACCCATAACAAATAAAAAATCGACAGTCAATGCATGGCCTCAAAACCCACACAAACAACATGTGAATGATTTGAAGTTTTCCAATCTTTGACAAAGTAATGCAATTCATTCTTTCACTAGACAGGCAAGTGGATGGTGTTTGACTAAGAGCTAGAGGAACTGAAACAGAGTTATAAATAAAAATAATTGTTCAGTGCTATAGTCCATATTTAATTTTAAAGTATTTTAAAAAAAGTGATATGACTACAGGTAATATTTGCTTAATACAAACTGAGAAATAATGGCAACCTAAGAACTGATCTCTTTGTATAGCAAATCTAACAATTTTTGGCAAAACACAACTTTATAATTTAAATAATTAAATTAGTGGACTGTAGGCCATGAATATTATTCAGGGTATTTTAAAGCACCTATTTAATTTCCTAATTTTTTAGAGTACAATATACAAATAAAAAACCCTAATCAAATCAAAAGTATATAAAGGCATCACCTTAGAATATGGCCACCTTTTTCCATATTTCACATGCATATACCTTCGTACATATTCAAATAATGGGTTCCAGGTTATTTGCGTGTTACCCTTTTCATTGGTGGAAGAGAGAGTCAGTTACAATGCAATATGAAAAATGTTATGATGCAGTTTCCCAGAGCATCTAGTGTACCCCAGGGTAGACCTGGGGTAGTTGCTGAATGGGGGCTCTTAGAAAGCTTTTGGAAAAAGTTGATATCTGAATTAAATTTCCCCTTTCTATCCATCATATTCATGATCTGTAATCACAACCGAAATTATACATTTCTCTGATCTACTGAGATTTTCCCAAAAGTGTTAAAAAAAAAAGGGATTTGCCCACAGATCTAAAATGCTCTAAAACCCCAAGCATAACAAACAAAAAGAAAATGACAGTTAAGCACATCATAGTCAAATTGCTCAAAATCGAAGACAAAGAAAAGATCTTGGAAACAACAGGAAGTACAGATATTAACGGAGCAATAACAAGACCGAGAGACTAAATAGAAACTCTAGAAGATGGAACACAAGGGAAGAATGTCCTTAAGGTATTAGAAGAGGCAAACCTCCAAGCTAGAATTCTGTACGTATAGATGCTATCCTTCAAAAATTAAGATAAATGAACATGAGTGCAGATTCTTTTTTTAAAGTTGAGAGAATTTTTGCCTGAATACCTGCATTATAAGTAATACAGCAGTTCTTCACAATCAAAGAAGGTAATTTTATAAGGATAAAAAGTATAAGAAGGAATGAAAAGCATCAGAGATGAATATGTAAGTGAATATATAAGAATTGACTAAAATAGCAATTATACAAAAAGAAAAAAGGAAATAAAACAGCAATCATAATGATGTTTTGTGGAGTTTACACAATAATACAAAGTACTGAAGGATGGTAGATGAAATTAAGCTGTTGAGATTCTTACCTGATAAAGAAATATAACAATATTAAGGGAACTGCAAGAAATTAAGAAAACATCATAATCTCTAGGACAATAATTGAAGGAATAATAAATAATGTAAAAGTAAAAGCTAGTAGAGCAGAAAAGTGGAAAAAGCAAACATAATTAATCCAAAGGAATTCAAGACAGTAGGAATAAACAAAAAAGATGGGACAAATAGCAAGACGGCAGATTTTAATCTAACTATATCAGTAATTACATTAAAGTGTCACTTCATTTTGAGCCCTACCTCACACAATACACAAAAATTAATTCCCCATAAATTCTTAGACACATAAATGAAAGTCAAAACAATAAAGGTTCTGAGAAGAAAATATAAGAGAATATCTTTATGACTTTGGGATAAGTAAACATTTCTTAAACAGGACCAATAGTCATTACCCTTAAATAAATAGATTAATAAATTGGACTTCATTAAAATTGAGACCTTATGTTTTTCAAAAGGTGACTTCAAGCCTACCCAGATATCAAGATAGAGAAATGAAAAAACCTGAGGCTCCATTGCTCCACAGTAGCTTTGAACACCAGCAAGAATTGGCAGAAACATCTTTCTCTAAGTTTCAGAAAAGTTAAGACTACAATAAAAGGGTAAATGCCAAATTAAAAAAAAAAAGGCTGTGTATAAGTAGTAGGATCTCCTGGTGCCCTGACAGTCCCTCCCTCATCCCCTCATGGGCTTGGAGCAGGCCAGCCACACTCCCAGTACAGTTCCTTGGTCCCAGTTCCAAAGGTAGTAGAGTAACACTCATGCACATACTGGAAGCATATGTGTGTGAACCAGCTGTCCGGTGGCGGCCTGAGGGACTCACTGTACCAGATCTTACCCTGTGAGTAGAGGGCAACTCACAGAGCTCTCTAATGGAGAGCAGTCAAGTGGTTGCCTGGGGCAAGGAGTTGCTGGTTGTAGGATAAATAATGCACTACCCAAGACGGTAAGGAAACTGCATCCTAGGAAAGAGGGAATATTTGTATCTGTTAAAATAGGGGACATTCTAGAGCCAAATGCACATGCCCAAGATACATGGATGAGAGAAGAAAACATACCTTTAGTGCTGTCCTTTCATATTATAAAACATTAACACGCTGTAAAAAAAGTGCATACAATTTTCACTACAATTTCCCTGAAGGTTTCCACATGGATAAAAAGTTGAAAAGATTATTTCTAATACGTTTCCATGGAAGACTGAAATTATTTCAGAGAAAAATCAAAATTTCTGCTAATGTATATAACCAAGAGACTGCCTAATAGGAAAAGAGGAGTCTATTAAACTAGAAAAACACTAAGTATCTTGCTCAGTCTGGGCAATAGGTAGAAAGGCTATCTTTCTAGCTCTAATTTGTAGTATCTTTTGTTCACCAGCATTTGCCAAATGGGAAACAAAATGGCACCTTTGGACATGGACGATGAATGGACAAATATCTACACTGGTATTCCCCTAAAATTTAAGCTGACCTTTCTTTAGTAAGAGTAAGGTCTTGGAAGAAGACCTCTTGATCTGAGCTCAGCTGCAGGTAGCAAATTCATCCTGCCTATGCATACTTCTCTTTCTTATTTTCCAAAGTTATCATTCTCCTAAGTGAAGCCAAAGGACTCCAGTTTTTGTTGACAGGGCTTTCAATTAATACAGTTGACTTTAAAGCAATTTACTGAACTAATTCTTTTGCTGCCATCAGTAAACCTGAGGTTAAAAGGAGAAATATCTCCAATAAACAACTGCCAATCAAGTACAATTATCCACTGCAATCATAGCAATTCTAGACCCTAAAAGAATTTCCAATGTTTGAAATCAAAACATGAAGTTATAAAGACTATTTTCCATTCAGTCATTATTATCTTCCTTGGATTAAAATGTTTCAATTTCACCAGATTCTTCAGATCTGTTTCTTTTTAGTATTTTGTTCAAAGGTTGCCTTTTCTACACCCACTGGTTTTGCTTCCCAGAACAAATAAGCATTTCCACTAACCACGGCCTATAGTTTGGCGGATTCTTGAGCAGAGGCCTCACTGCCCGCTTCTACACAATAATTTTTCAAAAGGTATAAAATCAGCTTCTGGCTTGGACAGACCTTGGGGGAAAAACTTTACACTATCTTTGATCTATATATACCCCCACCTCTGCATTCTGGACATTGGTGTCTTGGCTCTTTGCAGACTTAAGAGCAGGGGTACACATCCCTCTCAGCCTGCTATGAAGATATAACTGGGCTCACCTGATTTTAATATAACTACTCTCCCTTTTGGCACTCTTTCTGCCACATTCAATGGAAAACTGGACAGCCCCACTCTCTCAAGTTCCATTAGGTCTTTGTGTTCTTTAAGTAGCCTTTACTTTATTGAAACCATGATTGGAGTTTCAGTGCCTAAATCATTTGCCCCATTTCTAACTTTAAACTTGATGCTGAGGCCTTGCTCAGGCACTAAAGTAAGAGTGAAGTATTGTTTTAATTATTAAATTCTCCTTTTCACATTTGGTACTATTGTCAGCATTGGCACACTCTTTCAAGGAAAGGACACAAGATTTTCCTCACACTAAAGATAATACCCTTTTACCTCACTCTCTGTCTTCTTGCACACACAACTACCTGAGGGTCCCCTCTGTAGCATCTTGCAGTGTCAGCTCATTGCAATGCAAAAGATAAGCCTTTTGGGTGTTGTGGACGAAAAACAGTGTCACGAAAGTTTTCCAGTGGGGTCTGCCTCTCTGGCCTTCCCAATGAGAAGAAGTGGAGAAAACTATCTTTTTATATACTTTGCTCTTCTTCCACATCCAAGGAAGGATGAGATGATAGAAGAATGGATTGGAGACTTCTGGAAAGTGAGTTGGAATGAGCTAAGTTTAAAGATATTATGAGAAGTTGTGATGTCCTATTTTCCTAAGCTGTAATGCACCCATGCTGCTTGGATCTTTTATTGTTCTCTGCTCCCAAAGTTGTGGTTTAGAATCATTCTGGGATATCTTATTGGCACAATTACATGTTGTGTGCAATGATGGTTTTGTTTTGTTTAATCACAGTTATTTACTCTACCTACTTCTATTTGTTATGATGGAGCTGGAGGAAGCACAGTCAAGGAGAGCTTTCCATTGGCTGGTCTGTGCCTATGGCCAGATCACAATGGTAATGCACCCCTTTACCTAGAAGAGTTCCTGGAATATGGTGGACCTCAAAAATCAATCTGTGGATTGGATAGGCACAGCTCTGTTTCTCTGTAATATCAACAGATCTTTCAGTTTTTATGTCCCATAATTCTCACACTGGGTCTGTAAATACTTAGGTCAATAATGATTGCCTGGGCCTTCTACCTAAGCAAGAAGGTAATAAAAGAACTAGGTCAGTAATAGGTTAACTTCTATAAGACTACCTTAGTATTCCAGTGCCCTGAGAGAGAATACAGCTCTTGTCTTTTATCCTAGCACTCCTCTGTTTGCTCTTGGATCTCCACTGATTGGGTTCCTAGTTTGTTCCTCTAGTTCTCTCATCAAACAAAATGCCATCTGTGAACTCCAGTCATCTTGTGACTACTTATTATTTGGAAAAATTCTGTGAACTACACATATAAACTTGAAACTCTAAGATTTACTGTCCCTTTTTGGCCCAAAGCACTACTCCTGGACCTCCAAAATATAAAATGCCTTACTATAGGTTTTTGCATACAGATAATTTATCTTTGAATTGATATCTTGGCTCCAGATATACCCTCAGACTTATTTCTACTGGACTAATAATCCTGATGACCCCATTATATGCTTATCTTTACCCTCACTTCCCGGGGAGAGGAGGAGAGAGGGGCAGGTAGGAGAGAGGTGGCTATGTAAACTTTTAATCTGTCTCACTATGTCTTCCTCTTGCATACTCCATTCATTGCCCAAGCAAGCTTGGTTATGATATTTCCATAACATCTTCCTGACAGACTCAGAACATAGAGACAGAACAGCATAGACTCCAGAGTCAGAATGCCATTTTTTTTGAATCTGGCTTTGAGACTTTGGAAATTATTTATTCTTATTTTATCTCAGTTCCCTCATCTATAAAATGTGGACAAAACAAACCTCACAAGTTTGTTGAGATGATTAAGAAAGTTAACACGTATAAAGTGCTTTTAACAGAGTCTGAATCATAGTGATCTTTCAAAAAATGTTGGTTATTCCTTCTGGTCTTGATTTTTAAAGAAAAGGCAGCAATCCTTGAGTAGATCTGTCCATCTCACAGCACACCAGAAAGTAGTTTCAGTATTTTCCATGCACATTTCCATGGATATCATCCTCCAGAACTTAATTCAAACAGCTCCTATGATGGTTAAGTTTGTAAGCCAACTTGGCTAGGTTATGATGTCCAGTTGTTTGGACAAGCAAGTATTAGCCTGATTGTTACTGAGAAAATATTTCTTAGATTTAAATCATCAATTAGTTGATTGCATCTATGGCAATTACATCTCCAATCAATAAAGGAGACTGCTTTCCGTAATCTAATTAGTTGAAGGCCTTAAAATGTAGACCGAATGATTTCAACAGTTAGAAAGAAGAATTTATATCTCTACTTCAGCCAGTCAGATTCTCCAGGGGAATTCTTCAAAACCTTCATCGGAGTTCTCAGCTTGTGGCTTGCTCCATGGAATTTGGATTTTCCAATCCCCACAGTCGTATGAACCAAGCCCTATAATAAATCTTGTAATATTTACATGAACATACACATACATCCTGTTGGTTCTGTTTCCCTGGAAAACCCGGACTAACGCAGCACCTCATTAAAGAGACCTTTGCCAGCATGCTTTCTAACATAGCTCCTGACTATTTTCTATTTTTAACCCTGTTTATTTTTTTCTAATAAAATAAAAAATTTATTATTTTATTAACGATTGTTATTTTTTAATGTCTCCCTCACTAAACAATATGTTTAGAGTGTGAAGACCAAGTTCTTAAAAATATATTTATCAATAATATTTGGCGAATGAATGTTGAAATATCACAAGACCATCACAAACTTCAAAAAAGAAGCATTCCTGAGAAGAACTGGAAAAAACACAGATATTTTCAGAAAATTCTCAGAGATATGCTTATATGCTTTCCCCTAAATATCCTTATAATAATTCGATATTATATAGTCTTGTTGATCCTTTGAAAACTCAAACTCCAATTTTATTACATTTGGGCTTGAAGTAGAACTTGACATCATATTGTGGTTTATCTAAGCTACTGTCTAAAATATAGTCAATTGGAAAATTGAACTCCACTCCTGACTCTGAAAAACTTGGGATCGATGAAGTCAGCAATGCAAGCTCTTCCCTAAGAGTGCAAATGTACTTCAGCTTCATACTCTTCTTCTTGCTAGTTACCTGTTCATAACAAAAGAGAAAAGACAGAGAGGGTGATTTGGTTTCTGAGATTTCCCCAAGTTTTATGCCCTAGGAATGAATGAATATGTCCAGTCAGGTCAATCTAATTCGTATTTATTAAGTGCCTCATAGCAGTCATAATACAGTTAGCTGCCAAGGATACAAGGTAAGTTCCTGCACTTTATTATGAGGACAGAGTCCAATTAAATAGTCAGATACATTAAAAAGGTAACTAAAATGTATTATCAAAATTGTGATGATAAGGCAGGCCACATTGGCTTAGCAGGCAGAATTCTCACCTGCCATGCCAGAGACCCGGTTTGATTCCCTGTTCCTGCCCACGCAAAAAAATAAAAATATTATGATAATGCCACTACTGTGTGAATACTGGGAAGGTGCATGAAAATACTCAGGTCCCATTTAATGCATAATCATTCTTTGTGGACCACTGGACCCTGCATGTCGGTTGAATTACATACTCCAATTTAGACGTGTTCTTAATATTAATCTGCAGTCCTGTGGGTGTGCACCCATTGTAAATAGTGCCTACTGTAGATGCTATTTTTAATTGAAGTATGGCCAATTGAATGAGGCTGGGCCTTTGTCAGGACTACCGGAGGCTTTAGACAGACAAAGCCTCAGGAGGGGCAGGAAACCGGAAGTAAGAGGGAACGCAGAAGTCAGTGGGAACCGGAAGAGAGAGGAGAGGACATCTTCCCCTAACAGGAAGCGGGGGTTCAAGCAAGTGAGTCCTGTTGATCTCCGGTCACCAGCGGTGGGATGTTACAGACTTTCAAAGAAAGCATCACCTTGCCGCTAATTATGGACTTCTCTAGTGTCAGAGCCATGAGCTGATAAATTCCTGTAGTGTATGGCAGTCCATTGTAAGGGGTGTGTCATAGCAGCCTGGAAAATTAAGCTACTGCAGTAAGGGAATTTGTTGTTGTTTCTTTCTTTTGTTTGTTTTTACTTAGACTATCTCATTCAGCAATTAAATCTGGCTCTTGAAAACTGTTTTTTCCCAGTGCCCTTTGTAGTGTGGGATATAGTACAGTATAGAAAAGGGGATGGAATTGGAAAATTTCACAGTGCATTTATGGAGCAGCAAGAAACACGATGTGAAGCAAGGGTCCAGTTACAAAGAGGCAGGAGATGAGACTGCTAGAATAGGCTGGGTCCAGGGTATGTAGGATGCTTTATAACAAGGAATCAAAGAGTTTCTATAAGCCAGAGGTATCTACATGTATTTGTGTAAAAATATATGTATTTAGGCTCTATCTTTTAATCTAAAATAATTTTTGAAATACAGTTTATTAGCTATTTAAATATATTTTAAAGATAATATCAATACATGGCAAAAATGTTCAGAAAGTGTTTATTAGGAAATAAGTTATTATAAACTTACTCCTAGTTGTTAATTACTTTTGATGGTATCAGTGAGAAAGCTGTTATTTAATAAAAGCTGGGTATTCCCAGAACAGACACACAGTTTCTGCCTGTTTTGATTTTGGCAGTGCTTTCAGAGAAAGGGCATGAACAGGGACAGGTGGCTCCAAACATTACAAGGATCAGAACTTACCACATAGTGAGACAGATCAGATTTACAGAAATCCTTGGGCTTCTTGGAGAGTGCCAGTCATTATATTCGGCTAATAAAGCTGAACTAATAAAGTTTTTAAAAATGAGCCACAGAAATTGGGCAGAGGTTTTATCATTCAGATGTGTGCTTCCTCACATATGGAGCAGTTCTGTTTTGGGATAGTCTCCCATGTTTTCTTGTTTTTATAGACTCTGGAAGGCAACATTTCTGAAAATACGAGAACCATTAATGAATTTAATGGATGTTTTACTTGTAAGAGGTACATGGAGTGATTCCTCAAAAAAAATACTGTAAAAAGTTTATTTTCATGCGTTTTCAAAAATGTTTTAACAGCTTTGTTGAGCTATAGTTGGTCTGTAATAAACATGGACAGCACAGATCTCTTTAATGCGATGCTAAAGGGTGAAAGCGAATCCGTGTAAAGGCCTGGGGGGAAGAGAGTCCCAGATATAGGAAGGAATAATCCAGAATTGAGGATGTATACACGGGAAACAATCACCACAGTGAAGATAACATATCCATTACATGGCTTGTGCCCTTTGAGGTGCCTTCCCCTCAGACCCACCCCAGTTCCCGGTAACCTCTGTTTGGCTTTCTGCTTTCATAGATTAGTTTGCGTGTTTAAGGATTTTTACATAAATGGAATCATAGCATGCATAATATACACAACAAGAAAGAATGTCAGAATAATTATGCTTATGAAAATTTTTGGCCAAAAATTTTTTAAAGAATATATTTTCTTAAGTTTTCTAGTCCAGAGAAGTTTTGTGGTAATACTTATGTTCAGTTTTATCAAGAGAAGCCCTCATTATTTTGTTTTGTGAAATTTCTCAGTTAATTTTGGAAAACTCAAATACTTTAATAAATATTTGTAAAAAATTAGGGAGAAAAAGGAATTATCATTTTAAGAACAAGGAATGAAATCAAGAATTTGCATTCCTCAAGGCCCTCAGGCTTATTAATAAAATCTTAATAAAAAGACTTGGCAAAGTTTACAAAAAACCGCTTTGCTGATTAGTGATACAGCTGTCTTTGGTCCTTTGTAAACCTTTGCAAAATTTCATGTTAAAATTTCCTAAAATGTTTAGGATTGTAAGATTTTAACTCACATTAAGAAAAGCACACACATTTTTACTAATCAATTGAAATTTGCCACTTTTTCATTAATAAAGGTGTCTTCTCCCCTGGCTGTGTTGGTAATATCCAACTGAGCTAACCACACTTTGCTACTGACTTCCAGCTTGTAGTCAATCACGCATGTTTGTGAAATGCCTGGCTGTGATTTTGTCCTGATGAGGGGAAATCCATAAGACATAACTCAAATGAGCTAACTTTTCCAGAGAATATGGAACAGTTAAATAGAGATTCCTTTGCACAGACTTTGAGACATAAGAATTCATGTTGGAAACAAGGAGTCAAAGGACCAAAAATTCATGTTTAGAATGTCTCTTATCTTTGAGGCTTAGGGGAAGATAGTGGAAGGAAGCCAGAGCCCAGGGGACATGCTAAACCTGGGGACTCCATTGTGTCACTAGGAGTTTGTTTGTAATCTCCCAAGTACCCTGGTTAAAAAAAAAAAAAATGTCTAGGATGTTGAGATTAATTGCCATACACCCAGAGTATCAAAATTCAGACTATTGAACACTTTTCATTCTACTAGGAAGTGAAAAAAATATTCCTGAGTTCAGAAGGAGTTGTAATATTCATTCACTGTTATGAACTCGAGTTTCATCATTCATGGAAAAGAAAATTTTTGAGTATGAGTCACTCATGTACTCTGTATTCCAGTTCTTTCTTTTGGTGGGCTGAAAGCCTCAGGCTTAATAAAGACAAAATTATCCTCTCAAATAGAAGAGTAAGATAATGACAGTGTGGTCTGTGATTACCTCTTACAATAAACCCATTCCTGCTTTATTATCCTTCATAGTACTTACTGCCGTAAGACAAATAATATAAACATGTTTGTTTGTTTTTGTTTTCCTCCCTCCCCTAGACTGAAAGTTCCATACGTTTTTAATTTTGCTTTGTTTTATTCATTGCTGCATTCCCAGTGCCTGGACTAGTACCTGGAAGGTACTAAATATTTATGGAATGGATGATGAATGTGTTTAGATGCATGTGTGTATGCGCGCGCGTGCCTGTGCATGTGCTTGACACATTACAGAATCACCAATGGTATATATCCCTGTCTCCACGCTTCCCTTTCATTCACACCACTAAACACTATCTCAGTATCTCAGAGGGGACAAACAAATCTTCTGTGATGATCTGGAAGCTACAACTTGTTGGTAGATAACCTCAGAAACATTGTGATGCTAAGTCATAGTTCTATTTGATTCTCGTTTGTAAAATTAAACTCAATGAACCAAGACTGAAAGTGGAATCAGAGCCTAAAAGGAATTAAAGGGAGAGAGGTGTGAGCTGGAGGGAGAGTGAGGAGTACTCTTACCTAGGCCAACCAGGAAGGTGGCTGGCTGAGCAGGACTGTTAGCTCCTCAGGTCATTGCAGATTATCCACACACTCACTACTAGCTTTAATTCAGGGCCAGCCAGCTATTGAACCTTATCAGTAGAACTAGTTTGAGAAATCAACTTTAAAATTTTATCTTCCTCTGTGGTTTTTGCTGTCAAAGTCTGGGCATTTTTCCAGTGCCCCTGTTTACCTTGAGAATTCTTACTCATTTAATACCAGCCAATAGTTTCATTTAGGACTATACATACTTCAAAGTATGATTTATGATTTTGTATACTTTCCCTATAAACAGACCATCTTCAAAATATTAGTTCAAGTTCTGTGTTTTCTTACCATGCTCTTTCTCCCATCAGTTGTGTCTCATTACTGTCCCATGTGAATTCCCTCCCTTTATTCTCAGCTCTGTACTCTCAAATGCTCTTGCCTTCTCCCTTATTCTATTTCTTGAATAAGGGACTTATTCAAAACTGACTTCCCAAGTTTTAGCTCTCAAGTTCCACCTCTTCCACAAGATCTTTCAGGTCTCCTTTAGTGTGCAGAGACCTCAGCCTCTATTATCCTCTCCTATTCCACCACTACTTGTTCCAGTTGGTTTGCCATTTAAAGGTAGTCTGCTTTGTAGCATCCTGAATTATAGATGCATCATCTTCTGACCTAGACTGCAAGCTTCTGAATTGCAAAGATAAATAATATTACCTGTCTTTGTTAGAACAATAAATCAAGTCACTTGCTAAATGTTCAATATATATTTGGTGAATAAATGAATGAATGACACAATATCAATTTGGAGATCACTCAAGGAAGAACTACCACCTCAAGGTGAGATTACTCCTTTCTACTATTAACGCCTCCATGATGATGTCAAGGTGCAGGGGGTGGGGGAGGGGTTGTGTTGACCCCCACACACACACTTTCCCTGTGAGAGCACCAGAAGGAACTAGGAATGGAGTTACTGTGATATAAGCCATGGGGGCAGCAGAAATAGAGAAAAAGAATGTGGTCTTCACTGCCCTGGCAGAAATAGTAACCAGAACACTTTCTATTGCAGCTGGAATGTTAGCACAGCCTCAAAAGAGAAGTATATAAGGGAGAGAAAGAACTGGAGAATTCAGAAACAAAACCATGTGGAAGCTTGAAGCCAAATCCCATAACTAGAAATTGGATATTTAATTCCTCCAATTCTGGAGGTGTCAAAGAAGCAAACTTATTTATAGTGGTTTGTCTTTGGTAACTGAAGAAGTTGTTCTACCTCTTTAATAATAGTTAATATTTATTGTGTATCCATACTGTGCCAGGCACTGCTAAAGGTTCTGAAGTATATTAGATATGTAGGTAATGTTATATAATTATGCTCATTTTAAAGATAAGGAAACCAAGGCTTGGAGAGTTTAAGTTACTTGTTCACGGTCAAACAACTAGTGACTTGGGGAAGCAGCCTGTGAACTCATGCCAGAACTGCCATCACAAAATGAATTGAGCAACATGAGTTGCTGAGAATAGAGATGTAAAATTTATTAGAAAGCTCATTATGGAAAACAAAGTGTTGAATAAATGGCCATTAGATAGTAATCTACTTTCCCTTAATAGTTTTAGACACTATTCTACCAGGCTCTATGCTTAAGTGTCAAACTATAAAAATGTTAAGGACTTACAAAAACAGTGGTAGAAGTCTATGAATATCTCATACTATTTTTTTTTAATGTTTTGGGTTTGGCAAAGCCTTATAACACATTTTTGCCAAGCCCTTTTCCCCTTACATTTTAAATCCCTGTGTATTTCAAGGGAAACCTAACACTCATGTTTCTGACTCATTGACACTTAACTCATCAAAACGTTGTTTGGTAAGAGTTATCTGTGGCTAAAAAGCCTTTTCCACCTTCAAGGAAGTCATGTTTCACGGACACCCAACTACATCCAACATACTAGGCACAAGATGTCTTCCAATATTCAGCAAAGCTAAAGTGGATTCTAAAACTGGAAAGCCAATGACCTTTTAGAATAATTTGTAGTGGCCGCATTAATGGGGCAACTGCAAATGGACTGTGGCCTTGTTTGAACCAGTGACCTGTGGTACCCAATGGGGGATTATGTAAGAATAAAAACAGAAAGAGAAGAATATAAAAAGAACCATTGTTCTATGATATATTTGTCTGAATGACTACGTGAAATGCAGTCAGTTTTATTTTAATATCTAATTCAAATTTTAAAAAATAAATCAATAAAAGAACAAACATTTCTTAAAATTGCCTAAAAATGTACAGAGAAGAAGTATATTCTTTTTAAACTGAGAAGCTCAAGAACTATGTCAGATTCTTAATGTTCAGAATATTTTGATTTGACCCAAACAGCCATCTCCAAATGACAGAGGACACCTTGGTCCTGTTATATCTTAACTGAACTCCTAGATATCTCTGAGTTTTTTTCCATATTAAGACATTGATCTTCAAAATTTTTGGTTTAGGTTTCTTGTTCCTGCTTATAAGCCATTATAACTGGTGTAACAAAAACATAAAGAAGCATTACGTAACAAGATGTTTTTGTTTTTCTTTGAAAAGTTACAAATGGAGAAACATAATTTATTCTTTAGATTATAGCCATACAAATAATCCACATATCGCTTATTACATGTATCTTTTGAGAGGATGAGATACATCCTTGAAATGAAGAAAAATCGTTTTCCGAACAAGTTTTTGAAAGTTAGACATTGCCTGAAAAGGATCTCAGATCGTCTCTGCCTAGCCAGGCCAAAGTTCAGCTGTCTTGCCTAGAGGGCGCCTGTGGAGAGGAGAGTTTCACTCTCCTCTCCGATCCTACAAACTTCTCTGGAATTCCATTTGTCCCTGGTGCTTGTTTGAAGTGGAGACAGAATATAGGATTCTCTTTTTTTTTTAGTATCCCAGTGTCTACCAGCCCCAGGTACGTTTCTTGATATTCCTAACCCCCAATGCAGGGTCAGTATACAACTGGGGAGGTGGTGAAAGTGTTTGCCCTTAAATGTCAGCCATTCTCTGAAATCATTTTTCTTTGGTTCAAGTTTAGGAATTTGAGAAATCAGAATTGGACTTCTTTTGTTATCTGTACTCTGCTGTCATCACTTCCCTGAGGCAAAAAAAGGCTAGCTGCAGAGGCCAGATGCAGAGGTGGAGATGAAATCACTGAGGAGAAAAACATCATCTAAAAAATTTTTCCCATCACTAAAAATTTTTTGTCCATCTCCAACTGCTGGCATGTAAGGGTCATGAAAGTAGGGGCTTTGGCTTGTTTCCACAGGATTTTAAGCACCTAACACAGTGGAAACAAGCCTGACATAGAGAAGACAATCAATGCATTTGGAGAATGAATGAATACATAGTTGGCCAGGACCTAATTACATTTTTCAGCCTCCTCTTTCTCTGGACCAACACTAAGCTGCTAATGAAATAGTCATATATTATATTTTATCTAAATAATTTAGGTAGTCTCTTACTGACCAGATCTGTGGGATACCTCCTTTATTTTTTAATGGTTACTTATTATTTAAATGCCATTTTAGATTACTTTCTTTTACTTTTTAAGATTATTTTTAACATAGTAGTTTGAAAATATCCATCTTTATAAGTCCTGTTCTTTCTCTGTGAATGAAAATATCCATCTTTATAAGTCCTGTTCTTTCTATGTGAGTTGTACAACTGTGTGTGTGTGTACAACTCAGCAGTGATGGACTGAGAGCCTCCCTCTCTGTTCCGCCACCTTTCCCCCTCCAATCTCCACCTTCCCCCCACCAAAGTTGGAGAATTAACAAAACTCTTAAATTCATTCTGTTTATCCATTGGTCTACTGTTGGAAATTTGAGATTTTTGTGCCTTTCAGCTATTATGAATAGACTCCTATGAACATTCATGCATGAGTTTTTTTGTGGACAGATGTTTTCATTTCTCTTGGGCCTATACCCAGAACTCATGTTCTGTGTTACAGTTGCTGTTCCTGTAGTACACTGTGTAGTCTTTTCCAGCAGCATTAAAACTTTTGCCGTGGAAGAGTGTGTGTTTTCTTCTTGAAACCTTCCTCTCTTGTTCTGTTATTTCCCTTCATCTTTGGCCACACATTTTCTGTGTCTTCTGCTGGCATCTCTTCCTCTGTCTGCTTTTAAAAATGTGCTCCCCATGTTTTTCTCTGTCAAGATAATCTTCTCTGTTCTTCTAAACTCTAATGCACATTGAAGAATCACTGATCTTTTTTCTCTAGTTTCTCCCTCTTTGTCTAGACTGGAATTCCACGTGCTTACTGGGCATTTATCCTTGGGGTTTCTGCAAATAATATGTATTTAACTTGTTTACAGCTTAACTCATTAACCTCACCCTACCCTCCCACCTCCAAATGTTACTTCTCTTTTCTTTTTTTGTTCAAATAGGTAATTCATGCACATGTTAAAAATAAAATTCCATCAGTATAAAGTAATTCCTCAGAGGCAATTACTCTTTTCAGTTACTTGTGTATCCATCTGTTTTAGTTTGCAAGCTGCTGGGATGCAATATAACAGAACTGGATCAGCTTTTTAATGAGGGGATTTATTTAGTTAAAATTTTATAGGTCTTCAGTGGAAAGGTAGCTAGCTTTCATCTGAGGATCTCTGTTACATGGGGAAGCAAACAGTGACAGCTGCTGGCCTTCTCTCCTGGCTTCTGGGTTCCAACGGCTTTCCCCAGGGCGATTCCTTTCGGGATCTCCAAATATCTGGGCTGAGCTGCGTATTGAAATGAGGTATGCCGAGCTACTTGGGCTGTGCTGCTTTGAGCTCACATCTGACCTCTCTCTTTTAAGCCTCCAGCTAATTAAATTAACCGTCACTCTTAGCTGACTGCAGATGTAATCAGCCATGGATGAATTTCACATGCTAATGATTCAAGGCCACAGCAACAGAATGAGGCACCATCACCTAGCCAATCTGACACCTGGAACTATCACCCCATCCATAGGCATCCTATGCAAATAAAAGCATGAGTGGCTGTGTGTTGTCCATTATCGGCAAAATGATAACCTACTGTGCACACTATTCTGCATCTTGCTTGTACTGACTATATCTTGGAAAATCAGTCCATATCAATAAACACAGTTCTGACTCATAGCTTTTAATGAATATAATATATACACATTTATATGGGTATACATTATTTAACCTATTGCTGGCCATTGCAATTGTTTCTGATGTTTGTTACTATTAAAACTGCTGAAGTGAATGCTGAAATGCACACTGCGTGTTTATCTATAGATTAAATTTATAGAAGTAAAATTATGACATTAATGTGTAGGCGCATTTAAAATTTTAATGGGTATTGCTTAATTTAACTATAGTGCATACCCTCACCCTAGGCAATACATTATTTTTATCACTAGTTGTAGCTGCTTGTAAATCTGATTGGACAATACATCAATTACGTATGTAATTTTTATTTTCTCCTCTTGTGGGTGATTTTTAACGTTAGTTTAAAATAATTTTAAACTTTTGGGCATTGAAGTCTTATGAACAAAATTGACTTCATTTATGCAGAAAGAAAGAAAATTACTTTCATCACATCTGAATTTCTCACAGGGCAAAGTCTCCACCCATGCCAACCATCTGGGTGTGCCAGCTCTGCTAGAGAAACGTGCTTTGTGGATTCTTTCAGATATCTGCAGCAACAGAATTATCTCCTTCACTTTTCCTAGCCTCGGTTATATGGGTCAACAGCCTCTCAGTCTTCTTTGTTAGAAAGCTTGGAATTACCCTAGAATTTGTCCTTTACTTTCCACATCCAATTTTTCATCAAGTGTTGCTGATTTTATCTCAAAAATATTTCCTGGATTGGATCTGTCTCTATTTCCACTGCCTCTGTGACCTTCATCATGTCTCAAAACTATTGCAACAGCTATTTATTATTCTGCATTCCAAAAATCTTTCTCTTCTCAGTCTTGGGCCAGTTGTCTTTCCAAAATATAAATTTAATTTTCTTTCTCCTCTGTTTACAACCCTAGCTAGCTTCTTACTGACCACAGTATAAAGTTCCAGCAATTCACCATGACATTCAAGCCCAATTACTACCTGACTACACTTGCCTTCCCCATTAACACCCTGAGGTCCCACCACAGGGAGCTTCTCATTGTTTCTCATATGCATAATCTATTTTCATGACACCACGGCTGTGCATCCTCAGTGATGCCACAACTGTACAGTTTTCAATGGCTAATTGTTGGCACTGTCTTGCCCATTTACTTAAAAGCCACAATAACCGTACATCTGAAGTTTGTGGATTTAAAAAAAAAATTTTTATATTTCTTCAGGTAATAATAGACATTTGATTAAAGAAACAAACGTTATTAAGGGCTTAAATTAAATCAAATAAACAACTTTCTCCTAGGTCTGTTCCCTAGAGAGAACCACTTTTAACCCTTTTATGTTATTACTGCTATTTACCTCCACTTTTAAGTTATGTCATATAGTAGCTTTTTGTTTTGGACCACTTCCTTACTTGCACCATCGCAAAATAGCTGTATCAATTTTTTTTTTCATTAAATGAAGGTCTAAGACACCGTTATTATAATGTAAGTATTTAAGTTAACTTCAAAAATGTATTTATTACATTATATTTCTTGGAAAATTATTTTGTCTTTTATTGCTTTAATTTTTTATGTACCTAACATTAATTTTTTTAAACACTCCAAGAGGTCTGTCAAATGCTCAGCAAAGCATTTTTCAAATAATCACATCCATTTGATGATCTATCCCTCTCTCTTCTCTCCCCACCTCCTTCTCTTCCTCTTCCTTTTTCATCTTTGTTGTCTCCTCCTCTGTCCTCTTATTTTTCACTTAAGACTTCCCTCATCCACACCTTCATGCTTCCTGATTAACAAGTTTTAGCCTGAATCCTGAGTTTCAGTTATGAAAATAATTTGGAACTTCAAGCTATCTCGCCCCTGGTTTCATCTGCATTTTAATCTCAGTCCCCATTTACCTATGTTTCTTTGTTGTTGTTGTTTTATTCTCTCTCCCCCCTTCATGTTGGCAGACTTCTCACATGTCTTACAATCCTTAGCCATTTTGTTTCTATTTAAAGTGGAGGCACTGCAATGATGATGGGCAGCTCTGTATATGTGTGCTGAGCTGTTAAGCTAGTTTTCTCATGGTGACATCCTATGCTGGTTTGAAAGGATGTTTGTCCCCTAGAAAAGCCATGTTTTTATCCTAATCCCATTTTGTAAAGGCAGCCATTTCTTCTAATCCCTATTCAGTATTGTATGTTCAAAACTGTAATTAGATCATCTCCCTGGAGGTGTGATTTAATCAAAAGTGGTTGCTGGGTTGAATTAGCTGGAGACACATCTTCACCTATTTGGGTGGTCTTGATTAGTTTACTGGAATCCTATAAAAGATGACAACAAGAGAGAAAGCCAGGAGATTCAGAGAGAGCAGAGAACGCTGTAGCACCATGAAGCAGAGAGTCCACCAGCCAGCGCTTTGGAGATGAAGAAAAACGCCTCCCAGGGAGCTTCATGAAACAGGAAGCCAGGAGAGAAAGCTAGCAGATGACGCCGTGCTCACCATGTGCCTTTCTAGCTGAGAAAGAAACCCTGAACTTCATCAGCCTTCTTGAACCAAGGTATCTTTCCCTGGATGCCTTAGATTGGACATTCCTATAGACTTGTTTTAATTGGGACATTTTCTCAGCCTTAGAACTGTAAGCTAGCAACTTACTAAATTCCCTTTTTTAAAAGCCAGTCTGTTTCTAGTATATTGCATTCTGGCAGCTAGCAAATTAGAACACAACCTAATACCAGATTGTGTTTTGAGAACCAAATGTCTGGGGGTCACATGGCTGCTACATAGCACAAACCCATGTGCATTAGACTTCCAAATCAATGCTCTCATTTCACTTTATCATATTGCCTTTTATAAGTGGTAACATTATAAAATATTATATGTTTATAAGGTGAACATTTGCCTGATCAAATCATAACCACAATTATTTTGTAACCAGGTCAAATGCGGAGGCCATATTTTGAGTGTTTTACTTTGTGTCAGCTTTTCCAGGAATATCATCCACTGGCACTCAGGCTGGACCCTGCATCACTGTGAGGTTCACATTGATGATAAAGTGAAATAAGATATACAACTTGCTCAACTGTACATGGTGGCTCTGTTTATAGTACTTATCCCATGCTGTCTTTCATTTTAGATATTTGTGATGTTGGCTTAATCAACCTTTTTTCTTATAAATTCAGCTCAATAGCCATGTCTTGCAAATTATTGTATTACCCAATTTACAGTGATTACTGACAAATATATAATGACTTTACACTCCATTTGGAAACTTAGATGTTAGTAAAATTGAAACTAACAAACACACTCACAAATGTCCAAAGAGTTTCACCTGAAAAGTACTTTTCTATTAAATACATATAGCTCTTGCTTTGTTTTTTTTAAGTGTTAGGTGTTCTCTTCCCATATTTAAAACAGGGATAATATTACAAAGATGGTCTTATGGTCATGAGGACTGTAACATATTTAAGAATTATTATATGCTAGACATACAGTAAGAGTCTTTATATATTAAATTTTTTCACCTTCATATGGTAGGTAATTTTACAGATAAAGAAAATAAAGCTCAGGAGAGTAATAACTTATTTGTGTGGAAGCGTGGATTCCAATCCAATTTTGTGTGACTCTGAAATACTTGTTTTTATAAACAATTGCACAGTCAGATGGTTGCCGTTCTGCCATTCTGATGAGTGGCTGACCGCTGGGATTACTCAGTTACAGAGAAAGAGAAAATGCTTCTGCTATTGACCCACAAGATAGACTGCTTTTTGTATGCTTTATGGCGGGGGTCACATTTCATTCTTTTTCTGTGTGAGTATCCCATTATTGCAGCACCATTTGTTGATTTTGAGGGGTAGGGGCAAGGAGGAGGATTACATGGACAGGGAATCGAACCCGGGTCTCCTGTATGGCAGGTGAGAATTCTACCACCGATCTACCAATGCTCTCCTTTAGATAGGCTTTTGTGCTATTTTTTCACTCTGAGTCCAAAAAAAAATCTATCTAGGAAAGTTTCACAGGTATGTTATGCATTTTTTTAAAAAGAGGGAATTTCACTCAGGTGTTTTTCAAGGGATGCCATTTTAGTCTGACTATTTTTGAGCTAGACCATAAAAATTTCTAGGCAATTTAGCTGATTTAGAAAAATACAAAGCCACTTATACCAGCTTTTTTTTTCTCACTTGATAGATCAATTTAGACAAAGACTCTGTCTACTTTTTCCATCAGAATTCATTTTTAATCTGTTAAAAATGAGAATGTTTACAATAAAATAGTAGTAAAAAATTAATTATAAAATTGCCCCCCAATACTTTGAGCATAAGTATTGCTCTGAAGTCTAATCAAAAGCATCATCTATATAGAAAAATTTGGAAGATGTGTACAAAGTAAACAAATTACGTGTATATGGTGATATGTTGTTTTGAATTTGTGGTGTACCCCAGAAAAGCCATGTCCTTTAATCCTCATTCAATATGCTGGGTGGGAGCTCTTTGACTATCCATGGAGACGTGATCCACCCAATTGTGGGTAGAAATTTTTGATTAGATGTATCTCTACCCATTCAAGGTGGGGTTACTTAGTGGAGCCTTTTAAGAAGAAACCATTTTGGAAAAAGCTTTAGAGCCCACGCAGCCCGAGACCTGTGGAGACGAAGAAGGAAAATGCCCCCAGAGGAGCTTCATGAAACAAGAAGCCGGGAGAGAAAGCTAGCAGAGGTTACCACGTGCCCTTCCAACTGTGAGAGAAACCCTGAACTTCATTGGCCTTTCTTGAGTGAAGGTAACCTCTTATTGGTGCCTTAATTTGGGCACTTTCATAGCTTTGCCTTAATTTGGACCTTTTCATGGCCTTAGAACTGTAAACTTGCAACTCAATAAACTCCCCTTTTTAAAAGCTGTTCTGTTTCTGGTATAACACATTCTGGCAGCTTGCAAACTAGAACAGCTGACTTCAGCGTTTTTTAAATACATTCACATATTTTATCAACAACCTTGTCAATTGAACAGGTACCTTATTATCATCTTAATTTTACGAACAGATAAACACGGGCACAGAAAGACTAAGTTTTCAAAGATCACATAGCTTCAAAGTGGCAAAATTGGGAGTTTTAATTCACTTATTCTAACTCCATGAGGAACTTGCAAAGGTCACTTTTTACTACTTCCTAGCACATACTTAGTGCTCAATAAATATTTGTTAAGTAAGTTGTCTTAGCAGGCTATAAAATCAATTAACATTAATTTAATGATGTTTTGGGAGCTATGAAATTGGACAGGATGCTTGAGAAAGAATTTTAGTTAAATTACATTACTCAGTAAATAAGTATGGAAAGGTATATGTTCTGATTTGAAAGAGAAAGCTATTATGAAATAAAACAATTTAGATTCTCACGCAACAATTTTACACTGTGAGTTATATGATGGACTAATGAATTAAAAAATCACCTGACATCATTCTGGTGGCTAGTTTAACTTTTTGTTGTTG
This sequence comes from Tamandua tetradactyla, assembly GCF_023851605.1. NCBI lineage: Eukaryota > Metazoa > Chordata > Mammalia > Pilosa > Myrmecophagidae > Tamandua > Tamandua tetradactyla. The sequence continues at coordinate 118,906,540 of NC_135332.1, forward strand.
TTGTTACAAATTCCAAAACACTGTGTAAAGAAGCCAAAATGCTTCCCCCCACCAAAAAAAAAAAACTAGTCACAAAAAATGTCATTTAATAAGAAATTACTGCTCTTATTAAGCTTAAGATATAAAACAGCAAGCAATTGAGAACGGTTTCAATTAGAAATGTTTTCAAGTCTTTTTTTTAAAAAAAAGCACTTTTGAATGTTGCATAAGGGAGAAAGGAATCATAGATGCATAGGTAGTTACATAACGTAGAAAGAAAAAAGACAGTTTCCCTGTTTAGACCTGATTTCCCTATACTTAAACACAGATTATTAACCACAGAGATTTAGAAAGTGAACTAAGACACAGATATAGAACACACATCAAAAAAACTTGAAAAAATATCCAAAATATTTTGTAAATATTTTTAGCAAATTTAGGCTCTTAATTTGAATATGTATCGTGTTCTAATTTGCTAGCTTCCGGAATGCAATATACCAGAAACAGAATGGCTTTTAAAAAGGGGAACTTCGTAAGTTGCTAGTTTACAGTTTTAAGGCTGATACAATGTCCCAATTAAAGCAAGTCTATAAAAATGTCCAAATTAAGGCACTAACAAGAGGTTACCTTCATTCAAGAAGGGCCGATGAAAATAAGGGTTTCTCTCTTAACTGGAGAGGTACAAGGTGAGCATCGCAGTGTCTGTCAGCTATCTCTCAAGGCTTCTTGTTTCACGAAGCTCTCCCAGGGGCATTCTCTTTCTTCATTTCCAAAGGTTGCTGGCTGGTAGACTCTCCTCATGGCCCTCCTCATTCTGAAGCTTTCTCCAAAATGCTTCCTCTTTTAAAGGATTCCAGTAAACCAATCAGGACCCACATGGAATGGATCGAGTCACAACTCCATGGAAGCCATCTAATCAAGTTACCACCATTGGGCGAGTCACATCTCCATGGGACCAATCAAAAGCTCTCAGCCAGCAATATTGAATGAGGATTAACAGACATGGCTTTTCTGGGGTCCCCACAGACTCAAACTGGCAACACGGCTTAGAAGGAGAATTGTTTTAGTTCTTTAGATAAAGTCAGCCAAATGCCCTTGGCAGGTCACATTTCACAAATCTAAAACTAGGCTTTAAATGCAGAACCCACAGTTCTTAGTCTGCAACTTGCAATTGCCATAAACATTGTATGCCACTTTGAAAAACAGAGGCATAATTTTAACTGTCTTCTGTTCTTTTGCTGATCCTTTTTTCTCGGATGTCCAGAAATGTCTCTTACCATTTCTGAAACCTTTACTCTATTCTGAATCATTTCCCTGGAAATGTCACCTTCTCAGAAACATTTACTCTAAGGACCAATGATCGTTTGCCTCTGCAATGAAAACTGGAAGTCCTTCTTTCAAAGAGCTGTATTTTCTTACCACCTATAAGTGGCAAGTAGTCCCGGGCATATTTTACACAGATAGTTACTTGCACCAACATTTCCCCTATCTTCAAGACACCTACTAACACCTCCACTTATGACAGGTGACTTTATCTCCTATTTTCTTCTGTACTTCTGCTTTTACTCTTTTTTACTCTATCTTTTTAATCCCCTATTTCTAAAGATATGGTCCTTCTCCCTGCAAGGTGATCTTCTCCCTCTGGTCTCTTAATTCTCTCTCCTCCTGATTGGGTCTTTGATCCACAAAGTGTAATTCCTCTTGTTTTCATTTCTTTTTATGTAGTGGTATTTTTCCCTTTGTTCATACTTGGAAGTCCCTAATCCTTACAACCTGCTGACACATCAGGGTACTATATGCTTTCCTTCCTTTTACAAGAAATTATTGAGTAAGTCATCTACATAGATTCCAAGCTCACTTTCACTTTTCAGTCACAAATTAATCCTTTGAAATACAATTTCCTCCACTCTGTATCTTTCGCAGAAACTGTATTATCACATATCTCTATCAGTCTCCCAGACATCAAAAGCAAAAAACCCTTTTTGTCAACCCTAACCCTTCCCAACATCTCAGAAGTACTTGAAATTGCCATCTAGAGTTCTTTGTTTAAACTTTTTCCCTAATATTTTTTATCCCTTAATTTTTATTGGTTCTATAATCTTTAAACTCCAGGACTGATATCTGTGTCTGGAAACATACCCCAGGTTTCTGTTTTTAGCATTTTTTTTTGTTGTCTCTATTGACTTTTTTTGGGTTTCTTAAACACTCCCAAGGTTTTAATCTAAGTCGACTGGTCTCTTTTCCATGTTTTTCATTAGTTTGGGCTTCTTTTTGGTTCCTTTATTTTTCCAAGCTGTGATATCTTCACCACTTATTGCTATTTATCAAAATCTTACCCGGGCTTCCAGACATTCCTACTTGCTCCCTCACTTAGGAAGTCTTTCTTCATCTCCACCACACTTTGTGCTCTCTCTCTCTGAGTTCCCAGAGCTCTTTGCCACACCTAATTTAGCTTCTCCAGTTGACATTATAATCACTTTTATATTCATCATTTTGCCTCAAATGAAATAATAAGCTCCAGAGAGTCAAAAAGAAGACATGCCTAATTGGACTCCATATACATTGAAGTGAAACAAGTTTACTCAAAATAGGAAAATGCAGAAAGTTTAAAAATTGCCAGGCTGTCTCTTGGAAAGCTAAGTTAATATAATGTGATAGTTCCTGAGCTTCATGAGTCAAACAAAATTAACAAAGTTACAGAGTAGGTATTCAGATTTCCTAATTCAAAGATGAATTCTTCAGGAAAGGGTTTTTATACCTCTTTTAGTCTAAGTTGAGAGAGGTTAGGGTTATTTTCTTAGAAGAAGTGACCACTTATTACTAACTATTGGAGACAAAAAAAAATCTGTTTAATTTAATTTGAGTGGAGTGTCAATTAGCCATGGCCAAAGAACAGGGCTTTAGGTGATGAAAACAAACTGGGCCATAAAAATTTGGTCAGAGAGAAAGAGTTCCTACCATATATTCAGTCACTAAGTAGCTGGCCCCATGTGTCACATTTAAGACACATTATTTCATTTAGTCTGTAAAATCCTGGGAGACAAGATTTTGGAACAAATAACTTTACTCATAAGGGCTCTAAATTATCATTATTGCATGTTTTAGTTATTTAGTTATCCAACTATAAAGATTAAAATTCTATATTATTCTCCTAGATAGAACACCCTATGGCATATCTGGGAATGGAACCAGGAAACTTTGAGCATTTGTAGCGCTCAGGATGCAGAGAACTATTATTAGCACAGGAGCATGAAACTTAAAGAGGGACTGGGGAACTTAGCAGGAACTTTTAGAGGGAAAGGAGTCTTAGAAAAGAAAAAGACAGTCTTCCAGTTATCCTGGATAATAAAGAGAGAATGAGGCTAACTCAGGGCTCTTGAAACTGTGCACCCAACCCGTCTCACCTACCACCCCATCCTCTTACACCAGTGCTGTGGCTACAAGCAGGAAGGGCAAAGGAAACCTGGCTGCTGTCACTGAACGTAGCTCAGAAAGGCTTTTCTTTGCACTTGGGTAGAATTAATATTAAGTATCATCCACCCAAAGAATCATTCCTCAAAGTATTTTCCATTGAGTAAAAAGCATTCCAAGACCAAATGATTCAGGGGAACGAGCCACAAATTACCTGCCCCTTTGAGCAGGTACACCACCATTTAAAACCTGAGAAACTCTGCAGCCAAGTCTTGTTTAACTTTGATTACTTCCGTTTCTCCAAACTTATTTCACCATGGAATCCTTTTTTTATAGGAGCTTTTCTTAATATTCTAATAACTTGGGAAATACTGTCTAAAGGATATGCATCAAACAAGCCAGACTGCAGCTAGAAATACAGTAAAAGCGAGATGCCCAGGGAATAAGAGAGAATTCTTGGAGCATTGACTGCAGGGGTGCCTACCAGTTTGATACAGAATGACTTGGCTCCAGAGGAACCAGGAAGGAAAATTTCTTCATCCCCTGAGGTTGCCTAGGAAGCTAAATGGAGAAAGACTGCCAGCTACAACCTGGAACCAGCTATAAGAATCCCAGAGGTAGTTTTTGAGAAGGTCTGCGATTCACACCAAGTCCTTAAGCTACTTAGATTTGTTGGTCTCAATATCCTTGAGCTTCAACCAAGCCAAGTAAGTGAATAAATGAGAGCTGCAGCTCTAGCATCACCTAAGAAGCCGTGGCTACCTTTAAATTATTTGGGGTTAGTAATTCTGTGCTCTATAAGCCAGTGTTTTTTGTTATTGTTATCATTAGTTGCAGTAAAATATAGATAACATAAAATTTGCCATCTTAACCATTTTGAAGTATGCGAATCGGTGGCATTAATAACATTCCCAATATTTACAACCAGCACCACTGTCTGTTTCCAAAATTTTTCATGACTCCAAACAGAAACTCTCTACCCATTAAGTGATGACTCCTTCTGTGAAGCAAGTTGTTAAAACATTGTGTTGTGGGAACACAGGTTCAGGGCGCAGCAGAACCTTTCAACAAATAATCCCTTTATTGTACATAATAATGAGTCCAGAAAGGTCAAATCACCTTATCACTTACAAAGCACAAAAAGTCCAAAAGGGCAGGGGAAGAAGTCCCATTCTGGCCGGTCTCCGAGGTGGCTGAACATTGTTCCAGGTCAGGGTTGATAGACGGCAGCTCCTTACACCCCACTTGGATGTAAGACCAATCTATACTGTTTGAGTATGGCTTTTTGAGGAGGGCCCTGCCACTGAGAATTCCTGATCTGACAAGTATTTGGGGCTGCTTGTTCCTATCTAGGTTTAAGGTCTTGAGGAGCTTTTTCATTGGACTTAGCATCTCCCCCAGGTGCTGGGCACATGATAGAAAAGGACATGGGGGTAGCGGAAGGTCTGAGGATGGTTGCTTAACAAGTGTCCATGCCTTCCCTAACACTTTGCCCTCTACCTTTCGTAACTTTAACATATTTTGGTTTTTATGAATTTGGTTATGCTACATATTTCATAGATGTGAAATCATACAATAGTTGTGTGATTTTGTGTCTGGTTTATTTCACATTGTTTAATGTTAATTAAACATTAGCATAATGTTTTCAAACATATGATCCAGCAGTTCTACTCCTAGAAATATGCCAAGAAGAACTGAAATCAGACACTCAAACTGATGCTTGTAAGTCAGCATGCTTTTATGTTTTGTATTTTCCTTATTTCAGTTTGCTTTCCTCACTGATTTCATTAGAGAAAAATGTTTGACAACCACCAGTCTGCCTGATAATAGAAGGGATATACATTGTAAACTGATTCTAGAAATGTTAAAAGTACATGACGGTGTTGGAAGCGGCCATGCCAATTTGCTCCTCTGCAAACCGGTAGAACCCTGGGATATGCTTTAGGTAAATCCCTCAGGTCTGAATTACTGGGAAAAGTTACATGTCTTCTTCCCTGGGGCTTGGTTGACTTTATGTTTCTTTCTAGTTGGTGGGCAAAGCACATTCTCATGTCCTCAGTTAAACAGTATACAGCCATGGAACATTATTTTGCATCCTTTTTGTAACTCAAAGCTTACTACTTCATTCCTCATGTTATATCCTAAGGAATGATTTCCTAACAAGGAATATGTATTTTTAGTGTTAATCACACATTTCTGGACCACATGCATTTAAACAAGACTAAAATAGAGGAACATCTTTATTACTTGGTCAGTAGACATCATGCAGCTTTAAAACATGCTCATACTTTTGGGGGAAAGAACTAAAAAATGGAACTCCTTTTTAAGTATAAATAAAACTCTTGGAAAAATCATTCAACATAAGAAAAATGTGAAAAAAATAAAAAGCCCACATAACCCTCAATTTAAAACATTCCAGGTTGATTTCCAATATAGAATTTGTGTTCCTATCTTTATTTAGAAGCATTACGGTTGTTTTTTTCCATTTACTGTCCTCATAATTTGGTAGTTAACCTTCTTGTTTTTTAAAAAGAAGTTCTGCCAAAATATGCTGAGCAAGTTGTTTGTTTCTAAGCCTGAGAAATCAAAAGTAGCAAGTAAACTTTATGATGATGACATTTTAATTATGAGTGCATTTATGTATTTTTTCTTTTGATCTCTGAATGGCTTTATGATTCTGAAGTTTAAATTTGTGAGCTTGGGGGATAATAATCATGTAACTAAAGGGTAATGCTAGACCAGTTTTATGTAAAAATAGTTACATAAATAAAGTTATCCCTCAATTTTTCAAAATAATATTAACAATTAACATTTATGTCGTGTCAAGGCTTTCTCGTTTATAATTTCTTCTGACTGACAAATAGCATGTGACCCGTCCAGGTTAAATATTGCTCTTCACTGCCCCCTGTCCTCTGCCCTGTTTGGTTTGTTTGTTTGCTTGTTTATTTGTTTTTATAAATAAGGAAACTTATGATTAAAGATGGAAAATGACCTCTCCAGAGTCATACAAGTAGAGGGGGTTGATACAGTTCTAAAACTCAAAAATGCATCCCTCTTTCTACGACGCTGGGCTCCTTCTCAGTATATAAACAGTGTAATCTGGGCATGAAAAGAATAAAGTGAAAAATGTACCTGCTCTTCCCTAAGCTGGTTGTAACCATCAGGAACCTTCCGAATGGATGACAGGAAGGCAACGAACAGCCCTTTGTGATAAGATGGAAAAGTGAGTAAGATGGAGTTATGCAACACGGACGCCGCTTTCCCCGCCCACCTCGTGGCTATGAAAGCCTGCTGAGTAATCACCCTGCACCCGGCTGGAGGCTGCACACCCAGGATAGAAAGATGCAGTGATGTGATCTGGGTGTCGAGGTGAATCAGGTCTGGTGTGAATACGATCCACATATAAACAAGTATATGCAAGAACATGTAAGTGCTGTAGGGTGTGAGAATTGTATGGACAGTAGTAGCAACGTATCCAGATTTTGCGAAGCGGGAAGCTTACACAGTTTGATGTGTGTAGTATAGGGAAAAGGGAACTTTAAGATGAGAGAAGCTACAAATATAAATCAGGTAAAGGGTCTTGGAAGGGGCCTGTGCTGTGCATGGGTGAGTCCCTGAAACAAGATTCTTGAGCTTCTCAGGAGGAAGACAGTGGAGGTCTCCAGAGTGGCAAGGAATGTGCCAACTTGGAAAAGACCTGGTGGCAGCAAAGCTCAGTGGCTCTCAAGCAGCAGAGAAACACAAGAAGTGAAAAGAAAGCAGGTTGGTTCTTTCTAATACCTCAGTGACACTGTAAATCCCTGAAGTACTTTTCTGTTATAGAAATTATTCCACAATGTATTCAAAATAAAGCGGTTAAACCTGAGCAACTCTAACCATTTTCGGTTGTTTTTAAAAACTTTAGTCACCATATTGCAAAACATATTAGAAAAATTGACATCTTCAGGAAAGCTTTGTTTTAAAATATCAATTTAGAATAATTGCGGGTAGAAATGCAAATGTCCTGCTGTACATAACCAAGATCTGTTTCAAGATGGAATGGATGCAGCACAAATAGATGCAAACTGTAGTGTTAGGTGAGCAAACAACGCTGACCCTATGACATTAATTCAAAAGTGGGACCTGATAGAACAAAGGGTGCCAGTGTTTCCAAATACGAACCCTAGTTAAGGATTCATTAACTCATTTATATATTAAACACATATTCATGGAGTATTTGCTATGTAGCAGGCACTGTTAAATGTGCTGGAGAAACAACATGGAAGGAAAAGAAAAGAAATGCTTGATTTCATGAAGTGTACCTTGTGGAGAGAAGCTGTCCAAGAAAACCAAAAACAAACAAATAAAAAATACTATGTCAAAAAGTAATGAGGCTTTGGAGAAAAAGAAGAAATGGAGGTGGGGCGTATAGGTGTGCTGGGAAGGTGAGTGTGGCCATTTTAAAGGAGGCAGTTGAAGGAGTAGACAGAGGCCTCTTGAAGGTCTTCCCAAATTCTAGGTAGCCTGTGATCTTTCTCAAGGTCAATTCTTTCTCATTTCCTATTTCCCCAAGATCCTATTCTCACTTGTGTCTTATTGTGCCCCACTCTCTGCCCTATTTTCTCTTTCCCAGGTCAGTTGTGGTTCACAGTTGTCATTAAGTTTAATTTCCCCAGATGACATTCATAGAAGGAATTTTTGTGTGCAGGAACCTCTACTAAATTTCAAGGCAGTAAGGTCACCTTGTGTCACTTCATAGCTCTTCAGTTATACCCGCCCCTAAGAATTTCTCTTTATTGACACTTGTCTACACAACTCTGTGCCCTGACCCCCGCCTCTTTAGCTGAGCACCCTGTTCTTAATCCCTCCTCTTTAGCCCACACCCACCTCCTTTCTTCTCTGCTCTCCTTCACTCTAAAATTCTTGTTTATTTTGTGTGTTTGGCAGACAAGTTTAGCTTTTTCTTTGCTTTACTCTCAATGACCACTTGAGTGCTTCATTTTCTTGTATCTGTAGCTGGATGAAAGGTCATCTGGAAAGAAACTCTATACTCCCTTTCTTCCTCTCTGTTTTAGATTTTAAAGCTCACTTCCTCCCTTCTATAATTACTGTAACTCTTCAAAACAAGAATTATTATCTTTGTTTTACAGAGGAGAAAGCTAAAGCTTAAAGAAGTTACATATTTGGCCAAAAGCCACACAGTAAGTTCTCAGTAGATCTTTTCCAGGTTTCATTTCCTATGTGAACCCTATGGCGCCATTTAGCAAAGCTATAGCCAAGCGAAACAGAAAATCCCTCTTAGGACACAGGAAGAAAAGATGCTAGCTTATTATTGTGCAGCTGGACTCTTCGAACACTCATGGATGGCATAAAGAAAATGTACTCATTTTAAGGAAGTGAAGTTAAAATAATAAAGATGAAAGGTATTTATCCATGAAATGATAGGTTCTTTAAATTAGGATCTTGTAAGGTGCAGAAATCACAAGGGATCTGTGATGTAATCCAAGACCATAAAAGCAGAAATCTGGCGAATTGTGTGAACATTAACCTTCCTCACATCTGGGAATTATATATTAAATTAGAACATGGAAGTTGGGGTAAAGCGTGAGAAGTTATATTCAGGTTCAAATGCAAGGAATACTATATTATATGGCAATTAATAACTTAATTGCTTCATGAGTCCAAAGAGTGCAATGGGCTTTCACAGTAGTTTTTTTGTTTTTTTGTACTGTAGTTCTATGGACTTAAAATTTTTTTTTCTTTTACCATATATACAATCTAATGTTCCCCAGACACCACCACCCCTTTTTTCTTTCATATGCTGTATGGCTGGGGTCACATTTCATTCTTTTTTTCCATGTGAGTATCCCATTATTGCACCAAATGTTGAATTTGTTTGTTTTTGTTTTTATTTTATGGGAAGCGCATGGGCCAGGAATTGAACCCAGGTCTCCCACGTGGCAGGCAAGATTCCTATCACTGAACTACCCTTGTACCCCCTAACATTTTCCCTTTTAATCACAATCAGATATATATTTCAGAGTTGTTCATTGCATTCACAATGGTGTGCCATCATCACCACCACCCATCACTAAAACATTTCCATCATTCCAAACGGGAACCCTGTAATTTTAAGCCTTAACCACCCATCCCTACTCCCGCCCTGTCCCCTGGTTGCAGCAGTTTTTAAACCTTTAAAATGGTTTGATTATGGTTTGGCATTGTGAAGGGCAACTCGATTCTTCCTCAAAATCTTCCCCAAATGAATCTACTGATCTGACCAGTAATTCTTATATTTTTATATAAAATAATCGGATGCTAAATGTTCTTTTTCCTCACAAGTTAAATCTTCTACTTTAATAGAATATTTCAACATAGAAGAAAAAAGTTTGTGTGAATGGTTAATGTAGGAAGAAGTCTTTAATAGATTTTATATAGCAATTGATGTTTGTATAACAAATGATTTGTGAGCACTAAGTCATTATTTTGAACATAATTCACAGATAAAGGTGAGCGGGGATTTCTAGTATACGAGAATTTATCAGTGTATCCTTAGGGAATAAAATCCTTGTGGGTTTTCCTGTGCCAACAATTAAGCCAGGGTATGCATTGAAGTCAATGACATATCACCAACTTGAAATACCATTTCTCTAAGATCAGTGATTCTATTAGTTTTGTGTTGATGAGTAACAAGTCATCGCAAACTTAGTACTTAAAATGGTTCAGATTTCTTATCCTAGAGTTTCTGTGGGTGAGGTGTGTGGCATGGTTTAGCTGGGTGCTCTCCTTCAGGGTCTCCAACAGGTGTAGTCAAGTAGTCAGCCACGGCGGGGTCTCATGATGGCTTACCTTGGGAAAGATCCACTTGTAAGGTTAGGTGTCCACTGGCTGGATTCAGTTTCTTGTTGCCTGTTGGCTGGAGGTTGCCCTCAGTTCTTTACCACATGGCCCTCTCCAAAGGGCAGCTCAACTTCATCAAATCCAGCAAGAGAGAGAGCCTGCTAGCAGAACAGAAGTTACTATCTTACTGGGAGAGTACTAGAAGTTACCAGGTAACCAGTCACAGAAGTGGCATGTGTTAGAAGCAAGTCAGAAGACCTGTGTGCACTCAAAGACAGGGTATTACAAAAAGTGGAAGCAACAGGAAGCCGGGGTTATCAGGGAACTTCTTGAGTCTAGTCACCACCGTGACAATAAAAGATAGAACTCATTCCATGACAGTTATGAGAGGAAAGGCATTTTACACTCTTTCTACTGTTTTACAACGGCCAAATAAATTTAATTTATCAAAATAAATAAAGTGGTGATGTGAAGGCAGCAAATAGAATATGACCATGTCATAGATCCCTGATAACTGTTGTTTGCTTCATCATCTTTATCTGATGTCATTCTGAAATTTTAGAGATTATCTATTAACTCTAGTCTACAACTTCATTTACCTCTTTCTTTATTCTGTTTATTAGCTTTTTGTGGCTATTGGTATTGCATTTCTAGGAAGTAATTCTCTTTCTGTGTCTTATTTTCTTTGTCCTATCACCATTATAAATTTTTTTAAATCCATTTCCTACCTCACAGAAATATTAAAAATAAAGAGATTGTATATGAAATTAAGCTCAAAGGAAGAAATATTATATCAACACTAAGATCTTCTAGAATTTCACAAAGTTATAAAATTACTAGGAATACATACTGGATGTTGCTTACCTATGTATAGTTTAGTAAAACGAAGATTGACCTTTAGAGATGATATTTGAGAGGAAAAATACAAATGACCCACTGTGTGATCAGCAGAAAAGAGCGTGCCGCCAGGAGCTTATGCCCTCACATTCACCACCCCCGCAGGGGACAACCAGGCCTGAAGACCTTTGTGCCCTGCCTTTGGTCATTCTGGGGACAAACTCCATTAACCTCTTTGCCTGCAGCATGATGTTGGATTGTGAGTCCTGAACGTCTGACTTGTCCCCAGTAAGGAGTTTCGCTATGTCAACATTGCAATTAGCATCCGCATGGAAGGTGCCTGTTGTTGTTGGCTCCATTGCCTCTGTGATCCTGACAAGCCATTTGATTGAAGAGTAGTGTTGATGGAGTGTATAGCAGCTTGTGGCTTTCTTTGAAAGGATATATTAAAGCTGGATCCAGATTACAAATGTTTAACCTGGCAAATAGCACTATGACCTCTAAAGCAAATATTGTGTCATTAATATAGCGGAGTCCACAGATGGGAATGGTAGCATTAAATGTGCTGTCTGTGAACATTTCAAATTATATTTGAGGTCCTTAATTAACCCCATTAGGCTTACAGAGAGAAACATCCACTCAATCGGTCTACAAGAACAATTAAATAGAGTTGGCTATTTTTATATATTACAAATCCCCTAGATTCTGTGACTCAAAATTAGATTTAATGTTAATTTAAATGTATGTGTCTTTTTCCCCCCAGGGGTCTATTTTTAACATGTGAGAACAAAATGGAACTAAGAATGATTAAATACATCATTGAATCATATTGTGGATTTAGAGTTGGACGTTACCTTTGAGTTCATTAATGCCAAACCCCTCAATTTACAGATGAGGGAACCGAGACCCTAAGTGTTAAGTAACCAAGATTCACATTGAAATGATGGATAACAATTGCATTATTAAGCTCAATAATCTATGTATATATTAAGATCTGTTTTTACCAAGGACTTTTGAACCATTGGATCAGGACTTTCTTTCCAGCAATGCATTTAAGCTGATGGTTGTTATTTTAACTCGGTGTTACTTTAAATTATACTACAGACATTGGTGTTTATGGCAGCAGTGTTTGCAGTTGGCAATGGATCGAGGTAGCCTAAGGGTACAAAGACTGAGGAATGGAAAGGGGAACTGTGGTGTTCCCAACGAACTACTGAGTGGATGCAAGAAGGAATGAAGTTGTGAGGCAGGCAACTAGGTGGATGAGCTTAAGGACAGTATGTTGAACGAAATGTTAGAAACAAAAAGAAAAATATTGTCATGCCTCACTCATATGGACTAACTATAATATACAAACTCAGAGATTGAAGTCAAAAGCCTAGGTTATCAAGTTGGGGCCTATTGTAAGCTCTTAAAGAGTTCATATTCATTCTGGAGTTGTAACTACTTCTAAATTCTGAGATACTGAGTTATTTGTATATAACCTGGTCATTCCTTAGAGCTCTGAAGCTATGAAAGTTAGCATTACCCCATATAGTAACAGTTTAAAAAGTTGAAAAAGTGATCAGACTTTGACTAGAGATATGAATGAAGCTGATCTGGATAGGACTAAGGTAAATCAGAAAACAGGTAAAGGATGATATAATCCATATTTTAAAACTTCAAATTCTAATTGAGACCAAAGGGAAAGATGTTTATCTGGTACAAAAATTTATATTTTGGGTGATGCATTATCTAATATAACTTGATGGTCAGTTTATTTGAACACCATCATTACGTGGAATCTTGAATAAGACAGGAGATTTTGTTGGTTTGTACAGGTTACTTGATGCCTGATACATCAGTGAATAAAGATGAATAAAGACAGTGAATAAAGAAGTATTTGCAAAGTCCCCTTGGGGGACTGGGGAGAAAGGAGGAAATATTCAACTTTCCCATCTGGGGAATTCCTGATATTCTAGCAAGCAGTGGGAACAAACAAATCAATAGGCTGAGCCCTTGATCTTAGGGTTCACCCCTGTGAAATTTAGTCCTGCAAGGAGAAACTACGCCTACTTGTAATTATGTCTGAGTCACTTCCAGAAAACAGTTTTTGTTGCTCAGATGTTGCCAAGAAGCCAACTTGGCAAGGGAATTCACAGCCCTCCCTGGCTATGTGGGACATGACTCCCACGAGTGTAAATCTCCTCGGCAACATGGGATAGAAACCCCAGGATGAGTCACTACCAGGCATCATGGGATTGAGAAAGCCTTCCTGACCAAAAGGGGGAAGAGAGAAATGAGACAAAATAAAATTTTAGTTCCTGAGAGATTTCAGAGTCAGGAGGTTATCCTGGAGGTTATTCTTATGCATTATATAGATATCCCCTTTTAGTTTCTAATGTATTGGTGTGGTTAGAGGGAAGTAATAAAACTGTTGAGCTGTTTTCCAATAGCCTTTATTCTTGAAGATGATTGTATAACTATAGAGCTTTTACAATGTGTCTATGTGATTGTGAAAACCTTGTATTTGATGCTCCTTTTATCTAGGGTAAGGACAGATGAGTAAAAAAAATAAGTATAAAAAATAAGTAATGGGGGATAAGGGGTAAAAAAAAAGTTGGGTAGATTGAAATACTAGTGGTCAATGAGAGGGAAAGATAAGGGATATTAGTTTTTTCTTTTTATTTCTTTTTCTGGAGTGATGCATATGTTCTAAAAATGATCATGATGATGAATATACAACTATGTGATAGATTGATTGTATACTACCGATGAACTGTATGGGTGTGATGATTTCTCAGTAAAAATGGTTTTTTACAAAGAGAGAGAAACACACATGCAAAAATTGTACTGCAGAAATAATTTACTATTCTTATGAATACAAGGGATATGAATACAGGGGTGCAAGTTCTAATAGCCTGTAGATGTCTACATATCTTTGTTTTTCATTGCCTTTCCTATCTGAGAATGACATGTTAGCTTAGATTATGGTCTCTCTGCTGTTCAAAAGTGCTTTCCTCACCAGGATAAAGAATGTTAAGAAAGTCTATTGGTTTGGGGTAGTATTCATATATTTGAATAATCTGGCATTACTTATTGCTGTGACTTTTTATCTCCTGGACTATTGAAACTTGGCCTGCCCTGTGCCTGATCTCCAGCTGTGGTTTCCTAGTAATCCTCATCTATTCCCACCGTGTGAAGTTGTGCTTCACTGTTTCTTTAGACACTTCTCTCTGCCAACCCATCTTCTTTATGTTTGATGAGCCACTTTATTTTCCTGCGATCCATTATTCATAAATGCCCATGTCAACAGAATTTTGTTGCAGTGGCCTTTGCTTCAGTGCATAAAATATATTGCAGCTTAAATTTCCCTCAGCATCATTCATTCTTCCATCCATTCTGAAAACATTAATGAGACCCTAGTCCTTCTTGATCAAAGCATACCTAGGTTTAAATACCAGATAATGTGTGTCATGAGTGAGGATGGAAAAAAGACCACCGATGGTTTTCTAGTGCACACATAAAAAAGATTCAACAATTCCTGACTCCTTCTCCATGTTATCTCAACATCTGAATTTCACAGCACTTCATCTGTTTTTCGAATCAATTTTAACAACAGTCATGTCAACTTATTACTTTAAATATTGTTGAAAATCAGTACTTGGGGGAATGTATTCCAGAAGAGAAAGTGTTCTTTCAGCTTCTCCCATGCTCTCTCTCTCTCTCTCTCTCTCTCTCTCTCAATATCTGCTTCTCATTATCTGTATGTAGCAAAACCCACAAAAACTTAGAAAAGAAACAGAAAACAACAACAAAAAGGAAAGTGTCTAACCACACGGAATTATTCAAGTAGTAGTGACAGACAATTTGACAAAGACACTACAAAAACAAACGTAGCAAAGATTGCTAAAGGAGAATGTGGGAGGACCATCTCAAATGGATTGGGTAAACACAGTGTTGAAAAGTAGAATTTCACCTCATGAAGAAATTGGGAGGGACTTTCCTTGTATATAGAGTAGCATGTGCAAAAGTATGGAGTCATGACAAAGCCTGACTCATGAATTCTGAGCAGGTCGGCAAAGTGAAAAATCATGATATTATGGATGAGTGGGAGAAGTGTAGGCTGAAAAGGTGGGAAATCACCAGAACGGCCTGGTGGGCAACACTAAGCAATTTGGATTATGTCCTGAAAGCAAAGGAAAACCACTGAAAGATTTTTCATATTATTTTCGGATTATATGCACTCTAATATATAAAGTATTTATTGCAGAAAAGTTGAAGCATATAGAAAACTATAAAAAGAGAAAAATCACTCATTATACTGCATCCAGAGAAAAATCTTTTTTTTCTTAGTAATAACAAAATATTTATTGAGTATTTACTAAGAGCCAAGTGTTATTCTCAGCTCTCTGACATGAATTATTCCAGATGGTCCTCACAAGGATGAAATGAAGTACATAACATTATCTCCATTTGACTGATATTGAACTCGAGGTTAACAGAAATTAAGTTATCTGTGCAAATTGACACAGCTATTGAAGCAGACTGACTCCAGAATCCATGCTCTGAACCACAGTCCCATGCTGCCTCTTAGGAATGTCAAATGCCAAGATGGCAATACTCCCCAAAGTGACCTACAGATTCAAGTCCTCATCAGAATTCCAGCTGACTTCATTGTAGAAATTGACAAGCTGATTCTAAAGCTAATATCAAACTGCAAAAAGAACAACAATGTTGGAGGACACACATTCCCCAATTACCACAAAACTACGATACAGGGTGGTACTGGAATAGGGATCGATGTATAGACCAATGGAATAGAATTGAGAATCCAGAAATAAATCCATAATCTGTGGTCAAATGATTTTCAACAAAAGTGTCAACACCTTCTGTCTTAGTTTCCCCTGGGCTGCTGAAACAGAGTACTACAAGCTAAGTGGCTTAAAATAACAGAAATTTATTGTCTCACAGCTCTGGGGGCTAAGAGTCTGAAATCAAGGTGCTGTCAGCTCAAGGCATCCTCCGAAGTTTGTGGGAAAAAATTCTGTTGCATGCTTGTGTTGTGGCATCATCTGGCAGTGGCTTGCTGGAAATCCGTGGCATTCTCTGCCTCATTTGCCACATGGTGCTCTCCCCTCTGCCAGTCTATTCTGTGTCCAATTCCCTGCTTCTTATAAGGACACCAGTCATAATGAGTTAGGGCCCATCCTAATCCAGTTTGGCTTCACTTTAATAACATCTCCAAAGACCCTATTTTGAAATAAGGTCACATCTGTAGGACCAAGGGCTGGAGCCTGAACATATCTTGAGAGGAACACAATTCAATCCATAAAAGTCCATCCTCTCTCTCCCAAAACTTCATGTCCTTCCTCTGTGCAGAATGCATTTCCCTTATCTCCATATCCTATCGCATTAACAACTCTAATTCGAAAATCTCGCCTTCTAAATCATCTAGATCAGGTATAGATGAAAGTCTTGGAATGATCCATCCCAGCTTAAATTCCTCTCCATCTATGGACCTTTGAAACTATAAAACAACTTGTGTGCTTCCAATGTACAATGGTGGGAAAGGCATATGATAGACATTCTCATTCCAAAAGGGAGAAACTGGAAGGAAAAAAAAAGGGGTCATGAGTCCCAAGCAAGTCTGAAACCCAGCAGGGTAAATTTTATTAGACTTCAGGACTTGAGAGTCTGTGGCTTGATGCTATGTCTTCTGAGCCCACTGGGGTGGCAGCCCCACCCTCTCTGAACTCTGGGACAGTGTCCCGCCCTTGTGGTCTGAGAAGGTCTCCTAGCCCAAGACTCTGCCTCCATGTGTTCGTTCTTGAGATCATTATTCCTCCATTTCATCCCATCTCTGTCATTTTCTGCCCAGACTTGCAGGTCCTATATCTCCATTTTTGGCTTCAGCTGAGAGAGTTGATTGATCTATCAGTCACATGCCTAATCTCTTTAGCAAACCGTTGTACAGGCCACAACTTCAGTTCTGAATCCTGAGTGTACTTTTTTGAGAGACTGAGAATTTTCCAAATCAAGTGCTCCTTCCTTTTTGCTTAACATTTCATTCCACAATTCATCTCTTTCCTCTCATGTATTACTATAAATCACAAGGAGAAACCAGGCTGCACTTTCCACACTTTGCTTGAAAATCTTCTCAGCTAAATATCCAAGTTTATTGCTTACAACTTCTGCTTTCCACTAATAAATATCAGAGCACAATTTCTCTTTCTCTGCCACCTTATAACAAGTATTGCCTTTCCTCCAGTTTCCAATAACCCATTCATCATTTCCTTCAAGGCCTTACCAGAAGTATATTACAAATCCGTATTTCTACCAACAGTCTCTTCAAGGCAATCTGGGCTTTTTCTAGCAGCAAACTCCTCAAATTCTTTCCAGCCTCTATCCATTCCCCAATTCCAAAGCCACTTTCACATATTTAGGGATTTGTGAAAGTAGCATTCCACTTCCTAGTACCAAAACTGTCATAGTTTCCTAGGGCTTCCATAACAAATACTACAAACTAGAAAGTTTTAAATAACTGAAATTTATTGACTTTCAGTTCTGAGATCTAGAAATCCAAAGTCAAGTTGTTGTCAGGGCCATGCTTCTTCAGAAATCTGAACGAAAAAATATGTGCCCTGCCAGTGTCCTGACTTCTGAAGGTGGCTTGCTGACAATCCACGATACTTTCTGCTTTAGAACACATGGCATTCTCCCCTCCATCTTGAGAAAATCAATTTTTTAATATATTTCCTTCTAGGGTATTTTTTGGTCTATATATTACATAGGAATGTACTATATCTATCCTATGTTTTAAAACATAAGTGTTGCTGTATTCTTTTAATGTGATAGTGTTTTCTTTAACTTTCAGCCTTTTATGATTTGGCTTTACCATAAAATTTTTACATCATCCAAATATTGTTGGATATTATATTATTTCCAGTTTATTACCATTATACAAAACATGACCCGGATACCATCTGAGGGCTCCCTAACGTTAGGAGCTCAGTAGATATATTCAGATGAAAGCAAGAAAATTCTGTATCTCATAATAATATGGTGTCAACTCTTAAGATACTAAAGTTTTCTCCACACAAGTACATAACTACTATTTCAATAAAAGTATCTATAATATTTTAAGTTGGGATGGGAGTAAAGAGTGGAAGATGTATCACTTTTTCTGCTTTAGAAAATTCCTGGAGAATATGCTGAAGGGATATGCAAGGAGTCCAGTTAGGAGGATGTTCTATAAACCAGGTGAGGAAGGATGAAGTAGCATTACTGTGATTGCAGAGGAGCAGGCATAAGCAAGGCATATAAGCAAGCCACCCTAGGAAGTTTCAATGATACCATTTTTACAAATGATGAAAGAAGGGGAAAAGTGGTTGAATAATGAATAGCCAAGGTAGAACTTAAACTGGGTCGTCTGATTCTGAGTCCCATGCCCTCTGTACTATACCAGAACTCATCAAGACCTAATTTCCTTAAGAGAATGCTCACATTTATGGTTGATGTGGACGCAAAAACTGCAAATCTGACAACTCTGCCTTCTCAGTCTTGTGAAGCTTTATTCACTATTCTATGACCCTCAGTAAGATATGCACCTGTTCTAGTTTGCTAGCTGCTGGAATGCAACACACCAGAGACGGATTGGCTTTTAATAAAAGGGGATTTATTTTGTTGGTTCTTCAGAGGAAATGCAGCTAACTTTCCACTGAGGTTCTTTCTTATGTGGAAGGCACAGGATGGTCTCTGCTGGTCTTCTCTCCAGGCCCCTGGGTTCCAACAACTTTCCCCGGGGTAATTTCTTTCTCCATCTCCAAGGGCCCGGGCTGAGCTGCAAGTGCTGAGATGAGGAATGCCAAGCTGCTAGCAGTGCTACGTTGCAATCTCCCATTTAAGCACCAGCCAATTAAGTCAGACGTCACTCATTGCAGCAGACACGCCTCCTAGCTGACTGCAGATGTAATTGGCGACAGATGAGGTTCACGCACCATTGGCTTATGTCCTCAACAACAAGACTAGGTATGCTCACCTGGCCAAGTTGACAACTGAATCTAACTAACACAGCACCTATTCGTGGATTTTATCTACATAGGCAATTGACATGGTTCTCATTTTATCTTTTTATCACTCAAAGGTAATAGACTTTTTTTTTCTGCCATTTGTTTTTTATCATGACTCTCCATATAGCTGTATTAGGTGATGGTCCTGAGTGAAACCATTGTCTTTGAATATATAATCCTCAGACTTCTTTGAAGTTTATCTCACTACTTTGTTTTGCAATAATGAGCCTACTCCTTCAGAACAGTCTCCTGCCGAATAAAAATAATATGTGGACAAGAGTGGCCTTACTCAGCATAATTCTGTGGGAGTTAATAACCAAGTCTGGCATCTCTTTATGGAAACTCACTTTCAAATATTAGTTTGTGATTTCCTGTTTAGTGTAGTTCTCTGTAATGATATGGAAGCTATTGATTTGGCTTGGACTTTATGAAGACAACATAAGGTGCTGTACTGGAGAAAGTGTCATAGAATTATAAGTGCCTGCTGCCCTCACTGCCCTTTATTTGAGGAAAGTATTGGTTTGAAATTGTAATTACCCATTCATTTTTTCCACTTTTTTTCATTTTTTATTCTATATTCTTTTCTACTGATTATTAATACTAAGGAGAAAGACTGAGCTGTTGTGTATGTATGCTGTACAGTGAACTGTGGTAAATAAATGTCCAAAAATTACAATGGTTTTATGTCTAATTTTATTAAATTTAATAGTTAGTGATATTCCTAAACACAATTTAAATAGCACATTTTTGGAAAGAAAGAAAATAATTTTTATATATCACAAAAGTCAAAGAAGTATTGAAAAGAAAGAGAAAAACATTTACAATTTTATTCTCAAGGTATTCTATTCTTTCCAGGCTTTCTTATAATGAGCATGAACATACCTCAAGAACTTACACTTTCTCATATTTTTCAGCATGAATAGTTATTGAAAGTAGATATTCACCAACACTGGAAGGAAATGAAGCTTAAAACTAGGTAGAAACAGCAGGAAATGAGAGAACTGGGGAATATATTCTTATTATGCTGGTAAACATATTGCCCAACAAGGAGAAAATAAGACTGAGTATACAGAAATAATTTTTTTTAATGAGGGAAAATGCATTTTTCCTTTTCCACAGCTCATCCTCCATTTAAAAAGAGATATTAATAACTTTCTAGAATCTTCTTCAGATAGGAGATTTTCTGTTTCAATATTATTGTGGTTTTACCTCAGTCGGATTGTACCTGGTCTAAGCTCTTGCATTCTAAATGAGCTTAGCTGCTGAGTAAAAGCTCATTTCCATGAGTGCTACCTCCAGAGTCAAAATCGAAGACATATGAATGCTAGAAATGCTATAGTGGTTTAAGACAAAAGTCTCTCTGGCCAAGCACGTGTAGTAGATTCAAAGAAATTTGTAAAAAAGCACAGCGGGCACTTTTCATGTCTTTGACCTGAATCATTACTAATGTTATACAAACCTTCCTCACCTCCTTTAGAATGCATCTAACGCCCGTGGCTCTAGCAGACAGGGCAGAGTGAAGAGAAATTAGAGATAGGTTTGCACTCTCAAAATGAGCTATAAATATGGGTAATAACTTTATCTCAAACATTGCAATGATCCTTGTCAGTTTCTGAAATAAATTTTTTAAAGTTACAACAATTTATAAAAATATGTGTCCCAACTTTGTCTAGGGGAGAGAGCCATAGAAATTCTAATGACTCTTGTTTGCGCTATGTACACGGGTCCTGCTCCGGGTAAAGGAGATCGCGTTTATCCCTGTCCGACGGCCTGTGTATTTACTCCTCTATGTGTGTATTTCCCATCTGCCTGCCCCTACATGCGAACATCATGGCAGGAGCTTTATCTGCCTTGGTCACTGCTGGAGGATACCTCCTGGCACATAGTAGGTGTTTCATTATGAGTTCGAAATTATCTTCTTGGTAGCTTATGCTATTTGCTTTTCCACCACCCTAATGTTGCTGAGATTTATTTTTATTTTCATTTCCATCAGCACGTCCCTCTCATTCCACGTTATAAATGCAAATTCAAAATAATAAATAACCACTTCACTCGGTGGAATAACTATTTCGCTCTCTTATCAGCATATTTTATTTTCCGGATCATGAGAAATACAATTTCCCTAGAGAAGCTCAAGGAAGTGCCTGGAGCTTCATATGAAGGAGAGCACATCTGCCCCTCCCTGAGAGGGACAGCTCAATTCAATCACAGACTTTCTATAACTGTATCCCACTATTCTCCTCCATGACAACATCCTTGCTAAGCCCACGAAATCCCCCTCCATTCTCTCAAATGAAGCCCATTTCCTCCAGTTCTCTATAATCAAATTCCACTGATCCCTTCGAATTTAGCTTTAAAACTACTTACTTCAGGATTTCTCTTTTGATAATCCGAGGGTCAGCATCTTTTTCATTTTCTGTGACCCACAGCACTTTATTTGTACCTCTTAAATGGTATTTCTCCTTTCAAGTATGTTATTTATGTATATTTCTCACCTTCTACCTGCATCCTTGCGTGTAGGACCATGTCCTTTTATCTTTTGGGAGGAAACAACATCTGTGTTCTCATGGCACTCCCATTCTAGCTGGGGGGTTATAACCAAATAGACCAATACATGAATAAAGAACGCGTAAGAAATATAGCGAGATTGCTAAGTGCTTGCAGAGAATAAAAATAGGGTCGCATGACAATGAGCCTCCTGTAAGTGGTCAAGGAGGTGACATTTGAGCTGAGATCTGAATGGCACAAATAAACCAGCAGCAGAGCACGGCAAGGCCAGCTGACAGCTCCTTCTGCAGAGATGCGGGCGTGAAGCGGTCAACGAACTCAAAGACGGTGCCTGGAGCACGCTGGGTGAGGAGAAAATGTGAAATGCAAGTGCAAGAGACCAGATTATGAAGAGCTGTGAAAACCAAGATAAGGAGTTTGGGTTTTATTCTAAGACCAAAGGGAAGCTGCCTCAGGGAGCTCTAAGCAGGGGAATGAAAAAATATTTGCTAGCTTTTTTTTTCTCCTTCCATCCGCTCTTCCTCTTCCTTCTTCTCTTTTTCTCCTTTCCCTCTTCGTTCTTCTCCTTTTCTCCTTTCCTTCTTCCTTTCCTCCTCCTCCTCCTTCTCACATGCACACACATTTCTCCTCCTTATCCCTTTCCTCCTTCCCTTTCTCCTTTCCTCCCTCCCCCACTTCCTCTTCCTTGCCTCTCTTCCTCTGTCCCTCCCTTCTCTTTTTCTTTCTTTCTTTTCTTTTCCTCTCTCTTTTTCTTCCTTCCTTCCTTCCTTCCTTCCTTCCTTCTTTCCTTCCTTCCTTCCTTCCTTCCTTCCTTCCTTCCTTCTTTCTTTCTTTCTTTGTTTCTTTTCCTCTCCCCCCTCCCTCCCTCCCTCCCTCCTTTCCTTTCTTTAATTTATGTTATAAACATCTGCCTGCTTTATGGATGGTAGGAGGGACCAGAGGCACATGGGGTGGAAGGCTGTTTCCTGCAGCCTTATTGTATCTCTTTAAGTACCTGGCACATAGTAGTCAAAAGATTTAGTTAGAGCAATAAGATAATCTCATAATGCTATTTAAACAAGAGCACACCAGTGCTTGTCTTCTTCGGTCATCATGGGACCTTTTGGCCATATCAAATATTAAAAATGATAATCAATGTGTGCTGTTTTGTGTACCTCCCCATTACAAAAAGCTTCCTAAAGTCAGAGATTTTCTTTCATCTTGTCACTGATTATTGCAAGTTCCTGGTAAGGTTTATGGCACATAGTGGGGCTGAATAAATAGTAGATGAATTAATGACAGTGGATTTTATTGCCTTCCTTTCTGAAGCTCATTCCATTAACTAATTTCTCTAATTATCAAATGGGATTTAAGTCGTGTCTCTGCCTCTCCATCCCATAATAATAAAGATCCTGACAATAGCCTGAGCAAGGCTTACCATGTTCTTTGCATTTATGTATTAAGGTATCTGTTAACTCAGAAAGCAAACAAATGTGTTTATTTTTCATAGTTTTTTAAATTTGTTTTTATTTCAACTATCATAATTCTCTTTTTATTCTATTTTTATTTCAGCATTCTTTCCAATTATATCTTTTCTTAACCATTTTCTGAGATTCTTAAACTTTTTTTTTCCTCCTCTCCAGTCGAGGCCAGCAGCTTCAAAGGGACTTGATTAGTTCCATATTTCCCTGAAGATGCCTTTTCCAGAGGGAGTGATTACAGAGAAAAACCGAGGCTGCACATTGTTAATATGCTTTCTTCTGTCTAGAGCCTTGCTAGGAAATTCCTGATTTAATACTATCACTCTAACTTTTAATTTCTAAAATCAATTGCTCATGTCAGTAGCCAAGTGGATGTAGTTATAATTATGGTTAGAGAATTAAATGATTCGAGGAGATGCTGTATTTGAAGGAATTAACCTGAAAAAAGTTTCATCTTAAAATAGTAACACTTATGGTACACCTCTTGTATGCAAGGTATGGCATTCAAAATGAGTGTGTATGTGTGTTTGTGAGTTTATTTTCAATAAGTCTGTTTCCCCCAAACTATGACTTTTTAAAAAAATAATAATTTTGTTCGGCTATAAACATCTGCAAATATCAGACATTACATCTCCATCAAGATAATTACAAGCCAGGTAGGCTAATGAACGTAACATATACAGAGAAAACCTGCCACCCCCACCCAAAAAAGAAAAAATAAAAATAAAAAAATCAAGTGTGTTCTAATTCAATGTTCTCAAAGAAATAGTGGAAATAAGAATAAAACTATTCGAAATGTGTGAAACATTTCCTTAAAGAAACATTTCTTGATTAAAATTTTGGCAAGAAATGGTGGAAGCAGAAGATGGAATGGTTCAGCCTTTCACATGTATATATCTCTTAAAAACACATTGCTTGGCTTTGCCAATTTTGACTTCATATAAATGAAATACTTTAGACTGTGTTCTTCTGTTGAACATTATGAACATTTTTAAGGCTCAACATTATGTTTTTGAGATTCTTCCATGTTGATGCCTATCATTATAAACCCTTCAATGTCATTGTGTTTTTCGTGAATATTTTGTATTCTATGTGCTAGCTGCCAGAATGCAACATACCAGAAATGGAATGGGTTTTAAAAAGAGGAATTTATTAAGTTGCAAGTTTGCAGTTCTAAGCCTATGAATATGCCCAAATTAAAATAAGCCTATAGAAATGCCTAATCTAAGGCATCTAAGGAAAGATACCTTGGTTCAAGAAGGCCAATGAAATTCAGGTTTTCTTTCTCAACTCAAAAGTCATATGGCAAACATGGCGACATCTGCTATCATTCTCTCCAGGCTTTTCGTTTCATGAAGCTCCCCCAGAGACGTTTTCCTTCTTCACTTCCAAAGGTCTCTCGCTGTGTGGGCTCTTGTGGTTCTCATGCCTCTGCAGGTTTTTCAAAAATGTTTCCTCTTTTAAAGGATTCCAGTACTTTAAAAGAATGGGTGGCGTCACATCTCTCTCTAGTCAAAGGTTAATACCCATAATTGGGCAAGTCACATCACCATGGAAACTAATCAAGTTTCCAACCTACAGCACTGAACAGGGATTAAAAGAAATGGCTGCCCCCACAAAATAGATGCGGATTAAAACATGGCTTTTCTAGGGCACATAATCCTTTCAAACTGGCACCCTCTGCCATTTATTTACCCATTCAAACAATGAACATTTAATTTTATTATTATTATTATTAGTAGTAGTAGTAGTAGTAGTAGTAGAAGTATTGAGAATAAGCTACTCTGAAAACTTTCACATGCTGGGAAAAAGGTCTGGCCCATGTCATCAATTAGATGATGGTTATTATTTTCCTCCTTAGTCTTTTTTCAGGCCAAACAATTCTAGTTATTTTTTATCCAGGCTAACTATTCTTAGCTACTTCCATTTTCATTCCCCACTAACCCATTTGTTTTATGATATGGTTTCTGGAATCTGTGCCATTACTTTCCTACATCTTTAATGCATTCTGATTTGTCATTTTCCCTCCAAACCAGGACATCTCAGAATTCTTGCATATTCTAAAATATGATTGATGAATTGTGAAATAAGGCCATTACATCTTGTGATGTACAAATATCTCTATGGTGACTTTATTTAGATAAAGATAATTAACTCAGTTGCATTACTTTCAAATGCATGACAGTAACCTGTATTCATGTCACCATGATGTCTTTGAATGGATGATGTAATAGTCAGCTATGGAATTCCTGATTTAATGCCAAAATAAAATGCACTAGTAATAGTAAAAGTAAAATAGAATTCCATAGATGAAGAATCAAAAAACACATCCAAAATTAGTCACATTTATATTGAATTTATAGAATTATTTTTTAAATAAGATTGGAAATTTCATTTCACTATGCTTTGTACTTTTGAAGAAATTGTTCATCCTTATTATGCCTTAGTTGGCCTGTCATGTTCATTCCCCACTCATATCCAGACTCATCTTGTACCTCTTTTCCACTCTTCTGGTGGATTAATTAAATACAGCTTCAATCATTCAAAAATATATAGCTATGAAACAGGTACAGCATTTACACGGGCACCATTGAGCCATATTGATTCTGCACTTGAATTTACCACAAACTTGTTTATGTAACCTCAGACAAATCCTTTAATCCCACAGAGCCACAGCATCCTCATGGACACGGTAAATTTTGAGTGATTTCTGATCCAAAACTTCATTGTATTTAAAAAACATAATAGGAGTCTGAAGAGATTGTTCTATTTACTGGAGCCTTTAATTGGCAATCAACTAGCAGCTCACTGCTGAAAGCAGGCAAAGGATTCAAGAACCAGTGAATTGTCTGCATTTCACTGCCATCTGTTGGATTTCAACTGTATCCAAAATGCAGATCAATTCACATTAAATGGTTCTGGGTTCTTTGGAGATAAAGGCGAATGTCTTGTAAAATTATATTTCCCTGTATTAACATTTGAGAGTGAGCCTATTGTAATAACTAAATATTCTATTCAAGACTTATATCTAGTGATTCCCATGCTTACTAGTTCTGATATTTGTAGTTGCTTTTACCATGAAGGACTAAAGGACCAAAATAATAGGAATATGAAAAATTAAAAAACACCAACTTGAATCTTCTAGGTCACAATTGAGCAGGAATATATTAATAAAGCATTTTATACATTGAAGTTAGTGACAATTTAGGCAGATTTGGCAGTTTTGGTGCATAGTTTTTTATTTTGGTGGGGGAACAGAAATAGGGGGTTGGGGATATAAACAATGGTAGGGGACCAAAATCTTGAGACTATTTTGGAAAAATAAGAAATATACTTTTCACATATGCTAGTGTACTTTAACAATCATTTTCAGACAATTCAAGGTATGTCATACAAACTGGAGTCTCTGTCAGAATACTTTTGCAACTAACAAATTTAAAAAAAATTATTGCTATCCACTGTTTTCAAAAGCATGATTCATTCTGAAAAGAATAAGAGAATTTATTCTTAATTAGAGATATAGTATAGCTAATATTCAACATCAACTTTTTTCCCAATTTTTTGAAGAAATTTGTTGTCAGGTTGACAAATTGTTGACATAAAATTATCAAATTGCTTGTGTCTTTTCTATTTTGTTTATTTATGATCTTATCTGTTTTGGTTCCACGAGTCTACTTACTCTTTTGTTCAATATATTCATTTAGAGAGAGATGTCAAAAATGTAACATTATGTAAAAAAAAAGAAAGTTGCCCAAAAATCTGTACAGTGCAATACCACTTATGTAAAATTTTAAAAGATGAAACAATATCATATCATATATTTAGATGCATATATAATTATATAAAGGACACAAGCATGAATTTGAGGCTACATGTTAGAACTGTGATTGCTCCTGAGGAATGAAGGAGGGAAATAAGGTTGGTGAGGCTAGAAAGAGTACTACAAAAAAGTTTTGTGTAATTTTTTCCAAAATGAAAGAAAGGAATCCTTCCTACTTTAATAATGTGAGTTTAGCAGTTTTAATTAGCATAGAAGAACAGTGCTCTTTCATTTTTCATTCGAGCACGGTCTACAGAGAAATCAGAGGCAAAAGCACATTTTCACCATTATAAGAAGACTAGCAAGGTAAACTAAGGTCATGTCTTTCAAGAACTTGAGCAATATACGAAGATGAATAGACCAGCTGTGGCTGTGGCAGAGAAAAGCAACTGGCAGATGTGAGAAGCTGGAAGGACTTTCTGAAAAACACCTACATGAGTGACATATCACTGAGTCGACAAGGTAACTCCTAGGAAAGAATTTGTAAAAGTTGGTAGGAATAGTTAGAAAATACCCCCCCACCTTCTTGTTGTTTTTTTGAAAGAGAAAAGTCAATTCATTTAGAAAATAAGTCTATTTGTCAAACCCTTATCCCCATATCTATTTTTCAGAATAGGGCTTTTAACCATCTGGTTCTGTCTAATTTTTCCTTTCTGCTGGCCACTCTTGTTTCTCTTCTGAAGGCATCACAAGAGATAACTCATGAATCTAACAGTAAATTGCTCTTCTTTACTAGCCCCCCATCCCAACCCAGACTCCATACAGATCCAACGGAACAGATGATTAGAGTGAATACATTTCCATGAAGACAGGTGGGGAACCAACAAAAGCTAAATGATTTGCCAGTCAGTAGGAGGTTAGCTGACATTTGGGAGATGAAAACACATGTTTCAATCTTCGTCCCTCTCCCTCTCTCTCTGTTGTAGTCATCAGAACAGTTTCATCCTGCGAAATTCTGAAAAAATAAAAGGCTGATATTCTAGGGCTTCAGTCACCACTAAGCAAATCTGAAGCTCCCATTTAAGGCAATGATTTCTAAGTAAGGAGAATGAAAAATAAATGTTATGAGTCATATATACCCTACTTCTGTTTAAATTTGAAACGGGAACTCATACAATTCCTGCCAAAGAAAATGACGTTGGCATAAACGATGTTTTCACACCTATGTCACTACATGAATGTCCTTCTGTGATTTCCAGATGATAAAATTGTTGCAAGAGCCTCTAGAACTCAGTGAATTCATAAATGATTGCAGTAACGCAAACAAGTTGGTTTGTAACATCTGCAGCAATGTCTTGTCAATTGCTTGGGAAATCTCTTCATTTGATTGGAGTTGGCCAATAAATTGGACCATCCTCTTACTATAATTTTCTTTTCTAAAAGGACCTTGGATAAGACTTAATGAACTCATACCACCGCAGCCTAAATAAGACTTACCTCTTTGGAATCAACCTTGGTTATGATGATTCCAAATTAGATCTGCTGCAGTCCTCAATGTGATAACTGGGTTTATCTAGATCACACTTACTACTTGAAATTACCTTCATGCATTGTTCCCATAAAGCTCAATTTTTAATACTCTTCTCTCCACCTAAATTCTCTGCCTTGATAATCTCCTCACATATTAATGGCATTAAACATCTTCTGTAATCTAAAAAAATCAGAATTTCTCTCTCCATCCTAGAATTGTCTCCTGAACTCCTGATTTATTTATCCAACAGCCTCCACATGGATGTAGCATCTAAAATTTAATATTCCTAAACCAGAGCTTGCTAACATTTCCAAACCCCCACTCCCAAACTGCTCTGTCCCCTTCCAATTGCTTCCTAATATATTCCTCAACTCCTACTATTTCTACCCTTGTCTGCCTACAGTCCTTTTCAATAGAGCAAAGTGGACCATTTAGTATCTAAGTAATGTCATGTTAATTCTCTCAAAATGCTGCACTGTATCCCCATGTCACTCAAGGGAAAAGCCAAAGTCCTTTCAAAGGTACTGAAGGCCCTCATGATCTGGGCTCTCTTTGCTTCTCCTGTTTCTTTCTCTGCATTGTCTTCCTTGCTGCTCTTCTAGTCTCTCATGCTCCTTAGAGCCTTTGCCCTATTGAGATGCTCCACTGTCTAGAATTCCTTTTCCAAAAATGTCTATAAGCTTAATACTTAACCTCCTTAAATTATTTGCTCAATTCGCATCTTCTCAAAAAAAGTCCACTTATTAAATATTGACTCCTGAGCCATGACCAGCACAGGTAGTCTTCCTCTCCCTGATACCCTCTTTCTCTCCAAACCTGTGCTCCATCTGTATAATTTATTATACAGTTTACTTACTATACTTATTATTTATTGTCTGTCACTTCTTCTAGGATATAATCTTATTAAGAGAAGCTAACTTTATCTTTATCATTCACTGATGTATCTCCTGAAAACTAGGACAGTATCTGGCATACGGAAGAGTCAATAATTATTTGATGAATGAATGAATAATTCTCTCTATATATCCTGGCACTTTTTTAAAAGTAAGCATTTATGTCACAAGTACCATGGATCATTTGCTCTACCACTGCCCAAATATCCAGCAACTTCTCCCTAATCTTCCTGTCCTAATAGTGGATGCTGACTATTGGAGAACAATAATGAGAGCATCCTATGGTTAGGATTGGATGCTGGAATGAGGTAGAGTATTTGGAGAAATACTTATTGTTGAATAACATAGGAAGTTACCTTACCTACTGCTTTAGTTGCCTAGGTTGCTTAAAGCAGAAATATCTTAAACAATGGGAATTTATTAGCTTAGAGTTTGAAGCTGAGAAAAAGTCCAAATCAAGGCATCATTACGGCGATGCTTTCTTTTTGAACACTGGCTTTCAGTAATCCTTGGCATATGGTGGCATCTGCTGGTCTCTCCCTTCTCTTCTGGATTTCATTTCTTCTAGCTTCTTGCTTCCATAGCTGTCTCTCTCTCTCTCCGTATTCATTCCATTTATAAAGGACTCTTGTAATAGGATTAAGTCCCATCCTGAATGAGGTGTATTACACCTTAATGGAAGTAGTGTCATTAAATGATAGTACTTAATTTGGGGTTCACACCTCCAGGAATGGATTAGATTTAAGAACATGTTTTTCTGGGTACATATAGTTTGAAAACACCACACCTACCTATGCATGTGGATATATAATTTGAGAATCTCATGTAGGGTTTCTGACCCAAATTATCTCCTCTTCCATCTTAAACTAATGTTAAATAAGATATATGTGTATCCATGCTTATTAATCTATTTTTTCAAGCACACATATTTGTTACATGTTTATTATAAGCCATGTGCTGTGTAATCTACTGGAAATTTAGTATATATATTATTATATGGTATATTGCTTCTTCTTGAGGTTTTTATTATATAGGTAAATGACCCGATGAAGGAAGAAATTCAACAGGAGTACTTGCTATATGGCAGGTATTTTGACATATTATTTACACCTCACCACAAACCATGGACGTTTTATTTGTTTTACCTGTTCAACTAGTGGGAAACAGAGGTACAGAAACCCAGCAAGTAAATAGAACAGAATGCCTGGATTTTAATAAACATCCTGATTCCAAGACTAAAGCTCTTTCAATTTCAGCCTCTTAAATGTCACCATTAGTCCTTTATTCCTTTCAGTTAAAATCATAACATTTATAGAAAAAAATAAAACATTAAGATTTCATACATGCGGATATTTTATGATATTCTTTTGGATTCAAATCTGGATGATAGATGATTTAAGAGGTAATAAATGGGAAAAATTGAGAAAGTTCTGAGTCAGGAATCTCCTGAGGACCCCTGGACATTCTGGGAACAAAAGATCATCACTGAATAGTAGAACAGGAATGGAGCTCCGTACATATTGAAAGTATGCTGTCTCTTACTTGACAGGTTTAGCTAAAGTTGGAAAAAACATGAAAGTGGCTTTCATAAAAGAAGATCAGGTTTGGAGGAGGGGGTAGATACATTTACCATACCAAAAAAAAACAAAAAACAAAAAAACAAAAAAACCTGGGACTATCATTCTCCTGTAGATTCTCCTGACAGTATAAATTTCCAATAAATTTTAATCACTTTAAAGATTTCTACTGGTATCTTCAAATTCAGGGAGATAGACTTTCTAGCCAGTGGCATCTTTTCTAGCCAACAGCATCAGTTTTTCCAGAAGTGTTGGTTAAGTAGAGTCCGATTCATAGTTAAATGTGTTTTTATATAACAATTTGTTTTGCTGCCTACTCACTTTTTTGATCCCTCCTTGAAAAATGTCTCTTATTATATACTTTGAATAAGTATATACTAACTTCTGTGGTCCATTCACTGAGAAAAATATATTTTTCTGTAAGCCTGAATGGTATCCAATTTACTGTAATGATCCTGGACATCTCAGAGAGACATCCCGAAAGTCACCGAGTAGTCCCTATCCCCGCCACCTCCACCCCGGCTGACTGATGCCTCTAGTACTCCCATTGGAATGGCGTTGCCATGGAAAGTAATAAATGGTGACATTGTTATATTTAGGTGCTTCATGTCCAGCACACTGACAATAAACCTTTCATGAAATGTCATATTTGTTAACTCTTTGGGACTCTGTGGTTTTCCACTATAATTAATAATTTACCTTCTGAGGGAATTCACACTGAAATGAATATCACCTCATGCATGATTCAAAAACATATCAAGAAATGTGAAAAAGAAGTCATCAGAATATCTGAGACAGAAATAGCTTTCCTTCAAACTTGGTGACACAATTCTAAATGAACATAAAGTCCTGAACCAAGAAAAAGAACCAAAGCCGAGTTGAAATTTGTGATCAAATAAAAATGTAGAATAAGAATTTCAAGAGAAAAATCGGGCTGTATTGTCAAAAGACTTAATAATTCTCAGATGGCATGCTTCTAATTTTAAGTTATATGAAAGTAAATTATAAAGCTGACTATCCTATCGGTTTCTAGACATTATCCCAGCCATCTCTGAGTGACAGTGAATTTCTGTCATACTCTCCTGAGTGATATGAAAAAAGTCCTACCTCAATTGTTGACCTTGACCTTGCAAAATACGTACTAAGAACTGTCCTCTTAGTCTAAAACACAAAGCTTTCATACATTTTCCCTGAGACCTGCGCAATGTCTTCTAAGTTTTAAGCATTAATTTGTTCAGTCAGCCAAATCATTTTACTGATTCCTTTGGTTATTTCCTGTTTTTGCTTTTTAACATTAACATAAACGTCCAAATTTAAAGAATTTGTTTGTTTCAGAGACTTCTGATATCAAAAACAATACATTTTGAATATCTCAATCAAATTACTTAAGAATTTATCAAGCTTCGCTTTTGCTAAGATGATCCTAAAAAATTATGGCACAGCAATTTCATAAATGAATTGGAAAATTTTTGACTATTTTAGGAATAGAAGGATCTCTCAATGAAAATTTGATCAAAGCTAAAAGTTAAACATGAAACTTCCATATGACTCAGTGAGAGATACCAGCATTAGGTATCTACTGAAGAGAAATGAAAATTATGTCCGCATAAAGGTTTGCACATGAATGGTCATAACAGTGATATTTATAATCCCCCTAAACGGGGAGTAACCTGCATGTCCTTCAGCGGGTGCATGGAAAAATAAAACGTGGTGTATCCACACAATGGAATACTCAGCAGTAACAGATAATGGACTCCTGACCCTAGGTACATCATAGGTAAACGTGCAAAAGATCATATTAAGTGGAAGAAGCTAGATCCAAGACAGCACAAATTATATGACTCCATTGACAAAAAAATGTCCAGAAAAGACAAACGGTAGTGTCAGAAAGTGGGGCTTCAGATGGTAATTGGTAGTAACTAAACAGGCATGAAGGATCCTAGTAGGGGCCTAAAAATGTTCTAAAACTGAATTGTGGTGGTAGTTACACCAATTAATAAACTTACAAAAAATCATTGAATTATACATTTGAAGTGGGTGGATTTTTTGAAATATAGAATATACTTCAATAAAGTGGTTTAAAAATATGATCAATGACTCCCGGTTATTCTTAGAATATATTTCTAATTCCCTCAAGTGGCTGAGAAGGCCCCTACCTTTCTGGCTTTACTGTTTTTGCTGGGGAAGTCACCCACACACAGGGAACTTCTCCCAGCCCTAACCTATCCCTGCCTCCTTTTCTATTGTGTGCAGATGTCTCAAAATGTTCCCAGTTCGCAACCAGGGGTGGGGGCATTGGGTCTACTGAAGTGGCCTGACCTTACCTTACCTTAAACTGGAAACTGGGAACAAGTAGTTCCAGCCACTTTTCAGGGCAGAAACTCTGTGACAGACCCCCTCCTCATGCATTATATAAATACCCTGCCCTCAGGCAGCACAGAGTTATCTCTCCTCTCCAACAAAAGTGGTGAGTATGAGTGTGGAGTAGTTTGCCTCCCTTGGAGACTGGCCTGGTGGGAGCCCTTCCCCTGCTGTTTTGGACCCTTTGTGCTGTGTAAGTTTCTATTGTCTCTGAGCCTGTGTTCCCATGTTGTACCATATAGCAACTTTTTTCACACTTTTTTCTCCCCCTTTTCATTTCCTCATTATGTGGTGCTCTCTTCTTGAGAGTCATCCCCTCTGCTTAGTATACTCTTCCCGTTCCCAAATCCCTTATCATCTGCCCTTCTTTTGCTGAACTTTTAGGTCTCGATGTGGACATTAATTTCTTTTTTACCAATGTCCCAAGATTGCAAGTACCTAACAGCATGAATCTCAGTAAATATTTGCTGAACAAATGAATACATGCATGAGTGAGTAGGTCCTTTTTAAGAACATTTTGTAAGTATAAACGCTTTAATTATGCAAATATAAATTATCTTTGGATATGTAAATTCAGAATTCTATGCAGTAGATGATCTCAAAATCTGCTCTTATTTTAACCATCAATTTCTTTCAGAAAGATGTTGTGCTTTAGTAAATATGCGCATGTACAGTAGCTATTAATCATTGGCACACGCTATTTCCTTGCATCATTACTTTTCTGGCAGGACATTTTTGTGAGGAAGAAGTCATTTAAATTCAAAAGGTTTTCTTTACATATCACTATTTAAGATAATTGTCTATGGTCTAAAAAGCAATTTAAGTGGAAACAGAATTTGAGCTGTTGTTTTAAACCTTATGCATTAACCTTGATTACCACTAAGTCAATGAATCGAAAGCGATTGTACAACAGAATGTCCTGGTAGCAAATAATAATGTGTCAATTTAATCTGTTAAAAATATCTCTTTGTACTTAAATGGGATAGGAGACTAGGGGGAGAAAGCAGTAATAAAAAACCAAGTGGAAGATTGTTCTTTTCTTTCTTATCATCTAAATTTTTTGTTTCTCTATCATATTCACAGTGTATAAAGTTCTTATGTTGAAGCTAGTCTTAAAATCCCCCAAACCTTGACCTATACTCACATTATATTATCTTTAAATACTGGAATTCTTCGGCACTGAGTTATAGGAATTTGTCTCTTCCTTTTATACACACACTGTCCACACTTTCCACAGTCTCTACCCTAAAATAATGTGATCTACTCCTGAAACTTCAGTTCTATTTATGCCTATCATTGTGAATCTGTCTGTGTCAGACTACTTTGAGCTCCAGACCATTTTATCTAACATCCTACTTGGCACCTCCAATTAGTAGTCTCATAGACATCTTAAAAACTCCAGTGTTCGAAGTTCAACTCCTGACCTTCTGCTATCTTAATTCATCTTCTCCTCCAGACTTTATCATCTCATGAAATGGGACCTGAAGCCACACATTGCTCATGTCAGAAGCCTGGAAGTCATCATTTACACATCCCTCTCCCCTCTTCATCTTATAATTCATTGCTATACCCTATGGATTCTTCTCTAAAGTATGTGATGAATCCAGCCTCTCTAACCATTGCCCCAGCCACCTCCAATTACCTCCGTAGTCCAGCCGTTTTTCTTTAACCCATGTTTATTCTCACTTTTTCTCACACCTCTCTTGCACATGCTCTCACAGAAAGCGCACTTAAATTTATTTTTAGCTTAATTGTGGCTTCTTTTCTGTGACAAAGTTTTTGAAATATCCGCACAATACAAAGTATGGTCAGTGGCTGGTAGAGGTTTCTGGCATCTACAATGCAATACTGCTCAGACTCAAGACCCCTGAGGGTGTGGTGGGGATGGGTGAGGAGTGAAGGATCATTTTGAGTTTGAGTCCCTGTAATCAAAGAGACATTTGACCTGCAAACTGCATCAGAATGACTAAGTGACATCACCTTTCTAAACCAGTCTTTCCACAGGGTTATTGTGAGGTTAATTTCGTTTGAAGTGCATATATCTATAACGTATCTTACAAAATGTACAAGATTCCCTGAAAATTATTGAGAATTTTAAATAAATGATTGCACAATATTATGTATTATATTAGCTATATAATATACAAGATATTTAATATTATGTAATTACATACTGACACACAACTATAAAACATTAAATAATCTAGGAAGTATATTAATAATTACAAAACCTGCAAGTTGGTACAAGGTCATTTCTTTTTATCAACTTTGCAATATGCTTTCCTGTCCTAATTCTCAATGAGATTTAATACTAATTAGTTAAACGCTTGAAAGAAATAGTTTCATATTTATCACTCTCTGTCTTCTACCACACCTTTGCTCTTTATGCTATACAGCAAACACACTTGCATATAAGCCACGTATGAGTCTTTGACTTTTTTCTCACTCATTTTTCTGAAGATTTAAAAATCCAAAGCTATGTACTTTATGTCTTGCCACATTTCCAAGTCATTCAAGTTAAAGTGAAAGTTAATCTACCCTGGAAATAAATTTAGCAGATTATATGCTTCTGAGGAAGTCTCTAATTTATTTAATTATTCAATTCTTAGAATAAGAAAAAAATTTATCATCATTCAATCATCTGCTGAGTGTCTGCTAGAAATTCACAATACAAAAAACAGTTAGAATGAAACTCCTTTTCTCAAGGAGGAGAGGTACATATGTAAAAAAAAACAGTACTTTTGTGGTTATTGAAGTAATCCAAAGTAGAAATGATTTGGGCTGTGGATATGGTGGGAAATGGATATGGAGGAACTGAAAACAGCAGCGCACCTTGTGTCCTGAGTGGATCATCTTAGAAAAGTAGCTCTAGTAGAAGGTCTCTTTTATGGACTATGTGGCCATAAAAGAATAGGTCGCCTAATCTTACACAATTGCTTTAACTCAATTTTGCTTTTATATCATGGCCTCACTTTTACTGAGAGTTGCCACAGACAAAATTAATCTTCCTTTGCTCTTGTGGCTTTTAATAAAGGGTGTTGAGGGTATAAATTCCATTGATCGTCAATGAATTTCCACGTGAAAATTACTTTTAGACTTTAATGCCAGGTATTATGGATTGAATCAGATCCCCCACAAAGACAGGCTCAAACCCTAACCACTGGTCCTGTGACCGTAAACCCATTTATAAATACGACCTTTGAAGATGTTATTACTTAAAATGAGATCAAACTGAAACAGAGTGGGCCTTAATCCAACATGACTGAAGTAATAAATGGAGGAGTCAGGTGGGGAGAGGGTGGCCATGTGACAGAGGCAGAGATTGAGCTTTGGATTACAGGTGAGCCACCATCAGAATGCCACAAATTTTGGAAAAAGTCTGACCCTGTTGATACCTTGAATTTAAATTTCTGTAATCCATAACTGTGAGACAATAAATTCCTGTTGTTTAAGCCAACCAGTCTGTGGTATTTGTTATAGCAGTCCTGGCAAACTAAGACACCAGGTAAATGAGAAACTAACTACAGATTCTTTCTGTAGCTTACGAAAAAACATGCAATATATACCTATAAATTATTTAAAGAGCATATGATATATTTATATGCAATATATTATAATTGATACATATAATATATTTATTTATAAAATATATATGAGTATTTATAGGCTTGTGTTTAGTTTTTTCCATTTAGGAAGCTTCACACCAAAGAAGAAGCTCAATCAAAACAAGTATATTTAATGCTATGTCAACAAATTTATATTTTCTTTTTCAATAGTACTATTTTTCTATTTCTGTTTTACTCACCCTTTCATCACTCTGCTCATAGAATGTTATGTCAAAGCCATTTTTAAAGAGGCAGTGTGCATAATAATAAAATTATGCATATAAAAATAATTAAAATTCCATATTATTCACTTCTCAGTCTATATATTTTAAGTTTTAGCTTTATATCAAATTAGGTCATTAGAGAAGTTTTGCCTTAGGTAAAAATCTTTCATTTGCAAATATCAAACTTTTCTGCAGACAAATTGCTTGGCCAAGGAGATGTGGCACTCAGTTATATAGGCACAAATCAAATGTTCAAGCCTAAAGCCCCATGGTAGATTTAGCATCTCCTGAACATGTAACTCAGGAGTAGAAAAAGAAACAGAAAAATGATAAAAGTTAAAACCACATATAAATTACACACACACACCTACACACACAGAGATCACATTCTAAATGGTTTCTCCACACAACAAAGGTAAGTTTTTTTTTTAGTGCCATGTTTTTGACAATTATACAAGGCATGTACTAACGGTTAGTTTTATTACCTTGGCTACCAGGAAGCGAATTGATAAATGGGTGTCCAATAAGAATATGGGTGTCCAATAAGAATAATTTTATTGACTTAATTGTTTCATATATTTATGTCTTTCTCCTACTTGACATATGAATCCTACTCAGCAATTTTGTGATTGTATTTCATTATCAATTGCTTCCAATCTTTTCTGGTATCTCAGGGAATACTTTATAAGAGATAAATAATAGTCTTTACTAGGTGAATTATATTATAAAAGGTTAATGATGGGTAATATGAGAGGACAACAGAAATAACTTGGTAAACTTTTCTAATTGCATGTACCACTGCCCTTTCATGTTCATTTTTACCTGAATTCTTTAACACTTGAGATTTAAGTACATAAATAAAGCATTAAGAAGTTTGTCACTGTTGAAAGACCACCCCAATATTAATATATAGTTGTCATAAAACTATTTAAACATTAAAATATATCTTAATATATGTGCATATGTATGCATAGTTTAAATTCACATAAAATATGTTTTTCTCTAGGACCTGTTGGTTGAACAATATTAAAAATTTCAAATTATGGAAATACAAAATTCAAATGTCCAACTGATAAGCATTTAACATACAAAAGGATGATGGAGGAATTAGCTTTCCTCACTTTGGTACGTATTGTCCTCTAGTGCCTTACTACTTATAGTGGGGTCTCCAGACCAGCAGTGGCATTGCAGCCATGAGAGAGCTTGTTGAAAAGCAGAATCGCAGCCTCCAGCCCAGATGTACCAAAGCAGAATCTGCATTTTAATAAACTCCTAAGTGATTTGTAGGTACATTAGAGTTTGAGGCTCAGTGCTCTAGTGTAATTTTCTTTAGTATTACTCACTAAAGGATGTTTTGGAAATTTGTAGGACTCATAATATTTGGGGGATCACTCCTGGTCTACACAATTGAGAGATGCTGAATTCCTACAATTATTAGGACCATCTTCCACAGTGGAGAAATGTTTCAGATCATGCATAGCTTTCAAATATCTTGCTAGACTTTGATATAGGTGAAAAATCTTTTATAATTATGTGAACAAGAATCTGTTTTTTACATAAGAACATGGAATATTTTTGCATGGATTTAATGTACACTGAATTTTCCAGGGATGTAACTACTACATAAAATGAGGGAACTTAATGAAAACTTTACCTTTTTTGTGATGATGTGTGAATTAATAGCTTGTTCTTTTTAAAATCCTGATTAGTATTCTACACCTTTTAATTTTAACAATTTATTTTGAACTGATTTTAAACTTACGGGCATTTATAAAAATAACACAAACCACCTACAGAGAGGTCAAATATACCCCTACCTGACCTCTCTCTCTCCTGATATCCAGATTCACCAATTTTAACATTTTTCCACATGTGCTGTATCATTCTCTGTCTTTCTATCTTTCTCTATCTATCTATCTCTCTGTTGTCTATTCTATCATCTATCATCTATCTGTCTATTTATTCTATATCATCTGTCATCTATCTGTCTTCTATTATCTGCCTTTTGCCTATCTATCAATCCATTTTCTGAACACTTGAGTGTAGGCTGTATACATCATGCTCCTTGAACACAGCACTGCCATGCCCATTTCCTAAGAATAAGGATATTCACTTACGTGACCACCTAAAGTGTAGTTTATGTGTTCAAGAAATTTAACATTGATATAAAAATTACATCTATATTCCAAATTTTCATATGCCCCAATAATATCTCTTTGGGCCTTTTCTCCTACCTTGTTAGAGCCCATCCAGGATCATTTATTACGTTAATTGTCATTGTCTCTTTAGTTGCTCTTTCTTTTTTTTTTAATTATGAGAATATATCTCTATCTATCCATCTCTCTATATATATATCATAAACTTTCCTATCTCAACCACTCTCAAGCTTACGATTCAATGGAAATAATCACCATCACAATGGGTGGTATTCTTATCACCTTCCATTATTAAAACTTTCCCGTCTTCCCAAACAGACACCTTATATCATTATGCATTAACTCTATATTCTCCCTGCCCTCTGCCCCTAGCAACCTGTACTTTCATTTCTCTCTCTGAGTTTACATATTCTCTGATATTTCCTTTGTAATTACCATGGAGCTTAATTTACCATCCTAAATATGTAACAATCTCATTTACTTTGTTAACTTAATTTCAATAATATACACAAACATGTTTCTACAGTCCTCTGTCTTCCCACCTTTATGTAGTTTTTGCCACAAATTATACACTATGAGTCCCAAACCATGGATTTATCATTACATTTTATGCATTTGACTTTTAGATCCTAAAGAAATAAAAAAGTTGCAAACCGAAAATATAACAGTGCTGGAATTTATACTTAACCACGTTGTTACCCTCACTGGAGATCTTTATTTCTTCTTATGGCTTCGATCTATTGTCTGTTGTTTCTTTCCTTTCATCCTGCAGAACTCACTTTAGCATCTCTTGTAAGCCTGGTATAGTGGTGATGAACCCTCTCAGCTTTTGTTTATTTGAAAATGTCTTAATCTCTCCCTCATTTTTGAAAGACAGTTTTACCAGATACAGAATTCTTGTTTGGCAATTGTTTGCTTTCAGCACTTTAAATATATCACACTGCCTTATTGTGTTCATGGTTTCCAATGAGAAATTGCTATTTAATCCAATTGAATCTCCCCTCTATGTGATATGCTGCTTCTCTCTTGCAGTTTTCAGAATTCTCTCTTTATCTTTAACTTTCAACAGTTTGATTATAATATGCCACAGCATGGGTCAGTTTAGGTTTGTCCTGTTTGGAGTTTGTTCAGCATTTGGATGTGTATATTCATGTGTTTCATTAAATTTGGGAAATTGTTAGCTATTATTTCTATGAATAGTCTTTCTGTCCTTTTCTCCCTTTCTTTTATTTCTGGTATTCCCCATATTGGTATGTTTGATGGTACCTCAGAAGTTCCTCAGGCTCTGTTCACTTTTCTTCTTTCTGTTCCTTGGACTGAATGATTTCAGTTGCCTTGTCCTCGGGTTCTCTGATTCTTTCTTCTGTCAGCTCCAGTCTATTATTGAACCCCTCTAGGGAATATTTTGTTTCTGTTTCTGTGGTCTGCAGCTCTGTTTGGTTTCATTTCATGATTTCCACCTCTCTATTGATATTCTTTTTGTGTTTATCTGCCATTTTCCCGATTTCCCTTAGTCCTTCATGTGATCCATTAGGTCTTTAAGCATATTCAGGACCATTTTTAAAAAGTCTTTGGAATATCCCAGGTCTAGCCCTCCTCACTGATGGTTTCTAATACTTTCCTGTTCTTTGCCTGGGCCATTACTTCCTGTTTCTTTGCATGTTTTGTGAT
Organism: Tamandua tetradactyla; assembly: GCF_023851605.1. Classification (NCBI taxonomy): domain Eukaryota; kingdom Metazoa; phylum Chordata; class Mammalia; order Pilosa; family Myrmecophagidae; genus Tamandua; species Tamandua tetradactyla. The sequence goes on from NC_135332.1 coordinate 118,947,383, forward strand.
CATTTGTTGAAACCTGAACATTTTGATATTTTAATGTATTATTGTTGGAATTTAGACTCTGAGGTGTCTGTTCTTCAAGTTTGTATCCAACTAGTGTTATGACAGAGCTTCTTAATGCCAGGAGTTAGCAAAAAAGAAGGAAAAAAAGAAAGCCTGTTTCCTGGTGTTTTTCAGAGTAACTTGTTAGCATACTCTCCCTCAGGGCTTATCCATACAACCAGTTTATAGAATATATTAGAAAATAGCTGCTCTAGTTTGCTAGCTGCCGGAATGCAACTTGTTAAAGCAAGTCTATAGAAATGTCCAATCAAAGGCATCCAGGGAAAGATACCTTGGTTCAAGAAGGCCGACAAAGTTCAGTTTTCTCTCTCAAGTGAGAAGGTACATGGTGAACACAGTCAGGGTTCCTCTCTCATCTGGAAGGGCACATGGTGAACCTGGCATCATCTGTTAGCTTTATCTCCTGGCTTCCTGCTTCATGAAGCTCCCCAGGAGGCATTTTTCTTCTTCACCTCCAAAGGTCGCTGGCTGGTAGACTCTGCTTCATGGTGCTGCAGCATTCTCTGCTCTCTCCGAATCTCTCATTCTCCAAAATGTTTCCTCTTTTATAGGATTTCAGAAACTAATCAACACCCATCCAAATGGGCGGAGACACGCCTCTACCTAATCCAGTTTAACAACCACTCTTGATTAAATCACATCTCCAGGGAGATGATCTAATTACAGTTTCAAACATACAGTACTGAATAGGGATTAGAAGAAATGGCTGCCTTTATTAAATGGAATTGGGATTAAAACATGGCTTTTCTAGGGTACATACATCATTTCAAACAAGCACAATAGCTTTAGGCCAAGCACCTTCCTGATCCCTCTTTTTAGAATCATAGCACATGTCAAAGCAGCCATTCAATCTTTAGTTCTTTAGAAGAAACTAAAAACTCTGTTTTTAATATTTGAAAGGAACCAAAGATCAGATTGGAACAAAGACAAAACAATCAAAGAATCTGTACCAAAGTACTGTGGCCAATTTCTGGGAACCATATCAGAGAAAATCTAAGCAAAGAGAGGCTACATAAAAACAAATAAATTTTTAAAATACGAAGTTTTAACAAAATGAATTATCAATTATTGTGCCACACTACATTTAAAATGCTTAGTATGGCAATGCTATGACATATTTTAAATATTTATTTATTAAATTCATTAACAAAATTCATATCTTTGTACTTCATGTCTCTAATAATTTAATATTTCATTTGCATGAATTAAGGAGTCTCACAGATCTTCTATTAAACCTGTTTAGTTGGCTTCATTTCTTTGAAAAATTTTTTTTTAGTTGTGGTAAAATATATGTAACATAAAATGATTTTAACCATTTTAAGTGGACAATTCTTTGGCATTAAGTACAGCAACAATCCTGTGTAACTTCCACTGCTATCTATTTCCAGACCATTTTCATCATCCTTAACCAAGCTGATACTCACTTAGTAATAACCCTCCCCAAGCCTGGCAATCACTACTCTGTTTTCTGTCTCTATCAATTTGCTTAGACTAGATATTTTCATATAAAAGAAATCATACAATATTTGTCATTTTGCGTCTGGCTTATTTCATTCAGCATGATATCTTCAAGGTTCTTTCTTTTCCGAAACTGCCCTGCTAAGCAAGAAGCAAAATTAAATAAACAAAACTGCAGGGAAAGCTAGTCTTGGTAAGGTCTTTGGGGGCTTATTTCTCCTGCCGCCCAAATATAATGCTTACTGGACATCACAAATCTCAATCTGAATTATAATTATATGCAAAAGTAACGTTGGGAGGATACTTCAAACGTTCCCAAGGTAAAAACGTTCTGGAACTGCTTACCAAAGGCAAGAAAACTTAACTTTAGCAGTCAGAGAAACTATTTTAAATCTACCCTCTAAGGTCTCAGTTTAAGGCTCTAGTAATTAATTTTATTCCTTGTTTAAATAGTTTATAATAACATTTATTTCTTTAAATGGCAAAATATACTGTAAACCAAATGGCATGCATTTATTAGTATTTTCATTTTGAAATATATTGATTTACCAGAAGAGGGAGCAATCTATCTAGTTTATTTAAATACTTAACCTGTTTACCTTTCTTTAATAATGTGTATAAATTTAAAACTTTTGAAAACTAGCTATAGTTTCATATGAATGTGTTTTGGCGGGTATTTGAAGTTTTTTTCCTATATTTATCTAAATAAAAGTAAAAAAATAAAGTTTCTAAATTGTATTAAAACTGCAATAAATATTTAGGGAACAAATCACTTTTGAACTAGCTTCCTTTCTGGAAGAAATTTAATGAACTATTGATACAGTTAAATTGGAAGCATATGGTAAAGAGAAAGTTAATTAGTGACCCTGGGGTAGTTATTGTTACTAATTTCCAGTGACCCTGGGGTAGTTATTATTACTAATTTCCTTTTTACATCGCACTAATGCCATTTTGACCATTTAATCATTAACAGATTAAATGATATATGAGTTTTTTTAATCTTTTACCTTTTATACAATGTCTTAACACATGTTACTTGTGGAAACAGATTAGCAACCTATAGACTATCGTATTGGAGCAGCCATTGAAGATTGGTGGGAAGGGACAATATTAGATACATATTTTCTTTCTTTTTTTTTTTTAACTTTTATTGTCAATTATAATATAGAACACAGTGCCTTAGATGACATTGTCCCAAAAATGTGCCAGTGATTATTTCTCAACTGAAATGATGAGGAAAATATTTATTTTAGCCTGGTTTGTCTCATGTCTAGACTGTTGTCTAAGATTTATATGATTAGGATTGAAATTGTTATATTTCTCTGCATATGCCCTTTAATGATAAATGGCCTCACTACATGAAATCCTAGAATTATTGAAAACATATGAACTGCACAGTCATGAGTATACAGGTGTAATATAAAATGCACCTGCTCTATTTAAATACAGAGCTGATTTTTCTACTATGCCGAGGGGAGGTCAGTGCAGCATGGATATGCGATCAAGCCGCGGCCTGCCTGTCAGGAAGAACTCCTCCTCTCTTCACAGACGCTCACTGGGCAACTCTGTCCGCAAGAACCACGAGCTGTGCCATGTTGCTGAATGTTGTTCTTCAGAGTCTCTTTGGAGCAAAACAGCTCTCCTCGGCTCACTCAGTCTTGGGAGAGAGCCTTAGGAAGAGTGGATGCCATCCAAGGGTGTTACTGGAATTAGGGCTCCACAAGGCCAGGTTAGTGTGAGGATGGCTGTGGTTTGGTTTAAAAAAAAATTTTTTTTAAGTTGCCTTCACTGTGAAGCTGTCCCTACTTGAACCTCCAGTTCCCTCTTCCTTGTGGCCTAGATGGAAAGGTAAAAGAGAGCTGGATTTCACATTGAGCCCTGTTTCCCTCTGTGCCAACTTTACTCTCATAACAATATATACACTGTCACTCTACGGTGGTGACCTAGACACATGCTGAGTCTTTGAACTGTCAGCGTCCCACGTAGCATTTGGAAGTTCCGTGAGTGGTTACCCAGTAGGCAGCCAGATTCACACAGGTTACATTCCTGTTTCCCAGCTCCTCTTTGGGGCACAGTTCAGTAAAGCAGAGCTCTGATCAAGTTAGTGACACACTTCTAGTCTCAGGGTGTTGATGCCCTCTTCCCAATACATAACACACCGTCTGGAGTAATAAAATGTTTTCCGGAGATACTAAAAGCCACTTCTGTCAGGCTAAGTTCCTTTAAAACACCAACCAAATGGCATTTTGTTTTTAATTGCTTTAACAGTGGAAGAGCATGAGCTTTGGCAAGAAGATGGTGTTCTCTTCTGCAGTTTCCACTGGAGAGGAGACTTGACTTTCTGGCCAGCTTTCAGGGAAGTTTGACAACTGAGATCGTTATGACGCCAGCGGGGATTAACGAGACAGGGAGGGATGCTTCTCCTCGCCCTACAGCCTGACTCTGCCACTCCCTTGGCAGAGCTTGAGGGGAGAGTGCCAGAGTGGGAGGGTGAGGGGTGTAGAAGTGAATGGACACCTCTACCCAGAGGTCAGGCAGAAGCAGATGGCAGAGTTAATGCTGAAGCTGATGGAGCTGAAGCTTCAGTTATCATCACTTGCATGGGGTCTTATATTTTTGTAAAATTTGCTATGTACTATATTTTGATGACAGCTAGTTAAGATCTCTGTGTCTTTCCATTCTGTCTTCCTCTCCATTGCCTTTTTCCCCTTGACCAATGATGCTGAAGTGGCCACAGGAATTGTTGGGATGTGGCTAAATGGGATTTAAGTTGGGCAGTTGAGTCCATCTCGTTTGGAATTAGCAGGATATATATAAGTTGCTCACAATCTCTTCTGGGTATAGCCGTACTATTGTTATCTGTCTACATTGGAAACAGCTTCTTTGATCAACCATGCTAGAAGAAAAATTAAATATCCTTCTAGTCTCTCTTTTGAAAATGTTACAAAATTGTTGTCAATGCAATCAATGAACAGTCATCCAAAGGCTGGAAATAAAATATTAGAGAAATGACTGACCAGAGAGTGTTCTGGGGAATTCCTGGTGAACTGTTTGTTTCCTTTCTGCCCTGGTCTCTGATACAATGCACCTTGTGACGTGGGTAGTTTTCTTCTGCCTACACATGAATGGACTTCCTGATGTTTCTGCCTCTTCTCCAATCATGAATAGGTGGGAGGAAATAATTGTATGATAAGCATGTGCACCCAGCATGATTTATCCTCAATCCCCAGTGGGCTGCCAGCAATACACACTTACTGGGTCTCCACTTTCTTTCCCCTAGAATGGTTTTTGACAACAAAGCAGTATGTACATCCTGGGATGTTTTTTATTTTTGAAGGGTATTGTATTGGTTCAGGACTTTGGTAGAGAACGCAAAGTCTTGGTTGATTTCTGGGTTCCTGTGTGGGCTATTCAATATCACCATTAACAAATATTTATTGACTGCCTACATGTGGAGGGCAATGGAGATTTTAGGAATGGCAAATCCTGTTCAGGAGAAATTGTTTCTTCTTCTAAAGGAATTTGTCTGTAGCCTTTCCTTGATAAAGTACCTCGTATTTGGCATAAAATTTGACCTTCACAACAGCTTTCTATATTAATTTACCTTCTTTTAAAGAACCATAATCTAAGGCTAGAGAGCCTCAGAAACCCTATGTGGCTTTTCTGAGTCCACACTGGTCACAAATGACAGTGTGGGCTGGACTTTCTATGCTGACTGCACACGAAGCCTTTCCCTCTGTGCCACAAATGCTGTCTGGCTATGTGTCCCAACTGGCTTATTGTTAGTCATGCTAATAAATCCCTTGCCAGAAAATTTTCTTGGAGCACAGGAGGTCTGGTTTCTAACTTGACCTCCCCAACTGCTAACTTTAAGCAAGACAATTTCTCCCAATTTCTGTTTCATTGCACCTTGAGTGAGATGATAATAATTACCTCAGCTGAGAGCAATTAATAACATACTAAGGATCAAACTGCTGAAAGAGCAGAGGTAAGGAAGCTGTGCCAGTTTGAAAGTATTTATATGCCCTAAAAAAGCCATGTTTTAATCCCGATGAATCTTAGAGCAACCGTTTCTTTTAATCCCTATTCAATAATGTAGGTTGGAAACTTGATCAGGTTATCTCCATGGAGATGCGACTCATCCAATTGTGGGTATTAACTTTGGAGTAGAGGGAGATGTGACTCCACCCATTCTATTTGGGTCTTGATTAGTTTACTGGAATCCTTTAAAAGAGGAAGTATTTTGGAAAAAAGCTTGAGAATGACAAGAGCCAGAGCCCATTCAGCCAGAGACCTTTGGAGCTGAAGAAGAAATACATCCCCAGGAGAGCTTCATGAAACAAGAAGCCTGGAGAGAAAGCTAACAGACATCTCCATGTTTGCCATGTGCCTTTCTAGTTGAGAGATGTACTTCATCGGCCTTTTATGAGTGAAGGTAACCTCTTGTTGGTCCTTAATTTGGACATTTTTATAGACTTGCTTTAATTCGGACATTTTCTCAGCCTTAGACTGTGAACTAGCAATTTAATAAATTTTCCCTTTTAATTTAATAAATTCCCCCTGTTTCTGGTATATTGCATTCTGGCAGCTTGCAAACTAGAACAGAGGCTGAGGGAGGCACCCAATCTAACAGTCACTAACATGCATCCTTTTGGCAGGTTTCTCTCTCTCTCTCTCTCTCTCTCTGTCCCTCTGTCACTCAATTTAAAAGGTAGCAAAAGCTTCTTTAGAAACTGCTTCTCTCAGTTCTTCTCTTCAGGAATAGCTGCTTTCTTATATTCCTCTGTTATCCTAAGGGCAACCTCAATTCTGAAGCTGTGTGTGTACTTCCTTTATATGATTTGCAATTTGTTTATGCATATATTAATTTGTATTAACAATGGAATGGGTTCAGCAGAGTTCTTGGCACCTATTAAACTCCCACTAAATGTCAGTATGAGAGTCTCTCTTTTCTATTTCCTGATCAAAAATTGATATCACCAATATGATAAATTAGAAATGGTAAATCATTATTTTTAATTTGCATTTTCCTAATTACTCATGAGGTAACACACGTCATACATTTATTGGCCATTCAATTTTCTTCCTTTGTTCATAATCTCTGACCATTTACCCCTGCTGGATCACTTGGTTTTTTTCTTAATGAGTGTTGAGATCCTTTGTCAATTACACATATTAAAACTATTGTCTTTTAACCATAGTCGTGTTTTTTTCCACAGTGTCATTGATTGAGTGGTCCAGTACCTCTTTATACATAATGCCACACGCTTCTAAATATGTGTGGGTTTATTGCATTCTGAGTCATTGGAAAATAATGAGTTCCTGAACCAGCAAGCATTTTTAGTACTGGTAGAGATGATTTTTTTTAATAGAATGTAAGTAGCAAGGGGGTCTATAAGCAAGCGTGTGAACAGTGTTGTCTACTGTTGCCTTCAGGTCACATCGGGATGTTTTTAGTAGCCTCATGTTTCCTGTGCAGAGGTCAGCAAGGGATATCTACAAAGAGTGATTTCTGCCAACCTAGGACCCCCTTTTACATTTGCTGACCACTTTCATTGCATTAAAATCCATTAAAAAGACACATTAAAATGACCCAGTGAAGCCACCACGTCATTGATCAGGGTGCTGCCCATTTACAGATGTGACTCCTGAAAAAAGATGAACTTGGAGGAGGAGTGTCATAGACAATATGCTACAAGTGTCCCTTATTAAAGCAAATTCCACCAAGCTTTGTCAAGCGCAGTGCTCACATTTATGGTGTTTTTCTTGACTGGAAGAGAAGGTCTCATTCAAGTTAGCTCTTTCTGGTCATGACTGGAATTATTTTCCACTTTTTGCAAAATCCAAAACTCCAAAATCTTCTAAATCTGCAACTACAATCATTCCATTTCTTCAAGGTTTGTTTATTTATATTCTACAAAAAAAGGATTGTTGTCTGAATAGATGTGGTTTGTCCTGCTTTAGGTTCAGAGGTTAATAATATCTTGAATTCTGATGTATGGAAAGTATTGAAATCCTCTTATGTATTTATAGAAAGTTTCATCCCCATAAACTAGGCTCAATAAAAATCACTAAAAATATATATAAAATCTTCCATCTATATAGAATAACGGGTTGAAACTTATTGGCTCCAGTTGTATAATCAGACATGTCCCCTATTAATCTCATCAGAAACTCCATTTCCCCAGTGATTTCTCCCTCTCTTCCCTTTTTGCTATGCGTACCTGTGTCAGAAGAGGCGTTTGGTCTTGTCTGATGTAGCCTCAAGATTTTGTTCAAAATAGTGTTAATGTTTCTATTGGAAGCTGTTAAACATCTTTCACTCAAACCAGAGGAAGCTTCTTTGATTAGAGTTTAAAGCATTTGATTTTTAGATGCAGTAAATATGAAATTGAGTAGATTTTATTGGTAAACTTATCCTTCTATTTAGAAATGGAATATTTGGGCTCTCCAAAATTAGAAAAGTTATAGAAAATACCCATATGTGTGGAGTCCTCCATTATTTTTCATTCATTAGATCATACCAATTTGGATATGATTCTATCAAACTTGAGTCCACAGCAAGGATGATTACCTGTATGGGAAATCTAAAAATAACTATGACTTAAAAAGAAAATAGTGTACATGAAGTTGGCGAAATTGGTGGAAATATTATCTCAGAATGCAGAATCAATGTTGCTAGTTGTCCTTAGCAGGCATGCTGGTCTTCGAGTTTGTCATGGTTACTTAAATGCATATAATAATGCAACTGGCAACTTGAACATTTTTTGTCTTTTGAGATCTCTTCTCTGGTTAAACCTCAGGACTAGACTGAACCTTGGCTTCCATTTTTCTCTGATAGTTATGAAAGACATGTTTCTTCCATTTGAGAACACACCAAGTCAAACCCAATTATGATATTTTCTTAGCAGAAACCTCTTTAAGCTAGCAATTTTTTAATTTAAAAAAAATTGAAAATGCTTTGCCAATAATTCAACTTAGTAAATATATATACAAAAACACAAAGAGTGAATGGGCATTTCTCTCACTCAAGCTTACTCTTCAATAAGTATGAATAAGTAAAATCTCTTTTGAATATGCATTTTATCTATAATTATGCCAATAGTAATTTGAAATTCCTCATGTTTATAATCACCAAAAATTATTTGCCATGTTTTCTTAAAACAGATGAGTAAGCGAAAATTAAACAAATGAATAAGATACATTTCCAGAGGTTTGTTGAGACTCTTTGTACGTATTTTTTTATGGTGTTGATTAGCAATGGAAAACAACCAAAGACATCCAGACGTATGAATCAGTAAGTCATAATTACTGAGTATTCATGAAATGCCAAGACAGAGTTACTTCTCTCTTTCATTCTGTTCCTATTCCTTGGCTTGGTCAGTGAGACAAAGAAGACTTTAGACAAAGTATAAAAGCCAGAAGTAGAACAGGAAACCTGGTTTGATAAAGTAAAGACAGTTTGTTCAACATGTAGGAGCAGTGCTTCATCTTGTTAATGGATGGTCTGAAAGCTGAATTGTTACTAGTAGATAAGCTATTAATTTAAAAGAGAAATTGAATCCATCTTGTGGGATTTGCACAAGTAATGGTTTTTCTTATATATTCCTTTCCAGATGTTCTTTTTATAACTCCAGGCAATCTTAATTTTCAAATATTCCAACTGTATAATTAAAGTTACGGTTTCATCTCAATTTGAAAGGATTAAATCTTCAATAAACTTGGACGGAGTCCTGCTTTGGCAACATAAGGACTGTGCCTTGAATTCTTCTGATTCCTTCTTCAGCCATTCCATCTGCCATCTGGACCACCGCCACTCTTGACTCCTCAAAACCTGCACACCTACTTCTTCCTTCCTGGCATAAGCATGACCCTACTTTTCAGAACATGACTTCCCTTATATAATATTGTTAAGGGAAGAAAGTCTTTGTGTTTCACTTTTCTCTTTCCAATGTCAAGAAATATGTCTTACCTTGGATTTGAGCCTACACGCTTCCTGTTGTTCATTTCTTCAGTCAAGCGAATATACCTTTTTGTGCCATGAGACCCTTCTAGATGCCAGAATCCCACTCAGCTTTGGACCATTCCCTCAAAGCTGTTTTTTGTCCTTAAGTTGTTCCATTTCTCAAATTTTTTATTTCTTAAAATATAACATTAGTCTGGTGTTGACTAAAACAGAAATTCATTTAACGATTTTTTTTTTTGCATGTGCAGGCACCAGGAATTGAACCTGGGTCTCTGGCACACAGGCGAGAAATCTGCCACTGAGCCACCATTGCATTGCCCTTAACAAATTTTTAAATCATGAAGTTCTTTAGGGAAGTGATACAATTCTTAAAAAGATGATTCATCTGTAACTCTAGACGATTTCTGGGGTGTTGTAATGTAACCAGATTTCATCTTCCTTGTTAATCTTAATCATTGACTCACAGAGACTCCACTACTAATATGTATTTGTTATTCTGTTTAAGTTACAACAACTAGCATTTTGCTAAGGCTGAAATCATAGTCCTCATATGGTGATAATCACTAATGAGGGTAGGTAGAGTAAAATTAGGAAACTTTGAAGCTTGAAACAAAATGCTTGACAGAGTTGTTCCCTATTACATTGCTACTTCTCATTTCTTTTCCCCCACTTCCAATGTCACTTTTGCGTTTTCAGAAGATTTTTTACCTGCATCTGTAAAGCCAAGAGGAATGGGGGGTGTGGTGGGGGATGGAAGGTGGGGTGGGGGGTGATGGCAAGGCACAGTGGTAGGGAACAGAAAGTACAGAGTGCACATTGGCCTTCAGGGAAAGATTTATCATCAAATTTTGTTCAGGTCACTTAGTCTCTCTGAGCATACATCGATATATTTTACAAAGTCGTTATAAGGATGAAATGATACATTAAATATAAAAATATGCATTTATTGACTAACGGATTTGGCAAGTTGACCGTGGTTTTGACTGGCCTCAGCTGGTCTAGGCTGGACTCCATGCTTTAGGTCATGTGGGGACCTATACCATACTGAAGGAGAAAGCTGCCTGTGGGTGAGCTTCTTGTGGCTGAAGGCAGAAACTCCAAGGTGGAGGATTATCACCCAAAGGTCTAATTGATAATTCCACTCACATTACACAATGCAAATTGCATAGTCAGGCCCAAAGTTAATGGCAGGAGGAAGATTTGTGGGCAAATAACAAAATCTATCACTACCTACAATAAACTTTGTTTTCAACTAATGCTTTCAAAAAATTGAAAAGCTTTCAAAAACTGAAAAAAAAATGAGAAAAAAAAGGTCAAATTCTTATCCCCAAATTTTAGCAAATACATATTAAAATTTAATTTGCTCATTAAGAGTTTAGGTTCCTAAATATTTCTTTATGTGATATAGTTTATATTATAGAGATCCTAATAACTGGTTCACTGGTGTAATCAGTCCTTTCACTTGAAAATTAGGGACTTTTCAAGTCTGAAAAAAAAATGTTCTTACTGCTAACTTTATCTTCTTTGAGAGCTTTAGTGTATATGTAGATTTTAGAACACAGAATAAATCTAGCTAAGGATGAGTAAGAAGATTTCTTAGAAGATTAGGATTTGGGATGTAACTTGAAAGGAAGGAAAAGAGTGGTAAGCTGCAGAAATAGAGATGTTATGATTTGGGCAAAAACACAGAGGAAGCAGAGGTCAAGAATGTATAATACCCAAGTTATAAGGGCACAGCAAGAAGCAAGACAGAAGCAGAAATAGAAGCAAGAGGCACCTTCTGCAAACAATGCAGTCATACCATTTGAGGTTATGGCTATTTCAGATGTTTGTGAAAGCTGTTTATTTAAGCATGCCTCCTATTTGCCCTTGTGCTCTACTTATTGTAAACTCTTTATTTGTCAAAGGCTTTTCTTTGTAGTCATTCCATACATATTTTTAAGACCATAAGCATTTCTAAAATCTATGTTAATTCTTGGGTTTATTCTCAGGAGAAGAGTTAGAAGTAGCATATTGCAAATAAAAGGCTGCATATTTTCTTTCAAATTTCTAGACGTGCCCCCCACCCCCACAATTTACCTAATTAAAGTTAAACCTTCTTTTTCTCTCCCATTATCTAGTGGGATAATGTATTCAATAGGCAAATACTGCATATACATGCAGATACATAATATTTTAATTGTGGAGAGTGTTCATTTGCAGAACACCAGGGATTTTTAATTGTTTCATTTTTGTAAAATATCATCTAAAATTACCACTAAAAGTGAACTGCTGGGTGGTACGATGGTGGCTCAGTGGCAAAATTCTCGCCTGCCATTCTGGAGACCCAGGTTCGTTTCCCGGTGCCTGCCTATGCTGGTTTGAAAAGAAGTATGGCCCCTAGAAAAGCCATGTTTTAATCAAAATTCCATTTCATAAAAATAGAACAATCCCTGTTCAATACTGTATGTTTGAAACTGTGATCGAATCATCTCCCTGGATGATGTGATTTAGTCAAGAGTAGTTGTTAAACTAGATTAGGTGACGACATATCTCCACCCATTTGGGTGGGTCTTAACTGGTTTATTGGGGTCCTATAAAAGAAGAAACATTTTGGAGAATGGAAACTCAGACAGAGCAGAGAATGCTGCAGCACCACGAAGCAGAGAGTCCACCATCCAGAGACCTTTGGAGATAAAGAAGGAAAATGCCTCCTGGGGAGCTTCATGAAACTGGAAGCCAGGAGAGAAAGCTAGCAGATGATGCCGTATTCACCACGTGCCCTTCCAGCTGAGAGAGAAACCCTGACTGTGTTCGCCATGTGCCTTCTCATTTGAGAGAGAAACACTGAACTTCATTGGCCTTCTTGAACCAAGGTATCTTTCCCTGGATGCCTTTGACTGAACATTTCTATAGACTTGTTTTAATTGGGACATTTTCTCGGTCTCAGAACTATAAACTAGCAACTCACTAAATCCCCCTTTTAAAAGCTGTTCCATTTCTGGTATATTGTATTCTAGCAGCTAGCAAACAGAACACTGCCCTTGCAAAAAAAAGTGAACTGCAGGGGTTTTACCTGCAGTTTCATCATGGGTTGCTTAACGACACTTGAGAAATTTTTCATCCTCTTTATATCGGAATGAAAAGTCTCTCTCTGACATTGATTCTATAGGTGAAGGGCGACAGATTTTCCTTTTCCAATGATCTGTTTTCAGCAGCCCTTCCTGGTAAACCTGAAAAGTGACCCAGGCGCCTTGGGAAGCACCCCTGCAAACCTAAAAAGAAAAGTGATTATCAAAAGACAACCTCAGAGGGCGGACCATGGTGGCACAGCAAGCAGAATTCTCACCTGCCATGCCAGAGACCCAGGTTCGATTCCCTGTGGAATGCTTATGTGTGTGTGTGGGGGGGGGGGGGGGGGGGGGCGGAGATAACCTTACAGCCAGATTTCTCATGCCACTCTGTATGTACTTCAGAAATACTTTAATTTTAAACAATTTTAGTGTTACCTACTGTTCTGAACTTTATGATATGAACTAACTGAAGCACAGTACTTTCCTGGATGGAAAGTTTTAAGTCAGTGATTAGCTCTTTTTAGTTTTCCATCTATGGCCCCTGCGGTGATTTATAAAGCTATAGATGGCCAATGCTATGCATGCGCCAGATCTTCATTTAAGCTATAAAGGAACCTATGAAAATGACTCAACAGAGAAAATATACATAGTAAACATGGTGAAGTAGAACATTCCAAAGTATAATTCTCCAAATAAATAATTTCTCCTCTTTCTTTACCTTAGGAAATCTCATGTTACAGACATGATATGATGAAAGGAATGGATGGTTTAGAAGTGGATTGCATCCTTCTTTCTTTAAAGGAAAGCTTATATCCATCAATTTTAATTTCAATTAATAGCTGAGGGAAGTACTTCTCAAGCTTTGCCCTTGAAGAATCACTAATGGTAGTGGATCTTAAGGTAATGTAGAGAACAGTTAGGATATGCTGAATTCCTAAAACAGTCTGAATTTTCCATCTGCTTTTAACATATTTATGATATATAATGTTTGCTTCAATATAAGATGTTTTCCTCCAAAAAATTCATTAGGTGGATATCATCTCTAGTGCTTTATTTATTTTGTGGAGCCCAGGTCTTCTGCCCACAGGATGTACATGCAGAGTCCTGTGAACAGGTCTCTGAAAAACACAGAATAGTTCAAAGACGAAAATGTATTTATTTAACAAACATTGTAAGTCATACAAAGATCACATAAATATTATGTCCCATCTCAAGAGATTTTAGCATGATTGGAGACGTGACAAGTACATGAATTGCTATAGCTCATAAAATAGAAAATGATACTATTTAGAGGAAAGTGAAATAACACAGATAATGGCTGGGTGGATCAGCAAAACTCTCTGTGACGGATAATGTTTAGGGTATAGATTCTCAGAGAAGAATAACTGGAAGAGACTCCAAGCAGCAAAAAGAGTATCAGAAAGACACAGGGCCATGTGTGGACATTATTGGAACTTTGTTTTTCTTTCAAACGTACTACTGGTGATAGGAGAAGATAACTTAAAAAGCATAATCATTGCATTTAGTGATTAAAGATCAGTCAAACTTCAGATGGATGAGAAAATAAGTCTGCTGCAAAATCAATCATAAGCTTCATGTAGTTACTTTCCTCCAAATCAAGAAACACGTTAAGGAGTTTCCAGGTTATGGCATCAATATGAATCTCAGGAATTATAGTTTTAAATAAGCTGAATGAAGCATCATAATTACTCAAGACTCAAAGAACAATGATATGTTTTCTATCTCTCAATTCTGAAATTGAGCTTTCTCCAGAACAAATTCATGAAGGGTTTTATAGTGGTAAGTTCAAGAAAGGTAAGCGTCTTATGTAATCATTGTAGTCTTTCTTTAAAAATTCAATTATTCTTCCCTCATAATGAAAACCAAAATCTGTTCCAAATGGTTCAAAAATCTGATTGTGAAATGTAAAATAATAAAGCTTCCAGAAAATAACATAGGAGACTTTTCTTCATGACTTTGGGATAGACGAATATCTCTCCAACAGGGAAAGATTGACAAATTGGACTTCCTAAAATTAGGAACTTGTATTCATCAAGGAACATGATTAAGAGAGTGAAAGGTAATGAAAAGAGGGGAATTGTGCCCACACTTAAAAAAAAATCCTACAAATCATTAAGAAAAAGACATACAACTCAATTTACCTGCCCAAGCTGCACATAATCATACTTTGTGCCCCAGCAGTTCCATTCCTATAGGAAATACAGATATGTAAATATGTGCACCAAAAGACATGGGTTAGATGTTCTTAACAGCATTATTTTTAACAGTACTAAATTGGAAACAACTCACATATTCAACAGTAGTATGTATAAGTAAATGGCGGGATGTCCATCAAAGTGAAAGAACGAACTGCTATGATACACAGCAACATGGGCACATCTCACAGATACATTGATTAAAAGAAACCAGACACAATGGAATCATATGCTATATAATTTCATTTCTGTAAAGATTAAAAACAAGAAGAACTAATCTTTGATGATAAGAAGTCAGAATATGTTACCTTTGGTGAGGAAGCAATAGGAAGGAGGCACAAAGCTGATTTCAAAACGGATGGTTTTATGTTCTCTTATCTGAATCTGGGTGATTTTCACATGGATGTGTCAACTTTGCACAGTTTCTTCCAGCTCTACACTTAAGAGTTTTGCACTTTAATGCATGTACTTAATAATGCACTTTTATTATATTCTAACATTTTTTATTATGAAATAGATATACAAAAAAGCAATACATTTCAAAGTACATTGTAACGTGTAGTTACAGAAGGGATTTCAGAGTTTGAGATGGGTTACAGTTCCACAATTTTAGGTTTTTCTTTCTAACTCCTCCAAGACATTGGAGACTAAAAGAAATATTGATATAATGTTTCAGCAGTCATATTTATTTGTTAAATCCTATCTTCTCTGTTATAATTCCTCCTTCTCCTTTGATCCTTCTCCTAATCTTTAGGGACACTTGGACTATGCCCATTCTAACTTTTTCATGTTGGAAAGGGCTGTTGATAATATGGGATAGGGATAGTTGATGTTCTGGAGAGGCTGACTGCTCTGGATTTCAGGACTTATCCAGCCTAGGAAACCAACTGGAAGTTGTAGGTTTCTGGAAAGTAATCATACTGCATGGAAGTTTTGTAGAATCTCAGATAGAGCCCTAGGTGTTCTTTAGGGTTGGCAGGAATGGTTTTGGTTGGGATTTGGCAAACCATGGTAAACAGCAATGTCAAGCGGAAGTTACCGTAAGAGTAGCCTCCAGAATAGCCTCTCCACTCTATTTGAGCTCTCTTAGCCACTGATACCTTATCTTATTAGATTTCTTTCCCCCTTTGGTCAGGAAGGCATTGTCGATCCCATGGTGCTAGGACCAGGCTCATTCCTGGGATTCATATCCCACATTGCCGAGGAGACTTTCACCCTGGGATGTCATATCCCACATGGTGGGGAGGGTAATGATTTTCCTTGCAAAGGTGGCTTAAAGAGAAAGAGGCCACATCTGAGTACAAAAGAGGTTTTCTGGACATAATTCTTAGGCATAACTATAGGTAAGCTGAGCTTTACTGCTATATAAATAAGCTTAATAGTGCATTTGAATAATAGAGTTTTAATAAATGTTTAGATATGGTTAGAGTAGAAAGACTGTGTGCTATTCATTAAAATTTTGTCATATAATAGAGATGCCCTAAACATGAATATAACACACACATTATGGAGACAGAGACAAATAGCTGCTTTGAATAAAAATAGAAACCCTATCCGATGCTAAGCAGAATTGAATTCTACATCTGCCATGAGAAGAAAATTCACTACACATGCCAGAAATAATACAGCCTGTTTTATGGCTATGTGTATAGCCAACTATTTCTATTTAAAAGTTAAACCTTTATATTTTGATTAAATCCTATATAGCAAATATAAAACCTCTAGTTGTTTCTATAATAATATTTATCATTTACTGTATACTTACTATTTACCTGTTACTATGTTAAGTGCTTTCATATATTAAGTCATTTTAATACACAAAGTGACAGAGTGAGAGAGCTACTAGCATTATTCCCCTTTGAAAAGGAAGGCCCTCTGGCTCACAGAGGTCAAGAAGCAGAATCAAGGGACCCATGACTAGTAAGGGTCGAGATGCAAAACTAACTCAGGCAGCTTGATTTAAAATGTCATATTTTAAAACATTGTACTACACTAAGTCTACCTCCCAAAACACAACACAAATTCTATTCTCTCTCTTGCTCCATGGAGTTGGACTTACCTAGAACGTGGTGATAGAGCAGCCAGTGCCTCAGCAGAAAATAACACCATGGAGAAAATATGACATTGTCAAAGAGGAAGGCATCTTCTCTAGAAATATATGTTAGAATGTCTACAGCTGCAAATAACTGATTACCGAAGTCAATGTGGCTTCAACAATGCTACCATTTAATATCTTATTCAGAAAAAGAAATGGAGGCGAGGTGTTTCCAAGATTGAGCAATGACACAGAGTTCCAGGCGTGGTTGTTCTGCTCAGCCAGGACAGCAAGTTTGTGTTCTCAGGCTTGTTCCTCTTTGCACAGTAACAGCTGCACCTTTAAACGTCACAAATTCACACATCGATGTCTAAGGAAACATTTTCTCTTTTTGCATCTGTTTTTATCACAAAAGAAAGCCTTTCTAACACTTTCCCACATGCCCAAGCAGACTTCTTCCTTTCTCTCAGTAATCAATGTTGCAGAACACGTCATGTAAATCAGTTCATGGTTTAGGAATGAACTGTGATGAGTGGCTTTGACGAATCAACATTCTCCTCTGAGGCTGGGGTGAGACCAGTCTGACCACATGTGAGAGGGTGAATATCTCCAGTAAACTGGAGGCCATAGGCTTGGAAGAAAGAGGTGGAAGGATGGTTGTTGGTTAGGCAGTCAACGGGGGCTGCCACAAGAAAGTAGTAATGCTAAAAACAACCAAGGCTTTACAAGGACCAGCCTTAGTCACAAACCAAAGCACCACTTGTACATGAATTCTGTGTGGAGAAGGCATCTTCTGTCTACACACATATTGCTCAACAACAAACAGAAATGTGAACAGTACCATCTTTGAATTTTCAAGAGAATTCTGTTTGATTTTACCCTTCAAAATGGCACTTCCAGCTTGTATACTGAAGTGACAGGAATGCATTATTGAAATGTTAATGTTTAACATGGTGAATGTCTAAATCATTCTTATATATAAAAATATGACCTGTGGTATCTAAATCAAAGCCAGTTGGAGACCTTGCATCAAGGTTGCCTGGAGAAAGTCTTGAAATTAAAACTTTAAAACCAAACCTAAGTTGCTTTTTAAAAATATAACGTAAGCCTTTAGGTGTCTGATTTGTACATTGTGTGCAAAGGTATAGACTTGAAACACTCAAGTGTTGAATGCATTTAATGTCATTCCCTTTTCGTCTTTATCCCCTTCTTCCCAATTTAAATTCTCTTTGAAAATATTTCAAGTAGCATATTTACTTTTAGTTTTCAAATTCAATACTCAGTATTGTTTTCAATACTACATTAAAATTAAAAAGCATAAAAATGTGTTCTTCCTCTGCTGTGACATAATAGTCCTTTTATCATGAAGTTTGGGTTCTGTAATCAGTTTCCAGGAGGGTGAACCAGATTCTCTTGCACAAGAGAATCATGGATAATTATTTGAAAAGCACAAACAACAGTCTTTTTGAGTTTCAGCTACTATGAAACCGCAAATTTACGCCTTCTATGAAAGTCATAGGTGCACCAAAACCATTCACTCTCAGTGCCGTTCTGATAGGTGATGCTTCTATTTTCCTCATTGATAGAGGAAGGAAGGGCTTACATTCACTAGAGACTTAGACTGAGTTCTTGTTTGAAAAACAAAGTGTAGTTAGTTGGATGGTGGGAAGAGACAGATAGCATTTTGGGATGATTGAGGAGTTACTAACAGAATGTTTTAGTTTATCATGTGCTAGTTAACAAATAAAGAAAATTCAAATTATGGTTCACTACAGAGGAGAAGCAAAGATAATTGAATTAAATAAATACTTCTTAAAAACAGACATGCAGCACTGTGCTCGCTCAGTACCTTTGTGAATTTAAAATTAGAAATTTTCTGACTACAGATTACAAGGATAGCAGGGAAACGGGCCAACTCATTTCACTATCTATTCCAGGGCTGGGGTTTGAATTCTTGTCAAGTAGCATAGATAAATTAATTGAGGGAACCCTGTACATCAACTCCATGAAAGTATACAACATCATTAGAAAGAAACAAAACAAAACAAAACAAAAAAATCCTGGTCCCGTGGGAAGTGAATACCACACGTTTGAAGGGTGAAGCAGGGCTCTCAACCGTCCGGCAATCTTTAGCCACAAAGGAAAGCCTGCCGGGATGATGAGCCTTTCTCTGAAGTTCCCTTCCCCAATTGGCCATTATCAAGGTTTAACGGAGGCAAAGGAACGTCTCAATTCTAGATAACTAGGTCCTGGAAACAAAAGCGGTTCCCTGGAAAAAACAAAGGAAGCCTTTCTCGCCCATACCACCCTCTAATTCCACCTCTGTGTTTCTAAGACCGAAGGCATTAACCCACTTCCACTCTCATCCCATGCTCTCTGGGGCAGCTCCTTTCTGCAAAGGTTGTTAGAGTCATTTTAGCGTCTCCTCAGGAAGGAGCCAGGATCTTTGAAAGCAGTGGACGGGGAGTGAGGGACCCTCCTTGCATACACCTCCCACAGGGTCCAGGCCTTCCACGCCCCCATCTCTGCAACCCAAAGCACGCCCACAAAGGCCCCGCGTCCTGGCAGGGCTGGGCCCCGGGAGCAGGAGGGCCGGCTGCTCGCAGCTCCACCGCGGGGGATCCGGCCAGAGGTGGGGGTCGGCGAGGCGGGGGTGCGCACACGTCACGCACGCGCGCGGGGACCGCAATAAATGCCGGTTCGCGCGAGGCGCCGCGGGAGCGTTTTCCTGCACCCAGCTGCGCCCAGCAGAAGCCGAGGTCGCCGCGGGTCTCTCCGCTCCGAGCACCGCCGGACTCCCTGCCCCTGGCTCGGGCTGATAATGCTTAGAGACGCTCCGGCGCCCACCCGGGCAAGCTAACTAGGCAGCTAGCCTTCCGCTCCAACTCCAGGGGCTAACTTTGGAGCGCTTTGCCTGCCGCATCCGTCTTGTCTGAAAGGAGCCGCGGAGACAGAGGCTAGTCCCCCTGCAGTCAGCGCCCTCTTCGCCCGAGGACGCGCGTCGCCCGGGTCCTTCCCGAGCCCGGCTCCCCTGGTTGCAGGGGTGTGAGGCGGCTGCGCGAGGCAGGCCGTCTCTTTCCGCCCGGCGCTCACAGCGAACTTCACCCTGGAGAGGTAAGAGCGTTTCTGAAACCCATCGCCGAGTGGTAAAGCTCCCACCTTTCATCGGCCTTTTCCTTTTTAAACCCTATTTTCAAAAAAAAAAAAAAAGCCAGCTGGGAGAGACTCATCTGGCACAAAGGGTGGTGGGCTACTTGGAAAGCAGCGGCGATGGAAATTTGCGGGAGCTTGTAGTCGCAAGCTTTCCATGTGGGTTAAGTGAACAGGGTGCCCCTGCGGTGGATGGGAGAGGGAAAGCTCTGAAGTTGCTGGTGAACTGCTGGCTTTCTCGGGTGCGGACCACAGGTAGAAACAAATTTGCCATGAAATGAGTTCTTGAGCTGCTCTTGGGTGAGAGCAGAGAGAGGTCACTAGAAATCCGAACTATTCATTCGCGTTAGTTTACTGGGCCCTCCAGATGTGCCTAAGGACCTATGTATGAATAGCTTTTTTTTTTTTTTCGCAATTGCATGGGCACGCACCGGGAATCGAACCCGGGTCTCCGGCGTGGCAGGGGAGCGCTCTGCCTGCCCTGAATAGCATTTTGTACTTGAAAATGTTCATCTTCACTTTCAGAATGTCGTGGTTCCCGCCAACTAGAGATGGGACACTGGAATGAAAGGATACCTTAAAACAATAGAAACATGAGCCTCTACATTGTTATAAAGCACTTTAGGTAGATAACGCCCTTTGCAGGCTGTGTATAGTATATAGCCATTTAAGCCCTTGTAATTCCGAAATTATTTTCAGGCTTTGACTCTTCTGGGCTGCTTCTGCCATTTATTTTAGCCTCATGTATACTATCTTGCAAAAATATAAGTGAGCCATTTTGTGGAAAGGATGCATTGTGAAAAACCCTCAGGAAGAAACAGTGGGTTTGGAGATGAGTTGATTCAAAAATTTGCTGGTTTCAAAGAGGCAACAGATCACGTGTGCACACTCCCTTTCTATGTATTGTTTGACTTTTGTTATTAGAAAAGTAATATCTGCTGGTATTTTCATCTTAATCACATTGCATGTCTTTGTAGCCAAAAGGAGTGGAAGAACCTGACTTGGAGATTATCCTGGGGAAATCCTGAGGTGGTTCATTATGAAGTGTACTGTGCCAGAGTGGCTCAGAATAACCACTGTGCTGTTCATGGCCAGAGCAATCCCAGCCATGGTGGTTCCTAATGCCACTTCCCTGGAAAAACTTTTGGAGAAGTACATGGATGAGGATGGTGAGTGGTGGACAGCCAAGCAAAGAGGGAAAAGGGCCATCACCGACAATGACATGCAGAGTATCTTGGACCTTCATAATAAATTACGAAGTCAGGTGTATCCAACAGCTTCTAATATGGAGTACATGGTAAGGCCATTTTTCAAGTGGAATGGTACAAAGAATATTTACTGATTCCTTCAACCACCACAGTTAAATGCCCTCAATGCGCCTCTTTAATCTTTAACTGTTTGTCTTTAATGAAAGGATTTGTTAGTGTTCCTCTCATTTTTAGGAGCTCCTTGAATTTCAGAGTAGAATTAGATATGTGTAGGTGCAGTTTTCCTGGTAAGTGCCCTAAATTCTGATCCTACTGGAAAGTTGCTGTACTGGAAATGGTGAACATCTGATGCATTTGATTTTAAGTGACTCGGTGGGACAATTACTTCCTAATTCCTAACAGATAGAACCTTGCCATAAGTGGTGGGTCTGCAAAATTTGAGGACTAATGATTTGAGGAAGCTTTTTGGGTTACTGATATCTATGTTTCTGAGACCTTTGTTTCTTACAAATATGTAATTGATATATAGTAAAGAGTACATTTTTGTGGTTGCTTACTGTTAAGAAATGCTTCAGCAATGACTTTTTAAGTGAATTTATTATTTGGGACCTTCAAAGTAGGAAAATAAGCCTGGGCAAAGGATCTCAAATAAAAATATGTAGTTCCTCTTTATAATAGCTTTGCATTTATTCTTAGTGTACATTAGCAAGTTTGGGAAACAATTTGACTTCTTTAAGATCATTAGCATATAATCCACCAATATACTAATTAATATTCTTGAAATTTAGAAAAATTTTCAAGAATCCATTATATTACTTGCATGAATTAGGAATGCCCTTGGAATAATAGTCATTGGTGAAAGCAAATCTTATTTAATGAACATTGGAAAAACATTTCTTCTTTGCATACATTGCATGGTGTGGTTAATTTTAATGTATTCTTGCTTTTCTTTTTTTTTTGGCATTTATTGTGGTGGGTAATCTCCATTTGGGGGTAACCATCATGAAGCTTAGAAGTTTTAGAGTTGATATTACCCATTACAAAATATGGCATTGTATTATTATAACTTTTCCCAGAAAATTTTTTTTCTTAAAGAAGGTAGAAAGAAGTCAAGAGATCTCATCAGTGTCCAAGTGTTGGGCCCCAGCAATCAGATTGTCTGGGTTTAAATCCTGGTAGAGACCAGGCTCTAACCGTCTGACTTTGGGCTATTTACTAATTTCTGTCTACTTCACTTTCTTCATCTCTGACATGTGCCCTTACCTCAAAGGGTTGCTGTGAGGACTAAATGAGATGACCTATGTAAAGTTTTAGCTCATTTACAGGCACTCTTTAAGGTCTCAGTAAATGTTATTATGGCATATAATTAATTTTGTCTCCTCATATTGTTTAAGTGGAATATCTAAGGAAGTCGGTAGCCCTTTGAAAATTCTGTGTGGTGTATATCACATCTGCAATGGCTGACGTTTCTGCTTTGTGTGTATTTTAGAGAGTCATTTTCTAAAGTGCAAAATTCTATAAGCTTCTCCTTTGTGAGCCTCAAACAGAAAGAGCCAATTATGAAATCTTTCCAGCTGGTGCTCTGTATGCTTATTCCATGCGTATAAGTATTCAGTTGCTTTTAATTTAAAATGAGGAATAACTTGGGAGTTCAAATCCACAAAAAAGAAATCTGAGAATATGTGTGTGTTTTAAGTAATATGGAAATAATGAAAACAGTTCTGTTATTCATTTTCATGTCTGACTTCCAAAGAAAATAACTGCCTATTGTATGATGTCTGGTCTGGGGTGTTTATATGAGTTACATTTTAGTTTCACTGGTTTCATTCTATCCTTGAAATGTAGATGCAGAAACCAGCCAGGGTTTATGTTGTGTTGCCCTTAGAGACTATGAGCACTGAAACTATGTCTTGGACGTTAACTGGACTGCAGAGGAGTTCACTGCCTGACTGTAGTACTGGAATATGTTTTCTAGAATACACAATGAAGGGAATGTCTGAAAGAATGGTAGTTCTATTTTATTTGAAATACTGTTCATTTATTTATTATACAATTATAAGTACAGATATTGATCAACCTTGTAAAAGCACAATTTATTCAAATAGTTATTCAAAGTACATTTATTCTGAGAAAACAAAGTTTAAAACTGGGTAAAAGCTGTTTCCTATAAATTCTGCAATGCCTTGTGATAAATGCTGCTACTTTTGACCACTTATACTCTATATATCATAATGTTAAAAGTTTGCATAACTGACTACCTTATTTTACGTTTGGTGCTCATTTTAGTCTACTCTTTGCCCTTGAACATATGGCAACCAAGCCACATCTGCATTTATTACTATTACATCCCTACCCTTACTCTTTCTTCATCTAAGGAATAGGGTTAAAAATCAATTCTAGAAAGCCATGTCTTCCCTTAAAGATCGTATAGGCTGATGGAAGGGAAAGAGCAGCCACATCTGAAAATTTTCAGGTAATCAAGGATTCATAATTCTTTGCTCATGTCTATAAATAATGCCAGGGAGCACAAAATAATAGAATATTTCTAATTGTGAAAATTAATCAATGGGAGTTCTTAGAGAAGATGAAATATAAGTTGTTTCTGAAAGGCTCAGAACCATGAACTGTAGAAAAGAGTGCAGAGGGGCATTCAGTTAGAGGAAGTGGGACAGATAAATGCTGGGCTGCAGGACTTGATTGGCAAGCTGGTTGTTGAGAGCTAGAAGCAAATTAGGTTGATAAAAACACAAAACCTGTGGCAGAGTTAGTAAGGGGAGAAAAGTGTTATTACTTATGGGAAATCAGTAATTCTAAGGAGAGAGATTGCATTTTTTTTTTTAACATGGGCAGGCACCGGGAATCGAACCTGGATCCTCGGGCTTGGCAGGCAAGCATTCTTACCTGCTGAGCCACCGTGGCCTGGAGATTGCATTTTGATTTAGGGTAAATTGAGAAGCTGGATCACGTAGACTGTCAAATGAAGCTGTTGTTGAAGGAGCAATGGATTTTAGAGGAAAAAATATTGGCTTTGGTCTTAGAAAGCAGCAAGTTCACATTTTATCTCTGCTGCTGTCAGGATATGAACTCTGATGGTCAGCAACGCTTCTGGGCTTTGGTCTTATTGGCAAAATTGGTGTAGTACATAAACCTCACAGATTGTAATTGGACGAGACTGGTAGAAACACTCACTTTAATTTTAAGCCTTTCCTTCCAAGGATTTTAAGAACCTGTCACTTGGTTCTTTTATGTTTCTGGTATTTCATAACCATGTCCTTGTTTCTGTTTGTTCCTTAAATTTTTTTCCCCATCTTTTTACTTTGGGGACTTTTCCCTTACTTTGGGACCTTATTTGCTCTTTCGACTTCGATATCATCCATAGAGTGATAGCTCCAAAGTCTGTGTCTCCTTCCAATAACATTCTCTGTAGAGCTTCATTTTCATATTTCCTACTGCCCATTTTCATCTCCCATGTAATATTTCTCCAGTCAGTTCATGCTTAAAATGTCTGAAAAGAAAGCTAATTGACTTACCTTTTCCTCCACCCTCATCTGCTTCTTCCCACGTTCTTTATCAGTTAATGCATCAATGTCCTCTCTAAGCTAGAAAAAAAAATTCTTAAGTCCTTCCCTCTATCCATTTATGTATTAACATACACATACAAACACAAATTTGCCAAATTCTGCAGGTTCCATTTCAGAATGTCTTTTGAATCCATCTCCTGCATTTCATCCTTACTTTCAGGGCTCATTATTTCACACCTATATTTGTACAACAGCCTGCCACCCAGGAACTGGACCAATCTGTTCTTTATTTCTGCTTTTGTCCACCCTCTTTGCTGTTACTAAAGTTGCTCCCCGCCCCCCCCAAACAAATCTGCAGTGGTTACTCAACTGTACAAAACATCTGTTGACTTCCTGCTGCTAATGACTTAAAGCTCACCCTGATGAGCTTATAAATGATGGCACATCTAGTGCCCATCTGCCCCTGGTCTCTTAACTCCCTTGTGCATATTTGAAACTCTGTTTACAGTGAATTCGTGTTGTTCTTAAAATATTGTGGCATCTCCTTGTGTCTGTGTGCCTCTTTGCTCAGTCACTTTCCTCTGTACCTGGAATATCTCTGCTTCCTATCTCCTGACAGACTCTTACTCATCTCTCAAGATGAAGCTCAAACATTGTCGTCTCTATAAAGGTGTCTTTCATGTACCCATTCCCTGCCCCACTCCTGTGCTTCTAAAGTGTTTTATTTGAGCCTATTTGTAGTATTAAATTTAGTTACAATTAAGTATTTACATGTCTATTTTCCACCCTAAGACTGCTTTCCTGGAAGGGTAAGAATCATACTTTATTAGTCTTTATGTCCTAGTGCCTGGGACATAGAAAAGGTGCTCAATAGATATTTGTTGGTTGAATATTATTAAATGCTCAATAAATATGTGCTGAATGAGGGGATGGCTGGATGAAGAGATAAGATTGTATGAAATAAATACAGAAGACCAGTAAGAAAGAGGAATAAAAATAATAGGTGTTGCGGGAGGTAGCATATCACCAATACAAGGGATTTTGGCATGGAAAATTAGAAACACTCGAACGGAAGAAATAAATACTTCAAGTAGTTCAGGATAGTTTTTCTATCTTTTGAATATATTCATGGGATGCTAAAAATTATCCTGTAATATAGAGTTGCTGATCTAATAGGAAAGATATTCAATTGTTCTGGAGTTTAAACAGTAAGAAGAATAAATATGTAAAATGGCTTATTTGATTTTCTTTTAATAATCTTGTTTAGTTACAAAAAAACTATGCTTTGTTAAGTATCTTGGTCTACAGAATTTTAAATTTTATAAAATCCTAAATTTGGAAAGATACTAATTTTTTTTAAGAAATTGAAACTTAAAAATTAATATATTTTTGTTTTTGGAAATTGCACTGTAGATGGCAATTCCTACAGGAAAAATGGGGCATTACAGATCAGTTCTGCTGAACTTAATAATTTACCCTGGAGTTCTGGAACATTAAAGCGTCCTCCTTAAATGTAAGGAATATATCTAGGACATTGGAAAGTCGGGAGAAGAGAAGTAATCTCAATAGGAGAACGAAACATCTAGAGCCAGAAAAATGCCATACCACTTTGAAATTATTTCTATTCATTCCTTCATTCAACAGAGCTTGGGATTTACTATATGCCAGGAACTGCCAGGGCCCAGCCATAAACACAACCACCATTCTTCCTTGCATGGAGTTGGAGCGAATGTCCTGAACCTCTAGATTCTGCAAGGGGCTCACGTGGCTGGAGCAGAGTGAGTGTGGGGTATGGCTGTAGGAAATGAGGTCATAGGTTTAATTGGTGGAGTGGGCTGAAGATACAGGGCACTGTCAAGACTCTCACTTTTGGGTTAGTTATGTGAAGGCATTTGAGACATTTGAACAGAGCATGATCTTACTTGCATTTAATCAGGAGCACTCTGGTTTTGTTGAAAATATACTTTAGGTTGTAGGAGATGGGGCAAGGGTGGAAGCAGGGAGCCAAGCCTCCTACAATAATCTGAACAACTACTGTTGGCAGTTAGGACTGGAATGATAATAGGGAAGGTGGTGAGAAGTGGCAGAAGTGTGAATATATACCAAAATCCCTTTGTAACCATAACATGAATCTTGAAAAACTCAAGGAAGCCTTGTTGCAAGGTTAATGAAATTGTCTTGGCCAGCCAGGCAGTCAGCAGGCTGGAATTTTCTGCATTTGCTGCAAGATTTAAATCCATTCAGCCATTGGCTGCAGTTTTGTGACTAAAGGCATAGTTATCCATGCTTGTTTAAATATTAATGGGGAAGATTCTGGGTCCTTTAATTCACAAGGACTTCCAGAATGCTTGCAGAGATTCCAGAGATCATCTGGAATGCTTGGCACTCATTAGAGGGTGTGGGAACCCAATCTCTATTCCTGCTCTTTTTCCTCCTGTTCTGCCCTCCCTTCCCAAGCCCATTTTACTCCCTCACTTCCTCCATAACCAACAGAAGGTAAGAATTTTAGCATGAAGAACATGAAAGGACACTGGTCCAGTTCCTGTCCAGTGATCACCAGATGCACTGTTATGGGGCATATCATTGTGATTTCATTTCATTTTGGAAGTATCATTACATTTTGACCATGGATTGTGGCTCCAAGATTTTTGCCTGAGATACTGCAGATATTGAAGTTATTTCCTAAGATGTGAAAGAATGTGGGTAGATCACCTTTTGATAGGAAAAGCTAGAGCTTAATTTTGGACATATTTATTTGAGATGTAGTTTAGATATCCAAAAGGAATTTTTCAGTGATGCAGTTAGACATATAACAATTAGATACACGAGGTCCAAACTGGGATATAATATTTGACTAATCAGCATTTAAATGGTATTTAAAGCCATGAAGAAATATGAAATCACCAAGGGAATATGAATAAATAGAGAAAAGATGTTCAACGAGTGAGCCCTTGAAGTACTTTAAAGTGTAGAGAAGGAGAAGGTGTGGAGGGATCAGCAAAGAGAATTGGGAAACCAAGTGAAGAAAGTTTTTCAAGGCAAAAGAATAAGAACCGTCAAATGCTTATAAAGGTCAAGTAAAATAAGGACTGAGAGGAAACCACTGAATTTAACAACATGGAGGCCACTGGTGATCTGATTAAACAGTTTTAGTGTAGTCACGGTGGTAAAAGCCTGATTGGAGTGGCTCCAGAGAGAATGGAATGGGAGAAATTAGCATCCTTATTCATTCATTTCTTCATCAAACATATATCATCGACTGTGTGCCGGGTAGTATCTGCAGTCTTCACTATTTTCTAACCAAATATTTTCAACTAGCCTAAGTGGTTAGTGCTGTTGGAGGAAAAGACAATAGATTGATGTCCCAGAAGCCAGGAGAAGATGATTCAACAAGGGAGAAGTCAACTCTTTTCAATACTGCTGAGCTGCTAAGATGAAGGAAAGTCAAGCTGACTTTTCTAACATGCAGGTCATTGGTGACCTTGATAAGAGTAATTTTTGTAGATAGTATGCATAGAGCAACTTCTGGAAATGAGGAAACTATGTTTGAAGATGTTCAATTTTTTACAATATTCACACATTAGATAACAGAAGAATTACAGATAAAATAATGTGTTTGTGGTTCAAATTTCAAACCGAATGGGGTAAATACTGTTGGTTGAATAAGAACTCTAAAAATTAAATTATGGAACTCTCACTCCAAAAATATGAATTTGATTACTGGGTCATAAAACTGGCCAAGTATAAGAACCTGAAACTATAATCTGGTGAACTTTACTACTACTACTATTATATTATCATTGTCACTAATTTTTTTTGCTTGCTAATAGAATCAGTAATAAAGTCAACTAGTAACAAAATATTGCAGAAAAGACCACAGTTTTCTATATTGCAGTTCATTAATCTTATGGACAAAATATGAATATGGACGCAATCAATCCATATAGATGGTAATATATTCTCTATATTTTAAGTTTTTAATTGAAAGATATATTTTGAAAAAATCAGCAGAAAATTAAGGATCGCAAGTGTTTTTCATGCAAGACCTGCTAGGTGTGACTTTCAGAGTAGAAATAGGAGGGGTGCTTTATTTAGTCTGGGCCCTTTCAAATTTTGATGCGCACATGAATCCCATGGGGGTTTTGTTAAAATACGATTCTGACTCAGAAGGTCCAGGGTAGACCCCCGAGTTGTGCATTCCTAAAAAGCTCCCTGGTGAGGTGGCAGCTGCTATTCTGGGACCTCCACTTTGAACAGAAGGCTTTAGGCTCCCTGTGGGAAACAAGATCTAAAGTGAGACATGAAAAGTTGACCCTAGAATTCAGATTCTTTCTTTTTCCCCTCCTCAGCTATTACACTCACTGTTCCTTTTTCTGTAAGGAAGTAACTATAACACTGATAACTGAAAACAGAAGCTCCTTTTTAAAGAGGGATTTAGAAACCAAAAGATATAAAAGATTGAGCAATAAGATTCTCCACTCTTGTTTAAATCTGTCTAACTTGGTGGAGGGGTAGTGTGGAAAATGAAATCCCAAAACGCAAGTGCAGTCAATGACAGGATAAACTTTAAAGATCAAATGAGTGAGAATGGAGGAAGTAGTATTTCAAAGTGGGCAAGTATGAAGAGGGGAATGGTTGGGGAACAACTGAATAGGATGATGAGCTATTAAATAAGGTACAGGAATGAACAGAAAAGTTATTATTTATAGACTCTCCCTTGTGTGTTATTATAATTCAAACAATAGAAAGTGATCACCAAAACAATGGATATCCATAGTAAAAGTGCTGGCAGTAAAACATAAATCTCTGTCTTATACTTGTGCATGGCATGGCAAACCCATTTCTGATATGCTGAATAAATGACTGATAAACTATACCAAGATCAGATATTGTACAGAGAAGGGAAATCAAAATGATAAAAAAAAAAAAAAAACTATTGGGGGAGGGGTGGCTTTTAATGAAGATGGAATAAGAACAACAAAACTCCTGTTTGGAAATAAAAGGCTGAGAGATTTCCTAAATCAAGAGTGGTATGAATAACATGAGTACAAACTGCACAAATAAAGTGCAGTGCTATTTCACTTGGACATGCATGCCAGTATCCATATGCCTTGAGTTTTCTGAATGAATCTTGCCAAACCTGCTCTCCTCTGCAGATGCTGGAATGCCCTATGACCTCCTTGTTTTCTCTCTAATGAATTTCTGCTCTTCCTTCAAGAATCACCTGAAGCATTACTTCTTTTTCTCCCATACTGAATTAGATGTCCCCCTCCTCCTCCTCCTTTTCCTCCTCCTTCTCCTCCTCCTTCTCCTCCTCCTAGTCCCAAGTCTCTGCCTCTGTTAATTTATGCTTGTCTGTCTCTTACTCTCTTGTCTTAAATTAAATTCCTTCAGGGACAGGGATTGTGTTTTAGTACATCCCCCAGCTGAGTGGCTTACAAATGCCGTAAATTCAATTCATGCTAGTTGAAAGGAAAAGAAAATTGAATAAATGAATGAAAAATTGAGAAGACTAGATTTTCAACAAATTCAACATGGGCAGAATGAAAAAAGGACCTCATTAATTCTATTTTGACAAGAAAATGTTATTATTCAGGAAATTGCAAGAGCGTTCTTTTCAGTGAAGCATTTTGCTTAGGTTTTACTTAATTCTGTGTTTTTAAGTACAGCAACTTTTAGGTTAGGGTAAAATCATTCTTTAATGAGCGTGGCAGGTGGATAAATTAGTATTTATAAATTAGTATTTATCCACCTGTAATTGTCATTACAGTGACTTTCATGAGTTGTGCTGGGTTGCTGACATCCTCTCATGGAGGGGGACTGGCCAGATGCTCTTGGAAGGTGGGTTGGCATCTTGCAGGAAATACAAGGTCAGAATACTAATGCTCTTGTTGCAGAACTATTTTCAATATGTAACTCACCACATGGTAAGAAGTACATGTTCATTTATTATAAACTCAATATAAATCCTAAAGAATTCAGAAGAGGTTATAGACATGGAGTGCCTGAATGACTGAATGGAACCTTTTCAGACAGGTTCTGATATGAAAATCTGGGCACGGTTGCCTAGAAGGGAGGATGTGGGAGTCGGTGTTGAAATGTTTAAGGATTTATTTTCCCAATGATGCGGAGGGTCTTGTTCTATCAAGTGTGAATCAGCATAGACTTCGGCAGCACTAGCAGGATGGCTGTAGAGTAAGAAGCTATTCATACACTCACCTTTCATTTTGCTTCTCCACATACTAATAAAGAAGCATTTCATTTGAGGCAACTCAGGTAGTATTAATTTGACTTTTATAGGGGAAACAGTTATGACTGTGTTCCATAATTTTGTGTTTACCCATTTTTTCTGTATATTGGTGTCACGTGAACCTCAAGAGTGATTGGAGGCTCCATTGGATATGTCATGGAAAATTGAACACTAAAAAGGTCTTAAGTTAGAGAGTTAATTGTCAATAGATTCAAAGCAAAGCTAGGAATAACTTACCCTAAACTTTGCTTTTAACTTAATGCTGTATTAAATTTGGAGTCTAAGAAGATTACTGTTATTGAAACTTTAGGTGGCCGTGATTATCTTGTTTTGCAATCACTCGAAATCTTGGGTTTTAATTTCTTCCTTCATCACATAAGTATCAGCAATGTTCCAAATGCCCAAAAGAAAAAAAAAAGAGTCTGTTAATCACAAAAATTAAACAGATTTGTAGAGGAACTGGGGAAGAAGGAAACATTTATTAAGATTAATATGTGCCAGGTAATGTTAGGCAATTTGCTAATACAAATCTGTGAGTTAGAGCTTTTTATTAGAGTCTCAGCAGGGAACAAATGCTACAATTACAGGAGTTTAATGATGGGTCTCTCTGCAGGGTTGTAGTAGACAGCATAAAAATGAGCAACAGGGGATGGTGGGGAACCCAAGCTCGGGTATCTGAGTCTGTGAGGGCTGGACCTGGAAGTAGCTGTATGAAAGGGCTCAGTCAACATGAAGGTGTGGCAGAGAGAACCCAGCAGGGATGAATGAGCGGGCAGTACATACTTAAATTCAGTTCCAACCCTCTCACTTCTCTCCATGTCTTCCATTGGTCAAATCAAACTGGAAGCCAGAGGGAAAGAGAGCCTGAGGTAACAGTATGTAGAGTTCAACCTTCTGGATATAGAACACAATAGCAAGGGGCCAAGAATGGTCGAATGTTTAGCACAACATTCTTTTCTCGGATTTTCAAATAAGGACTTTCAAAGACCGTATTTTCTTTATCATCATCTTAGTAATACTTAAATTGTTGAGGACAAGGCTGAAGGCATATTCTTGAGAAATACCTGAAAAATCTGATCAAGAATGTTTTGGTTATTAAACTAGCTTTGAGCTTCCTAGCAGCCAAAGAAAACAAACCAAATGGTTTACATAGTTCTTTCTGATTTATCATTCCTGAAACAGGAATTATTAGTGAAAACTTAGAGCCAAATTCTTAATATAGGAACAATGAGCAACATACTATAGAATTTTTATGCAAATATATGCATTTGGATGTTTTTTATATTGGTCTTTGGCTTAAATTGAAGTTATGTTAATAAATTGTAGATTTCAGTTTCTATGTATCCATAAACTTTTCCTTTTACTAATTTGTGCTTTTTTATTTTTGGAAACTAGAAAGCCATTTCCAGGTAAAAATAATGAAAGTCATTAATCTTTTATTTACTTTACAAAATCTGTTGCCATGATTTGATATTTAAATATAAAATAGAAACAAATGCTTTAGTAGATACTATTGAATGCTTTATTATGAGGATTTACCTTTCCATTGTGGATTTTTCTAGGCTTGCTTTTTAGATAACTCCTACATCCATCTAACTGTACCGTCCTATAATTAAAATAGCAGATGTTTATCCTTATAAAATGGCCCAATATCCATAATCAACACTTGTGAAAAGGATGAGATAGTGCTTTTTCAGTTACTAAAGGATTTCTTTAAATGTTGAGGATTAAAATTATGATCTACTCTTAAGTGAAAATAAAAATAATGAAGACATCATAGCCTTGAATTTATGACTAAGTCACTGAAAAGCTGTGACATTTATAAAAGAATCCAAGTCCAGCTTTTCAAGGGTTTATCTTTTGTTTAGCAAAGGTACTTGTTGAACACCCACCTGAGTTGATATCATGTGTGCATGTTTGAGGCAGGGAACACAGACCCCTGAGTTGTCAGCTCCCAGGCCAGCTGTGAGACCAGAAACCAATTAATCGATGAGTACATTGGTGACCTATTATACAGTGCGTTTTTCATGAAGTGCCATGAAAAACACAAAAATATGAGATGCAGTCTTTTAAAAATCTAGATTCAGAATTAAGACCCAAAGCAATGGGCACACACCTAGAATATAACCTAAGTGGTAAATTACCAAGAAGGGTGAGATACTTGGAGTGCTGTACTTGGATGACTTCTGAGAGGAGAGAGAGAATGCAAACTGGACTTCGGTGAAAGGATAAAGTTTGGGGAGAAGAGGAGGGGCAGAACAGTCCTGGGGAGGGAAATATCTACTAGATTCTAATAAATATAAGACAGGTGCAAGATTCTTGCTACTCAAAATGTGGTTACGGGAGGTAGGGGGGCGGGAAGGGAGTAGGAGACACAACAAACATGGTGGCGACTGAGACGGTGACGCAGACGGTCGTGGTGGCACCAACAGGGGCGTTGGACAAGGCAATGAGGCTACTCGGTGTGGCTGTCAGGAGACTTCTGTATGACTCTTCAATTTAGGTGAAATTCCCTCCATGGCTTTTTGGAGTCCCATGGTGTGTCTTCACAGTAAATTTCGATTACTCTACATTTCGTCCATGTTGGAGTGGCAAGAAAAAGGAGGAACTGATTTGGGTGAAAAGCTTTTTTTCTAAATATAATAAACTGTGAGCTTTTTTTTTTTTTAAAAAAAAAAATGAAGATGGGTGAAAAGAAACCAGAGCCTTTAGACTTAGTGAAAGATTTTCAGGAATACCTGACTCAGCAGACCCATCATGTGAACATGATTTCTGAATCATTTAGTGGGGACAGAGAAGCAGAGGGTCTTCAGGGAGCTGGAGCAGAAAGTGATCAAAATGGACTCGATCACCCATCTGTTGAAGTTTCCTTGGATGAAAACTCAGAAATATTAGCAGACGGGTTTGAACGGGCCTTTGATGGAAAGCTCAGATGTCGGTAGTGTAGCTATGCCAGCAAAGGGATAGCCCGATTTATCAAACATATCAGAATCCACACAAGTGAGACACCTCATAGATGTCACTTATGCCCATTTGCATCTGCTTGTGAGCATCATCTGCAAGCCCATATGTGTTCCCATACTGAAGAAAAAACATACAAATGTGAATTATGTTCCTTCCGCTGTAGTGATCAAAGTAACCTCCCCCATCATCGAAGACACAAGCATAAAATGGTACCAATTAAAGGTCCTAGGTCTTCCTTAAGCAGTAAGAAAATGTGTGTGGGGGGGGCGGGGGGGGTTACAGAAAAAAAAGAACAATCTCAGGTATAGCAGACAAGCACTAATCAACTTGAGTCCGTTTTCCATGGTGGTTCAGAAAACAGACTACCTTTAATGATTTTACCCATGAAATCCCACATAGTCAGATGGACTCCTTTGAAAGTATGACAAAAACCACAGCAGCTGGTGGCCTACCAAGGGACCCCCAAGAACTCATGATTGGCAACCCTTTAAATCAGCTCCTGACTTTAGCCGGACAGTTGTCCAGTTTGCCACCTGAAAACCAAAACCCTGCATCCCCTGATGTAGTTCTCTGCCCTGATGAAAAGCCCTTCATAATTCAGCAGCCCTCAGTCCAAGCAGTACTTTCTACTGTGTCAGCAAATATTCCTCAGAGCTCCTCTCCCACAAGCCCCGAACCTTGGCCATCCCATAGTCAAAGAAACTTTAGTCCAGTGGCAGATCCGAGCAGCGAACCAAGTGCCCACACAGACACCCCTAGCTTAGGAAATACCAGCCAACCACTTCAGCCCCCACCCTATGGGTCCAGGACCCTCAGCTTCGGCACCACTGCCAGCACTGCAGCGTGTATTTTGCAGACAGTATTCTTTACACTGTTCATCCGGGATGTCATGGGTGTGAAAGTCCTTTTCAGTGTTATATATATGTGGATGCAAATGTAAAAACAAGTATGATTTTGCGTGTCATTTTTCAAGAGGGTAACATAACCAACACTGAAAACAATCACATTGTGCTTCG
Source organism: Tamandua tetradactyla (assembly GCF_023851605.1). NCBI lineage: Eukaryota > Metazoa > Chordata > Mammalia > Pilosa > Myrmecophagidae > Tamandua > Tamandua tetradactyla. The sequence continues at coordinate 118,982,280 of NC_135332.1, forward strand.
TTTTACCTTTTTGGGGTTTGTAGGTTGAGTTTGTTTGTTTTGGTCATCCCTATTAAGGTGGTTCCTAATTTAAAGTTTATACATTGTAATTTCCAGAATGTACGTTTGACTTTGGAAACAAAATATTTCCTTTTTTTCTTTTCATAAAAAAATTGGTCAGGGTTATTTATGTGTTAAAACAGTTAGGTAAATTGGTGTTAAAACAGTTAGGTAAATTTCATCTAGACATTTGAGAATTGTAGTTTGAGCATAATCTTTTAGGTGTTCATTTAAATTTCCCACTTTTATGGTCCATGAAAACTTCAAGCCTTCTTTTTATTCTTGATATGTCAGTATATTCTTTGCAGGTAGATGTTATTTCAGCCACATGTCAAAATGATATAATATTTTCTCTTACAAGATCTGTTACAATTTATTTCAGTGTTTAATAGGGGTATTGCTTTTAAACTTGTTCTTATTTAAGTTGAAGGAGTAGTTTCATTTTAACTTCATAATAATGAAGCTTTTTCAGTGCAGTGGATCTGTTTTCTTCAAGGGAAAATGTAAAACAGTTTCTTTTAATGAAGTTATAAAAATATGAAGTGAAAGTTTCAAAAAGAAATGAAACCCAAGACTTTAAGGTGAAAATGTGTTCTCTTTTTCCTTTGTAACAGAAGAAATTGGAGTTTAATATTTAAAATATCTGTTTACTCAATTGCTGGTTTCAACATATTTCAGCTTTCAATTAGATTATTTTTATTCTACTTCCAGTTCATTAAAAAAAAACCAAAACAGGTAAATAAATGAGAGCACAGGTGATGTCAGAGGATTATCTATGAAGATACCTTTTTTTTCTTTTAACTTACCTTTCACTCAACTCCTTTATTCTTACGGTATTAGCATTGGGGAAATTGATAACCCTCTGAGAACCTGTTATTAGTCCTATTCCGTTGATGACCAGAGGTTCAGTAGATGTCATCCACCTTCTTAGTCCTAGGAACTGCAAACTTTCAAAAAATATATATTTAGTATTTCCTTTTCCTGCCTTCTATCTATTTCCTGCCCCTAATTTCCAAGAAAAAGTAGGTATAGAAACACATGGAAAAATATGGTGTCAAATTTACATTTACCAAAATGAAAGAATAAGTCCAAAATGGATTTTGATTTCCTCTTCAGAATTAGCCATTTTGAATATTTTCTGTGAATTCAAATTGTAATGTCCATTTGCAATTTTACCAATCTTCATGTATAGTTTAAACTGTGGAAACGGATTGCATTGTCATTTTAGGAGGAAAGGGTAAGAAGGTGTGAAAATGGAAAAAAAAATGCATTTAAACCTGATATTTAATTTGTTTACAAAAATAAGACTTGCTGAATCTAGAGTAATTCGTTTTGAAGAGGAGGCTGTGGTTTTTATATTGTATACTAGCTAGCCTACTCTGAAAAATAGCTTGGTCAAACAATAAAATATATTACTAAAATAAAATATTTGGTTACGCTGTATGGTCCTGGCCCCATGTATTAGAAATGGAGTCTGATGGGCATCTCCTTAGACCTTCCAAACCTGAGACTACATTTAACAAGGTCCCTAGGTGGTTCCGAGGCACTTTAGAGTTTGAAAGTGTCATCTACAGAGAGGCAGGAGTGGGGTGTCAGTGTGGTAGATGTTACAGAGCCAGACCGGCAGGAGCCTTGTCAGCGAGATGAGGACAGACTCATCAGTAGAAATTGGGTAGAAATGGAAGGATCACATCGAGTTAATGGCTCGGCTGCACTATGAGGGCAGCATCTTGCATTCGCGCTATTTGTATAACATTGAAACAGTGGGTTTAATTGAAATCCTCTTGTGAGTTTATCTGGATATTAAATTTCTGTTCAAAAACTAGTATTTTAATTTTCATAGAATAAAGAGGCAGTGCCCTAAATTATTAAGTTCCTGCTTTTGAAGTTTTTAAGGTGTTTTGTTTTAAAGTTGATTTTAAGTAAAACCCTGTTGCCTGTGTCCCACCTCCGTAACTTCCAGGAGACCCTGTGGGGGCATTGCCCTGAGGTAATGTTGTGTTCTCTGAATCTGGCAGTGACTGTGTCAGTAACACAGCTGTTTCCTTTGAAATCTGAGTCTTGTGCATTTTTCCTATAACTACAAAGTCTTTTCAAAACAGGTGAAGCATAGTAGTTAACCACTTGAGGTAATTTCCTAGTTATAAGGGATGCATTCCAGCTGTTTTCCATAGCGCTTTTTATACCACCAGGTGACTCTAATGAAAACATAATGCACTCTTCCAGCACAGCTTGATTGATTGATTGGTTGATTTAATGTTGTTTATTGTAGCTCTGATAACAAACAGGAAGAAAAGAAAGTGACCTTAACGATTTAAAAGTGAGGCATTATGTTTGGAATCTGAATCTTAAGTCTCATGAACTATTGACTATATTACTTAGAATAATATATTGCCATACAGTAACAGACTATTGGAATATGTTGAAAATCAAATTATTGCTATGGAGAGGATAAAATGGGCAATTTATTCCATCAACTCTTTGAAATACAATTTCTGCTTTAATAAGGAAAACATAGCAGTGATGGTGGGGGTGTGGATTTAGTTTTAACATAAGAATAATTTACAAACTTGTTTTTCCAGAAGGGGTAGTGCACCAATTTTCTTTGAAAGGTAGTATTTTAAAAGAGAGAGAGTTATACTCTATATTCTCTCTATATCTTTGATTTTCTTCAACCACTTCTACATCAGTGAGTTGGCTGAACAATCCTGCTGCTCTTTTTAGCTGTGCAGGAATCACTATATTATTTCCAGGCAGGTTTACTTTTTTTTTTTTTTTTTTTTTTTTTAAAGGAAAGACAGAGAGAAGAAAGGAAGGAAGGAAGAAAGGGAAACATCTTTAAACATTTTCTTGTTTTATTGTATTTTGTTTTTCCGTTTTTTGTTACATGGGCTAGGGCCGGGAATCGAACCGAGGTTCTCCGGCATAGCAGGCAAGCACTTTGCCCGCTGAGCCACCGCGGCCCGCCCGACTTTTTAAAGTGCTTTGACAGTATTTAAATTTTGTCACACATGCGTAGGATATGATAATGCTTCCAGGTTGAACTAGTTTAAAATAATGGAGATAAAGAATGTCAATACTGTTCTAAATGTTTCTTATGGTAATAAAACTTTGTGGAACATTTTACAATGCTGTAAGAAGGAACAGCATACAGATGTAGTTGGAAAATACAGTTGTTTTCATTTATGCACACCTTAGGTACCCATTTTATAAAGAAATGGTAATTTTTAAATGTTTGACTCTAAAATAATCCTGGGCAAATTGTTCAGAGAGAGGAAAAAAAGATACCTCTTAGGCCATCTCGATTTTATTTAAAAACCTGAATTTTAATGGAAATGTGTAGAGATTAACCTACCTTTAAATGGGATGAGTAGGAATTATTGGTGGCCTTAAAACTCGAAATATTATATTGTGACAAATACAGTAACATGCTGTTGCCGTATAGTAAAGTTTAAGTTTCTTCAAGAATCTTTTATTACTGAATTTGACCCCAAAATCAAGGCTTGATTAAATTCTTTAAATATTTACTTTAAAAATTGTCATTAATTAATATCAGTTGTACATTTTTGAATACATTAAAAAATGTTTGTCCCTATTTTAGCCCTGTTACAGTTCATTTAATTTGCTTTTCCCCTATTTTTAATGAGTTTTTAAGAATTAAGTTATGCCTTAAAAAATCTTATGCATACCATGTGTTCAGTAATTTAATTTTAGAGCTGGAAGGGATTTGATTGATCTATTTCAGCTGACATAGATTACAAATAAGAAAGCAATCCAAAGCATCTCAGTGATTTATTTTAGAGTTTATTCTAATTTCTACACAGCAGACTTTTTTCTTTTCTTTTTTTTTTTTTCATGGGCAGACGCTGGAAATCAAACCCAGGTCTCTGTTACGGCACGAGAGAATTTTGCCACTGAGCCACCATTGCACTGCCTTACACGGCAGACTTTTGCAATATGAATGATTTGTGAGTTTGGAACTTGTTGTATACCCTCTCTAAAAAGGACTCAGTTTCAAATTCATAAAAAGAACTGATATCTGAAATTGTACAATTGTACAAAACAAGAGATAATTGACCTTGAGTGAGGATTTTAAGGACTCTTCTAGATAGAGGAACCAGTGGCTGTCCAGTTCCTATGGCAAGGGGAAAGCAGGTGGCACATAGAGCAGTTCTGAAATCTGATTAGACACGTGTAAGCAGTTCCTTCCTTAGGGCTCAGTTGTACTGCCTGGGAATGATTCCCCAAAGTTCTTGGCTCTGTCCTCTTGGAGCTTGGTTCTGATCCCTATGAGAATGGCGGTTTACCAATGAGTAGTTTTTTCAATTTCTGTCCTGCCTTCAGTCTTACAGGGATCCAAAGTACTCTTTTTTTGTGTGTGCTTTCTTGTTGCTTTTAGTTCAAACTGATGGCATTTCCAGTAGTACAGTCCTTTTTAAAACTTTGTGGGCTTCTTTTGAAGGTTCATAATAGAAGTCAGCAAGCCCTGACTCCTTTACATATGATATTAACTTCTTTAGTGTAACTTTTTACTAGAGGCAGCAAAAACAAGCCAGGTGATACCTTCAGCACTCTGCCTAGAAGTTTCCTTAACTAGGTCATCCAGCTAATTCAGTACTTTTCCTGTATTCTAGGTCCCCCATCAAACAGTGTTGCTAAGCTTTCTGTCATTAAATAAGAGTGGTGCTCTTTCCTCCAGCTTCCAATCACCTTTTCTGCACATTGCTGACATCCTCACTGGCAGACTCTTTCAGGGTCATCAGATTCAGCTCACAATTTTCAGGGCTCTTCAGGATTGTTCTGTGTACTTCCATCTTCTACCTGCTGCTTGGTGCCAAGGCCACCTTTGTTAGGGTGCGTGGTGGCACCCCACTTTCAGGTACCAAAATTTGTTCCGGTTTTAATGGCCATGTAACTTATCCCCAAAAGTAGTGGCTTGAAACAGTAGCAGCATTTTCTTATCTCTCAGCGTTCTGGTGGTTGGGCTCAATGAGGCAGTTCTCACCCTAGATCACTCTTGCTTTTAGTGACCTGACCTAGAATTGCCTGAGAACTTGCAAACTCACATTTCTTGATGGGGCTAGGAAGACTCAAGCATCTGGAGCTTCTGGGGCACCTCCTTTCTCTGCGTGGTCTTTCCATATTGTCTTTCCGGTTACCTCACTAGGGTACCATTACTGAACTATCTGTCCATGGATCTTATCAAATCATAGTCAGTGAATTATGCCAATCTTGTAGTAGTCCTAACGTGTTGGCTTAGGGCTATCAAGATGTGTGTCTTAAAAAAGAAAGAGGCGATAGAAGTTGTATTTCCTTAATATAAATTTAACTTGGGAAGTCTCCCAGCATCATTCTGTTTATTAGAAGTGAGTCACTAATCCACCTGATACTGAAGGGGAGGGAAAAGAATTTGGTTGCACCTTTTGTGGGAAGAATTCTTTCAACCATCACAATGGCTTTCAAGGCATTTTCTTTTTAGACCTCAAGGGCCTGCGTATGTACTTCTTCTGGTTCCTTACTGAATATGCTCAATTCCACTAAATTCGAAATTGCTTAATTAGAACTCTCTGGGTAAGTGTAGGTTTTGCCTTGCATATGTCTACAGTACTATACAAGAACCTGGATTGAAGACAGGAATTTGCTTGTCTCTTAGCTAACACCCTGCATTTTAAGGAACTTCGTCTAGGAACTATTGCTTCTCAGAGGCTGCTACATCTCCAACTTTGTGACTGCAAAAGGAAATCTGCATCTTGCCCATTTTCAGAGACTTCATCAAAATGCATTGTTTCTTTCATAATTTGGACAAATAATGTGACAGCCACTTGAATTATATATATATTTTTTGTTAACTATTATAATTATAAAAGTATCACACTCAGAAAGTGAAATTTATGAATATCTAAGCCAAAATTTGGCAAACTGCTTGCCTGGTAAATATTTTATTTCATAGCACATAATTCTGTCTGTTGCATAAAACTGATCATTTTGAATATTTAATATCAATTCACAGTAAAATTAAAGGTTTTAGGGAAATTAAATTTGCTGCTCTTACTCTTTTAGTTGCATATAAATATACTTTTTTTTGTATTTTAATACAACTTAAAGGTGTACTACAATGCTTGTACTAATTTTGTATAAATTTTACTTTGTGGCTTTGAAAGCATGATTTATGTATTTCAAATGCCATCAAATGGGGGGGGTTATGAAAAATATGAATAAGCCAAAAAACATCCCCTTCTATAATTTTTTTAGCCTCTCCCTCTCAGCTTATAGTTATGATTAGATTTCTTTCCTTCTTTAAAAATGAAAGCAAGCCAAAACCTCTCCCTTGACCCTAAAGTCCTATCTAGCATTTGCCAATATCGCTTCTCTGAAGAATTATAACCTGTACTTGCTTTCTCAACTTTCCCTTTCCATGTGTTTAATAAACCTCGATTAAAAACCTTCTCTGTCTATCCTTAATCATGAATTAGTATGTAGCAGACTTCATCTTTCTTGACTTCTCAGTGGCATTTGAGTAGCTCCTCTACTTTTGACATCCCCTGTCCCATGGCTTTTAAAACTTAATCCTCTTCTACTTTTCCTTTCATCTATCTGATCCTTTTTTACAAATTCACTATCTCTTCCCTTCAGTTCTGATGACCCCAGAAATTTTTTTCATACCCCTTCTCACTCTCCATTATCATCTTGTAAAAATCAGCAGTAGGTGGATTAACTTCAAAATTTGTATCTCCAGACCAGTTTTTTCTCCAGAACCCCAGTCACATATCTCACTTGTCAATCATCTTTAATAATAGGCTGAAGATAGTAGCACAAATAAGAACTGCCTTTAAGCAGTTACTTACACTTTTATAAACAAGCTGGTCATGTAGACATATGCTAGCATTGCAGTGTAATAGTTGCTATACAAAGGAGTATGACAGGGCTTTAAGAGATCCAAGGAGGGAGTATCTTATGTCTAAGTGAAATGAAAAGCCATCACAGTAAGTATCTATGAAGCTAGATTGTGGAGAAACAGTAGGAATTTGCTTGACAGTTAATTGAGAGAAGAACGTTTTAGGCAGAGGAAATAAGGAATACAATGTGTTATGATAGGGAATAGTGGGACCAAGGATTCTGGACTTTATATTTGGTGTATATGGGGAAGAATTGGGCGTGTTTGGGTGGGGGAATCACTTCAGCATATCTGTGCTCACTTAAGTCGTTCCAGACACTTCTGGGATAGATTGCAGGGATAAGAGATGAAGGCATGGAGAGTAATTAGATTGGTGGAAACATCTACATGAGACATGGTGAGAACCCAAACTAAAGTGTTGACTTTGTGAAGAAAGGGGAAAAGATAAGTAAGAACTGAGCAACACTGGATTCTGAACAAGTATCCAAACTACATCTGCACACTATATGTTTATATCTGTATTTTGTTTTTATCTTAAATTGTAGACTTGGGATGTAGAACTGGAAAGATCTGCAGAATCCTGGGCTGAAACTTGTTTGTGGGAACATGGACCTGCCAGCCTGCTTCCATCAATTGGACAGAATCTGGGAGCACATTGGGGAAGGTAGCTTACAGTGTAACTATTTATTTCTGAAAAATAGTGCTTGGAATGAAGATGCTTATTAAGTCATCATTGCAAGTAATCAAAGGCTTGGCACCTGAAAGGAAAAGGAGGAAGCACAACAGCACGAACAACAAAGAACAAATACGAAACCAGAATGCACAGCAGTTTTTAAGACTTTATTTTATTTTAAATCATTAATGTTAGTAATGTATTGGACGCAGATATTTCAGATTGATAATTTGCGACAAATATTTCTTTCTTATGAAACTTTTTATTATTCTGTTATGCAAAATTTGGTTTTACACTTTTTCCAATTTTATTGCTCTTTGTGATGATTTTCTTTCAAATAGATATAGGCCCCCAACGTTTCATGTCCAAGCATGGTATGATGAAGTGAGAGACTTTACCTACCCATATGAGCATGAATGCAACCCGTATTGTCCGTTCAGATGTTCCGGTCCAGTCTGTACTCATTATACACAGGTATGTTTTGGGTGTGCCATATTCCATTCCTCTAGGCAGAGTTAGTGTAACAAGTTAGAGAACTTAGGCTGCTTGAACATGTGCCTTTCTTAAGTCATGTGGTATGATTATTTAAAAAAAAAATACTATACAGTAAAAAAAATTACCAGAAAATATGTCCATGTATCTATTTTAAGGCATTATGTTACTGATTTTACTTAAGAAACATTTTTAATACTTCCCCTGTAAATGCAGTGGAGAGAAATTTACCACTTTCAAAAGTCCTAGGAGTACTGGTTTTTGTTGTTTTTTTTTTTTTTCATTTTTTAAAGGATGAAACTATAGTTTTATTTGCCAGCATATGGTCAACATTTACATGTGTGCATTTTTTAAATCAGTGTTCATATTTGGAGTCAGATATATTCTAAACTTCTAAATCAAACTATTGAAGGTAGATACAAGTAGATGAAGTTTATCATTAACGTGAATTTTGGCATTTTCTGTGACTGATTATTAATTAGTGAATTTAATGTAGATGAATTGGTCTCTGCCTTTACATGTGACAAGATTAAATCTGCATTGACCCACCTAATGTGCACAGTGAAAAAGATCATGTTATCTGAGAAATATGAAAACCTAAAGTCTTGTTCCAATATTTTCTGTTTGGAAACATGGGGTAAGAAATTGTTAGGAGGCTTGTTTTTCTTCATAGAAACATTAATACTGCTTTCAGGTCTGTTGAGGATGTAGCTTTTGCACTTACTAAGTAAATTTGTATTTCGAAATGCTTACATTTTATAGTGAGTTATTTTATCTTTAGACCTCATTTTTAAATTGAATTAAGCACTTTCCCAGAATCTCAGGGAAAATATACTTTTTGGTATTGCCTCATTTCATTTTGAATGATAAAAGTTGTTTCTCAAGTTAAGTTTTTATACATTTTTCTCAGATGTGTCATTGTCTTATTTCCTCTCGGCTTACTTTTTTCTGAACCTTTCTTTTCTCAAATGCAGGTGGTGTGGGCTACAAGTAGCAGAATAGGTTGTGCCATTAATTTGTGCCACAACATGAACATCTGGGGACAGATATGGCCCAAAGCTGTCTACTTGGTGTGCAACTATTCCCCAAAGTGAGTACACAAAACACTGCTTTCATTTCTAAATTTATTCTTAGCAACGTGACAACTTTATATTCCTGAATTTTCCGTTTTTCAGTTTGAACGATTGAATAATGTGTATTGTTTTAATTCAGGTTCTTTAATTTGGAAACCATTATGACTTGCCTAACATTTTAAATCAATGCTTTAGGGGACTGTGAAAATTGCAATTATGATCTTCCTGAAGACAGCAATCATATATTTTAGTTTTACTGGTTGCATTTTTCTATTCCGTAAATATTTCCTAATTTTTATTTATTAGAGATTAACAACTGTAGATTAATGAGAAATGTATTTTCAGCTGTATAAAGATCACTTAAATGATTACATTGAAAATCTTACACAACTGTACTTAGGGTCAAATCTAAGTCTAAGACCTGTTTCTATGAAAGCAAATGGAATACAGGTAGCTATTCTATGGCAGAGTTTGGTCTTCTGCAAAAGGTTGATTTTACAATTTTTAACAATATGTATAAATGAATTACTTGGAACATTTTCAAAAGAATGAGGCAGTAATATATATTTAAAACCATAACCAAAAGGGCTCTGTACTAAAAGGTCTGTGTCTTAGAAATCTACATGTAAAGTCCTTCCTTAAAGATTCTTATAGAGTAAATATTTTGCAGCATCGCAAATTGTGCTATTAGAGTACTTCTTAATTGAGTGGATCATCTCTTTAAGGGGGAACTGGTGGGGCCATGCCCCTTACAAACATGGACGGCCCTGCTCTGCTTGCCCACCTAGTTTTGGAGGTGCCTGTAGAGAAAATCTGTGCTACAAAGGTCAGTGTTGTTGTGTTGTAACGTTCGGTTTGATGTATATTTTAATCTTGCACCTGCATTAAATTGTTTTCAAAAGCCAAAAGTAGAGTTCATTTTTACATGAAAGTTTTCAGAACTCTAGATTTATAAAGATACCATTTCAAATTTTTAAAAAAATATTCATAAACTATTCATAATACTGTGTTTACTATACCAACATATATTTAGAGGAAAATTTTCATGATTATTCCACTTCTCATTCTATTTTGAAATTATCACAGTGACTAATATTTTTATATTCTTAAAAGTCATCTTGATGTATTGTTGACTAGTTATTTCCATACTGTCACCGTTTTTGAAGGATTTAGTAATTTTACATAATTTATTGTTAGCCCTTAAGAATTTTCACCAAAATACCTATCCATGGATCCTATCAGTGCATATGCAATGAATTCTGCTGATCCCGTACTTTCCATTGTGGAGTGTACAGTTTTTCTTGTTGAAATAACAATAAACGTAGCAAAGCATTAAAACCATTATAAAAGTAGTGCTCTTAAATGCATTTGAAATCCTATAATGCAAATATAAATATGGTCTTCTATTTATAGCACAGGAAGATAAAACGTATATGACAAAGCTTTATTAAAATCATGCTCTTGTTTGGCAACCAAGTGAACAGTTTTTATTGCCTCAGACTTTCTTCTTTTTGGTGTTGAAAAGAAATGCAGATTAATGCTGATTAAATGTATTAGAAAATATTTGAATAAATGAAACACTTTTTCAGTGCTCATAAAGAAATGTGTGTTTGTTTTTCTTAATGATTAGATGTTAATTAGCCACAGTGAGCAGACAAGAACTAACCTATTATTTCACTGTGTGGTATAACACATTTCAAAATTTCTGGAAGCATTTGCAGCATTTTTTTCATTATGTAAATGTCCATCTGTTTTACGTCCTCGCCACCTCCCAGCCTCCGACTTATCTGCCCTTCACTAAAGGCCACTATGTTTTACTTAAAACTGCCTTTCCTCTGACTTCATACCTCCTTTACCTAGATTCTGAATTCTTGGATATACATGAAAAGATTAGTAAGCAAAAGTGCACGTCTCCAAAATGTGCCACTGTGAAGGCCGTGGTAAAAGCTAATCTGGAAAAAAATGATTGAGTTCAAAATTTGATGTTATTCTCTATTTTCAAGTTTACATTTTTAAACATTGAATTTCATTCTCAGAGAAAATTCGTTACATGTAAATTGATACCGTAGTAAATAACAAAACATGTCAATCCTTTTTTAGGCCAGATTTCATTTTGGAAGAATTCTAAATGTGATCTTCCTGAAAGTATTAAGAATTTGTTCTCATTTGGGAAAAGCACGTTCAATAAGCCTTCACTTCATTAGATGACTGTGCTAGATTTCATGGTGTTAGTATGAAAACCAGACACTGATAACATATTGAAATGCAGGCAAAGTTTGGAAATGGCTCCATTGACTGTTAGCCAAATGATGGGCTGAAAGGCGTCAGTATGTATTTCACGTGCTCCAGTGAACCCAAAACCTTAACCCAAAACCTTTGCCCAAATACAGCCCTAACTTTTCTAGTTTTTCACTTTACCAGGCATATAAAGGCATGTCATTGTTTTGGGCATCTGTGCACATGTTAGATGGGGTTCATGTTTCTTCAATTCATTCTCTCCAACAGAAGGATCCGACCAATATTACCCTCCTCGAGAAGAGGAAACAAATGAAATCGAGCGGCAGCAATCACAAGTCCGTGACAGCCACGTTCGGACAAGAGCCGACGAAAGTGACAGAAACGAAGTCATAAGCACGCAGCAAATGTGTAAGACCTCTGCTTTGCATTGGTGTGATTTAGTCCAAAGTGTTTAATAGTCTGAGTAGAAGGCGTACCCATCTATGCTTTATTATTAATTTGCACATTTTTAGAATGGAAAAAGCTTAACATGAGACCAGATCTAATGAAGTAGAACAGCTATCTTTCCTCCCCTAAGTAATTTGCAATATGTGTGGGAATCAAACTGTTTGTAGTTAGATCTTTATTAATGTATATCTGTCTCCAAAATGTTAAATTGATTTTCTTTTAGATTATTGTTAAACTGTTTATAATCAGGGTGTTCATGGCAGTTTAAAGGTACAGCTCTGAAGATAATGGCATGTTGTCATCTACAAGAGCCAGTGTTCAAAGCCCAAACTTTAGAAATACATCTAAACTGATGATCGCCATGATTCTCTTAGAAATTCCTGGACATTGCCTTTTGGAATTAAGTTTTTATGGGCAAATGTTTTACGTTACATGTGTTTTCCAGAAACCTAAATCCAATTGAGGCACGATTTTCCATCAAAATACATTTTATTGATTGTCATAGATAATTTTTTTTCATTATTTGTTGTTGATATAATATACCAGTATTTCAGACTGAAGATATTCTTGTGTTTTTGTAAAAAGGCTTTTGGCCAAAATGTTTATTTTTTTCAATGTTCTTTGAAAGCAGTCAATTGTTAGTCAAGCAATAAAACAACATTGTCTTATGTCAAAGATTTTTCTGAATATTTATTTCCCTATCCTAAATGTTTTTCTTTTTTTCTGCTAACATTTATCAAAATAATATAATTTCAAGCTGTCTTTTATGTAGGCAAAAATGAGAATTTACAAGCAGTGAATGTGTGTCAAAACACTTCTTAGAATTCTATTCCAGGATAAACTAACAGAAAATATATGTAATATTAGTATCGTATCTTAAAGTTAATTTTAAACATAAGTAAAAGTTAGGTCTCTGAAACATTTGAGCGATGCTGGTGTTTTTTTGGGACACTGGTACTTGGGGGATACTGGTATTTTGGCCATTTCTACCATGCATAGCAACAGCATTGTGTAACTTTAAGGTCATAATTCTAAGTTCCTTGTGGAGAAGAAAGAAATACAATTTCATTGATTTTGTATCCCCAGTTTCCACTGTTATATTTAAGAATGGATGAATAAATGAATTCTTAGGATTTGGCCAGAGATTGAGTTTATTGTAGCTTTCTTAGGAAGGTACCTCTTTACAAGTGGTAATGATATTACTCCTTTTTAACAAGTGGAAATAAAAATATATGAGATAATTTCCTCCTAATATCTTTTAAACAGTGTACATAGCCAGATTTAACTTTAGAAAACTAAATGTCAGTTTAAAATGAGAACCCTAGTTATCTAAAACAAAATGTATATTTTATATTCCTAGAAGTACTTTTGCTTGAATTAACCCACTTTGTTCTCACAAAACCCTCATGTGGTAGACAGTATTATTTTGTATTTGATAGATGAAACATTTAGGTTTCATAGAATTTTAATTATTTGTTAATGGTTTTGAAATGACTAGTAAGTAACAAAACAGGAAAAAAAAAACAACTTGAAATCTGCAGGGAAAATCTTGTTTTCTGATTCTTAGCCTGACCCAGTATCCACTGTAGCATGTTGCTTTCAACTCTGTGATTAAAGGATCATTCAGAGATGAATTTTGCAGAGTTTGGTGATACATTTTATATAGCAATTACTCCAAACCTAGCCTCTTTTACATTAACTAAATTATCTTGGTATTTTTTTCTCTTTTAGCCCAAATTGTTTCTTGTGAAGTAAGATTAAGAGATCAGTGCAAAGGAACAACGTGTAATAGGTAATATTTGTTATTGTTCTCAAAATTAATTGACAAAATATGGAAAATATTTTCATTTTATGCTGAAATTCAGAAAAACTGTATTTCTTTCATTTAGATATGAATGTCCTGCTGGCTGTTTGGATAGTAAAGCTAAAGTTATTGGCAGTGTACATTATGAAATGGTAAGTATTATAGATGCAATTATTTGTGAAGAGAATTCTTTCATGTAATATTTGGTTTTTTAAAACAATAAAATTTATTTTAAGATCAAATTTGACATTTAAAGAAATGCACTTTATCTTTTAATGTGAAAAATAACATATAAATCAGTTATTTCACTTAGAAAAGTTTATTTAAAGTCTTATAAGAGGTAACAAGTCACAGCCTGTGCAAAACTCTTATATTTTAACATCCTTGTCTTCCCTTCTTTTCTTCAAGCAATCCAGCATCTGTAGAGCTGCAATTCATTATGGTATAATAGATAATGATGGTGGCTGGGTGGATATCACTAGGCAAGGAAGGAAACATTATTTCATCAAATCCAAAAGAAATGGTGTTCAGTCAATTGGGTAAGTACTTGCATGATCTTTTGGACCAGACAGTTTTAAATGATAATGAGTTACATTCTTTTACAGGACATCATAGGATTTAATTTGTAAAGAAAGAAAATAATTTTCAGGCTTCATTCCCACTGTATAATTTCTGTGAATGAAAAGAAGAGAAAACATCTAAAACTTTCAATATTGTACCTTTTTCTTATAAAGGGCATGCTAAAATTTTCAAAGATTTCATTAAGAATGTACAAATTTAGTTTATTCCTAACTTTAAAGCAATAAATTTTTCATCTCTAATAGAAAATACTCCAGAGATGGCTAATGATATGTATATTTCCCTGTCCTGTTTATGGAAAATGACTTTATTTCATGCAGCAGTGACTTTATTAATGAGATGAATTAGGTTAATAGATAAAAAAGCATTTTTAACAGCTCTCTTAACGTATTATATACCATGTTATCTTCCCTTTGTCCATTTAAGTGTAATTTTATCCAACAAAATAGCACTGATTAACTTTTGAAATGCTTTTGATTCAGTATATTAAATATCTTATTCTAAAACACTGTATTTTCACATGTACTCTATAGAAAGTAGAAGAGTAAAGTTATTTGAAATATCTTTGCTGCATCTGTTTTTCCTATGTAAAAATAAGCATTTTTGGACTTCATAAATCTTTTTCTTAGGAAATATGGTATAATCTCTTATCTATAAAATCACAAGCAACTTCACACTAGGGTTACGTAGAAATTCAAAATAATAAAAATAATTTTTTATTAAAAACTGATATAAATTAATGAAATGATGGCCTATATATACATTTGTTTAAAGGTTTTATGTATAATTTTTAGACTTGTGCTTATTCTCATTAGTAAAAGCTTAATAGAGTCATTTATTAACTTATTCATTCAGCAAGTATTTATTACCTTTAACAAATAATACCTATTTACATGTGTATATTCATATTTATAGTTTTAATTTCAATAGCAAAGATATACATGTGTTGTGTTCATGCTGTTACCTAAAACTTTTTTTTTTTATTAGAGAAGCTGTGGGTTTATAGATCATTCATAAAATGCAGGATTCCCATATGCCACCCTGTTATTAACACCTTGCATGGTGTGGAACATTTGTTACAATTGATGTTAGCACATTTTTATAATTGTACTATTAACTAGATTCTACGGTTTGACATAGGGTTCACTGGACTTTTTTTTTCTTTTTTTTTAACATGGCAGGCACTAAGAATCGAACCTGGGTCCTCTGGTATGGCAGGCAAGCATTCTTGCATGCTGAGCCGGTTCACTGGACTTTTTAATAAATTTTATTGTTACCATATTACATATTACAATCTAACCTTTCCCCTTTTGACCATATTCAGACATATATTTCAGTGCCATTAATTATGTTCACAATGTTGTGCTACCATCACAAAACATTTCTGTAGACAAAAAGTTTTAACAAAACGTTTCCATTGTTCCAAAATAGGAATATTTTAAGCCTTAATTTCCCATTCCCTATCCCCATCCTGTCTCCTGGTAATCTGTAGTCTAGATTCTCACTCTCTGAGTTTGCTTATTCTAATTATTTCATATCAGTGAGATCATATAATATTTTCCTTTTGTGTCCGGCTTATTTCACTCAGCATGATGCCTTCAGGGTTCATCCATGCTGTCTCATATATCAGAACTGCATTTCTTTATACAACTGAATAATACTCTGTTGTACATATATACCACATTTTGTTTATCCATTCATTAGGTGATGCACATTTGGATTGCTTCCATCTTTGGGGAATTGTGAATAATGCCACTCCGAACGTAAATGTACAAGTATCTGTTCGAGTCCCTGCTTTCAATTCTTTAGGGTATATACATTGTAGAAGGATTGCCAGGTCATGTGGTAAATCAATACTTAGCGTTTGAGGAGCTGCCAAACTGTTTCTCACAGTGGCTGCTGCATTTTATATTCCCACCGGCAATGAATGAGTGTTCTTGTTTCTCCACATTCTTTCCGACACAATTTTTTGTTGTTGTTAAATAGTAGCCATTTTACTAGGGGTGAAATGCTATCTCATTGTAGTTTTGATTTACCTTTCCCTAATAGCAAATGCTGTTGAGCATCTTTTCATATGCTTTTTAACCATTTGTATATCCTGTTTGGAGAAAAGTTTATTCAATTCTTTTGCCCATTTTTAAATTGTGTTGCTCATCTGTTGAGTTGTAGGATTTCTTTATATATTCTGGATATTAACCCTTATCGGATATGTGGTTTCCAAATATTTTCTCCCATTGTGTAAGTTGTCATCTTGCTTTCATAATAAAGTCTTTTGAGGCACAAACACTTTTAATTTTGATGAGGTTCTATTTACTTGCTTTTTCTTTTGTTGCTTATTTTTTGGGTGTAATATCTTGGGAACCATTGCCTAAGACAAGGTCTTGAAGATGCTTCCTTATGTTTTCTTCTAGACTTTCATAGTTCTGGCTCTTGTATTTAGGTCTTTGATCCATTTTGTGTTGATTTTTTTTGTATGGTATGAGGTAGGAGTCCTCCTTTTTTGCAAATGGAGAGTTAAGTTTTCCCAGCATCATTTGTTGAAGACACTACTCTTTCTCAGTTGAATAGTCTGTGCCAAATATCAGGTGACCATAATTGTGAAGCAACCATTCTGAGCACTCAGTTTGATTCCTTTGGTCTGTATTTCTGTCCTTGTGCCAGTACCTTGCTGTTTTGATTACTGTGGCTTTGTAATAATTTTTCAGATCAGAACATTTGAGTCTACCAACATCATTCTTCTTTTCAAGATGCTTTGGCTATTTGGGGCCCTTCACCCTTCCATATAAATTTGATGATCGGCTTTTTCATTTCTGCAAAGAAGGTTGTTGGAATTTTTGTTGGGATTATATTAAGTTTATTAATCACTTTGGGTAGGATTGACATTTAACAATATTTAGCCATCTAATCCATGAATATGAAATGTGCTTCCATTTATTTAGGTCTCCTTTGATTTCTTTTAGCAATGTTTTATAATTTTCTGTGTACATGTCCTTTATATCCTTCGTTAGATTTTTTTTCCTAGATACTTGATTCTTTTAGTTCCTATAGTAAATGGAATTTTTTTTCTTGATTTCTTCTCTCTGTTGTTCATTGCTTATGTTTAGAAAAACGGTTCTGATTTTTTGGGTGTTGATCTTGTACCCTTCACTTTTCTGAATTCACTTATTAGCTCTAGGAGCTTTGTTGCACATTTTTCAGGATTTTCTGTATATAGGATCGTGTCATCTTCATTTCCATTTTGGATGCCTTTTATTTCTTTTCATGCCTAATCGCTGTGGCAAGAACTTCCAGTCAAGGTTGAATAGCAGTGGTAACAGTGGGAATCCTTGTCTTGTTCCTGTTTTCAGAGGGGAAGCTTTCAGTTGTTCACCATTAAATAGGATGTTAGCTGTAGGGTTTTTATATGTGCCCTTTATTATGTTGAGGAAGTTTCTTCCTATTGCTAGTATTTTAATTGTTTTAATCAAGAAAGGAGTGTTGGACTTTGTCAAGTGTCTTTTCTGTATCAATTGAGATGACCTTATAGTTTTTTTCCTTCATTCTACTAACATAGTATATTATATTAATTGATTTTCTTATATTGAACCACTTTTCATACTAGGGATGAATCCCACTTGATCATGGTGTATAATTCTTTCAATGTGCTGTTGGATTCAATTTGTTAGAATTTCATTGAGGATTTTTGCATCTGTATTCATGAAAGATATTCGTTTGTAGTTTCCTATTTCTTTAATATTTTAAAATAAGTAATGAAAAGAGATTGTCTTCTAATGTGAAGAATGGTACTAAATTGGTCATACCTGAAAATAATGTGGATTTCATACAAAATAGATTATATATTTTCAGAATACTACTTATCTAGATATTTTAATTTAAATGCTTCATAAAAAAGTGCTCATAGACCTGAAAAATTCCTGAAATTATGATAATATATATAAGAAAATGATGTTTTTATCTTTTCATCTTCAGCAAATATCATTCAGCTAATTCCTTCACAGTCTCTAAAGTAACAGGTTAGCACATTTAACTTTCTATTTAATTTCTTTACTGCTGTGTTGCATGTTATTGCTTCCATAAGATTTGCTTATTGTTTTGCATTTCAATTTTTATAGTTCAGGCTGTTACTTGTGAAACAACTGTGGAACAACTCTGTCCGTTTCATAAGCCTGCTTCACATTGCCCAAGGTAATGGTTTAGAAATTTTATCATTCTTTATTAGTACAAATGGTGTTTTGGTCCTGTGAAAACTGTTTTCCTGGCCTCCTAGTGTCTCTAGGACATAACTAGCATATCATCTTAAACTACTCAGCAGGTGGGAGGGAGCAATAGGGCGTCAAAAACAACTTGTATTATAGACTCTCCTAAAGTACTTCCCCCAATGGGACAGTACTTTCTGCCACTCCAGAATAGCTAGGCATGTGCATGTCATCTGTATATTCACATATACTACCAAGGGTTCTTACTAAAGAAACTAAAATGACATAACTCAGATTTTTTTTTAACATTGTTATCTAGTTCCTAAATTAGATAAAGCTAATCATGATTGATAAATCAAAAAGACCATCTTCTGCCTTTCATTTGTTTTTTGTACTGTCATTTAAAAATTATAATGGAATTTAGCTACTATAACACAATGAAAAAATGTTTCATTTATATTGTCCAAGCTAAGTTGTAAATTTATAGAAGTATTATGAAGACATGTTTAATTGGAATGATAAAGCAATATTTTACAAACATATATATGGCACTTTTGCAGGCAAAAGGAGGTTTTAAGTATGGGGGAGTGGGCACATTAAATACTTATTAATTGCTGAGAGATTTACTTCATTTAAGTAGCTCAGTTATATTTAAAAATTGCAGTCATTGTGGTCTATAACCCTAAAGAATAATTTTTTGGGATTACACCCAAGCAGAAAAACTTTTGGAGCTGTGGTAGTAAATGTTTCAGAGACCATGAGATGTAACCATTAAATTGGTCACTGTCACCAATTTCCATACATTGTTCACTGCTTCAATTGTAATTTCATGATTTTCAGATAATAATGGGGTAAATGTGGTCGGCTCTCTGGCCTTCCTAATTTTTTTGCTAATCTTGTAAAATTGAGCATCCTTGGGATTGTTTGGAAAAAACACTTAATTTTTTGCCAGTATGTACTACTAACTCCACATGTGAGTGGGTCGAACTCCTTCTTCCACTCATGTGCACGTTTGCAAGTATCAGTTAAAGAGTGTCTGGACATTCTTACAAGTTACAAATAATAATGGTCCAACCCCTGAAATATTGTGTGGCTAAAATCAATTATATTTCACACTGTTTTAAAATATTCTGAATGGGTAGGGTTTTGAACACATCAACCAAACTTAAAGTCTCCTGTTGTAGGGCTTTAAAAAGATTTGATTTTTTTCTCAATGTTTTTAATTCCCTTCCTTGAAAGATTTTGTTCACCTGTAAGTTGATCTTAAAGTCATGGCATAAATAAAAGATTTTTAAATGAAAATTTTATACTACTTTGGAACGCTTACGGAAATTAAAAAAAAATTTTCTGCTCATTTCTGAAATCTTGTATCAACTTTTTTTGTAATTTTGAATTTAAATTGTAGAAGTTTTATGATAATTATTCATAGTTAAGGGCAAGAGAATAAAAATCTATAGAGAGGGGTACATGGATGTTTCAGTGGTAGAATGCTCACCTGTCACACAGGAGACCTGAATTCAGTTCCTGCCCATGCACCCAAAAAAAAAAGAAATCTGGTGATTTTATGCATTTGTAAATAGCAATAGTGATTTAAAGCCTTTGTCTTCTATTCTAGATGAGGAATAATAAAAAGATGGGGAAAGGGAGCTAGCTTCTATTGAGCATTTACTTTGCTTAGAATGTTCCAATGTATTCCTTCATTTACCCTTTGCATAGTTCTATAGGGAAGCCACTATGATGCCAGGTTGCAATATGGAATGAAACCTGGGTAAGGTTCAGTAACTTCCTTCGACTGAATAGGAGGTAAATGATGAAGATGGAATTTAAACCTAGGTTTTCCTCTTTCAGAGCCAAAGTCCTGGCTCTTACTATACAGTGGTCTTTAGAAGTGATTCCTTATAGAACAATGTTGAGCTCCTTTTGAAACGTATTAATACATATGTTCCTATATATGTTCCCTCCAATTCTATCCCTCATTTTCTCAACCATATCTATACTTTGGAATTATTGTGGATGTTTAAAAAATACTGATAGTTACATTCCAACAACAGAGGTTCAGATTCCATCGTCATAGGTGAGCCCTTGGCATTAGAAATTCCTTTCAGCCCTCTGGTATGATAACATGTGGCCAGAGCACAGAACACCTGCCATCAGCTCTAAGGATACATAATAGGGAAAGTGAAGTATCTCCCTGCATTATCCATTCATACTTGTACCCTGCTACTTCCATTACTGTAAAAAAAAAAAATCCATTTTAATTCTAAAAGCCAGTGCTGAGATTGAGATGTTATTGTAATTTGACAAACTACATTTACTAATTTTTTTAAAAAGTTTATTTAATTTGAAAAAACTTAATTGCTTATACTTTTAAAACTAAAGCAATATATAACGCTTAAAGAATGAGATTGGTTGTTCACAAGGTTAATGCAAACCTGTGATGGTGATGCAAGGAGTAGTCCTTCACTTTCTATTAATAGGGAGTTTCTCAGTTAGAGATCTGATGTAAACAATCAATTCCTTGACATAGTTCATGCACAAATAAATTACCTGTTTCCTTTTAAAAACCATTTCTGTTAGTTCCTACTCTATTGGGAGAACACTGTTGTGATATATATATATATATATATATTTTATCAGCTACAATGGTGCATGCTACTTGAGAATTTTGTAGTTCTTCAGCCTAATTTTTTACAGGAATTGGCAGATTACAAAGTATATAGGATAACTGGAGGACCCCTTGCTCTTTGAAACACGTCACATACTTTTTTTATCATCTGCCCACAAATGAACTATATGTCAACATTTATATTCTTACTATAAAAATATATTCTCCTGCCACACTAAGTATGCTCTTATAAGGCTCACAGATTTAATTCAGTCATCATTAGTTTTAATTAAATTATTTTGTTTTATTTAAAACAAAATTAAAGCATTTCTTTTTTAGATTTCTCAAACCCCTGTACTTAAATAGATTATATTTTTCTTATAAGGAGAAGAGATATATTGCTAGGTGAAGCTAGTAAATATCAGCATCACAATATGGTGGGGAAAAAAAAGAGTAGTTTTAAAATCTCTGTCTATACATACTTACTAGATACCTACTGTCTCACTTGGCCCAGTCTCAGCCATAGTCACTAGGCTTATAAAGACCAAATAATGATAATCTCTGTGGAACATTCCAACATAATTCCTGCCTATAGTTGATGTTCAATAAATAGTGATTCTATATCTCAGGCACAATCTATGTCAAGATATTCCAAAAGAAAAAAAAAAGTCATTTGAATAAAATATTAATAAGTGAATTTCTTATTTCTTGACTTATTCCAGGAAGGGGGACATCCAAAAAAGTGAAATGTCATAAATTTTTTAAAATTTCATTTTAGCTTTTGTTCTCATTGATATAATAAATCTATAGAAGTAATGATTTATACCTAATTTTGACCTTAAGTAGTCTGGGAAGCCTTTTATTTATTTCTTTTTATAGGTTATTGAAAAAAAGATTATCTTTTTCATATAAAACTTTTTAATAGTTTGATAAGTTTTATTATAATGATATTGTTTATATTACAGTTCATAGCTTTTAGGGAACCTCATGTGGTACATTTGTTTTACTTTAGGTATTGCCTTGAGAGGTTCCATAGCTGCCAGAGCAGCCCCAAATAAACTTTAACTATTATTTAGAACCATACCCTTATAGAAATTGTGTGTGCATACATGTGTGTAAGTACAATGAACTATTTTTTCCCTCAGTTTTGGTTCTTAGTTTCTGTGTGTCTGTGTATATATGAATTGAAAAGAGCCGATCAGATTTTCAAAAGTGCCACTGGACAGTTTCTTGGATATCTGGAAATGGATTTTTTCCCTATAATAACATTTGATTGATTGAACACTGATAATTTGACTCAATTTTTAAATAAAAGCTTTTGGAAACTTCTTTCAAATGAGCTAAACCAATAAGATTATCAGTGAGGAAATAAGATGTCTGGAGAAAGAGCATTCTGTGCAGAGAGAAAGATAAGTACAAAGGCCCTGAGGCAGAAGTCTGTATGTTTGAGGAATTACTACTAGGCCATTGTGACTGGAGCAGGTGAGCAGTAATATAAAGGGATGAAAGAATATAATCGGACTTGTTATGCTTCAATATGTGTGGAAAGTAGATTGAAACACAGAGATCATACAAGAAAGAACCTATTGCAGTAAACCAGGCAGCACATGATGGAGTCCAGAGTTAACAATGGTTGAGGTGCTGTTCTAGTTTGCTAGCTGCCGGAATGCAACACACCAGAGACGGATTGGCTTTTAATAAAAGGGGATTTATTTTGTTGGTTCTTCAGAGGAAAGGCAGCTAACTTTCCACTGAGGTTCTTTCTTACGTGGAAGGCATAGGATGGTCTCTGCTGGTCTTCTCTCCAGGCCTCTGGGTTCCAACAACTTTCCCCGGGGTGACTTCTTTCTGCATCTCCAAAGGCCTGGGCTGAGCTGCAAGTGCTGAGATGAGGAATGCCGAGCTGCTTAGGCTGTGCTACGTTGCGTTCTCTCATTTAAGCACCAGCCAATTAAGTCAAACATCACTCATTGCAGCAGACACACCTCCTAGCTGACTGCAGATGTAATTAACAACAGATGAGGTTCACGTACCATTGGCTTATGTCCGCAGCAACAAGACTAGGTATGCTCACCTGGCCAAGTTGACAACTGAATCTAACTAACACAGGTGCATAGACGTAGTCTGATTTTGGGTGCATTTTAATGTATAGCCAATAGAAATTGCTGATGGGTAAAATAAGGTGTAAAACAGAGACAGAGAAGAAGGACAGATTAAGTGTTTTTTGGCTTGAGCTCCAAGGAGTTGCCAATTTATTGAGATGGGAAGACTACAAAAAGAGCAGATTTAGGGACCAGGAGAGAAGTTCAGGAATTTGGTTCCATACATGCTAAGTTTGAGGTACCTGTTAGTATTTAGGTGGGAATGTTGAATAAGCCTATAGTAGGATAATATATTTGGAATTAAGAGATCTAACTGGAGATGTAAATTTGGGAACAAACAGTTTATGGATGATAATTAAGCCCGTGAAATTGGGTGATATCATCAGAGGTGTAAACTTACAGAAGTGAAACTATGAGATGTGTAAGGCAGATATGATTTGACGTTTCCAAATTATCTGTTTATTATATTCTATAGACTTTTTTGTACCAAATTCCCAGATACTTAGAGGTACTTCTTGCTGGTTATTTCTGCTTTGAATCCCAAAATTAGGACATTTCCTGGCTAAATAAGAAACCAAGAGTCACATGTGTGCCAGAAGCTGCGTATGGATAAAATAAATGTAAACAATTGTATGTACTACCTGCCCTGTAAAATTGGCCTATTTCAGGAGAAAAACAAAATGAGTAGGCTTAAAATGTTTATTTTTATATATGTGTGTCTATGGCTTTTCTAAAAAGAAAGACTGAAGCAACCAGCTTACTTAATATATATCTTTGTTTTCCTATCTTTTTCAGAGTATACTGTCCTCGTAACTGTATGCAGACAAATCCACATTATGCTCGTGTAATTGGAACCCGCATTTATTCTGATGTGAGTATCTTAATTTATATAATTCTCAGTATTCACATTAAATATGTATATGTGCATACACATTTAAATGTGTGTACATTTATATATACATTTATACAAAGCAAAGAGCCAGAATATTTGTGACATTCTCAGAAAAGTTGATCATCAATAACACTAAGAAAATGAATATACATATGTATATATGAGTGGATAATAATTTTTTTGACAAAATTTTTGTTTATATCCTGTCCATATCTCATATCAAGCACTGAATGAAATAATCTGGGAAGAATTCTTGGGAAGAAAAATGCGTTTTGCTTTTCTTTAATCTTTCTTTTAATTTGTTAATATATGAAATGTAAACTGAACCGAACCTTTAAGAATTTGTTAAGCTAAGTAATATCTTCACTGTCAAGAGTGGCATGTAAAATGTAGCATAGAGTCAAAAACAAATAATACATTAAAATATCTACAAAAGAAAATCAGTTGAGGAGTTATTATGATAAAAGAAGTTACTGGGGTTGGACAAGGAATATAGCTGTGATGGCTTCAGTACAGATAAGCTTCTATTTCCAGACAGGTTTGAAGTATGGTTTGGTAAAGATGATTAGGGAACGTGTTCCAAGTGGAATAAATGACATCAACAAAGAAAGGGAGGTGAGAGCAGATGAGCTGCATGCAAGGCATAACAAGTGGGTTTGCTTTGTTTCTGAGCTGGTAAGAGTCGAATATAAAAGTAGCTGCAGCCAGTTTAATCCCAGGGATGGAGTGAGCCAGCTTTTGTAGCATGTAGATAGAAGCACGAAAGTACATGCTGATGAGTTTAGATTTCATGTGGCAGGCATTTAGAAACCCTCACAGATTTCTAAGTAAGAGAGCTATAAAAGTAAACTTAGGAGATCTGTTCTTATTGCACATATTCAAAAGAGATCCTTGGAAATAGGATTTTGAGAAGAGGCCTAGAAGATGTACATGACCCACCTTATTTTTCTTGGTGAGTTCATTTAGGGTCAAGTTTTTGGTTTTTTTTTTTTTTTTTTTTTTCGTTTCAACTTTACATTTGAAATTATTCATTCTCCAATTACATTTTCTCCTAGTTTCCAGCTCTGGTGTATTCTTATCCTCAGTTTAAACATCCTTTCTTGCTGGTATTTTGAATGTGCTAGCCTTCTGATTGGTGATTATGTTCTTGTTTCTGCTTGAAATATATCCCATTGTTTTTCTTATTTCCATGTGTCAAAATCACGCCATTCTTCACATCTTAAATTATTGCCACCTTCTCTGTGAGTTATATTCATGGTTCTCCCAATCCAAGTGCGATGGACAAAACAGACTTGCTTCCTACCTTGATGGAGCTTACAGCACGTGGTGATGTCATACATTAAGCAAATAGCTTGCACCTAAATATTTGTTGAAAAAAAATTTATGAATGTATCTGTATGAGCATATCTGGAACCATCAGAGATTTCAAAATAAGTCAGCTTTTTCCAGACTGTCCCTATAAGACCAGAACTTTTCAGTTTACTCACCGCTGTTGAAAATCTTTCAAAATATCACGTTGCCTTAAAGCTATTTGTCTGCTGGAAACGAGCGAACCTCCTCCTTCCCTCCCTCTTTCTTTCTTACCATTCATGCACTCAACTTGCACATTCTGTGGAACTTTTGTTAGTTTATTAGTGATGAAATTAATTTCTGCATTCATTAAATGTTCTAATGTTTGCACAGATAAATTCCTTCTTTCCTTTTATGATATATTAATTCTTATAAAGTATGGGTATGCAAAGAAATTCCTTATGATTTTTGAACCCATAAAAATGCCTGCCGACTACATAGTTATAAGCAAACCAGTCGTTTCACAATAGAGTAACTGCTTGGCTCTAGTGACTGCTTTATCTCAGCACTTCTATTGCCTTGAATAAAATGCCAATAATACCCTTTTAACAAATCAGATAAATACTGAAATGTGTACAGAATGATTTTTAGCTTCCCTTATATTATGAATCCTATCAGATACAAATATTAATTCAGTGAGGGGATTTAAATGATAAATAAAATGCCTCTGCAGTGTCAGAATGTTAGGTTTTATATTTAACAGTCTTTTTGTGCTGTAGCAAAAGTACAAAACGGATTAAACAGCTTGGCGTGTTCATTCTCTCTGATCTAATAAGGACTGACTGATGCAGCAGAGTTCAGAGCACAGTAATAAAGCAAGGTCATGCAAAATACACGTGCATGCAAACTTTAGAAAGCACAATTAGTCACCCACATATGCATAGAGATGAGAAAAGAACCTACCAGTATGATGAGGAAAGACCTCTGAATTTGGGGGTGGATTCCTTTACACTGAAAGAGTTAAAGTGATTTCCTCAGGCTATATTCAGATATTGATAAAGTTTGGTAGAACTTTTGGATACAAACAAATGTTAAATGTAGGGAAAACTTTAATGGGCCAACAAAATTATGCGACTTCTAGAAGTCAATAGTTTTAAAATTTTGAAGGTATTGGACCTGAAACAATTATTTTCTCCTCCACAGAATCCCACTTAATTCAGATTATATAACTGATACTTTATAGCCATTAAACTTTGCTGGTACTCCATGTCAGACCATTTAAACCAGTGTTTAAAACTTACATTAAACTTTATATTAAAGTAATATAAACCTATATTTTAGAAAAGGAGTTATATACATAACCGGGTATGAGTTATCTATAGAAACTAGGCATAAATGAGGTACAAAAGGTCCAACTATTAATATTTGGTCAAAGTGACTCTGGTATAGATAAACAAAGATTAAAATTTAAGAATGATGAATAGGCCTTTGCAGATATAAAAAGAGCTAATTTCCTTTTTATTGCTTCCTCTCTGCAACTGCTGAGTTCTACAAGCCTGCTGTTTAGACAGGACAAATATTTGCTAGATTAAATGGTGGGGAGTTTCTTATCATTGCAGCAGCTGCTAAAATCTGCATTCAGACTAGCTCAGAGTCAGCTTTGACATTTGTGGCTTTTACCTATAAAACATTCCTTTATGCACAAAGCATCATCTTACAGCTGCTCTGGCTGTCCCTATGGAGACAGATGTCAGATGTCAGTCCAATAGAAAGAAGTTCAGGAAGACATACTCCACAGGAATTTCCTAATGGCAGATTTTTCCTTGTCCCCTCAGCTGTCCAGTATCTGCAGAGCAGCAGTACATGCTGGAGTGGTTCAAAATCATGGTGGTTATGTTGACGTTATGCCTGTGGACAAAAGAAAGACATACACTGCTTCCTTTCAGAATGGAATCTTCTCAGAAAGGTAAAATTATATGTGTATATATTGTAATATATATCCAATATTCTTTATGTGCCATCCGACCTTTTGTTTATGATTGCTTACACATGACCCACTTTAATGTGGGTTTGGGGTTAAGTGGCTGCACCAGTATGTTTCCTTTGCATGCTTGTGTAACAATCACTCTTCCAGGGATGGGAGAGGCTGAGTACCAGAGGTGCCTGTCTCCTGCAGGCTTATAAGAATCAACATGAAAATCGGATTATGAGTCAGAACGATTCTTTTGTTAACTGATCTTCTAATAAGGAAATTTCTTGCACCTTCTTTTGGATTTTCTAGATTAGTTTTTATATTTATTTCTTTCTAGATGAGCAAGGCACTGAATATTTCTATAATCCAGTTGTCTGACAAAATATTTGACAAAACAATGTGTCTGATTTTCTCTAGAACTTAACTCTTTTTAATTGGAGGTCAAATGCTAATGTGATATGAATAAACTCTTTTCAGGTCATCTTATATTATTTGTTTTATTGGTTTGTGAGAATTTATGTGTCTCTCTTTATCAGATATATAAGATACATTAGGAGGAAAGAACATATTACAGTTTTCAAATTATCTGTACTAGTTCTCTGGAGTATTTCAGAAATATCAGCTGTCATTAATTTGCAGTTCATATTTAACTATGCAAATCAACCAGAAATTTGAGACTCAGTATTCCCCCAATAAGTTGCAAACACCTCTGTCTAACTCTGCTGTTTTAAGATCAGAGGATGCAATATTTGAAAATCTGTGCAGTTCTAGTATTATTTGTATTGTGCATCTTAAATTTCTTTAGTAAAGTTGCAGCATAGCCTACAACTGAGAATTTAGTCATCCCAATTCAAGCTTTCCACTAACTAGAAATTATAGTATCCTTAAGAAGGTTGACCATCTGGAGTCATAGCGCTGCTTTCTTGACTGTCATAAGAAGACAGAATTTATTTGAATAGGTATATGTGGAGATGACATCAATATACTTTTTGCATTTTTTCCAGTTTACAGAATCCTCCGGGAGGAAAGGCATTCAGAGTATTTGCTGTTGTATGAAGTAAAGCTCTTGGAAGAGGCTAGTACAGACTATTCTAAATGCCATATTTCTGAAGTTTGTATAAAACTGTAACATTACTGTACAGAAGAAATCAACTATTTTCAGCCCAGTAAAGTGCCAAATGCATATAAATCTCGAGAAACAAAGTCTGTAAAATAAAACATGGGACATTACCTTTGGAAAAAGCATTGAATATGTAATGGTTTTAGAAATCCTGTGTTAAATATTGCTATATTTTCTTAGCAGTTATTTCTATAGTTAATTACATAATCGTAATTGTTCTACTTTTCATATGTTATGGAATATGGTGCTTTGTATATGCCACTAATAAAATGAATCTAAACATTGAATGTGAGTGGCCCTTGGAAAATCATCCAGTGCATTTAAAAATAACTCCAAAAGCTGAAAGAAACCATAGTATCACATTTTCCCCAGCCCAGTACTATGACATTACCTTCTCCAAATGATCTCAAATTATTTTCAAGTTAATTCCTGTACAGTTTTTCTCTTCTCTTAAGTTTAGACATGTAGAATATTAAATCCTGATATTGCACTTATTTTGTATAAACTAATCCCTTAATATCCAAATGACCCTGTTAAAATGTTTGATTCCCTGGGAATGGCCTTAATAGTAAAAGAAATAATGTCAGAGTAGAGTTATAAAAACATTCCTAGTGATCATATAGTAAATATAGAGATAAGTGTAGGCAGCCCAAGCTTTCTGTTGTTAAAATCGAGGTCACACATTTTCTTTTGTATCCTGGCAAATACTCCTGCAGGCCAGGGAGTATAATTGCAGAAAGTTTGACAAAGATGGACTAATGTGTCACATCACCATTGCCACTGATTTTCTTAATGGTAAATGGACTTTTTTATTAATGCTATCGTATTATGGTACCTATATAGTGGTGACATTTGTTTCCATGAAAAATGTATTGTGCTTTAAGACCAAAAAATTTGTAAATCATTACTTTGGGTAATTTTTTTCTGCTGATAAATTTACTGTTTTCTCTCCCTATAAACATGTTAACATTAATCGTGTTTCAGTGTGTTATTTTCACTTTGCAAGCTTATTTTGACTCAGAAACCATTTGCAGAGAAATGAGCACGATTATTGTAGGTCTTCTAAATTTGGTTTATTGACATTATTATAAATAACATACTTAATAAAAGAAGTCAACCCGATTATTTAGACATTTCTATTTGAAAGAACACAATCATATATTTAGAAGTGCTATATAAGGGACATTTTAAATAAAATGAGAGGGACGGATTTATAAAGTAGAAGGAAAGGGTCAAAAAACATTAAGTGAATATTAAAGAATTGACAAGACAATAAATACTTTAAGTACTTTTAGAACGTAAGTAGGAGTTTAGGAGTCGAACAAAAGGGAGATAAATTATAGACAGGGCCCAGGAAAAGCAGAAGAGATGGAAAATTTCAACAGTTCCTCATTTTCTTCTTGTTGACACATCTGAATATTGTACGTTATATTACAAAGGCATATTATATCAGAAGGCAACTCTGAGATAAAACATTATAGCTAATGAAAACAGTTAATTGACAGTGTTGGGGAAATATAATTAAAAACAGAATCTTTTCTCGACTCAAAAAACCTCTCCACCCTGGTTGAAGAGAAAACAGTTTTGGTTTGTTTTTTAATTGAATAAGCATTAAACTAGAATGTAGCATCACAGGCAATCTGCAGTGATATTGCAGAAACCGAAAGAGAGCTTACCTGTTTGCATGTGACTAGGAGGATATGGCCCGTTGCATAAACATTTTTAAGATATTTAGAAGTAGCTTTACGATTTGTAGCCAGCCGCCCCCTGGAAATTACTTTAATTCCTTCCCAGGACACTGAAAGGGGCAATATCTTCCTTGATTCCATTACAAAGAAGCAGATTCCTTCCTTGAGGAGACCTATTTGTGTGGTGAAACATCAAAAGGCTTATTCAACCTTTGCATCTTAAATTTACATGCATTTTGAAGATACAAGGAAAAAGAGAATTTACAATTACAGGTTTTCTAAAGTAAACTCAAACTCAAAAGTAAACTCAAAGAACTTGGAGAGAGAAAGAAGATTTCTCTTATGTTCAACAGGGAGAATTAATCCCTTTTATTATTAGTAGTAGTAGTAATAGTAGTAGTTTAAATTTACCTTTATAATAGACATTCTAAATGTGGATTTAACACCAAAGTCAGTGCTCATAGAATATTACTTTTAACTTTCAAAGTTGCTAATATTACCTTAATATTCTTAATTAAATTTAGTATTACTTTAATGGTCTTCATCTATACAACCTGCTGTGTATTTCAAGCAGATTGAGATATAAAAAGATAATTTGTACATTAAAATTGCCCTTTTCTACTTAATGTCATATATAAAGATTTTGACTATTCTCTAGCATTTCTACAATTTAAAAAGAAAAGTAAACTCTTCTGAGGAGTATGGTGGGTTGAGCACAGAAACAGACCAGTCTTTTTACGAACATACCGAACTTCATGTCTAGAATTTAAGCTCATTTATTGCACAGAGCATTGCATTGTTTAGGTTGATTTAAAACACTTATCAGAGGTAGTATTCCTACCATAACACCATAATAGTCAGGAGCTGATGAAATAATTTAGTTAAATAATCTGATTCCCTTTCACTAATTTGTTGGAATTAAAAAGCTGAATTTCATCAGTTTGAGATGTAAAAAGGCAAGCAAACTTTTCAGAGATCTGCTGTTGTGTTTGGCAATTAGATATTCTCCAGCTTCTTTTATTCCCCAATCCTTTTGCCATGCCCATAGAATAATCAGAGTGTAAAACAATGCTGATAAACAAATTTGCTTGGACTGTAACTTTGTAAGTTTTGGAAACTAATTTTTCAGTGCTTACTAAAAATTACTTTCTGTTTAAAGCTGTAATTAATTGTGAATTACATTTATGGAACGTGTTGATTAGAATGAATAGCAGGGGGACTACTCAAGACTATATGATATGCTCAATTTTATAAAGGAAAATGTACAGAAGATGAAGTAGAGATCAGGAATAAATACTTAAGAGGATATGAACAGATTTTTTAAAAAAAATCATTAGAAAAGCTAAAACCCAGCCTCATGTAGCTCTTACATTAAAACAGATATAGATGTTTTTAAAGCTATATGGGAACAACTTAGATGAACCATACAATGAAAAACACAAAAAGGCAAATAGTTGATCTGCCTTTCTACTTTTTAATTCCGTTTGTTCCAAAAATATCAACTATTTGCTATGAGCTGTGCTGATCACTACAGATAATGCTTGTAAGTAAAAATGCCCTCAGGAAATTAGAATCTAGAGAAGGAAACACTAATTACATAATCACAGAAATAAACATGATTATAAACCATGAAGGTTGTATAACTGCACAGCTGCAAGGAAAATGTTCATAATACCATGAGAGATTTGACAATGGAATTTGACCTAGTAGGGTTGAGTTGTTACCAGACAAATGTGGTGAATTCTCTGCCTGAAGAGCTCAATGACCAATTCCTGAGACACCAGAATTTCAAAGAGAGAAAGAGTGTATTGCCAGGTGTGAAGCCGGAGAGCAGATAGCCTATTGACCAGAAATCTGTTTCTCCAAATTGCAGTAATTCTGATAGTTTTATAGTATCAAAAGGTGGGCAGGTTTTAAGATAATGGGCACAAGGGCATCAGATGATGTAATTAGAGGGGATCTAATATTTGTGCACGCACAGATTGATTACATGCTTGGTCACAGAACGTAGGTAAGAAAATGACAGCCTTAATATGCTGGGCTTGATTTTTGGTGTTATAATGAGGTATAGGTGACTTATAGGTTAAAGTCTAAGCTACTGCTTATGTCAGGTGAACCCATTTTGGTAAGATTCAGCTTTGGTTATCAAGATAACTTTGGACTTGGGGTGGGTTAATTCTGGACTGACCCAAGACCCTTCATTAATAAACATGAGAGGCTGTCTTTGGTGATTTGTAATCCAAAGTCAAAAAAACAGTAAAATGGATACAAGTGTTTACAATCACAAGCACACAAGATAAAAGTTGTACAGTCCTTATTGTTAGGCACAGAGTTGGAGTCCTTAAGGATTCCATACAGGACAGAGTCAAAGCTTAACAGGTTTGTTGAAGAGAGAAGGCAGGTGGGAACCAGTGACACCTGCCAGCAAAAAGAAAGGAAATGGCTCTAGCTCTTTCTTCTGAGAGCTGCGTTTTAAAGGAAAAACTGTGCCAAAAGGGGAGAGTTATCAAGCAGGGACAGGTCTTGACCGCATGGCTGTTTATCGTCTTCTGATGGGTTCAGCACCAGCATGCCTGGGAATCTTGCTGCCACATCTGGTTCTACAAAAGAAGCTGAGGGGACCCTTGGCTAACAAGTCCCTTTTATATGTGAAATTCTTTATCTGAGACCTGACAGTTATCAGAGATCAAGGCAGTTGTATTACAGTTCAGAGATTTCAGGCCTTTCCCTGTGTCTACTCCAAAATAACTTAAAAGCAAAAAGGAATATCTATGTAATGATTCAGTAACCATAAACATCCCTTAAATCCTAAGGGATTCTCAGTTACAGAATCATGACTCAGCAGAGGGAGTGAAATTCCAGCTTAGATCTTAAGGATCAGTAAAAGCTAAGGGGGAAGAATTCCTTGCAGAAAAAATAGAATGTATAAATGTAGTATTGCAGGAACATACTAGAAACTGAAAATCACCTCAGATCAGTGTGTTTTGAGGGCAAAGAACAACAGATCTTAGGCAGTATGGATTAGAAGGACTGAGTTGGGGAACCGAACATGTCAATGAAATTTAAGGTTAAAATGAATTTTACATGTTCAAAAAGAAGCCCATATTGAATAATGCTATCACAGGATGCATTTTAGTATGCTCTAAAGACACTCGGGTACTCAGGGTTTGCTCAGAGATGCAAAATTATTTTTCATCATAAAAATGAACAGACAAAAGGTATCACTAGACATCTTCATAGATGATCAAACATTACATGAACTGAGACTGGAAGAAGTGGAGGTTTCTGAGAAAAAAGAGAGTACCTTTAAAAACATCATCAATATCTCAAGATGAGATGAGAGGATATTACATCTATGAAATGGAAACAGGCTACCATGAGAAAACAACAACAACAAAAAAACAGAACATGAAAGATACCTACTATTGAAAGAGATTAGAGTAGCTAAGACCCAGATATTGGATTTAGCAAAGTGAAAAAGATGACATGCTTGGAAGTTGTTATGTGGCCTAAATGTAGAAATTTAAGGGAGGTATGGAAATGGAAAAACACACCAGAGAATTTGTTGTTAAAAATAAACAGTATAGTTATCCACATGCTTTATAACTTCTGATCCTGCTAACACTCATGTCAAATTAGCATAAATTGCTGTATAATTTCTAGTAAGAAATATTGGGTTTCCAGACCAGCTTTGCCTTTTTCCTAGTTGGAAAATGCCAGCCAAGTTTTCTTCAACGTCTCTGAGCCTTTGTTTGCGCATATGTAATATTAGAATTATAATATTTTCTTTACAGGGTTGATTGAGAATTAAATTAAATGAACAAACATGGTTGAAATTGCCTATCCCTTGGCAAACACTAATTAAATGAAAGTCACATATGAGTATATTAATGAACATAACCATTTGGACATGAATATTGGGTTCTGTCAGAGATTACATGGATTTTGTTTTAGATTTCTATGAACAAGTTTCAGTCATTTTAGTTAAATTTGTTGAGGTATAATTTACATACAATAAAATGCATTATACAATTTGACAGGTTTTGACAAATTTATATATCCATATATATGACTGCCATTATCAATATATTAAACAATTCTTTAAACTTCAAAAAGTTCTTTTGTGATTTTTCCCAGTCATTCCCCCATATGTCCCCAGTCTCAGACAACTGTTGTTGTGCTTTTTTGCCACTATTGATTAGATTTGTATTTTCTATAGTTTCATATAAATATAATTAGATGGTATATATTATTTTGCCTGGCCCTTTTTACTCAGCAACAAAAAAATATGTTTTTGAGATTTATTCATGCAGTTGCAATGATCACATTCATGCTGTTGTATTGATCAGAAAGTTTTCTCCTTTCAATTACTGAATAGTATGCCACTGTTATGGTTGTACATCAATTGCTTATGCATGCACCTGTTGACAGATATATGTTCCATGTCTAATAAAGCTGCTATGAACACTCAGGAACAAGTCTTTTTGTAAACATATATTTTCATTTCTTTGTGGTAAATAACTGGGAGAACTGTTGGGTCATAGAGTAAATATTTGTTTATTTTAAAAGATCCTGCTGAATTACCCCATAAAGCAACCGTCAAAGAAGCTGAAAAAGAGATCAGACTTCAGGTAGAGATATGAATTAAGCTGATCTGGTTTGGACTAAAGTAAATAGAATACAAGGTAAAGGATGATATTGACTTTATTTTAAAGCTTCAACTTCAATGTCAGACCAAGGGAAAGATGTTTATTTAGCATAAAATTTAAATTTCCATAGCACACTATCTAAGTTAACCTCTATGGCCAGTTTATTCAAACAACATATTTACATGCAACCTTGAATAAGGAATGAGATCTTATTTTGTGTAGGTTAATGTAATACCCTGACATATCCCAGAGTAATTTGGGAAGAAAATAAGAACATATTTGCAAAGTCTCCTTCAGGAACCTGAGAAAAATGTGAAAATATTGAACTTTTCCACCTGGGGAATTCCTAATAGTCTCACAAGCATTTGGGGCTCGCAATTTAATGAGCCAAACCCTCAGTCTTGGGGCTTGCCCTTATGACACTTAGTTCTGCAAAGAAGAAGCTGAGCCTACTTATACCTATGCCTAAGAGTCACCCCCAGAGAACATTTTTTGTTGCTCAGATGTGGCTTCACTTTCTAAGTCAACCCTGCAAATGAACTCACTGCACTCCCTGCTGCAGGGAACATGACTCCCAGGTAGGTAAATCTCCCTAGCAACGTGGGCCACGACTTCCCAGTGATGAGCCTGGCCCTGGCATCCTGAGATTGAGAAAGACTCCTTGATTGAAAGAGAGAAAATAAGTGAAACAAAGTTTCAGTGGCTAAGAGACTTTGAATAGAGTGGAGAAGTCATTCTGGAGGTTATCCTTATGCATCTTACAGATATTCCTTTTTAGTTCATGGTGTATTACAAGGAAAGACCTGAAATGGTTGAACTGTAATCCAGCTGCCTTGATTTTCTTGGTGGTGATTGTGTAACTATATAGCTTTCATGTGTGACTGTGTGATTGCAAAAACCTTGATTGACACTCCATTTTTACAGTGCAGAGAATATAAGTAAGACAAACAAAGGTTAAATAAATAAATAAAAGTGTGGATAAGGGGTTTGAGATGTTTTGGGTGTTCTTTTTTATTCAGACTTTTTTTTTTGGAGTATTGAAAGGGTTCTGGGATTGATTGTGGTAATGAATGCACAACTATATGATGATACTATGAGCCATGATTGTATACTTCGGATGATTACATGGTATGTGAATATGTATCAGTGAAATTGCATAAAAAAAAGATGTTGCTGAGCTATTTCCCAAAGTGGTTTTATACCATCTTACATTTCCGCTGGCAACACATGAGAGCTACGCATGAGAGCTCTGTTTGCTCAACAATTTTGGTAACACTTGGTATTTGTAAACTTTCTAATTTTAACTACTCAAATGTGTCCATTTGTATCTCATTATGCTTTTATTTTTCATTTCCATGAAGAATAATAATATTGAGCATCTTTTCATGTGCCATTTTTATATTTACTTTAGTCAAGTGCCTGTTCAAATCATTTGCCCATTTTTACTGGGCTGTTGTCTTTTTATTGTGAGCTATACTGGTAAAAGATTTTTATATATCTTATACAAATCCTTTATCAGATATATGTATTTAAAATATTTTCCTCAAGTTAGTGTCTTGACTCTTTTTCTTATGGCGTTCTTGCAAAGAGAAGTTTTTCATTTTGAAGCAGTATAAATGATCAAATCTTCTACTTTGTTGTTTGGACTTCTTGTATCATATCTAAGAAATCTTTACCTACACAAGATTGAAAGAATTTTCTCCTATGGCTTCTTCTAGGAATTGTACAGTTTAAATCTATGGTCCATTTGAGTTCATCTTTGAGCAAGCAATATGTGAGGGGAGGGTCAAGATTTATTTATTTTTTCTATGTGGATATCCAGTTCCCCAGAACGATTTGTTAAAAAAAAACTATCCTTTCTGATTGGATTACCATGATATCACTGTAAAAATCGATTGAATATATAGATGTGGCTCTATTTCTGGACAGTTTATTTCAGCACTATCCAATAGAAATACATTAAGGACCACATATAGGATCTTTAGTCTCCTAATAGCCACATTAATAAAAGGCAAGGGAGATTACTTACAATAATATATTTTGTTTAACCAATACGGCCAAAATATATTCCAAAATATAATTGATATAATAAATATCCAGTAATAGTTTTCTATTGAATACTACTTTATCTTGCAACTCTAGAATTCTTATGATAGTGCTTGAATGATGGATATTCTTCCATCCATTTGCTTTTTAAAAATTGAGACAGTTTACATACATTTTAGTGCATGCATTATATACTTTTAGTGTACTATTTTCTGAATAGTTATCTAAACAAACAACACAATCAACTGTTAGAAAGTTCTATCAACTGTAGAAAGGCCATACTGAAAGAGAATAAACTGTCATCCGATTGTGGAGAAGAAAAGAGTTTATTCATGATCTTGCAAGAATGGGTGCTCAACTGAAAAAAAAAGATGGCTGGCACCCCAGCAACTGAAAGCAGGAGTATTTATTCCCTAAACCTAGCATGCAGGCTCCTTCCCTGTTTCTCCACTGATTAGATACTCCAGAAGTTACAGCCTATCCGGATAGTCTAATTCAAATTCCCACTGAAGGTTCCAGCTTTTGATTACACTTCACATTTCAACGACCCTAGCCAGTACTCATTTAATCTTGTTTTTACCTATTTGGTGCCAATTCTAGGCTTGCGTCAGATGCTCTCTCCTTTCCCTACCTGCAAGTCTGGTTTAAGCGGTCCTGCAGCCCTTTTCTGTGCCATCTTGTGTGCAAGCTAAACTTAATTTTATTCTTACATCAACTCCCAATATTTTTTAGTCAACCTCGTCCCCCATTCTTTGCCCCTGCAACTATTGGTCTCTTTTATGTCTTTAAAAGTTTTCTTTTTTCAGAACTTCATTTAAATGGAATAGATATAGCTTTTTGAGTCTGGCCTCTTTCAGCATAAGACAGTTAAAATTCATCCATTTTGTTGTGTGCTTCAGTGGTTTGTTACATTCTATTACTAGGTAATAGTCCACTGCATGGACGTATAATTGTTTGTTTATTCACTTCACGGTTGCAGGCCATTTAACGATTGTGGTAATTGGGAATAAAGCCACAGTTTTTGGTGGGTTTAATGATTGTAAATAAAGCCATAGGTTTTTTTTTTTTTTTTTTTGGTATGAAAATACACGTGTACAGGTTTTTGTGTCAAGTTTTCACTTCAAATATCCAGGAGTGGGATTGCCTTGTTGTAGGATAAGTTGTATCTCCAACTTCATAAAATAAACTGCCAAACATTCTTCTAAATGGGTATACCATTTTCCATTCCCGTAGCACTATATGAGCATTGCTCTGCGTCTTTACCAGTACTTGGTATTTTTAGATTTTAAAACTTTAGCCATTCTAATAGGAGAATAGTGGGGTTTTATTGTTATCTATTTACTTTTAATTTATCCACTACTTCATGCTCTATTCTTATGGATAACATCTGGTCAGGTCTTGCTTTTTTATCCAGTCTGCAATCTCTATTTTTATTAGGCATTTAAACCATTTAAATTTCATATAATTATTGATATGATTGAGTTTAAATCTGTGAGTGTGTTATTTCATTTTTAAGTGTCCCATTGATTTTGTTTTCCGTCTTTCATACTTCCTTATGGATTAACTGAACATTCTTTTTTTTTCTTTTTTTTTTTTTAACATGGGCAGGCACTGGGAATCGAACCAGGTCCTCTGGCATCGCAGGCAAGCATTCCTGTCTGCTGAGCCACCGTGGCCCGCCCTAACTGATCATTCTCAATCTTCCATTTTGTCTCCACTCTTGGCTCATTTGGTAGGCTTCTTTGTTTTAATTCTTTAGTGATTGTTCTATGCTGAACTATATGTATCTTTAAACTATCATATTCTTCTGAAAATAATAGATTCTACTCAAATAAAAGATTCTATTTGTCTTACAACAAAATACTTCCATTTGTTCTTTCCCATCCTTCATGTTATTTCTGTCATATATTTTATTATGATATGTTACATATCTCATGATATGTTAACTCTAAACATTCAAGTGAATTTTCAAATGAGAAAATATCTCTTGCATTCATTCACAAATTTGTTTCATTCATGTATGTAGATCTAAGTTTCTACCTGTTATTTTCCTTTCATCTAAGAACTTCCTATAACTTTATTTGAAGTAAAGGTCTGTAGGCAACAAATTCTCTCAGCTTTTGTTTGCCTGAAGAAATATTTATCTGGCCTTCTTTTTGAGAAGTATTTTCACTGGATATAGAATTTTATGTTTACACTTATTTAATTTTAGCATAATAAGAACGTCAGTTCATTGTCTTCTGGCCTTATATATTTTCTGAAGAGACATCTGCAGAAATTCTACTACTTATCTGTAGAAT
Organism: Tamandua tetradactyla; assembly: GCF_023851605.1. Classification (NCBI taxonomy): domain Eukaryota; kingdom Metazoa; phylum Chordata; class Mammalia; order Pilosa; family Myrmecophagidae; genus Tamandua; species Tamandua tetradactyla. Next base: position 119,021,380 of record NC_135332.1, read on the forward strand.
CTGTAATTCTACTATTTATTCCGCTCTACATAATTATTTTTTTTCTTTGGCAGTTTTGCAGACCTTTTTGTCACTAACTGGAGCTGGTATAGCCTCTGCTCCAGCCGGCAGGGGCCTTTCTAGCTGAGAGACCAAAGAAAGCACTAGGCATGGACTGGGACAGGAACTTTATTACAGGAATTCACTCACAGGAATGACAGAAGGAAGTCAGGGAATCCAGCTACTCTGAAGGCGGTCTGTTCAGAGCTTGGGTCAGAGCGCTCGGCAATTAGGCGGGAATCAACGGATCCAGTAATAGGTGCCTGAAGCAAAGACAGCAGAGGGATCTCGTGAAAAAGATTATAGATTAACAGTAAATATGATTTCGGGAAGGAGGGGGTAGGGTATAGATTAACATTTTACGCAGAGAGGGGTCTGGTTTCCTGTGTACATCGATCACATGCGCATTCTTTCTTTGTAAAGAGGTTAGTTTAAACATTAACTGACCCGCGTCATGCAAGCGGCTGGGTGCTTTAGATTTTCACAAAGACTCAGGGAACAGCTCGGCCCCTGGGCTCCCCACACCCACACACTAAGACCTGACCCATCTGCGTTTTCTATTAAGTGTTCCAGATGATAAACAAGGGCTCTCCAGTCTGGCTGGTCAGAGCTTGATTGGCTCCTGGAATGGGGTGAGCTCTGGAAATTGTTCAGTTTACTCTTCTCTGACTGTTCTTTTTCAACTTCCTGGAGTTTCAGCAAAAACTCAGGATGACCCCTTGCAAACTTCTGAATCTCTTTACATAGCTCCTTTTTCCCAGAACTCTGCTCTTCAACTTCCAGTTGCCTCAGCCTCTTTGAATTCCATTCTGTATCTCTATCTGTTCTGTTGGGATCATCCGCCCTGGACTGCAGGCTGGAAGGAGCCTTGGGCACACAGCCAGGGAGAGCCTAGGGTGAACATTGCTTGTTTCTCAGGCACTACATCCTGCTTTGCTTGGTGACCAATAGCTTAAAAGAGCTGTTATCCTATATATTTTTTCCTGTTTTCTAGGTCTTTGAGAAAGGAAGAGAAGGCTATTCCTTCTTCTGCCATCAGGGTTAAAAACAGAAATCTTCAATTACTTTTAAAGAAAATTACCCTCAGAGAAAACTCCCTTCCATTACTTTTCACTTCAATTAGCTTAAAAGATTTAAATAATGGTGGAGTGTTTATCTTTTTAAAATAATATTTGCAAAAATTGTGGAATTGTTTCAAAATATGTTAATCTTAAATGCACTCAAGTATTAGTGGCTTCTCACAGGAATTGCCAGCTCAGCAGATCCAAGAATTTGATTAGAAAGGCAGAAATGCTTGTGGAGGCTTACTGGAGCTGGGAGAAGCACTGAAAGTATACTTAACATGACAATTTGATCTCTAAACAATCAAAAAGGATGCCTTATAAACAAAGTAGAGGCCTAAACTGAGAACTGCAAATGCTTAGAAATATGCAATGGAAAAAGCCGAAAGGGCAAAACTAAAAAAAATGGCTAAAATGTTCTAGGTAAGTGTTATTTTAAGAACTTAGAAGTTGAACTGGTTTCTTTAGTATAATTTTGCATTTTCAACATGTTATTATTCTTTTAATACAAGGTGTCCTGAATCTTTCATATTATAGTCATATTATTAATGTCTCATCTAAGTAAATTTGATGATGCAACTTATTAATGTATGCTGCATAAAAAATTCACCCAATTTTAAGTTTCTCTGTTTTTTCTTTATGAATAATATCAGAATGAGTAAACCTTTAATCTAATGCCTAAGTTAATAAAAAATTCAGTAGATTGTAAATAAGTCTTTTTTGCCAACTGGAATATTCTTCTATGGACTGGAAAACATTTTGAAAAAAATGGATTTCTCTGCTTATCATGAAAAATTTAATGTTGCAAGAATATCTTCCCACGTGAATAGGAAAAAATAATCTACATCAAATATTCTTTAAATATCTTGACAATTCAAGCTTTTTGCAACCCTCTAGTTATATGATTATATATACAGGGTAATAATGTCACTACGAAAATTCACAATTATCTATGCACTTGGAAGCATAGATCAGATCACATACTTATCACAAATCTCATATGTATATCTTTGAAAATATGTACTCCAAACATATTTCTAACAATTTCTAGGGAAAAAATCTCTTCCTGGAGTTCATCTTGATTTCACTGTGAAGGACTGGTAATCAAGCTACAATTTAGCTGGATTGCTGGTAGCAGATGAAATGCAAGCTCTGATCAGGTGATGCCATTCCCTCTAATTATTACTGTCTGTCTCATAATTACTTCTACTTTGCGTTTCTGGCCAAGATATCTACTGATATCCAAACCCATAAGCATCTGGATATCATCACATGATTGTGCCTCAGATGTCTTAAGGTTAACATGTCCCATATGTCATTCTGTTTCCTAAACAAATCTGTTTATGTCTTATTCTAAACCTACTTACACTATCTTACCACAGCTGCAAACTCAAGTCATCTTTGAATCTCTCTATTTCTTTTCCTTTATCTATGTTCAATGCATCACAAATTCACATTGACTTTATATGATTCATATCTCTTCTCCCCATTAAAATTGCTACCATCTTACTTAAAGTTCCCTATGCTTTCTAATTTGGACTATAGCAACATTGACCTTACCGATCTAACAGTCTCAGTCTTACCACCTTCAAAGAACTTAATTAGAATTATACCTGCATTACATCATTACTAACGATATAACCATGTAATTACCCTGCCAAAATTCATTAATAGTTCATCAATATCTGTGAGATAAAAACCCAATTTACTTACAAAGATAAATAAGGTATTTGCTTACCTAGATCCTGAATATCTTTCTAATCTCATCCCTCATCAATCTTCCAACCTCTGTCTATGGAACTCCATGCCAACTAAGCACAACACAATTTCCCTCCAATTTGAGTTTTTATAGCACTACTTCCTCTGCTTATAATACTGCTTCCTCCTTCAACTTGCCAGGCCTAAGTTAGCTTTCAAGGCTCAGCCTAGGATTTCCACTTCTGGTTATAACACAGAAGCATATAGCAGATCAAATTGCTTGCCAGAACTGGAACAACCACATAACATTTTAAAAAATAATAAATAAAACACATACATATTTCAAGACATAGGAGATCATCTAAGTCATCCAGGACTGAAGGGGCCAGACCCCAAAGGAAAAGAAAACCTACTGAAGCAAGCCCAACTTTATGTGTGCTCCTCTTTCCCAAAGGACATTTTTCAATTTTCACTGAATATTCAGCTAGAAAGCTAGGTAGAAGGTGGCTACCGAGAGGTAGAGAAACTAGCAACGCTTTGTGCAAACTCAAGGGAATGGGGAGACAAATTTTGGAGTTTAGAGATGGTAAGGCAGCTAGAACTCGAGGGACCTGGTGTCAGAGAGAAGCGAGGCACAAAGAAGTGAACCTTGAATAGTTTTCCCCTTGAGGTCCCCTTAATTATACATTGAAATGAAAGAAAGTTTAGCAGAGAGTGTCTAAAAAGCAAAGGAGAGTTTTTGATACTACCACAGTGATAGAGAAACAGAAAATAGAGTTCAAGACCTGACAAGAATAAGGGCCCCAGGAAAATTCAAGACTGTTAAAAGACTATGTCTTAGGTGTGAAACAGCAGTAGACTGAGGTTACAGAGATGGTGAGCAATCTTTAATTCAGATTAGTTTTTGACTAGTTTAAGGTGAAATGGCCTTCTGCTTCCTGCCAGAGAAAATGACGAATCTTCTATGAAGGGAAATAGCACCATCTAGAACCTCTACAAATTTAATATTCGATGCCCAGCTTTTAATAAAAAATTACTAGGTATAAGAAGAAATGACAAGGAATGGAGCAAGACTGGTAACAAGACCAATAGATGACCCAGTTAGTGGAAAAATCAGGCAGAAATTTTAAATTAACGCTGACTAATGTTTTAAAAAATAGATAATTTGGAGAATTTCACCAAATATGATACATTTACTTAAGAAAATACTTAAACAGGGTGTTGAGTAGCTATGAATTTGTTATACAGTCAAAGCATAACTTTTATCACCATCCCTTTAAATGCATTTAGTGATGTACACTTCCCTGCACCTTGCCTCCCCCCATGCAAACTTGGAAAAATTTCATGATTCTTCTGTTCACTTTTCAGAAGTAAACAGTCCAATGCTCACTTTAAGTTGCAAGCATGAAGTCAATTTGTAAATTAGAAGATGTTCAGTACAAGAAATTAAATGCTTTAATTTTAAATCGAAGTTAATATTTTTCCTTCCCATCTGATAAAATAAGGTCAGTAGTTGGTAGTTTTGTGACTTCACAGCTGTGGTCATCTTCTGTCATTGTCTCTCTTTCAGCTTACCTCCTATCCTACTTGCCAGCTGCTGTTTATGATTCCACTAGGGATCATTCTCTTTTTGTGGGCCTTACAGAATTCTCATCTCTAAGGACCTCTTTTTTTGTTAAGGTGCATGCATATTTATTCTAGTAGGACTCCTTCTTTTTCTCCTAGGAATCAAGTACCCAGGTATAATTTATTGTTGCAGTGGGCTCTCCAAACCTTTAGGTGACTCTATATCCAAGAAAAAAGAAAAAGTTAGAATCTCTGCCTTACAAGCCCACACTTGTCCATGAGACACTCTCCAACATCCTTTGCCCTCACAAATTCTGGGAGGTCAGGCCATCCAGCCCTAGAAAGACTGTAAAGCGGTGGGGCTCACAGCATGATCACACTCTCGCTAAAGGCAGCTCTCCATGAAGTCCTCTCACTCTTCCTTATTCTGGCTCTCTTTTGAATCTTTGATCTGTATCGTGGATCTCAAAGTCATGGAAATTGTTGTCAAATATTTCTTTGTGAAATTCTCTCTTTGGAGCACATTAATTCCCCAGGGCTGCCACAACAAATTACCAGGAACTCAATAGTTTAAAACAACAAAAATATGCTCTCTCACCACTCTGGAGGCCACAAGTCCTAAATCAAGTTGTCAGCAGGGACCACAGACACTCTGAAGGCTCTAGGGAAGCATCCCTCCTTTCTGCTTTCAACTTCTGCCAGCCCCAGGCATTCTATGGCTTGTGGCTTCATAACTCCAATCTCTGCTTCTGTCTTCACCTGGCCTTCTCCTCTATGTCTCAGCGTCTTCTCCTCTTCTGTCACTTCTAAGGACATTTGCTCTTGGTTTTAGAGCATAGCCAGATAATCCAGGAGGACCTCCTCTTGAGATCCTTAATTTAATGAGGTCTGTAAATACCCTGTTTTCCAATAAGGTCACATTCACAGGTTCTGAGGAATAGGATATGAACGTATTTTTTTTGGAGGCCACCCTTCAAACCATTACATGGAGCATCTGATAAACCCATTTTGGGAGCCCATGTAGCATCCTATTTTAACATCCTGCTATATATATATATATGCAAGAGGTGAGGAGTTGCCTAAAAATTATCATAAGGAATGAATTGATTTTATTGGTCTAAATGTAGTTTTCTCATTAGTGAGTGGGAATGGAGACCAATAATTCAAGGGGAGTTCACTTATTATTATAGATAAACCAGGTCCTATCTTTGCACATAGCTGAGAAATGAGTATATACTTACATAAGATTTATTTTTAACTCTAAAAATTTTACAAGAAGTCTTGAAGGAATTTATTTCAATTATCACATTCTGTTTCTATGTCTATTTTTCATTATATTTATCTGATATTCCTTTATGTATTTTGAAACTACATTATTAAATGCAAATGCAAATGTAAGACTTGTATAACTTCCTGTTTCATGGGCCACTTTATGAAATTTCATTCGTTAGCTCTGTTGCCTTAAAGTCTATTTTGCCTATTATTAATAAAACTACTTGGATTTTTTTCTGCTTATTGCATGTATGGAAGGTTTTTTCCCCTCCATAACTTTCAATCTTTTGGTGTCCTTTTATTTAAGATGTATCTTTTTTAAAGTAGTAGTTATAGAGTTCCTCCCAAAGCTGATAATATTTTGGGAGAGTTCTTATTCTTTTTGTATCTAAGGCAACACTGAGATAGTATGTTCATCATTTTAGTTTGTGTTTTCAATTGCCATTCTGTTCTTTCTTCCTCTTTCCCTCCTTTCTTGCTTCTTTTGAATAAATCAGTTACATTTAATTATTATATATTTTTTCTTAATTAATTTTTTAGCTCTATAGTCTTTTATTTTTCTTATAGTGGTAATTCCAAGAGACTATAATATGTATCCTTTATATATTACAATCTATGGTAAATAAGCACATTTGTCACTTTTCAATACAAACACATTTAAAAAGTTGCCTTACTTCTGCCTTTTGGGCTTTGGTATACTTTACTTCTATATTTGTTATACACCTTGTAAGAAATTATTATTTTTGTTTATTGAAGTAGTAAATATTCATTTATATTTAATGTTTGCCTTTATTTTGTAAAGTTATATGTGTCCATATGATGTCATACTTATTTAACATAGGGAGCCCTCTTACAATTTCTTATAGTGAAAGCCTACTGAAGGTGTATTTGCTCAACTTTTATTTATCTGAAACATCTTTAATTCACTATTCATTCTGAAATTTATTTTTGCTAGGTATAGAATTCTAGATGAGTTGTTTTTCTTTTTGATCAATTTAATGATACTCCATTTTCTTCTACTTTCATAATGCTGAAGGCAAGTCAGCTCTAACTTCTGTTATTGCTCCTTTGTAAGTAACATGCCATTTTCTTTGGTGGCTCTTTAAATTTTCTCTTGATCTTTAGATTAGACAGTTTGACTTTCCCATAGGTTACTTTATCATTTTCTTAGTTTTTTTTCTTTTGACTTCTTGGCCCCCGTCTTCTTTCCTTCCTTCCTTCCCTCCCCTTCTTTTTATTTATTTATTTACTTACTTATTTCCATGCCTCACATGTTTTGATTGGTCAAAAATTTATACAGGCTCTAAATGAGTTTATCTTCTTTGGAAAACAGACAAAGCACCAGTGGATCATCTTTGTCCCATGCAGGCTTGTTTTTAGTCTTTGTTATGGGCAGTTATTTTATTTTTTGTCCTTATCCCCAAGGTGTGGCTCTTGTCACTACAGCGGAGACGTCTAAAGTCTCAAATAAAAGCCTTTGGTGCTGACCAAGGTAATACCATCTTGGCAGGGTTTTAGCTCCTACTTCTCTGTCGGCACCATGTGGCTGCTGCCATCTCTCCTTTAGCAATTAAACCTCCCCCACGCTATTTGCACTAAGATTTTTGGAATCTCACCCTGTACGCACACGGGTTAGGAGTCAGCCAGTGATTTGGGCTGATTTTTATGCCACTTCTTCCATCCTGTCTCTGAGGTTTCCTCCTTTTCTGGTTTTTGGCCCCTCAAACCCCAGCCACTCTGGCAGAGATCACTCAAATCTGATCTCAGTCTTCTTAGCATAGTAAGTTTTCCATTTTGTACTTGGTCTTCCTTCCCCGGTCTGAGATTTGGAGATTACTTTAAAGGCAAAGCCAGAAAAAATGTAGAGCTTACACTGTACTCTGTCCTTTTCTCAAGCACTCCAGTCCTTAAAGTTCTTCCTATACTAGTGGCTTCCCAGACCTTCAAATACCTGTTTTATATAGTTTTTCCAGCTTTCAACATTGTCTTTTGCTGGTGGGTTAGTCCAAAACAATCTTTTCTCACATGGATAGAATCAGAAGATTATGTTTCTTTTAATAAACTGTATTTTTGTACAGTAAATGTAAAGTAAATTTTGACAATAACAACAACAGCAAAAAAACTCAAGAAGTTCCAAGAATATATGATGGAAGGTAAGTCTTATTATTACCCTGAACTTCAATTTCCCTTTCTAAATTCTACTAAACTTCAAACACATTTGAAGATAGGCATATGTTTGTGTGTATGTATGAATGTGTGCATACGTGTATGTAAACTCTGAATATCATGCTGATCCAAGTAATTAAGAGATGATTACTTCCTTTTTTATTTAAAATACTTCCTCCAGTCATTTTTATTTAATTTTTAATTTGCATATTATTAAAATTTTGTAATCTTTCCATTAATGGTTTCTTAGTTTTGTGTCTGCTTAGAAAGACCATTCTACCTTCAAACTTATGTGAAAAAAAATTTTAATGTTTTCTTCCAGCACTTTAAAGTTTTCATTTATTATGCTTAAATGTTGGATAAATCTAAAATTTATTTTGGTATAAGGACCAGGGCAAGGAGAAATCCAGCTATATTTTTCCAAATGGCTATTTTGGAATAACATTTTTCCTAACACTGTTTTCTGAATAACTGGTCTTTTATACATAAATTTGAAAATGCTGTCTTCTTTAAACTAAATTTCTATAAGTATTTGATTTAATTGTTGAGGTGCCTGTACTGATCCATTCATCTATCTACACATTAGCCAGTACTAGCATTTATTATTTAATTTGCTTTATAATACAGTTTAACATTTGATGTGGCTCATTGCTCATGTTTTAAAGAAATTTCCCAGCATTTCTCAAATGTTTTTATTTCCATATAAAGTGTAAGGTCATTTTGTCAATTTCTAATAAACAGTCCAGATTAAGAGGCACTGGTATAATATCAGGTGTCTTATGCATTGGCCTTTGGTTATAATCATCGTTGCTGCTACCATAACTTCTGCATTTTATTAAACTGGGTCAATGATATCCTTAGAACATATTGCAGTAGTTTCAGACATTTGTGTCCGGGAATGTCTATCGCATGACTTAGGGGATATAACTTGACAGGGGAAATCCTCTTTTACTAACTGTCCCTGAATATTTACTCAAGGCTGCAGCCATGATTCCAGACCTTTGGACTATGGACATTTGGAGGAGAGCAGAAGTATTGCAGGAGTTTGTGTCCTTTAGTGTACAATAGTGGAATCTGCCTCTTTTGTCTAGCCAGAATTCTCTATTCTTCTTCTGATAAGTGCATCTTGATTTTACTTTGAGTAATCACACTTCTTCCACTGTCAGCCCATGTTATTCATTTGGTACCGAACTCACATCCAAACTCCCAGGGTGGGCCTGTGACTCAAGCCTGGATAAAGCATTTTCCAACTCTCTGACCAAAGTAAATGTTCAGTGATGGAAGCATGAAAAATGTTCTGGACTTTTGTTTCTAATTACTTTGAAAAAGCAATTCTTTCTTTCTTTTTCTGTAGAGATTAACTAAGGGCAATCTGCTAGATTTGTTGGCTGCCACCATATCTGTGGTGCCCTGAGAACTAGATCAACACCGAAGAAAGCAGAGAAGACAGTTCAATTGACACTTGAACCAGAAATGCATGAGGGTTCCCATTGCCCCATATCCTCACCATTATTCAACTATTGATTACGTTTTTTTTAATGGACTTATGCCCATATTTTAAGAATTATTTATGTTAATAATGGTTCCTATTGTGTATTGTGTAAAATATCACTCGAAAAATTACAGGCTTACAACAACAAATTTATCATTTTTTTTACTGGTTTGTTGAATTAACTGGTCTCAGTTTCGGCAGTTTTCCCTTGAGAGCTCCCATGAAATTGAAGGCTGATGGTGACCAGGGTTGAACATATGTGAAGGCTCAGCTGGCTGGATGTCAGGATGTCTGACTCACATAACTGGCAAATTACCCTTAGATGTCCACTGGAAGCTCCACAGAGATCATTGACCGGCCGTTTTAGTTTGCTAAAGCCCCCATGCTGCAATACATCAGAAATGGTCTGTCTTTTATAAAGGGGATTTATTAGTCACAAATTTACAGCTTTTTGGAGGAAAGGCAGCTGACTTTCCTTTGGCTTTCTGTGTCACTTGGGAAGGCACACAGCGATGTCTGCTGGTCCTTTCTCCCAGATTCTGGGTTCAAATGGCTTTCCCCAGGGCGTGTCCTTTCTGTATCTCCAAACATCTGGGTCTGAGGTCCTTCTCTCTCTTCGGACTGTGTCTTTTGAGCTTCTAACTGGTGAAATTAGAACATCACTCATTGCTGAAGGCAACTCCTCTTAGCCAACCGCAGATGTCATGAGCCATAGATGAATTTCAAGTGCTGATTATTTCAGTCCACAGTAACAGGACAACTGGGCACCATCACCTGGCCAAGATGACACGTGAACCTAACTGCTACACCAGTGTGCCCACAAATGTCCTCCCTATGTAGCGTAGGTTTCTCAAAGCATGATAGCTTCAGAATATTCAGACTTTTTACATGACATCTGGATTCTCCCAGGGTGAGGGTTGTAAGAGGCCTAAGGAGGAACTGAATGGTTTCTTATGATCTAAGATATCCCAGGATATTCTTGGGATTATATTTTACTGGTCAAACAAAGTCAGCAAGAATAAACTCCATTTCTTGTTATAAGAAGTAGCAGCTGAGTATTAGGGAGGAAGAAATTTTTTAAGAGTCATCTTTTACAATGATTTACCACCAGAATGAAACAGTAGCTTCATGTATAAAATATTTTTGTGTACCTATTATGTATTGGGTTCTGTTCTGAATGCTGGAGATAAAGAATTGAACAAAATCCAGTTTCTTATTTTCTGGTCCACTATTACTCTCTGTTAAAAAAAAATAGTATTCTCAGACCTGTAGCTTATCCCTTTTCACTTCATGAATTGGTTAACAATCTTCTTTGGAAGACTCAGAGTTATTATAATTTAAAAACTTAATTTGTTTTTGTAAACAAATGCTTCAGCGTTGGGCTGTGCAATGAACTTACTCTCACCCAGTTCTTAGCTCTTAGTCTATCTGTAACAAATGTTCTTTGCATAGTCCAAAGAAAATATAAAAAGCATTTGTCTTATAGTAGAAAGCCCATGAAAATATTCACATCAAAAGACTAAAGCAACAATAGTCAGAACATAAAAAAGCCTTACAATCTTGATTGTCCATTTCAAAAAGTGAACCTAAATCTTTCTGTCCTTTACTATTTTATTTGAAATGTCAAACAATTAAGGAGAAATTTCCAACAACTTATTTTTAAACTGAAATTAAACTTTGGAGAAGATCTTCATTCTTAACACATGAACCAAAAAACAAATGTTATATAGCCTAAGGGTTTACATTGGATCCTAGTTTGAAATTTATTATATATTTCTTACATAATCAAAAATCATTAGAAATATTTCACCAGGAAAGCTTAAATGTATTGCTGTGAATAAAAACGAACAGAAGACAACTTTCAAGAAAAGAGAAGGGAAAGGAATTAGAGGAGCATACTTTTATAAGTGCTTGGAAAACAAAGATGCTTGGGATATTTTGTTTTACTCCAAGTTAACAGATTTATATTAGAGAATTTTAAAAAGTACTATCTATGCTTGTAGGATAATCCTCATTCATTTGCTTGATGCCAAACTGAAACACAAGGCAATTGCAGATGTAGGGGTAAACACTTAGGAGCGACCAAAAGCTGATGGGTCTGTCATCAGGGTTTGCTGACAGCGTTCATGGTTTCAGGGCGTGAGAGGATTCCAATGTCTGGAAGATCAAAAATGGTGGAAATCAGTTCTTGGTTGACAGAAAATAGACAGTGGTCTGGGATTAGACAGGCGTAATAGAAAAAAAATGACGGTTAAATGCAGAAGAGATTAAGAGTCTGGTGAGGCCGCCCTCCCTGCCCCTCTTCCTGGGATATGACTCCCGGGGGTGTAAATCTCCCTGGCAACATGGGACAGAAATCCTGGCAGGAGCTGGGACTCAGCATCAAGGGATTGAGAAAACTTTCTCGACTGAAAGGGGGAAGAGAGAAATGAAACAAAATAAAGTGTCAGTGGCTGAGAGATTTCAAACAGATCAATAGGTTATCCTGGAGGTTATTCTTATGCATTATATAGGTATCCCCTTTTCAGTTTAGGTGTGTTAGAGTGGCTACAGGAAAGTATCTTAAACTGTAGAGCTGTGTTCCAGTAGCCATGTTTCTTGAAGTTGATTATATAATGATACAGCTTCTATAGTGTGACTGTGTGAATGTAAAAATCTTGTGTCTAATGGCTCCTTTTATCTAGGGTATGGACAGATGAGTAAAAAATATGGATAAGAAATAAACAAATAATAGGGGAAATAAAGGTTAGGATAAATTGAGTAGCTTGTAATACTAGTGTTCAATGAAAGGGAGTGGTAAGGGGTATGACGTGCACACGTTTTTTCTTTTTTCTTTTGCTGGAGAGATGCAAGTATTCAAAAAATTGATCATGGTGATGAAAACACAACTATGTGATGATATCGCGAGCCATTGGTTGCAGCCATGTCAAGAATGTTTTGCATGTTTATTTGTTGTTTACAATAAAAATATAAAAAAAAGAATCTGGTGATGGTTATCTGTAATGTCAAGGTGGAGTCTGCAGGTGCAGCTGCGCTGTAAGCTGTGTGGGACAGACACAACCAAGACAAAGGTGCTGTGTACCTCTTCTGGTCTATGAGTTGATCACTACACCTTTTTTTTGTTCATTTTACATAATCAAATGAAATGCCTGATCTTCATACTGCTTCATACAAAAGAGAGGTAGTAGTTCAATGTTGTTTGGTGTGAAACCCACCTAAGGTTATCTAAAGGGATTTTGGGTCCATTCTAATGCAACATCTACTTTGAATTTGTTTTAGCCCTTAAGAGACTTGTTTCTTTGACTATTAATATCTTTATAATTTAAAAATAATTCTTTATTCACTTTGTCTATAAGTACTTACATGATTAATGCACAAGAATAAACACACACATTGTATATACATATTAAAAACCATTTAAGTATGATCACCAGGCAAATAACTTACCCCTTACATTTGTATTATTTCCTTCGATCTGTACACATTTTATTCCCACACAATAGCACAGAAGATATAAACTTAAAATTGCAGAATTTGGCATATACTATAATAAATGTGAAGATTTTACAAACCTTCACATTTATACTATAATAAATGTGAAGATTTAAAACTAGAATATGAATTAGGAAATTCTTTATATGCTCTTTACCAATAGGTTTTATTAAATATAACCTTAATTGAATATGTTGAATTGTTTTTCTTCCTGTATATCCTGTATATCAAGTATAATAAATGCTTTCCTTATTTCCATTGAAGAAGTGTAACCATCCTGAAAGGAAAGAAGGAATATTCCTTCCCAGTGAAAAAAATAATTAGACCAACCCACAGATAATTTCCGCTGGTTCTAATGGCACGTCCCCAGCTCTTTTGGTCAATATGATGCTGTGTTTGACAGTAGCCTTCAGTGTAATACTGCCAGAAAAAGCCCGGCTGGGCCTGCATCAGCCAAATACTCCTCCATGTCCTCACACACTGAGTAAATCTTTGCTTATTGGCAGCTTTACCCACTGGTTGGAGCTCTTGGCTGGAAAGGAGAAAGAGAGATAGATGTGAAAACTTGAGCTGGGGTGCAAGGGGAAGCGATGGAAAAGTTCAGAGTAAAAAACAAGGGAAAAGGATTTGAAAATTCTTTTCCTCAAAAATTAAAAAAAAAACAAGAGGTGTGTGTGTGTGGGGGGGGAGGGATTTATAGAACAAAGAGCCAAAAGAAAGAAATATTCATTCATGATTCAGAGCTATGCATGCATTATTTTCATAGATGTTTAAAATAAAGCTATCCAATGAAAACTGTGTTTAAAATATTAATAATACTGACTTTTTCACAAGTGCACTTCAGGAAAGAAATGTTCTTAATGAGCAGCCAGATGAATGTTTACTTCCCGTGGGGGAAATGTCACCATAACAGACTAGGCGCTGCCATCTTTGTTCTTGTGAATTTTTTAGCTGGAGTTTATTGGGTATACTGTTCTCCTTCCAAGTCAGTTTCAGATGTGCACAGATAAATGTACACTGACCATCATATTTATTTATCCACTAAAAAAAAAGTACTTGTGTTACTTTGTTAAAGTGTCAGATTAAGAAGGCTTAAAGCTGAAGGGATGTTAGAGAATATTTTTTCCTGGGTCCCCCAATCCTAATACAGAAGAAATGAAAGAAAAACTATATCCAGTATGAAAAATAAGTCTTTAAATTTGTCTGCATTGAGAAAATTTAGTTCTAATGTAACTTTATAACCTAAACGAAGCATAATTGATTTCTAGAATAATATAACTAACACAACACAAATAAAATAGATAAAGCCTACGCATTTTCATTTTTGGAAAGATGGCAGTGTTAATCAAGAAAAACGAATAAGCCCTCGCAAGAAATAAAAATATTTTTTTCTGGAATACCATTGAAAATAACATATAAAGTTAAACATTTTTTTAATTATCAATGCCATCATATTTCCTATCAGTGTATTTTTTAAACACAGGTACAATTTATTGAGGTATGGTACAGTAGGTTCAAAATCTGGCTTCGCCACTTATTGTGTGACCTTGAACAAATCATATGATCCCTCAGGATCTCAACTGTCTCCTCTGTACAGTGGAAATGATCATAGCACCTACCTCATGTATCAAATGGCTGACATATGTGATATGCCTGAACATACTAAGGATGGGACAGTGCCAGCGCATAATAAGCACTCAACATATGCTCTTATAATTACAATTATTTTTAAGCGTGCCCCTTGTATAGGTGGAATGTGTATAAGTATTTGAACTTATGTGTAAATGGAACAACAAACGATAGTGTCTTGCAACATAAACAAATGATTAGACATATACAGATGGAGGACGCAAAAACTCACCAGTAACTATCTTTCAACCAAATTTTTCTATAAAGAAATTAAGCAGAAGAGGATACAAATGTAACTTTTTGTAAGGAAGCACAAATTATACAAAGAAAGATTTAGATATTTGGGTAGGATCTGATGGACCATGTGAAGGATAAAGGAAGACAAAAGGTGAAACTAGGATCAATGAAACAGTAAGGTATAAAATAAAGACTACCAAGGATTTTGGCAAGTTACATTTGGCGGCAGAAAAACACAGATGACAAATGAATATGATGGTACAGGTATCAGGGATTTAAAGATCCTGGTCTAAGATCGGGTAACAAGTAAATAAACATGTCCCTGCATACCAACAGTAGGCCAGATACAGCTGGAGAATCAATGAGTTGAGAAATCAAATAGAGGAATTCTCCCAGAAGGCAGCAAGATAATACAAATTTTAAAAGCATAAAAGAAATGCTAATTGAAAATAAGGACAGAGAAGCAAATACATACGTTCACATGCAAATTAACCTATAATTGCTATTCAGAAAAAGAGAAAGACAAAAACAGAAAGAACTATTTGAGGAAACAATAAAATAAAATTTCCTAGAATTAAAAAAAAATTGAAACCTTTGAGATTGCAAATATTCAGAGAATGTCAAAAAGGAGAGAGGAAAATCCACCACTATGATAATGAATTTTATTTTTATTTATTTTTTCTTAGAAAGCTAAGCCTTTTAATTTTTTCTTTTACTTCTCTTGTACATGTTAGACATTACCATATTTTAAACTTTGTTGTATTAGTGTTAAAAAGAAAACTGAGGAAAGTATAAAAGCATTTTTTACATCCAAATTAATTTAGTTTATTTTTATTTAATTAATTTATTTTATTTTTATCAAATTAATTTTGATAAAATAATGACAAATTTTTCAATGTGTTGAGCCTAAATTCTTCATGACAGATTAATTACTAGATATTTGAAATTAATTATATAATTTAAATGTTATACTGGAAAGTCTTTGCTTATGACAGTCTGTTTTGTGGCATAGGTTCTAAAGGTTTATAGTCAAAATATGAGAATTCATACAGTAGAATATTTATTTGCATATTAGAAAATTAAATTTTGAAATCAAACAATTTTAGCATGACCTAAGACTTCAATTTTTAAACTTTTATCTCAGGAATATGACATAGAAAATCTTTAGTCATTCAAGAGGAATCTCCTCAATTCTTTAATATTTCCTTTGACAAAGAGTTTTAATATCTCTTATGATGATAATGAATTTTAAGTATGTCAAAGTCAAAGAGAAAATGCTAAATATTTCCAGGGAGAAAGAGAAAAACTCTTACAAAAGGACAAGATTCAGGTGGACACCAGGCTTTTCAATAAAACACTGGATGCAGTGTTTTGTTGTTTTTGTTTTTGTTTTTTTCTTTTTTAGTTTTGAAGGTATTCTCAGGCATACACTAAAGATACACCAGAATTAACAGTCAGAAAATTAAAGACAAGGCAAAAATCTTTAAAGCAGCCATAGAGAAACAATATATTACTTAGAGGAGAACATCAACTCAAATGGCAGCACATGCCTCATCTGAAATAATAAGACCAGATGGAAGTAACACAATATTTTCCAAGTATTGAAAGAAAAGAACTGTCTACCATGAGTTCTATGACTGACAAAAATACCCATCTGGAATGAAGTGGAAGAAAGGACATTTTCAGATGTGGGAAAATGAAGACGATTTGTTGCTAGAAAACTTCCCCTGAAATAACGGCTAAAGAAAATTCTCTAAACAGAAAGGAAATGATAATAGAAGAAGATTTAGAACATCAGAAAGTAATGAACAACGTTTGAATCAATAACAATAGGGCTTTTAAAACATAAAGAAAACCATACCTGCCAAATTTTGTGGGATTCTGGTAGAGCAGTATGTGGAGAGTTCTTATCTCTAAATGCTATAAATATGTTTATTAGGATAAAAAAAATTGAACAGGATGCACTAAGCATTCATTCAGTAATTAAGAAAAAGAGCAATAGAGCAAGTTAAAGAAGTAAGAAACCAGGAAAGAATAATAATAATGAAAGAAACCAATAGTAAAAAGGAACAAAAAAAAATCTTGGATTAGATAAACAAAACTTGACAGTAACGTAGAACTTTGTCAAGAATGATGATCAGGAAAAAAGAAGGCAAATGAAGAAAAAAATTTGATTAAAAAAAAACTACTAACATTGGAAAAACGAAATTATATTCCTAAAACAATACAATGTTACTTTCAGTGAAAGAAATAGAGAATCTGACAACTTTAATAAGTAATGAAGAAATTTAAATGGTACTCAATCCCCCCCTCCCCTGAAATAGCTGTTCTGGGTATTTTTTTTAGATAAATTTTACCAAAACTTCAAGGAAAATGTAATACAAGTGAATCCAAGAAGTAGACAGTGTGTGGATTCCACCAAGCTCATGTTATGAGGCTAATGACTATTTGATTCCAAAACCTGGTACATGGGGTGAGATGAACCATGGGGCAGTGTGCTCTAGTCACCAGCTAGAATCAACAGCTAGAGTACATGACACAATGGGTGGAACTTAAAAGCAAAGAGGTACAAAAGAATGGAAAAAACCAGGATGAGGTATATCATACCATATGTTTATAAAATTAAAAATAAATGTACAAAATATATAAATGCAAGGAACAGTGCACATTTTGCAAAGACAAACAGAATGAATCGCATTGGAACAACTGCTGGTAGTGGAGAAGAGACTGGATGGAGGGGTGGTAAATAAAACAGGAGAAAGGTTTCACTTTGATTAATGATGATGGTAAGCCAAGAATTAATGGATAAGAGTAACTCAATTTTCTGCACCTGCAGCTTTAAAAAAGTTTATATTATTAGCATGGATTCCAAAATACATCATTTATACAGAATGTAGGCAGCTACAAAGTATTTCATTTAGTTTTCTAACTGATTAACAGGAATATAGAAGAACGCAATGGACAAATCATTCAAGTATTTATTGTAGTATGGTTTCTAGCTTATGAACCAAATGCAGTTTGGATAATATCGGAAATGTATCCTAAATATCTACAATAAAGAAGTAAATAAGGGCCCTGGCGAGCCCTGGGTGGTGACTTGTCACCCTTGACTGCACTGTGTTCCCTGGCTGTGTTTTCTCCCCTGTAACTCCAGTCACTTGAACTTGGGCTGTGGTGGGAGGGAAGGCACCACAGTCTGAGTCCTGGAAGACTGCAATTCTGGGCTGCAGGTGTCTGGTTCGGAATACTGAGGATACTTACGAAGAAATAGCTGGAAACTACTGAAAGGAAATTGAAAATGGCACATCAGCTACGCTAGGTCTATAACAGGAAAGGTCACAATTCGATATTTTTGTTATGGATGCCTTTTAACATCTGTAACCTGGCCACCCTTGTTCTTTATTTCAACTTCATTGAAATGACTGAGCCACTGAGGAAAGTGCCGTCAATGGGTCTGGACTCCATGGGCCATTCCTCTCAAAATTCTACCTTCATTTTGCTTCAGGCCCAAGTGGCATATGAGAGCCACAGTTCAAAGCAAATAAGATTGGTGACATGACACATCATCAAATTGATGATCCAGGAAAAGACAGTGTGAAATTCTCCCCTGAATCAGATAGGATTTTTAATGAACACAACCAGGAGTTGAGAGATTTGGCCTATCAGAAACAAGCCTTTAGTATGCCTATTAGTGACCACTTGGGCTACTGTAAAGATGTGCCAAATACAAGGGATGCAGTATGTAAAGAAAAGTCTTACCCAGCTGATCTTCCAGTTACTAGTGTTATTTGCTTCTACAATGAAATTTTCTCTGCCTTTCTCTGGACAGTGCATAGTGTCATAGATCGAACTCTAGCACATCTTCATGAAAGTATCCTAGTGGATGATGATAGGATTTGGATGATTTGAAAGAAGAACTAGATGATATCAAAAACATCATCCTGGAACAACTAAAGTTTAATAAGAAGCCTGAGGAATTGATTTGAGGTCCAATGATTGGAGCAGCACATGCTACAGGAGAAACTTTTGTATTCCTAGATAGCCACTGTGAAGTCATTGAGATGAGGCTACAGGTTTTGCTGGAAGTGGCCCAGGAAGACTGTAAAATCACCGTGTGCACAGTGATTGATATCATCAGTACTCATATGCTCTCATACAGCTCATTTCCTATTTTATGAGAAGGACTCAATTGGGGACTACGCTTTAAATGGGATCTTGTTCTTCTTTCTGAGTTAGAAGGACCACAAAGAGCTACTGCACCAATAGAGTTGCCTACAATGGCCAGAGAATTGTTTGCCATGAGCAGACACTGTTGCAATGAACTAGGACAGTATGACAGTGGCATGGATATCTGGGGAGGAGAAAATTTGGAAATATCATTTTGGATCTGGATGTGTGGAGATATGCTCTTCACCATCCCTTGCTCTAGAGTAGGACACATATTTTTTTGGAAAAGGTAACCATATGGATCTCCTGAAGACCAGGACACCATGACACACTCCTCTTTGAGGCTGTCACATGTACGGTTGGATAAATATATGGAACAGTATTTTTTCTTAAGACCTGATCCAGAGACCAAAAGACATGGAAATACTAGTGAGCATGTTGAATTGAGAAAGAAGTTGGGTTATAAATCATTTAAATGATATTTGGATAATATTTACCAACAGATGTAGATATCTGGGCCCAATGTCAAAGCACAACAACCCGTTTTTATTAATAGAGGGCCCAAATGCCCCAAAGTCCTTCAACATGGAAGGCTCTATCACCTCCAGACCAACAAATGTCTGGTGGCACAAGGTCGCTCAAATCAGAAGGGACTGTAGTGCTTAATGTGTATAACTATAGTGACCCAAATCAGATCTGGGTTTATAATGAAAGCATGAATTGGTTTCCAATAATCTCCTTTGCTTAGATATGTCAGAGACTCGCTCAGTCAAACGCACCACAACTCATGAAGTGCCGTGGGTCAGAAGGGTCTCAGCAACGGACCTTGGGAAAGAAGAATCAGCTCTACCAGGTATCAATCTGGCAGTGCCTGAAAGTTGTTGATCCACTGAGTCACAACGGCTATGTTGCTATGGTGATTTGTGATGGCTCCTCCTCAAAATAGGGGCATTTGACAGGTTAAGGTGGAGACCTCAGACTGGTACAGTGAAATTCACTAGGCTTTCCAAAGAATATTGATGGTACAAGAAAAACCCTGAGGTGATGTTTTATTTGGATAGAACCATCTTTGAGAGAATGAGCATATACTTTTTTTAATGCTGTGGAGATGCTTGTGAAGATTAGCAGAGGTAAAACAGCAGATACATTAGAGATTGAAGTATTGTGTTACCATCATAAACGAAGTACATGTCACCAAGATATTTATGTTGTTTCTAAGCTGCTGTTAAGGACTTTCTTGTGTACAGAATGTAATTTCACCTTTAGAGACTTGGGTTTGTACAAAGAACCAAATGCAGGAGATTGGCATTTCTGTTAAAATTCATTTATGCTTCTTTTTAATCCCTTTTAATGATGGAATGACATTTAGTAGGAACATTGTCATGATTTTCTTTCTCAGAAAACCTCATAGGAGACTAGTTATATTTTTTATTTACTCTCATCATTGGTTTAATGTGCCCTAAATAGATCATTTTAAAAGGCTTCTTGAATCCACTTTACTTTTTAACTTCAGAAAACAACATTTATAAGACAATATTTAAGAAGCAAGTAAGCATTTTATAAATTATAAAATTGATGACTTATGATACTATCTACATTTAAAATAAAGGGTCCTTTTGATTACTATAAAAAAGAAATAAATGAGATATATAAATCCCATTCCTTTTAAGCATACATACTTCAATGAGGAAATAATAATGCCAAAATAATAGTTACATAAAAATTCTGAAAAAAAAAAGTTCAGTGGGAAATATTGAGAGACAAATAATTAAGAATCTCCAATACTCCGAAGAATAAAGAAAGCTGAAGTTAATGCCATGTCTACTGACTTTAACACCAGACTCCTGGAAGCTTCTTAACAAAATAAAAAATTTTTTTCTTTAGCAATAAAAGTATAATTTGAAAGCTGTGTAAGCTTGGCATATTCAAAGGATTGTTTTTTTTTCTCAATTATCCATCCATTCTCCTTGCAAGCTTTTGCATCTGCTCCACGGCACTTGGAATTGGGGTGTTAGCTGTCCTAATTTAGAAAGACTTGTGAATGAAGGAACATTGCATATTTGCCTACTTCCTCTTTTCTTTTTTCCTTTCTTCCTCTCTTTCCACTCTCACTTCAGTAAGATATGCAACTGCTGCATTCATTTTTTTTTTGTTTTAATAGACATTGGATATTATTAAAATATTTGTTTGAAGGATATTATAAGTGTGTGGTTTAGAGCAAACCCGGTCAGTGGTAACATGCGCTTATTGCTTCATTTCGTATGAAAAAATAAAAATATATAAAGGTAATTTAGACCATATGAAAACTACTTCCAAAAGTCCACAAAATGGTAATGTAGCTTTCAGTTCAGCAATATATGGAACTACTTTGTCATTCCCATTTTGGGGGTTGGGAAGCTAATTAACTGTAAAGCTTGTATTTCATTCTGATTTAGGGTTTTTGGAATTATTACTCCAGGAAGTAAGGATAAATAAACAGAGTAGTTTAAATTCTTAAACTCTTGCATCTTGTCAACTTATACTCACTGTAACTAGAAATCATAAGGCACTTGAGAGAGACAAACAGAGTGCCTCAAACAATATTGATGTTTATGCCTCTTCAGAACAGTCTAGAGGGGGGCAGCAGCCCAGCACAGGAAAGTAGTTCTGACTTCATTTAAGGAACAGGTTCCTGTTGAGATTTTTATTATTACACTACTTTTGTGATGTTTTCCCCATCTGTATGGTTAAATCTGTGCCACTTTCATGAGCACATTTCAGTCCATCTGAAGAGGAAAGGACAGGACTGAGGGTAAGCAACCTGCCTTCCAAATGGTGATAGGTAGGAATTTCTCCTTCACTTTAGCTAGCATTCCATTAGTCTGCATGTACTCACATGGCCATTCCTAGCTTTATGGGAAGCTGGGAGATGTAATCTTTATTTGGCCGGCCAAATGCCAGGCTAAATCTCTATTACTAGATATAATGGTTGGGTTCAGGTGTTACCTTGGCCAGGTGCCCAGTTGTCTCGTCAGGCAAGCACTGGCCTAACCATTACTGGGAGGATATTTCATGGCTGATTGATAAGCTAGAGGCTGGTTTATTAAATCATCAGTCAGTTGATTGCAGCTGTGGCTGATTACATCTCTGATCAATTAAGGGTGTGTCTTCAACAATAAGAGAATCCAATCAGTTGGATTTGATCCAATCAATTAAAGACTTTTATGGGAGAAGAGAGAATTTTCACTGCTTCTTCTTCAGCCAGCCAGCCTCTCCTATGGCATCCATCTAGACCCCTTTTCACAGTTGCCAGCCTTTCAGCCTGCCCTGTGGATTTTGGACTCTTAGGTCCCCACTGTTGCATGAGACACTTTTAAAAATCTCATATTCACGGATATCTCCTGCTGGTTCAGTTTCTCTAGAGAACCCTGACTAATGTATGGTAGAGACTGGCTGGTTGTTCGGCAAACCCATTTTCCAACCTTTACTTTCAAAGTGGAGAAATTGGAGGTGTAGGAAACTGAGTAGCCTGATCTGCCTTACATTACTCAATTAGTTAATAATTTCTATGACAAAGTAATTATCATTTATTTGTATACCAAATCTTTCTACTGGTACATATGGTCTCTTTTAACTTTTATATTAACAGAATTATTTTTTTTTATTTTAAAATAAACATGTATGTATTCAGAGCCAATACTGAGACCCAGATATTTCTCACATGACTGTGTGAAGATAGGCAAATCACTTAACTTTTCTGAGCCTTGATTTGTTCATCTACAGACCGGAGATAAAAAATAATAATAAATAATATCCAGAGAGATGTTGTGAGGACCAAGCAGCTGATGTGGAACTTGCCTATGTTTATTATTCTTTCTTCTACTTATAAAGAAATAATTGCCAAAGAATTTCCCTCCCATCATAAGCAACTAGAAAACTGAGTAAATTATATGCAACTGGTTTTAAACATTAGACAATGGGCTATGCAGGATGTGTGCCTAAGAGGAGGGAAACATACTAAGCAATTCCTATGACTGTGTCATTTTATTGCCTAGACACAGTTTCCAGACTGTAGCAAATGGAAGGGAAACTGTAACTAACTCCATTGCTCTCACTGAGTTTAGGAGAAAGAGATCAGAGTTTGGGGAGGATGAGGCAGTCAGAAATCATTAAGTAGAATGCCAGAATGGCAGAGAGGAGGGAAATT
Source organism: Tamandua tetradactyla (assembly GCF_023851605.1). NCBI lineage: Eukaryota > Metazoa > Chordata > Mammalia > Pilosa > Myrmecophagidae > Tamandua > Tamandua tetradactyla. Next base: position 119,044,385 of record NC_135332.1, read on the forward strand.
AACAGAGAGACAGCCCTAGAAATGTGCAGAGGAGTCACTTGTTTCTGTAGTTGAACAGACGGTAAAACTCTAGATGGCTGGGAGAAAAACCACTTGAAAACCTTCCTTCAGAACAAACACAGTTCAAGTTCTGACAAGCCAGCAAAGAGCCATCTCATACAGACACGGTGCTCCAGAGTCCTCAGAAAGATATCACCTTAGTAGTGGAATTAAATAAGCTACAGACTAAAAGCTGTGCTAGATTTGCCCTAATACATCTTAAAATTGAGACTCAAAAGGATCAAATGGATCACAACAGCATGCTAGAACAAAGTCCAACATACTTTAAAGGAATACAATGATGTTCAGTATTCAATAAAAAAAAAACACCATGAAAAAATCATAAAATAAAACCAGGAAAGTAATCAATGGAAACAGAATCAAAAATGGCACAGATGATGGAGTCAGAAAGCAGAGCATAAAAAAAAACTATTAACAATGTGCTCCACATACTCAAGAATGGAGGGGAAGCATGAACATGATGAAAAGAGAAAAGAAAAGTGCAAAAAAAAGAGAGAGAGAACAAAATGAAACTTCTAGAAATGAAAAATAAAATAACTGAAATGAAAAATAAATTGGATAGATTAAAGGCAGTTTAGACATTTGAGAAGGAAAGATCTGTGAAGTTGAAGTCAGGCATAAAAACTATCTAAAATAAGGCACAGCAAGAAAAAAAGACTGAAAAAATTAAATAAAGCATTATTGACATGGAACAATGTCAAGCAAACTAATGTGTGCAATTGGAATCTCTAAAGGAAAGAAAACTAAGGGGATGGAGGGCAGAAAAATATTTGATGAAATAAGGGCCAACATTTTCCAAAATTTGATGAAAAGTGTGAATCTACAGGTCCAATAAATCAATTAACCTCCAATAGAATAAACACAAAACACATCATACCAAGGTAATATTATAATTAAATTGCTGAAAATAAGAGAGGAAGAGAAAATCTTAAAAGTAATCATAGAAAAAGAGATATTACCTAGAAAAAAACAGGGATAAGAATGACAGAAGACATTGTGTTGGAAACTAAGCAAGCCAGAAAACAAGTAACATTAAAATAATGAAAGAAAAAAAGTTAACCTAGAAGTCTATAAGAGCAAAAAATTGTCTCTCAAAAACTAAAGTGAAATAAAGCCTGTCTAAATAAACAAATGAGAGAATTCAAATCCAGCAGTCCTGTACTGCCAAAAATTTTAAAGGAAGTTCTTTGGGAAGATGGACAATGACACCAGATAGAAATTGGATCAACATTGTTCTAGTTTGCTAGCTGCTGGAATGCAACACACCAGAGACAGATTGGCTTTCAATAAAAGGGGATTTATTTAGTTAACATATAATTCTTCAGAGGAAAGGCAGCTAACTTTCAGCTGAGGTTCTTTCTTACATGGAAAGGCTCAGGGTAATCTCTGCTGGCCTTTTCTCCAGACCTCTGGGTTCCAACACCTTTCCCTGGGGTGCCTACTTTCTGCATCTCCAAAGACCTGGGCTGAGATGCAAGTGCTGAGATGAGGTATGCTGAGCTGCTTGGGCTGTGCTATGTTGAGCTTTCTTATTTAAACACCAGCCAATTAAATTAAACATCATTCATTGCAGCAGGCATGCCTGCTAGCCGACTGCAGATATAATCAGCAACAGATGAGGTTCACATGCCATTGGCTCATGTCCACAGCAATAGAACGAGGCACCTTCACCTGGCCAAGTTGACACCTGAATCTAACTACCACAATGTAGAAGAAAAAATGTTTTATGACAATAGTCCAAAGGACAAGAAGGGAAAAATAGAAGCACAGTTTTGTATGTTTTAATGACTATATATAAAGTGGAATAATTTTATTCATAGGTAAACTGTGATAAGTTAAAGATGTATACTGTAAACCCCAGAGAAATCATTTAATAAAAAGAGGCATAGCTAAAAAGCAAGAACAAGAGATAAAATGGAATAATAAAATATTCAACCAGTCCAAAAGAAGACAAGTAGAGAAGGAAAAAAAAGGAACAAAGAACAAATGGAACAAATAGAAAACAAGTAACAGGATAGTAGAGTTAAGCACACATTGATAATTACATTGAACAACTTAAACACACCATGAAGAGAGAGATTGTTAAATTGGATATAAAAGTAAGATCCAACTCTATGCTATCTATAAGAAACTCACATTACATATGAAGACACAAATAGATTAAAAGTCAAAAGATGGAACATTATAGTGATGGTTTCATAATCACCTCAATATTTTTTCAGTCCCATAAAATCTAATTTTTCTGAGCCTGGACACGTGAACTAATTTAAAATGGCCAGGTCCTATCTTGGCTTTTTTTTTTTTTTCCACTTATCTTGGGCTTCATCTTTCTCTTAATCAGCTTGTCTACCTATCCTGATAGAGAAATTGGAAAAAAAAAAAATGTTTGAACACATCTGCCTTCTTTTGAGCTTCTTCAACCTTCAAGGATTTTCCTCCCCTTATTTCTCTCATCTATTAGAATATGATTTAAAAAGCTCTCTTTTATATAAGGAATTTAAAAAAATGAATCTTAGCTGAATACATGAATACGTGTTTACTTAAATTCACAATATTCTTATATGATCATGATTCTTTTGCAGTTTATCATAATTTAAAGGTTGTTCCTTCTATCTTTTGAATGCATTGAACTACATTATTTTTTTCCCATGTAATTTCGGCTCTCACAATTGCAAACCTACAACAATTTTTACAAAGAAATTTCACTTTCTATACAAAACTTAGAAAGTTAAAACAAATTATTATTTAAATACTAAATCTTTACAGTATGGGATCCCACAAAGTCTGTCTTTGAAAGAGTGGGGAAGGAGAGGAAAACTTTGGCAGGGAAGCCCCATGGAAAGCAATGCCTTCTTCCTGGAAAACTGGTGGGTATTAGCAATTTTTGATGTTTTCACTAGTCGAAAGAAAATACCAAAGTCATCCTTCCGTGGTTTTGTCTTTTTAACTTGAATCTGAGTTTCCATTTTTATAGGCAGCAGTCTCTTGTTTCTCAATACTTTACTCTGGCAGGGATGCTAGGCCTGTGAAGAAAATTTTGAATGAAACTTCTTGCATATTAGATAATCAGAGGCTTGCTAATCCTGTTACTGAACTGATTCACCAACCTTTACAAACAATGTATCTGTTCTCTATGTAGCCATGCTACCCACAGTGCCAAGTGGTTTTACTAAGTCACAAATCTGCTATGTCAATTCCCTATTTAAAAATCTATGGCATGGGTGCAAATGTAGTTCAGAGCAGAATTTTCTCCTGCCATGCAGGAGATCCGGGTCGATTCTTGGTCCATGCACTTCCTAAAAAAACAAACAAACAAGAAAACTAATCAAACAAAAAATTTGACAGTGCTGCAATAATGGGATACTCACATGGAAAAATAATGAAATGTGACCCCGCCACCCAGCATACAAAAAAAAAAAACACAAAAAACTATAGCTCCTCATTGTTAGTTCAAGCTCCTTCTCAATCCACTTAAGAGTTTTCGAGCTTTCCATACAATTAGTTCTCCCACCAAATTAGCCTCATTGTCTGCTACCCTTGTCTCAGAATTAATGGTTCAACCATACGAGTAACCAAGGTACCCACAGATGTCTACCATTTGCATTATCCTTTTCAACTCTGTCCCTCTGCTTGCTGGTTTAAGAAATATCTCCCACTGAAATAAAAAAAACCCCATATTAATTAAAGTCATTGATTGAAATCCACATGAAATTTAAAAATAATTTGATTCAAGCCCACTGATCTATATACCTGTCATGCATATCATCAAGGCAGTGTTTCTGAATTTTCACTTAGAGTGCTGAGAATTCCTAGAATTGTGTTATTCCTTGTTCTGTTGAATTCTGTTTCATTCATTTCCCTCCTCCTGGGATGTCCCTTTCCTTTATACCAATACAGATATAGAACAAAATCATTTTACTTGAGTTTCCTACAACCTAAGAATTTATGTGTATAACAGACCTTATTTTAGCTTATCATAATAGAGAGCATTTAAATGGAAACAACACAAAGGATGTTAAGCTGATTATAAATTCCTGCTACTTGATAGGCACCCCATCATTTGAATTTATCAATATACATCTTTTTCCCCAAGTAGGCTTTAGCTACCAGCCATATTTATTTCATACCAATTACTCCTGCTAATCCATTTTCCAGGCCCTATTCTCTCTACTGGTAAACTCACATTCTCTCTTTAAAATATACAGCTATTTACTTTTCCACACAATTTTTGACTCACAAAAAGGGATGGAGGAGGCTTCTTATGAGTTAATTCAGTTAAACAAAATGGACTTAGAGGCTTTGAAGTCTAGACTATTTTTTTCCTTCTCTGACAAATCTCTGTATGTGGAAATATTGACCTACACATATTCAATCCAAAGTAGATTAGGCTATCCCTCGCAGTAGCATGAAGGAAAAACAATACATTTAGGATTTAAAATGATCATCTCTTTCCTCTCCACCCACCCTTCAAATGGCTTCACCGTCTGAGCACTAAGCCTCTGACACAACTCTCAGCAAGAGTAAGGCTCTTTGAAGGCGGGGGTTCAGTTTGTTTTGTTCACCTTTGTTCAAGCACCTGAATAGTGTCTGATATATAACGTCACAATTAATATGTTTAAATTAAATTATTTAGCTCCTTGCTGCCTATGGCTCTTTCATGGCTGGTCTGATTATAGGTAAAATGTATTATATATATATATATATATACAGGATATTGGAGTTTTAAAAGCACTCCAATATAAATTATTTTTCCTTAATCCTTACATGGATTCTGTGGGGTAGATAGAATAGGTAATAATATTCATGCTTTAAATATGAGAACGCTGAGGCACAAAGATATTACTGTTGTACTAAGACTAGTAAGTTTGGATCCAGAACTTAAATTCATGTTTCCCCCTCTCCCCCATATTTCTTTTAACAATGAAGTACATATGCAAAATGCAATTTTTAAAAATTGGAGTGTCTGCCCCCCTGCTTCTAAATTGCTCTGGTTGAAAGAGGAAATTATCTGCAGAAGTTTGATGACAGCACACATCAAAGGTGAAACGCCCTTTTCTATTAATATTCTAAAATGGAATGTTTCTGAGGTTATCCATTTTAAAAGACAAGTGGAATGGGGAAATGGCGAAGAGTAGATCATTCTAGTCAGGGAAGAATTGGTCCAAGTGAACCAGCCAGCAAGCGGCAGCCACAGGACTGAGACCCGCGACCCGGCGGCGACAGGCTGCGGTAGGCATACGCGGGCACCAAGCGGCCAAGCGTCGGTGGCTGAAAAGGGGGAAAGCAGGCGCATCAGACGTTGCTGGAGCAGGGTCGGTTCATAGAGACACCTGGGAGTTTATTTGGAAGGTCTATGGAGGGCGGTCACAAGGGCCTCACCCACCTGCAACTTCAACTGTAATGACCTCCCAGAGCGCGCCGCCGCCCGCACCCCATCCCCACCTTGGGAGAGGGGAAATTGGAGAAAGCTAAATAGAGACTTGCTGGAGTATGGGGGATATCATCGTGGCTAAGTGATTTTTTCTTGAGACTCTGCTCTTGCCAATTCTTTACCTTTCAGGAGAGAATTGCTGGGATATTTCGTGTTCACAGAATATATATGTGTTCTTTGTATTGAATTTACTGTATTATGAACTGAGTCTGGGTCTGATAATGGGATCAAAGTGGTAAATTCTTTGCCCCGAGAGCATAACAGCCAATCTGTGACACCGGGGTTTCAAAGACAGTTCACTGCTGGGGGTGAAGCAGGAGAGCAGATGGCCTGTCTGCCTAAAATTCTGTCTCTCTGAACTGTAGTAATCCTGATAGTTTTATAGTGTCAAAAAATCGGCAGGTTTTAGGATAATCAGCACAATGGCTCCAAATGACATAATTAGAGGTGATTGATTATTAAGTGTGTGCAGAATGATCACATGCTTCATCACAGAACATATGTAAGGAAATGGTGGTGCTTACAGATTAGTGTTCAAGCTACTGCGCCCATCAGGTGGCCCCATACTGGTTAGAATCAGCTTCCTTTATCAAGATAGCCTTGGAATTAGGGTGGGTTAGTTCTGGGCTGATTCAGGCCCTTCATTAATAGACATTAGGGCTGTCTTTAGTGATCATAAGACTCTAAAGTTGAAAAACTGGATAAAATGGATATAAGTGATGGTCAATCATAAGATTTTTACAGTCACCGGGGCACAAGATAAAGGCTACACAATCATTATCAGAGCTCAAGGCAGGTGGACTGCAGTTCAGAGATTCCTGGTATTTCCCTCTGTTTACTCTAATATATCAGAAAGCAAAAAAATGAAATAGCTATATAATGATTCAGTAATCAGAATAATCCCTTAAATATAAACTCCCTGGTTACAGGTCTTAGAAGAAGTTATTTGCCTTTCAATGGACCCATAACATGAAAGCACAAGTAAACAGTACAAGTCCAATTTCTTCTCATAGTCTTTTTGTCATTTTTCCTCAGTTTTGGAGAGGAAGGAGCCTTGTGACTCAGTTTTTGAAGTATCAATAATTTTCCTAACTGAATTGTACAAGGCATTTCTGAGATCACACTGAAATAGACTCGTTTTTTAAAAAAAATTTTAATTGAGATATCTTCATGTGCCATGTATACACAGATTGTGTATACAATCTGTGTCTTACAATATCTTCACATAGTTGTGTATTCATCATTATAATCATTTTTAGAACATTTGCATCACTTCAGAAAAAGAAAAAAAAGATGAAAGAAAAAGCCAGTGCATCCCATAACCCATACCCCCACTTATTGACCACTAGTATTGCAATCTACCCAATTTTTAAATTTTATTTCTTTTCCCCACTATTATTTATTTATTTTCATCCTTATTTTTTACTCGTTTGTCCATATTCTGGATAAAGGGAGCATCAGACACACGGTGAAACACAGATTCTTTTTTTAAAAAATATTTTTATTGAGAAATCTTTACAAACATACATTCCATATATGGTGTACATGAATGGCTCACAATATCATCACAGTTCTGTGGATCCATCACCATGATCATGCTTTTGAACATTTGCATCACTCCAGAAAAGAAATAAAAATAATAAAGAAAAAAACTCATACGTACCATACACCTTGCCCCTCCCTCTCATTGACCACTAGTATTTGCATCTACCCAATTTACTTTACCCTTTGTCCCCCCTATTATTTATTTACCTTTTATCCATATATATATATACATTTTTTACTCATCTGTCCATACCCAGGATAAAAGGAGCATCAAATACAAGGTTTTCACAATCACACAGTCATATGGTAAATGTTATAACTTTATACAATCATCCTCAAGAATCAAGGCTACTGGAACACAACTTAACGATTTCAGGTACTTCCCTCCAACTACTCCAATACACCATAAACTAAAAAGGAATATCTATATAATGCATAAGAATAACCTCCAGGGTAACCTCATGACTCTGTTTGAAATCTCTCAGCCACTGAAACTTTATTTTGTCTTATTTATCTCTTCCCTCTTTTGGTCAAGAAGGCTTTCTCAATCCCTTGATGCCAGGTCCCAGCTCATCCTGGGATTTCAACACAGACTCTTACAACTACCTTTTTAATTTTACCTTTTATGTTACTATTTAAGTAAAAGGAAAATATTGATGAAAGATCAATGTTATTCTGTTTCAAGATTATTTTAATGGAAATATTTATTGAAAAAATCCAGGAATTATTGGTTGTCTTCTTAAGATTAATTTTCAAGTAGAATAAACTGGATATTTAAGGCAGTGCTCAAATTATCTGAAAGTTTTTAAGCTTATAAAACTGAAATAATCTCCAAAAATGGCGAAGAAATTTTCTTTGGGAAGAAAACAAATTGTTGATTGCCTCCTGCTGCTTCATAGATACCAAGTTATATCTTTGTATTAGCAGTTCATTAATTTCATTGAAGACTCAAGACAATTCAAAGTAAACCTGTTGCTAAAAATTCATTCTAAAGTCAAGTCCACCAGCTTGAATAGGCATGTGTGTGTGTGTATGCATTTGTGTGCCACTCTTTCTTAAAGGTATTTATTATTACTATGTGCCGGGTACTATCCTAAAACTACAGAAAAAAGTTTCTCACTTTGAGCTTTCATTCTAAAGAAAGAAGATAAACAGTGAAAAAATTATCAAAATTGCTATACAATATAAGAAGAAAACATTACATATGGAAAGTGTTCAATAAATGTTTCAAAAACAAAATTCAAAACAAAAATCCAATTGATTTTATTTTGAGGGGGAAGGCTCTAAAGTCCCCAAATGAAGCCACGATTTAGCAAACCCTATAGTGAATGACTTTCAATGCGTAGCTCATTTTTGGCAAAAACTTCTTAAAACTAAATCAAAACGAAGTGGCCGGCAGAGCTAAGGTGTGGCATTTCCACAGACACAATGGAAACAGTGTTGCTTTTGTGTTCAGCCCTGGGACTGGTACTGATGATGGGTAAGGAGTGATATATGCCTCCTTAGAACTGAATCATCTTTTGTCAAACTAGTAAAGAAAGCACTGGCGCAGCCAGGAGTTCCTCCAGGCAGACGTCATTTGGGTTCTTTAATTTAATAGGGTGCAAATAGATCCTAAAATTAAAAACCCAGTCCTCTGTTTATTTCTTCTGTTTGGGAAGCAGTCAATAAACTCCACAAAACATGAGCTCTGTGCTATGGTTCCAATGTCAGCTGCCCCTGAGGCCAACTTTTGCTTGCTATGAAAGGATTCCATTGACTTTCACCAACCCCAAACACAGGAGAGTGACTATCCAGGAACCCCACTTTATTTTCAGTTATGGCTTCTTTCTGTTTCCATATTTAAAAACAAAAAGTCTTTCTTACCCCAGATTTTCCAGTTTAACCAGGTCTTCATTTTTACTAACAATAATGTATTTATGTAGTGTTTCATCCCAATGGAAGCCCTAATTCCCTATATAAATACATACATACAAATCTTTCCCTCTTCTCCTTAACTTCCTATCCCCAACCCTAACACACACAAGTCACGTCATTCCTGAAATATGACCTCTCAAAGGTGGTGTGTGCTCGATGCTGAAACTGGACATTACATTGGATGATATGAAAGGCTTTATGTGGGGCTGCTGAAAACCATAGTGCTAGGGGAAAACAAATAGTAAAAAAGGGAAAGAATGAAATGAAGGAAGGAAGAAAGGAAGAAAGGAAGGAGGGAAGAAAGGAAGGACAGATGGACAGATGGAGGGAAGGAAGTAAGGAAGGAAGGAAAACCTATTGGAAAAACACACCAACAAACTAAAGAGAAATGTGTATTTCATATTCAAAACAGAAAATTATTATCTAAGTGTTAAAAAAATGCAAAGTCATCTCAACAATTGGCACAAATAGCATAAGATTGACACTTTTATAATTGTGACATGAAATATGAAATCTGGGTAAAATACATGTTATCTTGAACTATTTCCTGAGAGCTTATTGAGTGGATAGATACTGAAACCTTTGACTAGCACAGTAGTTGAATTAGGTTCTGATTAGAATTTTAAAAATATGTAGGAGAGCAATTAGTAAGACAGAAATAATGAAAATTCAATGAAGCAGATTTTATAGGTAATAGGAAATTATATTGCATTCTTCATTATAACACTGATCTTATGTACCTTTAGTGAGAAGATTAGAAGACACAAATGTTCTGCTGGCAATTTTAGGAATAAAAGTCCTTAGACAGGGTCCAACGTAGAGGAGTGTGTGTGCGCGCGCACACACACACACACACACACACACACTCACGGTTATCAAGCAGATACTACCCTCAATAATGGACAAAGGCACAAATCGTTCCTGTGCACTTTGGTGCTCAAGAACAAAATCAACAATAAAACACATCTGCTACAAAACAAACCAAGTTGAAAAAGAAAGTTAGCTTCATCTTCCTTAGGCACAATTCCAGCTAAGTCCATTAGACCCATATACTTGCCAAAAAACTTCATAGACTACTTAGCGCCTATCAAACTGAATACAAACTTCTCAGCCTAGTATTTATGGCTCCTCATATTATGGCATCATTAATTTTTCTTGTATTATCTTCTACCCTTCTTGATACTTAACCTGCATGCCACTGAAAAAGAAAAAATAAAATCTTACCCTGATGCTGTTAAATCACATTAATTCTACTTATCTTGACTCCTTTTTGACACTTTACTTTTAATGAGATGCTCTATCTAATAATTCACTTTCGCATCTAGTATCTATTTTGGTATGGTCTCAGCTAAAGCTTTTATATTAGTATCTTAACATTTAATAGAAAGTTGCAGACCCACAGTCTCTTAGTTCTTTAGATGTACACAAGGGTGTAGGGGACATAAATTTCAGGAGACTGGGGTCCAGAGAGGACAAAGAACTTTTCCAAGTTCACATAGTAAGTTAGGGCAACATAATAAGGACTAAACATAGATCTTCTGTTTTCCTATCCTGGGCTCTTTGAAAGAAACATTTTATGCGCCCCATCAACTTTTTCTCTGGTTTTCTGTTTGTTGAAAATTGATATCTTATGGGACCTATCAAGTCTCTAAGTAAATATGGTATGATTTATTAAGTATCAAATATGATATACACATATATATGTATATATGAACATACTCGGAACTTGATATAATGAATATTTTTGTATTATTGATAAATGTAGTGAGAATTTTCTTCTTCTTTATTCAGTATTTAAAAATATTTTCTATTATGGAAAAAATGTTCTTTTTCTTTGAAAAAATAGAGTTTTTGAAGTGATTTTCCTTTTTTCTATAATAGTGGGAAATAGCTAATAGCAAACATTAAAACTTGTTTACTGATGAAAAGAAAAAAATTATTTTTAGACATTCTATTTGGTGTGGATATTTTCAAAATCTGTGTGTTCTTGGCTTTGGGTCATGTAGGGACCTTAACTGTAGGCCAAGAAAAATAAGAGAAATTATCTGTTTCCCTAGCCCAGGAGGAGACTCTCGTGTTGTAGGGTTGACTCCCACAGAAGTGGCAAAAAGTCCAAATCGTAATATGCATGTGACCATGGCAAACTCAAGTTTGAACAGGGGTGAGATTGATAGCCTCTGGCTCCTATTTTTGTTTAGGGTAGCAGGAGTTCTGAGCTGCGGTGATTCTCATAATCAAACAGTTAACACAGTTCTGGCTTCAGGCAAGTCTCTTTGGGTTAAAGCAGGACAGGATGAAAACCAGCGTCTTGGAGGAGAGACAGATAGATCTTGGGCAAGGAAAGGACAGTAAGAGTGAAGTAATAGATGCCACAGAGGCAACTAGCTTTGCTCCCCTTACCCTACCCCCACCCCAATCCAAACCCTGTACCAACACAAATGATGGATTTAGGGCAGGCTTCCTATTCCAGATGGCAGAACAGCCTGCAGTGCTGGGTAGAAATTGTGAGGGGTGGATAGAGGGTGGGGGTAGGAAAAGGTTGGAAGGACCATGAAACTGGAAGGAAAATCAGGCCAGAGAGCCACACCAACCTTGCCAGGTGTTAGAATTCAGCAGCCAGACCTCACCTGCTGGGAAGCTTGCAAGCCCTTCCGTACTGGCAGTCAGGTTTATTTTGGTACGTGTCCTGAGCAGAGTTTTGCCTGCAGGTTGAAGAACCTCAGTTTGTATAGTTTGACAACGTTGAGGAGGTAGAGTCCTACAGGTGTAATGGGATTGTGTACTAAATGTAAAGGCAGGTTAACATGTGACTAAGTGATTATTTTCCACTATATATGCAAATGGAAGAATTGAGATGAAAGAGCTTTCTTAGAGCGATCTTTGATTCAATTCGTGTGCTATACATCTTCATAGATTGTGATACACATGTGGTGAGTTATAAAATTTACCCAAAAGAACTTTCTCTGGTTCTTCTGTTTGAAGAACCAAAAGAAACAGTTACTACAACTATCTTTTAGCACAGAACAATATTTAATATCAAGGAGTGCTATAAGCAAAATCATAGTGAATAAGGTATCAGAAGAAGATTAAAAGAACTAACATTTACACCGTTCTAACATTTATAGTACATGTGTGTAGAAATGAATTTATTAAATATTTGCAAATGTCCTAAGAGGTCGTTATTAGGCTTATCACCTCACAAGTGAGGAAACTTAAATTTTAAGAAGTTGATCAAGATCAAACAGCCAATAACTCTTATATTTTTGAACTTGAATTAAGTTTTCCTGCCTCTAAGTAACAGTTGAATATTAAAAAACAATCTTGCTAGAAACACAAGCCCTTCCTTGCTAATATTTTCTGTTTTATTCCAGATAGAAGCATCCATTGATTTTTTTTAAATCAATAGATGGAAACATTTTTCAGTAAATATATTTTCATCTTTGCTTAGTTCCTAAAATTCAAACATGATTATTTGAGAAAAACAAATTTAACCTGAATGTGCTCAACCTTCACCCAATTATGGTGAAATTATTTCACATTAGCCTCTATATAAAAATCTTCATTGTTTATTACCCCTTCAGTTCACCCAGAATCTGTTATCAATCTCCAACATAAAATTTCTGAGATGTCCCAGAAGTTACTTCATGAACAAAGCCCTGTATATTTTTGTGTTGCTAAAATGCTCTGCTTTGCACAGACCCAAACTGTACTCTCCACAGAAATAACTGTTCTCCTGAACTCATTCTCAGGTTAGGCTCAGCCTTTATCACCCGGCTTTACCTTTCTATAAGAGCATGTTTTGTACTTTTGTAAATTTGAGCTCGAGTCTTAATTCCAACCTAAAGCAGCAATGTATAGTGAAAAAGAATATCAAATTTGACATCAGAACATCCAGGTAAATTTAGCACATTTTCTCTGTGAGAGCTTAAGGAAGATACTTATCTCTTTGAAGCTTGATTTCTTTATCTCTAAAATGGGAATGATAATAATGCCAATCCACAAAGGATGACTTTGAAATTCAAATGAGATAATGTATGTGAGAGAACTTTGTGCACTATACACTTTAATGTCTGCTCATTGTAGTAACTGAGGTTCTTTGTTTCTGAGCGGCAGAAGCACATTTCCCTGAAACTGAAACAAAGTAGGATATTCAGGAAAGTCCAATGTGGCACATCAGACCTGACACTTGATTTACCCTATTTTTAAATATTACCTTTCTCTCTTGAATGTCATGTCCTCTTTTGCTTCACATATGTTCTACCCACATAGAGGAGAGGGTAGTGACAGGAAAAACTAAGCTGAGTATACCCTGTGTGTATAGGGTATGTTTCAAGAAAAGGTTCTGCGTTTGAAAGCTTCCCGAATGTGATATAGCAGAACTGGAAAGGCTTTTATAAAAGGAATTTAATAAGTTACAGCTTTACAGTTCTAAACCCGTGGAAATGTCCCAACTAAGGTATCTAGGGGAAGATACCTTAATTCAAGGAAGGGGGATGCATCTGGTACACTTCTGTCAGCTGAGAAGGCATGCTGGTCCCTTGCAGGTCCCTCACTCTTGGGCTCAGTTGCTTTCAGCCTCTGTTCCTATGGGGTTCCTCATTTTGCTTCTCAGGGGCTGGCTTTCATCTCTTGGCTTCCCTTGGCTCTCTCCCGATTCTGGTTTGCTTAACATCTCATGGCAATGTCTTCTGGGCTCCAAGCATCTCCAAACATCTGTATCTCTGTTCTCCAAATATCAGCATCTGTTTCAGCTCTACTCTGAAGTTTCTGCTGACTCCCTCTCTTTAGGCTCTGTTGTTTCTGGTTCTTTCCAAAATGTTTCCTCTTTTAAAGGATTCTAGCAAGCTAATCAAGACCCACCTGGAATGGGTGGAGTCACACATCCATCTAATCAAAGGCCATATCCACAATTGAATGTGTCACAACTCCCATGGAGATAAGCTAAATCAAAAGATTCCAATTTACAGTGCTGAATCAGGATGAAAAGAAACAGTTACCCCTACAAGATTGGATCAGGATTAAAACATGGCTTTTCTGGCGTACATAATATTTTCAAACCAGCACAGGTTCTGATTGGCTGAGTTATGTGTCCAATTCTTCCATTTCTGTACCCAGCTTGGGCCTCATGGCTAGGGGTAAGGGAAGGCACCCCAGAACTGTGTGGGGTGAGGGAAGGACAGTTCTGCTTTGGAAATAAGGGCAGAGAGGAGACAATTGTCCACTAGAATCCTCAGCATCCTTAGAGGCTCAGCTTAAAATCCACATCCACTACATAGTTTTGGGTCAATTCTTTAGCCCTTACCAGTGAGCTCCCCTTCACTGCTAGTGATGCCAAGCTTTGAAATACAAAGGTGAAAAGATATGACCCTCAATAATTCATTCCCTGGTTGGGGAGACAGGTATGAAGCAGTGCGATATCTGCTATGCTGGAGACAGCCAAAAACTGCAAGAAAATTCCACTTTGTGCAGTTTGGTGCTGGGCAGAGGAACAATGGCCAATTGGGACCATGAAATAAAATCATCAAATATGAAAGGAATTAACCATGCAAAGATGGTAAGCACAGGTATTCCTATACAGTTTAAAATCATGTACCATTAGTATTTTTTGCTCTGTATTTATGTACTCAGCCTTCTCTCCTCAATTTTGACTGTAAATTTCTTGACAGTGATCACCTCTTACAATTCTTCTAACCCACTGACAGTACTTGCATACCACTACTTTATTGACGCTCGCTATCTAGTATATTTGACACTGACAATAGCTTATTTTCATCAATGGTCATCTGGAATATTTTTCTCCTTAGGAAAATTGGCTAATCATAAAAAAATAATAGAATGGCTCATAGAAACCAAGTGTCAGTGTTCCTGGAGAGCTTTGCAGATTTCACTGGGATTTTTTTTCCACTCAAGATTCTTAGTACCATTCTAGTAGTATCAGTGTAACCACTTTAAGCACCTGCAGCTATTAATACATGACATCTTCAAAGCTGTGCCTCAGGCGGGCCACGGCAGCTCAGCAGGTAAGAATGCTTGCCTGCCAAGCCCGAGGACCTGGGTTCGATTCCTGGTGCCTGCCCATGTTAAAAAAAAAAAAGCTGTGTCTCCCTTAAACCACTCCTCCAACTAAAAAGTAAAATTGGAATTTTGTCAACTGTTTTGGTCAAACTTTTGTTCAGAAAAGTATATTAACTTAGGAAAAGAACATCATGTACCTCTGGCATGCCAGTAAAAATACCACCATTGCCAGAGAATACATTCGTGTGTGGCTTAATTTGTTTAGAACACCTAATTAAATCTGCCTCCCTGCAAGACACACACTCATTCACTGATTGGATGATGGTGACATATGTATGCTCCAAATAGCCTGTTTCTGATTTAATTCATATGCAAGACTTAGATGCAAGAAGAACAATACTGGCTTTGAGTAAACCCAGTGTCAATTCTTTTGCTCCATGAGTGCTTGTTATCTAAGTATAATATAAATGGTTTCAGATATATTCATACATAGGTTAACCAGAATATTCTTAATATATTGGATGTTAGGAATGCTTTTATATTGAATATACTAATTAACTCAGCTCCCACAGGTGTTTAGGAGAACACAGATATGTTCTGTGAATGCATGGTAATGCTTACTTTTTTTGAGTTTTGAATACTGAGAAAAGAATGAGCAATAGGGACATGCCATCTGTGGATATGGTCTGGCAGCACTTGAATCTTCCAGGCCTGCTTTACCAGTTCCATTTCCAGTCCTATGAGATGTATTTATTTTATGTATTTAGGCTGTCATACAAAGAAATAGGGACACAGCATTTTCATTGACTCCAATAAAGTCAGTGGTAGAAACCTTTCCTTAAATCTTCCTTTGGTTCAATTACTCAGGATATTTTTGGAAATTAAAGGAGACTTTTTTAACTTGCAAATTTCTCTTCTCTGGTGCAAAAAGATGGTTCAGCGGTTTTCCCATGACTGGTGCATGGAAATACAGTGAGACTGACCTGTGTGTTAGGGAGCACTATGGAAGCAAAAAGATAAAAGGATGTGTCCTTGATAACAAAAGTCATAATGTAAATGACCCGAGGGCTCAAACAAGGAGAACTAGAGTGTACAAAACTAGATATGAGGCAAAGGGACAGCATCAGGTTCTGGGAATTCACTAGGAAGATCCTCAGAGTTGTTAAAAAGAAGATCCAGGCTCTTTCTTAGGTTGCTTTGGAATGTGTGCCTGAATTGGGAGGAAGTTGTTAAGAGCACTCTGATAATATAATTTGTTGCTTGAATTGAGTGGGGTCTGGTTTTCCCAGACTGATGAATGCTTCTAATATATTTGGCATCCTTCTTAGGACAAGTGTCCTGTTCCTACAACTGCTTCTCTGGGCCAGGCCCTTTCCAGTGGGCTAGGTACCCAGACAGCCATGGAATCATAGGGTGTTTGACAGTTTTACCTTTAGGAAAGAGTACTGGCATCCAGAATAAAGAATAGGGTCTGTTTGGGCTGGGAGCAGAAAGAAGAGATGAAATATCAGTGAATCCCCTTGGATGGAGGCCTGGGAAGCCAGAATATTATGGAAACATGGCCTTCATCACAATGAAAAAGCTCTGGTAGCCATTCTCCCTTCTCATTGCCCAAATAGAACATATAATGTGAAGAGGCCAGATGGTATCTTCCACCAAGATGTCTCCGTTATGGGCTTTATGCCAGTCAAAGAGCTTACTATACGGTATTTGCCCTCATCCCAACCCACAGAGTATTTTCCAAAAGTCATTCAGGGTGACCTATATTTTGCTTGGATTCTGACTAGCTGCCAACGTTTCTAGGGCACATAAGCAAGCAGCACGGGGTAGAACCCACATGTACTATTTAGTGGGGATGTTTATGATAGAAGAAGGACAGTAAACTAAGACTAGGAGCCTTATATGCTGCTATGATAGAAACAGTTCTATCATTGAGAGGAAAGATGATTTCTCAGGACTGTGTTGTTTAGACATCTGTCTAAATACACCAGTTTGTGGATTATGGACTGTGGAAAAGTGTAATGGGCTCAGAGGACATGAACTTCCTCCAAATCCAGGAGACTATTGAAACTCATAATTGGGGGATTGATGGCTGTAGGAATAGTTAATATCCTGGACTGTGTGAGTTTATAGCAGTATTCAGTGGAGTGGCTCACGAACCTCCACTTAAGTGTATGTCTTGGCTTGAAACTTGGGAAAGAAATGTGCCTGCTTTGGGAACGTGCAGGTACCAGGCAATTGGAGCCAACTTATTTGCAGAGTCTTCCTCCTACCAATGCATAACAGATCTTGATATATAGCTATTGGGCTATTACAAAATTAAATTGATACTGAGGTCTTTTACTCCAAATCTTATGTTTATTCCAGCACCAAATCTAGAAGTTCAAGAGATGTTTTTATTCTCTTTTCATCCATATTTCTTATATGCTTGTCTATGATGCTTTTTGTAAATTGGCCCAATTCCCTCTAATTATCCTATGATAATTAGATGTCAGCAAACATCTCTGGGCTTATTCCTCTCAGAATATTGATCATGAGAGAAAGAGCCTTCCTTGCTATCTCCAACAGAAAAGTTCTGGGGAGAGCCCTGGTTGGATAGACTTGGGTCAACGACCATTTCTGACTTGTGCATACAGTAAGTGGCCAGAGCCATGCTCATTCCCGTGGTCGCAGGAGAATGGAGGTCAGGGAACCGTACCTGACAATTCCACTGGAACCTCGTTCCTATTGAGGGAGAAGTTCTCCAACAGAACGATGTTATGGTTTCTAGTAGAAGGAAGTGGCAGGGCATCCTGGGCAGATAAAATAAAAGCTACCACAGTCCAGTACATATGTGTTATATCTTAAAACTGGAAAACTTATATTTAGAATAAATAAAAAGGAGTTCAGATGTTCTCTTTATGCAAAATTCTAGGACAAGCAAACGTACTATTGTTTTTTCCATGCTACATTATAGGCAATTGGCAATCAGTACTTTTCAAAGTACTTTAAATTGCACATAAAAATACAAAGTCAAAAAAGAGAGAAAATTTTAGGAAGATGGGAAAGATTAATGAAAATGATGGAAAATAAATTCAGGCTTTTCTATTGTACTTTTGGTACCACAAGGGGTAAAATCAAAAGAGATGGAAAGCAAGAGAGGTAGCTTAGTGGACGGCAGGAGGCAGGAGAGAAGAGACATCAATTTTGAATCCTACCTTGCCCTCATTCAAGCCCCACTTATCTTTCAACTAAATAACGAAAAATAGAATTCCTTGCCTCCAGTTTTCCCACAGTCTAATAAATTTGTCACTCTTACCAATGTTAATTATTAAATTCAAATTTATGATTATTATTATTTCTTGAAAGGCTGTTGGGTATGGAAATATTAACTATGGTGGGAAATATCAGACTGGGTTAGTCTGAGAGAGGAGTGCTCTGAGAGAGTGTTAAAGTCAGGTGGAACATGATATTAAGGTGACTGGCATGAGCCATAGTCTTTCTAAAGCTAATAGGTGACATTTAGGCAGGACCACAAGAGACAGCTGTATGCCTCAGCAATGAAATTGTTAAAGATACCAATGGGAACATCAAAGACGGAATATTTAAAAAGTGTGCTCACAGATGTCAGACATCGTATTCTCACAGTGAGATGAATGTTATAGTAAACGACTGGAGTTTAATTCATAATCCGCAGTGCTTCATGGAGAGACCTGAGACAACCCATGAAAAATGATAAGCATAAATCAATGCATATTTAGTAAAGGTCCAAAACTCATCAGTTTTAATGATCCATAAATCACCCCAAATGTCCACAATGAAACTACTTAGAACCAATTTATGTTTTAATCTATCTGCTTTTAAGGTATAGATCTTGCCTGATTTATTATTGGAGTAGTTATAAAAGTGCTATTCAAATTACAGACATAATATTGGTTCAACATTTGTATATAATTTTAAACCTAGATTAGGTCCTTGAAATTTTATATTCCATTTTGAGGGACAGTAAGACTTTAATAACATGAGTATTTTCCTACTCTATATTCTGTTTTTATTCTCTAGTTTTGGTTTGTGTGGGGAAAAACCAACATTTTTTTTTGTGGACAGGCACCGGGAATTGAACCTGGGTCTCCAGCATGGCAGGTGAGAATTTTGTCACTGAGCCACCGTTGCACTGCCCCCAACATTTTTAATAAAAGCATAATTAATCATTTCGTTTGGAAGCACTTGGTTGTACAATGATTTCTCCCATACATCTTGAACCCAAAATACTCTCAAAGACATATTTTTTCTTATAATAAAAAGTATCATAGAGTCCTGGTGCCTGCCCATGCAAAAAGAAAAAAGCAAAAAAAGGTATCATAGAGAATTCTGCAGCTGTTTTTAACCTTACGTTTTTTCCCCCAATGCTAAGTATTTAAATGGCAGGGTAATAGATTCATTTTTGTAATTTCACACTCCACTGGCTAGCACAATGCTTGGCATGTAGTAGCTGCTCATGAAATATTTGTTGAAGTGAATCGAAATGAATCAAGTTGTAAATATTTTCTGGTCACATGAGTGAAATTAGGAAATATACAGTTTTTCCTGGCTGAGTTGAGGAACTATTCTGAGACTAAGAATTAAACATTTGCCAGTGGCCCAAACTTTGATATCTGAGTTGAGATCACTGACCACATCTATTCTTTCTGGAATAGATGATGAGAAAATTTTAATTCCTCGCCAATTCATTTTTGGAAAAGAACTATATGGATATAAGAAAAGTAGAAAAAGCAATATTCTTCCCATTTAGAAACTTCTCATTCCTAACATAAGCATTGGATACTAAGATTTGTCAGCATATTCTCAGCACAATACTAAAATATGAGGCACTATCAGGAAGACACAAGAATTTTTACAATTAGAGTGTTGTATTCTACCATGGATCAAAGATCATTCTAGAGTCTTTAACAGCAGTAAAATTCTTCTCAAGAGCATTTGATACCATTTGTTTGAATTGTATATTAAACAAGCAGCTTTAAGTTAACTTGTTTTATTTCTTAGACACTGAATTGACGCTAGGAAGGGCTAGCTTTGATCATAGAAACAAGTGTCTGGACCATTAGCACAACATTATAAATGAGGAAATAGCAATTCAGTAATTTTATTAGTTTACTGTTAATGGTATATATAACTGTGACCATCTGAACTGGGCTATCTTCTTTGGGAGGGGGCATGGAGTCTGTAAAGCTGAGGGTCAGATCCCAGAAAGGCAAAATTACCAGGAGAAACAAAATTTGGAGGCTCAAACACCCTTTCTTGATATTTTTGAGCTATAATGATTTTCTTAGAGAAAAACTTCTATGAAAATTTTGACGTTAACAAAGGCTGGGCCTTGGTGATGAATCTACCTTCTTTACCTGTGTCTGTACTTAACATTGTTGAATTTGGGTTAGGCCTTTCTCTTGCGAAATTTTGAAAAGGTGATGCTGATATCATAGGCTATATTGTTGTCAGTTAAACATTTTAGGTGAAAAACTTAATCACAGCCTTACAAAAGAGCACTCATGGTTTTAACTTGTCTACACCTAGAACATAAACAGTTATACAATCTAAGCAGAGGGCTTATTCAATTCAACCACTGAACTTAATATACCTCACATGCGAAGGCTCATTTGTTTACACGGGGAAAAGAGTAGAGTAACCTAATATAAAATTATAGAATAGAAACCTTGTAGTAGCCTCAGCTTTATACTCCAACATCTTGGCATGAAGTCAGCTTAGCTTATTATGATTGGCTCAAGCTGTAGATTGGCAAATTAGCCTAGTGAAGCCGGAGTAAATCTAGCTGTTTACATCATTAAATTTTGAATGATGGCAAATTTTTATTTTTTTCTGCCAACTTTACCGTTAATAAATAATTCATGGGATCAATAATTTGTTAGCTGTGACAATCAGGAATGAATCCAGAGAAACTAATTCCATATTATTTATTTTACACCAAATTCTTAAGCTCTCCAAGGGGGACTCTGAATTATTAGCATGTATTAAAAGCAAAAACTGCATACAGTAGATTTCCAGTGAGTGCTGAGTTCACTCCAAAAGCTTATATAAATGTTCTCATTAGGTTGCAGCTCTACAGCTCTATTTGAAACTGTTTTACTTAATTCCAAGGAAACCTTCCCAAAGGTTGGCATGTCTATCCCTGGGCTGAGGCCCTTAGGTCAATTTTACACCTTTAAAAACATAATTAAATATATATATATATATATATATATATATATATATATATATATATTTTAACAGAGAGAAGATAAAATTAGATTCTCTTAAATCTCCAAAAAACATTAACTTAAACAATCGATCCTATAGCAACTGTGGATAGGATTGGTACTACAAGGTGAATTTCACAAAGGAGAGAACTGAAAAAGTGACCTAAATTTCTGACTGAAAAAAATAGTTGGCTTTAAAATCAGATAAATGGAGGTTTGAATCCTAGCCCTGCTACTTCTCGACCATGTGATTTTGGACAAATTACTTACCCTGCCTGAGCCTCAGTTTTCACCTCCCAATATTGTTTGAATATAAGTAAAAGACAGCATTAAAATTGCCTGATAAGGAGTGTGACATAATGCGGTTAATTTATTTTGCTAACTATCTGTCCTTCCTCAAGAGATTGTGATTTATTCGAGGACAGAGAGTGTCATTTTCCTGATTAAATGCTGTAAAAAAATGCTTGTGGTCATTCTGGCACAGAGTAATGCTTAAAATAGCTGCTAACATTTTGGTGAGCTTCCTTCAAGTCTCTTTCCTATATAGCTTTATAAAAGGACTGATAACTTCCCACTTGCAAAATTTTGCTTTCTGCTTATAGCCAAATATAATATCATAGATGTCTTCCAATTGTATAAATTTTTGCAAATATGATGTACTTATATATAATATTTAAGGCTGAAGATATTCCAATTGAAATCATTGTAGACATTTAAATTTACTTAATATTTATAAAAAATTTACTTAATATTCATAAATATATTATAAATATAATGCTTAAGGCTGCATATATTCTACTCTGAGGCTATACCATAATTATCTTTTCCCTATTTGGGGGCATATGTTGTTTCTAAAATTTAGGATTTGTGTGGATGTGTGTTTGTGTGCATGACATTTTGTGGCATGAACTTTTAAATTCTATTTCGGATGATTAGTTAAGTGTAAATTCCTTTACACAGAGTCATCAGGTACAAAAGTATCATTATTTTTGAGGCTCTTAAAGATACAGAATACAATATATTTCCATAAAGTTTGTATCAATTCAGACCATCAAACAGTGCCTGAAAATACCTGTTTATCTACACACTTTTATCCATAATGAGTATTCTCATTTTCAAAATTTTGCTATTGGAGATAGTTTAATTTCTTCATTCCTTAGCACTCTTTGATTCTATTAAATAATCACAGAGTCTTAAGTTTGCTGAGCTAACTTATGAATTTTGACCACTTGCAGTTAGAAAAGTCCTAACTCTCCAATCAGTGCTCAGTAAGCACTGACTACACGGGCGGGTGAAAGAAGCCTCTAGCGTTTGAGTCTTATGTCAGAAAGTGTAAAACTTGGGTTTTTCATAAAGAACCTTCTCCAATTATACAGTGTTGCTTCCCATGCAGTCCCACAGAAGAGAGAAATACATATGAGTAATTCTGATAAAGATTGGTCATAAGTAACTATAATAAGAATCTAAGCAAATTACTTTGGGAGTAAGGAAAGGCCTAAGAGGATGGGAAAATGGGCTTTGATCTGGATTTTGAAATAAATATCAGGATGAAAAAAACATTCAGTAGTAGAGAAAAGGATTCCTTGAAAGACAAAACAAAGATGTCAGATGGAGAGAAATTTATGAAAGATATCATTATTAGATTCAATGTACAGTCTTACATTTTTAAGCAATAAATAACCATTGAAGTTATTTCCTCACCGTGTGAATTTTACTATTTTTGATTTTCCGAAGCTGACCCTGGCAATGATGTGTAGAGAGAAGCAGGGAGCCAATAATTGTTAAGGAGAGAGCCTGACTGTTCAATGCAATAGAGGGGATGGATTTAAGTGGACTAGCTAGAGTTAAGAAAGTCTTTTCTATTTTAAGGCAACCCTCCCTCACGTCCTTATGTCTCCCCTCCTTCACAGTCAAAATGCTTGACAGATTTGTTTATAGCCTCTGTTTGAATTTCTTCACTTCTCTCTCATTCTTATCCCCATCAATCTACCAAACAATCTATCAAACTAAATGCAACTAAGTTTTTCAGTTTCTTTTTTACATCTGATTCAGCATTAGATACTACTTTCCTTCTTGAACCACTCTCTTCCTTTAGCTTCTGTGGTACTATATTTTTCTTTTCTCCTCCCCCCTTTCTGGCTGCTATCTTTTGTCTCTCCTGGATATGCTTCTCTTAAGTAATGATAACATTTGAAGGAACTCAAAACTCACTATTGTGCTCTCTTAGTCTTCCTTCTTTTCCTCATCTGCATTCCCACCTTCAATTAGTATCCTTATGCATTTGGCACCCACACTTGCAACTTCAGCTGCAGCATTCCTCTGAGTTATGAAGTCATGTTCCCAAGTGCTAGCCTGACACCCGTCCCTGGGTGTCTAAAGAAATCTTAAAGTTAATATATTCACAAGCAGAATTCATTAATTCCTCCTTTTTCCCCACTAAATCTGGTCCTTTACCACTGCTCCTCCCCCAGCTCATGCAGTTCATGAAACCCCAGGCATCCAGTTGTCTATGGCTCACACAGAAGCCTAGAAGTCATTCTTTTATTAAAAAATATTTTTATTGAGAAATATCCACACACATGCAGTCCAACCATATTATACAATCAATGGTTCACAATATCATCACATAGTTGTGTATTCACCATGAACATTTTTAGAACAATTGCATCACCCCAGAAGAAGAAATAAAAAGAAAAAAAAAGAACTAATCTCATATTCCTTACCTCTCTATTTCAGTTTGTAAAAGCTGTCAGAATGCAATATACCAGAAATGGAATGACTTTTTAAAATGGAAATTTATTAAGTTGCAAGTTTACAGTTCTAAAGCAATGAGAATGCCCAAATTAAGGCAATCAAGGGAAAGACAACTTAACTCCAAAGAAAGGGCTGATGAAGTTTGGGGTTTCTTTCTCAGCTGCAAAGGTACATGTTGATATCTGCTAGCTTTCTCTCCTCATTTCATAATGCTTCCCTAGGGGCATTTTCCTTCTGCTCCAAAGGTCTCTGGCTATGTGGGCTCTGTTGATTCTGGTGGGCTCTATAGCTTTTTCAAAAATGGGCCTCTCTTACAGGGTATGAGGAAACAACCTCACCTTGACTGGGTGAAGACACATCTCCATGGATATCATCTAATTAATGATGTGATCCACAATTGGGTGGATCACATCTCCATGGGAACAATAAAAAAGATCCTATCCAGCAATACTGAATGAGAATTAAAGGACATGGCTTTTATGTCCTTTATGAAGTATATAATAGCTTCAGACAAGCACATCCTCCCCCTCATTAACCCACATATCTACCCAATTTTTACCCTTTATGTCTCCCTATTATGTATTTATTTTTATCCTTATTATTATTACTTTTTATTCATCTGTTCATTCCCTGGATAAAAGGAGCATCAGACACAGGGTTTTCACAATCACACAGTCACACTGTAAAAAGCTATATAGTTGTACAGTCTTCTTCAAGAATCAAGGCTATTGGAACACAGCCTAACAGTTTCAGGTTGAAACTCCAGCCACTCCAATACACCATAAAGTAAAAAGGGAAATCTATATAATGCGTAGGAAGAACTTGCAGGATAACCTCTCAACTCTGTTTGAAATCTCTCAGCCACTGAAACTTCAGTTTTTTTTTTTTTTTAGAACATGGGCAGGCACCGGGAATTGAACCCTGGTCTCCCACATGCCAGGTGAGAATTCTGCCACTGAGCCACCAAGCCACCACAGCCACCTGATATTTCACTTTGTCTCATTTTTCTTTTCTTCCTTTTGTTCAAGGAGGCTTAGAAGTCATTCTTCATATCTTCTCCCTCAACACTTAACGTCTAATCTGTAATTTACCATACACCTTGACAATTCTACCTTCTAAATGTTTTTATATTGGAACATTTCTTTTCCTCTCCACATTTTGGCTTAGATGGGCTGTAGACATTAGGTTCTGCAGTGGCTGTTTCTAGGTATTTCTCAGCTCTCTCCTCTCGCTCAATGGTATCCTAATGAAAGAAGGAAAGGTAGAGAAAAGGGGAAGGGGGAGGCTAAATGAAAGAAGGTAGGAGTTCTCAATATGGAAAGGAAAAAGAATCCCTTTTGAGGACAAATGTGTGAGTCGACCTACAGTGTGACACTACCCTCACCTTTGGATGTTCTATCCTGCACACCTGCAAATATATAGAACAGAAGGTGAGGAAATAGGAACATCAGGTTTTGGAAAGCCATGGGGGGTTTTTAATGGAGTGGGAATTGAGATCAGACATTTGTTTTAAAAATATGGATTAAAGGGAATGGGGTGGTGTATGTGTATAGACTGAAAACAAGGCAACCATTTAAGAAATATTTGCAGTAGTCTACTAAGATAAGATATGATCTGAATTGAGCAGAAAAACTGTAAAGGGTAATACATTTGTTCTAAAACTAGCAATCTTTTAGCCAAATTTAAATATAGTCCCTAAAAATAGATATTTGACATTCTAAAGTGCTTTAGGTTGTTCAGACTAATCAGCTCATGTTGCCTCTTTCGCGTCTTTGAAAAAAAATTTAAGTTGTCTTAAAACTCCACTAAAAATGAATCCAAAACTTCATAGTTTGCCTGAACAAAAGATATTCATAATTGAAAAATATGAACACTGTGGATTCGTTGGCTGTTTTTATGGTTTATGTACTATGATAAAATTTTGTGATTAAAAATTGCTATTGTTGTATATATACAAAATGCTAAGCTTTACTAGGGAGGAAAAGTAAGATAACATTTGACCCATTACACCTAATCCAGGAAGTTTAATGAAAATTGAAATATTATTTATTTACTTGATTTTATTTCACCTCATCACTTAATTTTTATTTATTTATTATATGCACCCAGTTGGCTTTGATCCTATGGAATAGGTTCTGCTGAAGTTCCATGGGCACTCAAGATTGAAAAAAAAAGGGAAGCTACTCCGTATAACAAAATAGTAAGTTTCTCACAGATTTTACAAACCGTGAAGCTGATTCTGGGCAGCTGTCTGATATTCAGAGTTGTGCTCCCCTACATAGAGGGCATAGAGGGGATTATATGAGGTAAGAACAAGGGAGATACAAAGCCAAGTTAGGATTAGTAAGGTCATAAACATGTTTCTTTGAAGTTACTAATTTGCAGCAGGAATAGTTCTAGCGTAGGAGTGGACATGTGTACTTTAAAATGCACCTATGTCTAGGAATGCCTAGAGTGTATAATGATAGCATCTAAATGTACACATTTTAAAAATGTTTTTTTTTTGCATGAGGAAGAACAAAGGAATGTCATTACTGCAGGGTGCTGAAAATAGATGGTAATTGATATTTAAAAATTTTACCTTATGTGTGAGACTAAAGCAAAAAATGTTTATTTGGTACAAAATTTATGTTTTGACTAGTGCATTTCCTAATTTAACTTATGTAGACAGCTTAATTGAACACCATAAGTACATGGAACCTTGAGTAGTACATGAGAGTTTGTTGGTTTGTCCAGAGTGATGCCCCAATAAATCCCAGAACAGTGAATAAAACAGTATTTGCAAAGTCCCCT
This sequence comes from Tamandua tetradactyla, assembly GCF_023851605.1. Classification (NCBI taxonomy): domain Eukaryota; kingdom Metazoa; phylum Chordata; class Mammalia; order Pilosa; family Myrmecophagidae; genus Tamandua; species Tamandua tetradactyla. Next base: position 119,071,130 of record NC_135332.1, read on the forward strand.
TCGGGGAATGATGAGAAAGGGGGAAAATTCAACTTCTCAAGTTGAATTCTTGATATTCTCATAAGCAGTGCAGACAATCAAGTTATAGGCTGAGCCCCCAATCTTGGGGTTTGTTCATATGAAACTTAATCCCACAAAGGATAGGTCAAGCCTACTTAAAATTAAGACTGACTTCCGGAGAAGATGGCGGCTTAGTAAGACGCGCGGGTCTTAGTTCCTCCTCCAGAAAAGCAACTAAAGAAACAGAAACAATACGAAACAGCTCCCGGAGTCACGACAGAGACCAAAAAGACAGCATACCCCATTCTGGAACAGCTGAACGGGCAGGGAGAATCTGCTGCGGTGAGATACCCGAGGGGCGCGCGTTTTCCCGGCCGGGCGGCTGGCGACTGGGGTCCCCTCCATGCACGTGGCTCCCCGGTCTGACTGGGAACGTTGGATAGCGGGGCCCTCCCATCACGCTTGGCGTTTCGGGCCAGCTGGGCAATTAGGACCGGCACTCTCCCAAGCCACGGCGGCCAGCAACCCCCGCCTCCATGTGCGGTTTCCCGGGCCGACTGCCGTGCAGACAGACGAGCACCACGAGCGCCACCTACTGGGCAGGAAAAGAAAAACAGAGCCCAGAGATTTCACAGAAAAAGCTTTCAACCAGCTGGGTCCCACACCCAGGGAAATCTGATCAAATGCCCAGACACCAGCAGAAAATAATGGATGACGCTTGGAAAATTGAAGATATGGCCCAGTCAAAGGAACAAACCAATAGTTCAAATGAGATACAGGAGCTGAGACAACTAATGCTGAATATACAAACAGAAATGGAAAAACTCTTCAAAAACCAAATCAATAAATTGAGGGAGGACATGAAGAAGACATGGGCTGAACAAAAAGAAGAAATAGAAAATCCGAAAAAACAAATCACAGAACTTATGGGAGTGAAGGACAAAGAAGAAAAAATGGAAAAAACAATGGATACCTACAATGGTAGATCTAAAGAGACAGAAGCTACAATTAGTGAACTGGAGGATGGAACATCTGAATTCCAAAAAGAAACAGAAACTATAGGGAAAAGAATGGAAAAACTTGAGCAGGGGATCAGGGAACTGAATGACAATATGAAGCGCACAAATATACGTGTTGTGGGTGTCCCAGAAGGAGAAGAGAAGGGAAAAGGAGGAGAAAAACTAATGGAAGAAATTATCACTGAAAATTTCCCAACTCTTATGAAAGACCTAAATTTGCAGATCCAAGAAGTGCAGCGCACCCCAAAGAGAATAGACCCAAATAGGCGTTCTCCAAGACACTTACTAGTTAGAATGTCAGAGGTCAAAGAGAAAGAGAGGATCTTGAAAGCAGCAAGAGAAAAACAATCTGTCACATACAAGGGAAACCCAATAAGACTATGTGTAGATTTCTCAGCAGAAACCATGGAAGCTAGAAGACAGTGGGATGATATATTTAAATTACTAAAAGAGAAAAACTGCCAACCAAGACTCCTATATCCAGCAAAATTGTCCTTCAAAAATGAAGAAGAAATTAAAACATTTATAGACACTAAACATTTATAGACATTAAAGTCACTGAGAGAATTTGTGACCAAGAGACCAGCTCTGCAAGAAATACTAAAGGGAGCACTAGAGTCAGATACGAAAAGACAGAAGAGAGAGGTATGGAGTAAAGTGTAGAAAGAAGGAAAATCAGATATGATATATATAATACAAAAGCCAAAATGGTAGAGGAAAATATTATCCAAACAGTAACAACACTAAAAGTTAATGGACTGAATTTCCCAATCAAAAGACATAGAATGTCAGAATGGATTACGACCCAGCAATACCACTGCTAGGTATCTACTCAAAGGACTTAAGGGCAAAGACACAGACGGACATTTGCACACCAGTGTTTATAGCAGCATTATCTACAATTGCAAAGAGATGGAAACAGCCAAAATGTTCATCAACAGACGAGTGGCTAAACAAACTGTGGCGTATACCTACGATGGAATATTATGCAGCTTTAAGACAGACTAAACTTATGAAGCATGTAATAACATGGATGGACCTAGAGAACATTATGCTGAGTGAGTCTAGCCCAAAACTAAAGGACAAATACTGTAAGGTCCCACTGATGTGAACCGACATTCGAGAATCAGCTTGGAATATATCATTGGTAACAGAGACCAGCAGGAGTTAGAAACAGGGTAAGATAATGGGTAATTGGAGCTGAAGGGATACAGACTGTGCAACAGGGCTAGATACAAAAACTCAAAAATGGACAGCACAATAATACCTAAGTGTAATGTAACTAGGTTGGAACACTGAATGAAGCTGCACCTGAAATATGGTTTTTTGTTTGTTTGTTTGTGTGTTTGTATCTTTTTCCTTTTTATATATATATATATATATATATTATTAGTATTATTATTTTAATTCTTTTCTCTACATTAACATTCTATATCTTTTTCTGCTGTTTTGCTAGTTCTTTTCCTAAATCGATGCAAATGTACTAAGAAATGATGATCATACATCTATGTGATGATACTAAGAATTACTGAGTGCATTTGTAGAATGGAATGATTTCTAAATGTTGTGTTAATTTCTTTTCTTTTTTTTTGATTAATAAAAAAAATTAAAAAAAAAAAATTAAGACTAAGAGTCACCCCCAAGAGAACCTCTTCTGTTGCTCAGATGTGGCCTCTCTCTCCAGCCAACACAACAACCAAACTCACCGCCCTTCCCCTGTCTACATGGGACATGACTCCCAGGGGTGTGGACCTTCCTGGCAACATGAGACAGAAATCCTGGAATGAGCTGAGACTCAGCATCAGGGGATTGAGAAAACCTTCTCGGCCAAAAGGGAGAAGAGTGAAAGGAGACAAAGTGTCAGTGGCTGAGAGATTCCAAACAGAGTCGAGAGGTTATCCAGGAGGTTATTCCTACTTATTAAGTAGATAGCGCCATTGTTATTCAAGATGTAATGGAGAGGCTGGAGGGAACTGCCTGAAAATGTAGAGCTGTGTTCCAGAGGCCATGTTTCTTGAAGATGATTGTATAATGATACAGCTTTCACAATGTGACTGTGTGATTGTGAAAACCTTGTGTTTGATGCTCCTTTTAGCTACATTGTCAACAGAAGAGTAGAACATATGGAATAAAAATAAATAATAGGAGGAACAAATGTCAAAATAAATTTAGTTTGAAATGCTAGTGATTAGTGAAAGGGAGGGGTAAGGGGTATGGTATGTATAATTTTTTTTTCTGTTTTCATTTTATTTCTTTTTCTGAATACATGCAAATGTTCCAAGAAATGATCATGATGATGAATATGCAACTATGCGATGATATTGTGAATTACTGATTATATAGTAGAACGGAATGATCAAAATAGGAATGTTTGCATTTATTTGGTGTTTTTTTGGTATTTAAAAAAATTAAAAGAAAAAAAAAAAGATGTAGTGGAGAGGCTGGAGGGAACTGCCTGAAAATGTGGAGCTGTGTTCCAGTAGCCATGTTTCTTGAAGATTATTGTATAATGATAAAGCTTTCACAGTGTGACTGTGTGATTGTGAAAATCTGGTGTCTGATGCTCCTTTTATCTACCTTATGGACAGATGAGTAAAACATATGGACTAAAGAGGAATAATAGGGGGAACAAATGTTAAAATAAATTTAGAATGAAATGCTAGTGATTGGTGAGGGGGAGAGGTGGGGGGTATGGTATATATGAATCTTTTTCTGTTTTCTTTTTATTTCTTATTTTGAATAGATGCAAATGTTCCAAGAAATGATCATGATGATGAATATGCAACCATGTGATGATATTGTGATTATATATGTAGAACAGAATGACCAAAAGTTATGAATGTTTTCGTTTTTTTGGTGTTTTTGGTATTTTAAGAAAAAAATAAAAAAATTAATTAAAAAAAATGTTAGGCTTACACTTAAAAAAAATGCACCTGTAGGGGGTGGCGGTTGCCTGATCTAGGAGTTTATGGTTTCTTTGGTTTATGGCCTCACAAGTATCATTGTGTTACTCAAAAAACTTACTCTGGATTTAATCATGCATCACTTTTAGTCAAATCTTAATTCATATGACAGTATAAAACAGAGGTTACTGTTATTGACTGGGTACAATCTGTAAGAATATTTATAAGCAGTATACAGGTATTTAATTCCTGTATCTCGTTTCTATAAAGTTGGAGGGCATTCTGAATTTGTACCTGAATCAAGATATTAAAAAAATTGCATGACTTAGAGTTTCCATCACAATCTGTATATTTTCTAAAAAGTTATAGCTTCTCTGGAGAACTCATTATTTTCTCTTTTGATACAGAAAAAAAAAATCAACTTCAAAACCCCATAAATTTATAGTTACAATATTATATACGAAAGCTGATGTCTGAATGAAGAGGATTTCTTAGCTCTTGCCATTTTTGTCTTCAAAATAACTTTGAATACAATCCTTTAAATTTCCATATTCAAAATGCTTATCATTTTGTTCTACCTTTTCTCTATATGCTGTCAAAGTTGGGTTAAAATGTCTATGTAGTCAAAACCATGAAGTTAAGGAGGAGTGAATTTCAACAACTTGTCATTTTTGGGGGGAAAATATTTTTAAGCAAGTTTACTGTGCATGATGTATAACATAAATTCAGTTACATGCTGCTCTACAAAAACATATTTTGTTGGCTTGTAGGGTGGCCACACAGGTTGGTCTGCCTTAAATGACGGAAAAAAAATAAAGCTTTCTTGTTTTAAACTAATTTGCATCGATTTGGGTCAATAAACTCATTAGCAATACTGAAAAACTGAATATGCTTTACAATTTAGTACCTAACTTAATTTCATGTTTTCTCTACTTCTTGGTTTTAGTCTCTTGGAAGGGTGCCTTTCTTTTTTACTGATACCTAGTTCCTTACTCTTAAAAAGATGTGGATAATAACATCTCTATAACTGCCTTTCAAATAAAGATTCCCATGAGTCTCATGTCAATTACTCATAAACATCTTTTATACTAAAGGAAATGCGAGTGAATGGAGGGTTTTAGAAAATTGCTCAAGGACACCCAACCAGTTAGAATCAGAGCCAGGCATAGGAAAAAGGCCTTCTCACTCCTACTCCTTGCCACAACTTGCCCTTTAGAGAACAAGCCATTCTGGCCTCACTGATTTAATCTTGCTGCTTGACAAAACAAGTGTAAACAACTGAATGGTGGGCTTTAAATGGAAAATAAAGCCCTGAGTAGAAGGTACTATTAGAATTCACTTTTATTCTTACCCTTTTCTAATCTCTTTTCTCGACCTCAACCATTTGGTATAGAAACAAAAGGTGAAAAGCAAGATCAAAGGAGAGTTCGGAATGATATAGGAGTAACAACAGTAGTAAATACTGTATCTGTATAATGATAATTATTCTATTTTAATTTAAATTAATTACATAATTATAATTGAATTTTATAATTCAGTTCATTTCAACATGTATGACTGAAACAATTATTCTGTACCAGGAACTGCATGACAGTGCAAATGTTATTTAGACGTGGTCCTTACCTTTGAGGAGCTGAGAGTTTGGCAAGAGACAGGACTATAAACGTATGTATGTCAATATGTGGTGAAGTGTTTGGCGTCAAGGACTGTATAGGGCAATAAAGAAGCTCAAATAAGAAGGTCACACGCTTTGGAAGAGAGGATGCTTAGATTGAGACTTGAAGGATTCTAGTTTTATCAACGACAAAGTCAGGATATTATTTCAAGCAAAAGAAATATTATTGACAAATGCAAAGAAATGTGAACTGCAAGTTTTATGCAAGAATGATAGCTCAATAATATGAGCTTTTAGAGGAAGAGAGAGGAGAGAGTTGAAACTAGAGGCAGGAAAAGAAAGTGAAACTCTTTGTATGACATGCTAAAGATCTTGCTAAAACCTTAGGGATGAGAGCCACAGATAATTTTAAGCAGTAATATATTAAGATTTGCTTGTTAGATAGGTTATGCTGGTTTCATGATGAAGAATGAGCTCAAGGAGGGCAGAATTAAGTGATTAATACAGTAGTCTAGAAAAAGGCTGGGGAAGTAACAACTCAGAAAAGAGTGTTTGGGATGGTGAGTAGAGAAAAGATTGAAGAGAGATACAATGATAAGGATATAGAGATTAGTTGGCTATGGGGTATGAGGGAAACATAGGAATCTATACTCCCCTGGTTTCTGGCATAGACTATGATGCTGCTTACTGTGTCTAAGAATAAAGGACGAAAAATTTCGGAGAAGATGACCAAATGAATTTGTATTGGGGGGGAAGGGCAATACACCATTGGCTTTCAAGATATGATTCTGAGCCTTTGAAAAGATGTCAGAGCTGAAAAGATAGATTTCAAACTTTTAATTATATAGACAACAGTTAAAATCTTGAGAGTAGAAGAGATTTGCCAAGAGATAGGGTGGAAGAAAAGGAAAAGTGAGCCAAGGACTAAACCTTAAGAAACAGCTAAGATTAAGATTTTGGTAGGAAAAAAAAGAAAACATGAAAGAGACAAAGAAGGAATGCTGAGAGAGGTGAGTATATAAATAAGTCACTTAACCTAATGATGCTTTATTTTTCTGGTGACTTATGTTGTTCCAAATAATTTTCTCATAAATTTTTTTACCTGTATCTCAAACTGAACATAACAGAGGTGAATATGACAGTTCTTACATTTCCTTTTACAAGAGAGGATATTGATCATTTTTCACAATTTCCTTCACAGATTCTTTTTCTTTAGTACAATCTTAAATTATTGTATCACTTTTTTTTCATATTTTTTTAACATCATTCCTAAAGTGTGTTTATTCATTTTAATCAATTCCATCCTACCATTACCCCACCACTCTCCTCAGTACAAAGATTGGCACAACCAACTCTTTATTGAACATCTTTAGCTGGATATTTCCTCTGCTTTTCCTCCTGAGTTTTCCATTTCAGTCAATGACCACATCATTAATCAAGGGAAAAAAGGCAGAAACTAGGAAGGTACGCTTGGCTTTCCCTCTTCCTTCTTTCCCCCCACATCCAATCAATCAATAAAGCCCATCACTTCTGTCTCCTACCTTTCAAGTCTGTCCACTCTTTTCCACTCCTTACATCAATGCCTTTATTTTAGTACATGATTATTTTGCCTTCCACAAGTTATCATAACCATTCCCTGATTTGCCACTTTGTGTTAAGTCTTTCCTGTTCTGTAATCCATTGTCAAAACTGCTGCCAAATCTGAGCATGCTATTTCCTCCTGCTCCATTTTCCTACCTGTATCCTTAGGTTATACTCTAAAATTCTCTCCATAGTGTGTATGACACTTCAAGACCTGGTGTCTCTTTCTCCTCCAAATTCGTACCCCATTGCCTACCATATCCTGTGCTCCCACCACACTGAAGCACTTACAGATCCCTGAACAAGCATATTCTCTCTCCCTACTGGGTCTTTCTATTCTCTTTGCTTGCTATGCCCTCAGTCTTTTCTTGTTTCTAGTACACATATCCTAGTAGTGAAATATTCGTGCTCTTTCCAGAGTTTCTCTATTGCAGACACACCCATCACTTAGCTGCTCAGTGCATGGCTGATTACAGGACACAATTGTGTCCTTCACTGGAAATGGCCCTCAGGCACGAAGCCCTGCCTTGTTCTTGGCCAGTGACTGAGGTAGGGGTACAAAGGCCTTGTTCACTTGCCTCAACCTGGGACCATTCCAGCCCCAGTCCTTTCTATATGATGGCTGCCCTCCTCACTCTCTTTCATGTCTCTACTGGAGAGCACTCATTCGTATATCTTCTCGTGCAGCTCCATCTCAGAGTCCATCTCAGAGACTGCTCCCAGGCAGCCCACCCTCAGACACACAGTTTGTCTTTGGGTGTCAAGTTTTAGATTGGTTCCTTAGACAGCCTACCATGATTTACCTAGACTTGCAACTAATACTGCTTTGAGACACTTATAGCTCTTATAATTAGCCTTATCTGGTATTTACCAACTATGATATAATTATTTTGCTCACCAGGCTGCAAGCAATTTGATGATAGACTCTGTCTTGTCGTTATAGTATTCCTATTTCTTAGCACTTAAGGCACTTGATAATTATTCTTTGAATGAATGGGTTTTCCAAGATCATTAAAATATTTAGCAACTTAAAGGTACCTAGAACCCTGGTCTCCTGAGAACCAGGAAATCACATGAACACTAGTTACTCAATTGTATGTGGGTGGGAAAGCACTGGGAAGTATTTGTTGCAATTTTTTTTATACCCTTATCAGATGTTGCTGAATTCTTGGATAGAGATGTCAAGTTTGAGACTAGAAATACACTTACAAAATTATACCTGGAGAAGGTTAACCCAACAAGATCCTCCCTTTTCAGAAAGCTCACACTAGTATGATACTAATTAATTACAGGGACAAATTAGATGAAGTATAAAGGCTATATTACAATTCTAGAGTATTATAGCAGTAGTCCTGTATAAAAAGAAATTAGATTTACTTTCAAGAAATATTTTTTTTCTGGCATACAAGTCATTGGCCAAAATTGGGTCTGAGCATAACTTCAGAATCTCCTTTTACTTCATATATATATACATATAAGTAAACTGATATTTCAAACTCAAATTGATTTGCCCAAGATCAGACCGATGGTCACTAACAATGAAAGTTAGAATTTGTAGTCTCAGATTTCCTGTTTGTAGGTCACAAAATTATCCCTATGTTTAAAAAACAACAACAAAGTTTTGTTAGGTTTGCTGCATGAGAAATGAAAACAACAAACTATAAGAAAATTGCATGTCAAAATAAAAAGATTCAAGCAGGAATGAGGAATTTTGGAAGGAATGTGCTGAAAATAATCTAGTAATTCAAACCAGGGAAAGGCAACTAAAGGTATAGTTAAAAATAGAATCATTATTTTCGGTTATTGTTTTATATAAAGTTCTCCCTATTCAAACTTCCGTCTTTGACTTTGCTTTATACATGTGTGATATTACCTAGAAATTCCATCATTAAGAAGATTTAAAAATATGGGGCAGTGCAATGGTGACTCAGTGGAAGAATTCTTGCCTGCCATGCTGGAGACCTGGGTCTGATTCCAGGAGCCTGCTCATACCAAAAAAAAGTATACCTATAAAAATCATGTTTTGTGTCTCTTTTGAGCATAGTTGCTATTTATAGTTCTATTTATTTCCTCAGTATCTTATTTTAACATGCCAGGTTGGTCTTCTTTCAGTGTTTCTTAGAAACTGAGGCTCATCACCATATCTCAGTAATGCTTTACCATAAAAACTGTGTGTATGTTTTCGATGTTCAGACACACCAGACATGCTTGCACTAATCTCAATCATTGTTCAGCATCTACAGCAAACCCAGCTAAATGATTTTCAGGGCATCCTTGAAGTACATTGGGAAATATGGATAACCTTGACTTTTTGTTTAATTACTCTCAATTAAGTCATTAACAACAACAACAAAAAGGGGATATGCCATCTGTGTTAGTTTGGTTTGCAGCCATTTTAAACTTTCGGAAACAATTACAGAACTGTAGGCTTTAATTTAGTCTGAAAGTTGGTCATATGTTTTCAACTGTCTTATTTCCCACTGTCTAAGGACTTGATGATGTTCTGATTTCTGCTTTGGATGTTATTTTCTTGCTCTCCTTTTTACTATCCATTTTGTTGTATTATTATTGTTTTAAGTTTATATAAACTAGACTGTATTGGATATAAAAAGTGTTTCTTTTTATATGGGCCTCTGCATTTGGCTTAATTTGTATGGATGTGCCCAGTAGTTCCTTAAAATAAATTTATGCGAATAATACATGAAATAGTTCATTGTTAGGCAGCATTGCATTAAAAAAATGAATTGACCTAGGGATATAGGAAACTTTCCAATGTAAGAATATCCAATTTACCAATTTAAGTATATAATAACATATAATATTATATACCAATTATGTATATAATAATATTATTATATAAATATTATATATACAATAATATATGCATAGCCCCAATTTTTGGGGTGATGGAAAAGTTTTGGTTATGGATTTTAGCAATGGTAGTACAATACTGTGAACTTAATAGGTTGTGTGTTAATAACAGCACAACTGTATATTTGAATGTGGCTAAGAGGGAAGATTTTTAGACAACAGCTTTTGAGCTTTATTATCTATGGGATCTAAGACAGTAATTCTCAAAGTATAGTTCCGAGACTAGAAGCATCAGTATCAACTAGAAACTTGTTAAGGATGGAAAACCTCGGGAACCATCCCACATTCTACTAATCCAGGAACTCTGAAACTGGGCCCCTGCAATCTGTGCTTTTACAAGCCTTCCAGAAGATCTGATGCTCCCTGAATTCTGAGAACCATTGTCTTAAATTATTCATCAGCATAAAACAGTGACGACTTTAAGATCTACATCATCAGTGGATATATTGCATTTAGAATGGAAGACTTCCTGTAAGGCTGAAAGGGAGTGGTAATTGCCTACATACCTTTCTGTACTGCTACATTACACATTGGATTAATAGCATGGGCCATTCTAGTGAGTTTTAGTTATTTTTCATGATAAACACAGTTTTTTTCCTTGTCTTGCTGAAGTCTGCCATTCTATGATTTGCTTTCTGTTTATCTCCCCTTCCTCTGTTTCTCTTTTCTTACCTTTCTGTCAGTTATGTGAACACTTTTTTTAGGATTCCATCCCTGATTTATTAACGGGGTTTTTCAGTGTATCTCTTTGTATAGTATACTTAGTGGTTACTCTAAGTATTAAAGTATTAGTACCTTATCACAGTCTATGTTATTTACATGTTGTCACTTTGAGTGACGTGTAGAAACCCTCTAAACATCTAGATCTTCTAATGCTTCTTATGTAAATACGATTGCCTGAAGTATTTCCTCAATATATAATGAGCACCATGTGAGGTGCTGCTTTTTTTGTGTGTTTTGTTTTATAGTTTTTCCTCACCCATCAAATATGATTTAAGAAACTCCAGAGGGTCTATCATATTTAACCCTATCTTTACCATTCTTTTCTGAAGCTCCATGCCTTCTGTTCTTCTGTTATCATTTCCTTTCTGTTAGAGAACTTCTTTAAGGGTAGATTTGCTAGCAATAAATTCTCTTAGTTGTGGCCTTCCTTTTTTTTTTTTTTATTTGAAAGCATTAATCTGAATTACACAGTTTATATTCTAAAACACACAAAAAACTGTAACAATTAAATACAATAAAGTTAAAAATGATAGAGATTACAGTTTTTCCTGTTTTTTTAAACAGAAAATAGTAAAATACGACAGCTCACTATAAACAAAAAAATCACAAGTAGCAGCTTTTCATTAAAGTTTCCAATATTTTATTTATTTACTGGCTCTAAGATACAGCAGGCTGTATGCATTCTCACTCTGGCTCTAACAACACATTTACAGCTGTACATCCAGACCAATTATACAGGTACCTACAGAATAAATGCATAAAGTACTTTCGTAAAAGTTTTCCACACACATAATCCTTCAACATCTCCATGAGAGGGAGAATTTTACAAACGAAATCACAGACAGCAGGGTCATCTGTATTTGATCATCTGTAACCACCGTGAAATGAGCGCCCACAAACTTCACTGGTCAATGTGTCTCTTCAGCATTATTCAGAATGAAGTAAAATAACAACACCGTAACAAAACCCACCCACCCAAAACAAACACATACACACACAAAACAATACTCAAGACTCCCGCCCCCCACCCCCACCCGCTTCCAGCCCTGGTATGTCCTCAAATTTTCATATAGCAATACTGCTCTCTGCCTTCTACCTGCCTGACTGGTTGAACTGAGACAGAGCCCAGCAAATGTCCAGAGTTACAAGACAGCGTCAAGTAAGCAGGTGGCAGGCCAGGTGGAAGATCAAAAGCTTGATCTGTGGGATTTTCAGCGAGTTTAAGAAACAGGACAGAGAAAGAACGGCAGCCTGTGTGGATTGGTAGCCAAGGGGATTATGGCACCAAGTTTGCAGTCAAAAAACAAGCGTGTACAGCAAAAATGCCCAGTCTGCTGCAAGTTCTTTGATTATGAAGAATAGCTTTCTGTAGCCTTTTCTGCAAAGAGGGATTTGCAACCTTGTTCTTAGGCAATAAAAAGTTTTTATTTGCTCATTTTTAAGAAATTGCCCAAGTTGCTTTGAAACAAAGTCCAGTCAGTACCTTAAGATTTTCTGTAAATCATCATTATCCACATTTTAGTGTGGATAATGATTTTAGTGTGGATCTAGAAAAACTAGATCCATATTGCATTTACATAATATATATTATTTATTTAAAAAATAGAGTATTAAATCTAGATTCTACAGTAAGAACTGATTAAAATTGTACAAAAATAAAGTTTGTTATTTGATCTGTAGAGGTTTCTACACAGTGGAGTGTGCAGTGATTGCAATAAAAAATATTGCCACTTAATTAATTCAGGATTTTGATTCTTTTGCTTTCTGGAAAAAGCAGACTGCCAATTCATGTGGACTGTTATTTTGTTTTGTTTGTGTCTTTCTTTGGAAATAAATTCATGAAGAAATTAGAAGTATAGTTTGATATTGATTCCACCATATTCAAAGACAATACAGCGATCTAGACAAAGTGTTTTGAAATCAGATTTGCAGAGCATTTGGGTCTAGACCACCTAGTCTCTAAATCCTAACTCTACCGTTTACTTGCTATATGACCTTGGGCAAGTGATTTTATCTTCCTGTGCCTCCATTTCCTTATCTGTAAAGGATACTAATGATACCTTTCTCAGAAGAACAATGCCTGGCATGTTGAGAAGTAAATGTCAGCCACTGTAGCTATCAGTGATTATGGCACTCCACATCGGCCACCATATATGAATTATTCTATCAGTTAACAATCCCCTCTGTTCTGATTCCAGACTGACATATAATTTTACTTTATGTGTAGAACTAGCATATTATGGCTACTATATTCATTATATGGAAACAAATATTTCAAAGTGGTGGAATACCTGTTATTGAGTGTTTAGTTTTAATTTCTAGGCTATTCCTTAATCAAATATTAGCCAGTTCTTTAAGCTCTGAAGTTCTGGTTGCCCTCATCAATGAATGGATATGCTAATGCCCATCATGTAAGAGTGGGTGCTGGCCGACAGCAGAAGTGAGATTATACCAGCAGCTTCCAAAGTCCTCTTGAGAATCACTCATTTTGCTATTAGTCAGCCTAGATAATTGATAGTGATGCTGACTGAGTGTGGGATTCTTGGGCCCACTTGCCTAGCAGCCAATCTATGACCCTGGGGTTCCAAAGAGAGAAAGAATGTATTGCTAGGGGAGAAGCAGTTGATCAGATGGCCTCTCGGCCTAAAAATTTATCTCCCTGAGTTGGAGTAATTCGGATCGTTTTCTAGCATCAAAAGACAAAGCAGCCTTTAGGATAATGAGTACAATGGGCCAAGATGCCAAACTTAGAGCTGATGTAATTGTTAAGCATGCACAGAATGATTACATGGTACCTTTGTCTAGTAAGATAGGAATTGGGAGGGTTCATTCTGGGTTGACTTCATTAATAAACATTTTAATTTAATCTTAATTAATTAATTAATTTTAGTTCCTTCATTAATAAACCTCAGGGGTCATCCTTCTGATTGTAAGACTCTAAGGTTCTAAAACAGAATAAAGGAGTAGAAGATGGGTCAGTCATGAGGTTTGTACAATCATAAGATAAAGGTTACCTAGTTATGCAATCGTTATCAAAGATCAAGGCAGCTCGGTTACAGTTCAGTAATTTCAGGCATTTCCTTTCACCTATTTTACAATATATGAGCAAGTAAGAAAAGCATCTATATAATGATTCTGTAATCACAATTATTTGTTAATTGTTAACTCTCAGTTACAACAGCAGCAGCTATCTGATTTTTCCACTTCTAAATTTTCTTCAAGCAGCTTTCCTGATCTCATTTCCCTTATTCTTCTGGTGGCTTTGTGAGAACTAATTTTCCTTTTACTCTGCCATGCAAACATCCAGAGCAGTTTCTATTATCCTGAACAAACATATTTGATACAATCACCTTTGGGCCCCTTACTAGAGATTCCCATGATTTTCTGGGATATTAAACCACAGGAATAATATCTCAATGTAATAAGTTTTCCATTAGCTACAAGGACATAAGGCTATGGTGGTCACAGTGTATTATTTTGAATCTGGGATCATCACAGGTGAAACCCAACATACCAACCTGCCCATGTCTGCACCCGTCCTAGGCGCCTTCTCAGCATTACAGGAGAAAGGCAGCTCTGTCCTGTCTGAAGCCAATCCCTTCTCTGCATTTTGTTTCACATGTCCTCTGGCCTTGTCAAGAAGTTTTAATTTTTAATTATCAATTCTTAGACTCTTTCCCAAATGCTCCTTCTCAGTTGAAACTTCTTACTATCATAAAAAAAAGAGCTCTAATTTTCATTCTATAAAATTCACCCACTTTAAATTCAATGCGTTCTGACAAATGTGCACATGTAAACCACCACTGCAATCAAGAGAGAATATTCCCATCACCTCAAAGAACTCCTCGCCCTTCTCCTCTGCGGGTGACTCCGCCCTGCCCCCCATCAGCTCCTGGAAGTCACTCGTCTCCTTCTGCTACTGTAATTTGCCTGTTTTAGAATATCTTATCATTGGAATTATATAGTTTGTAGTTTCTGTGTCTGATTTCATTTATCACAATGCTTTCAAGGTTCATTCACGTTGCTGCCTGTATCCCCTTTATTGTTGAGTAGGGTTCCATTGTACGAATATACCACAATTCACACACCAATCCACAGACCTTTGGTTTGTTTCATATTTTGGCTATTACAGAAAAAGCTGCTATGCCATTTGCATACAAGTCCTTCTGTGAACATTTATGTTTTAATATCTCACAGTTAAATACCTAACAATGTAGTGGCTGGTTTACATATTAGGTATATATTTAACATTCTAAGAAATAGCCAAGTTTTTCCAAAATCGACTATACTATTTCCCATTTTCATGATCAACTTATGAGAATTTGAACTGCTCCACATACTCACCAATGTGTGCTAATTTTAGCCATGCTAGTAAGCATGCAGTATCTTGCTGTAGTTGAAACTAATTTCCCTGTCGCCGTTGCGTACCTACCTTTTCATATGTTTATCGGCCATGTGTAATCTTCAGTGAAATGTCCAAATCTATGGCCCATTATTTATCAAGTTGTTTGCCTTATTCTTAAACAGTAAGGGTTCTTTACATATTCCGGGAACAAGTCCTTTATCAGATACATGTTTTCCAAACATTTTCTCCCAATCTGTGGTTTCTCTTTTCATTTCCCTCAGTGGGCCTTTCGAAGAGCAGATTTTAATTTTTACGTCAATCCAGTCTGTAGTTGAACTGGGCCTGAGTTGTTGTTTTAATAGCTACTGGTGGTGATACACAGGGTTCAGGTTCCTCTGGTGGTAGGACCCGGGAGGTGTTGAACCTGGTGTGAGGGCTGGGTGCTTCCAGGCTTACAGCTCTGCCCTCTCCCCTAGGTAGGCTCTGCCACCTTCGCATACCCAGACCTCTGCTCTTTGAGCCTGCCCCAGCTGTGGGCATCTGTTGCTTATTTTTTGGTGCAAGGCAGATGTTGGGGAGCAAGAAAGTTTTGCAGATCCCTTTATCCAGCTTCCTTCTTGGCCAGGCAGGTCCTGTGTCCCTGAGCCCTACAGCTTTTTCAGTGTTCATGCCCCTCCCCAATGATAAATTCTCCTTTCTCAGGGCAAATCTAGAATGCCCAGACCGCTGAATGATACCCTGAATTGATTAACTGTCTCATAGTAGAAAGAGTTTTCTGCCTCTTCCCTGCAACCACAGACTTCTGCTTTCTACCGGTTCCGGATTTTGTGCACCAGTGTGCTTCCTGCCGCTGGCCCAGGTGGGGGCCTTTTCTCCTAAAGCATGCCCAGTTTGGCAGTGGGTAGGGGTCTTGGATCACCCCTTGGAGCTCGTGGCAGGCTGGGCATGGATGGCCTTCTCAGGGTTCCCCTGCTCCACCCTCCACCTTGACGGCATACCCAGGGGACACACCCAGCCTTCCTCCTGGGCGCCTGCTGGAGGCCTGTGGAAAATGGTTGGCAGTGGGTAGACCCCCGTGTGTCTGGGTTCCTGAGGATTCCCAGCTATAATGTTTGCCCACGCTGAGCTATTAGAAAATCCTTAATATGTTAGGTTTTTTTTTCTTCTTTTATGGTTGCTTCCTTTTCCTCTCATGTTTTGTCAAGGTGAAATGGTTCATATGTCCCATCTCCCCTTGGAGGGTGGCTACTGAGAAATAAACTAAGCTGCCAAGCCATGCAGGTGTTTATTTGGGGTCTCCCAAATCCTGCCCCGTTTTGTCATTTCCAGGCTAGGGTTTTTAAAGAAAAAGAAGATTAGCTTAGTTGTTTGTGGTTGGTGTATTTTCAGGATGCTCCAAATGTACTTCAGGTTAGTTTACTGAGTCCTTATCTTGTGGTTTGTGTCTGGTGTCCCCATGTCCTTAGGGTTTTGAGGCACATTGTTGTTTGGTGTTCTGTGGTATCTGGCTGAGAGGTAGGAGTAACCTCCAGAGTGACCTCCGAACGCCATTCTAAATCTCTTAACCACGCTAACTCTATTTTGTTTTATTATTTTTAAGGAATTCCATTGGAATTCAGATCACGTAGTTGTTTTAAGAATTCAGTTCTCTGATGGAATCCAAAAATTATAATTTTGAAGACTGCTTGACTTTTCTTTAGCACAGGACTGGCATTCTTATCTGATTTTCCACATCATAAGTTTCCATTAGTTTGAAAACAAATACCACACAAAGAAAAAACATCCTTTAGGCTCATATTTTCTAGCAATGACCTACGTCTCTCCTGCCCTCACTGCCACATTTCTTTTGTTGTTTTGCAGAAAGTAAATGAAAAAAAAGAAGTTTGTAAAATAGCTAGCAGAAAATTAATGGTAATTTTTGATATCACTGTTGCAATAAATACTGGACTAGGTCTAAACAAAATACAAGTCTTATTAACACGGACTTTCTATTCCAGAACATGGACTCATTCTTCTTAAAACTAAAAATTTTATTACCACTTGTATAGATGATTAGAATGGAATGTAACATTGAAGGAGAAATCAAGATCAAATGAAAATATATGGTACACTTGTTCTTTATAATAAGACATCATGAGGTACTATTGGGTAAGTGATTGTTAACATTGTGAAAATAAAGGGCTCCAATATTTACATTATTAAAAGATTGCATGCATCTTTTAAAAAGTTTGTTCATGTACTACAGGACATAGGAACATAGCTCAGAGAAAATGGAAAAATGTGCAAATCTGAAGAATTGCTGAAGTAAAAATATTTTCTTTGGAATTGTTCATGGCTATGAAAAGTTAGCCAGACTATTTATCTCTAGGAACAATTTCAATAAACAATAAGAAATGCAAATTTCATTTTTATAATCCACTCCATATTTGGAGGCTTTGTTTGGAACATATACAAATGTTTAATTAAGAAAGGAAATTTTCAAACATCAGCTTTTTGTTTTTTAATAACCATTTCTGTTTCAATTGGCAACTTAGAGCATTTTTTCCCTTTTTTTCCTAGCAGCTAAATCTGGTTTCCAAACTTTGTTCCAGAGAATTATTTTAGGAATAAATTCCTGTAACTTTTATTATTTTTTTAATGAAGTCCCAATTCAAAATTTTAGAAGGCTAGAACAAACCATGGACCCTTTAGATTTAGCTTTTTTTGCATCTAAAGCCTACAGATAGTCCTAAACTTTTGGATTATCAACCCAAATCCTGTAACTGTCAGTTTGGAGATGATTGTTTCATGTATGGAAATGATTGTCTCTCAAACTGCAATGAAACGTATAGTTTGCTAATTTACTGAAGGATAAAAATATGCATTTTTTTTATCTGCAGGATAAAAGGAGTGTTTGAATCTGTTACTGTGCTGGTTTGAAAGGAAGTATGCCCCCTAAGAAAAGCCATGTTTTAATATAAACCCCATTTTATAAAAGTAGAATAATCTCTATTCAATACTGTACGTTTGAAACTGTAATGAAATCATCTCCCTGGATGATGTGATTTAGTCAAGAATGGTTGTTAAACTGGATTAGGGGATGACATGTCTCCACCCATTTGAGTGGGTCTTGATTGGTTTACTGGAGTCCTATAAAAGAGGAAACGTTTTGGAGAAAGAGATTCAGAGAGAGCAGAGCAGAACCACATAGCCACGAGAAGCAGAGAGTACACCAGCCAGCAACCTTTGGAGATGAAGAGGGAAAACACCTCCCGGGAGCTTCATGAAACCGGAAGCCAGAAGAGAAAGCTAGCAGATGATGCCATGTTTGCCATATGCCCTTCCAGCTGAGAGAGAAGCCCTGACTGTGTTCGCCATGTGCCTTCTCACTTGAGAAACCCTGAACTTCATCGGCCTTCTTGAACCAAGGTATCTTTCCCTGGATGCCTTTGATTGGATATTTCTATAACTTGTTTTAATTGGGACATTTTCTCGGCCTTAGAACTGTAAACCAGCAACTCATTAAATTCCCCCTTTTAAAGGCCATTCCGTTTCTGGTATATTGCATTCTGGCAACTAGCAAACTAGAACAATTACTTTTCCATAAAGTCAAATTAGAAATTATAGTTCAAACTAAAATAATTTTTTAAATGAATAAAAAAAGAGTAGTCTATGTATGTATGATGTTTCATAACTCTCCTCTTCATTTAATACTTTTAAATAATTAAGGGTTAGTTAGCATCCCCAAAGTAAAATCTTATATACTGAATGAAAAGTTTCTTCCTTCACTTAGAACTTTCATAATATTTATGAAATAGATTTTTAAAGGATTTGATTTATATTTCTAGTTTTCCTTTTTGCTCTCTTTAAAAGCCTAAATTTGAATTGATTTGGAGCAAATTTTAAATTCCACCAATTAAAACTGCTGATGTGAATTGGTATGGGAACAAAATGGTGTCTCTAACACTCATTAGATTTGTGTATATTCATTCATGATATTAAACTTATAACTCAAAGTGTCTTAGGTAGGATTCCTATTTTGATTTTCTTCATTCAGTTAGAATTCCTAATATCTTAGGATTATATTTTTCCATCTTATTTTTCAGTATTAGTTTAACAATTAGTTAATGATATTTACAGGAAGCCAATATCAGATAATGTTGGAGGAGAGAATGAATGCAAGAAAAGAAGGGAAGAAGAAAGGAAGATTGGTCCAATTAATATTCTCTATGGTTATATGCAAAATGGCTTTATTTCTGATAGTTGAGAACCGAAAATATGCTTCATCTTGAATTTACTTAGAAGGCCATTTAAATCTCAGTTTGCTTGGTATTGTGGGAGCCAATAGGTTTCTGTTGATGACCAATTAAAAAAACATATAAATTACTCCTTCTTAAACTCTGAAGCATTCATTGTAGGCCTATCATGATGAAGTATTGGGCTGGATGTTTCAGATGTTTTGTTCAATTTCTCAGAAATATGTTAATTCAACTCTATGATTAGTAATCCATCATAAGCAAACCAAACCATTGGACATATTTGTATAACCAACATTTATTAATTACTTCCCAAGGGCTGGGGATGCAGTTTAGAACATCCATGATCTCATGTATATGATGCCTGTGAACATTAGATAGGTAAGTCATCAGAATTATCAGGCGGTTATTGGAGAAACTGAATTACTTCTCTGATCTTTCTCAAATTGACTTTCGATGAAATATAGGTTGTACTTGGTCTCAGATCACCTGAATTAATAGAGGCAAATTTGCCTGTCCTAGAGAATTGTAGCTTCTAGAATGCATGATTCTTCCTTGTAGAGTTTCTGAGCCATTTCTGAACCCTGCTTCCTGTTCCCTGATGCATGAGCATGTTATAACAAACTGTAGGGTTCCTTTTGACTAGGTCTGCTCTGGAGAATAATTCCTGTTATAACCTCTTCCCCATAGCTTTCTTATACCACGAGGTCATCAGAGGTGCCCTGAAGTAAGATACTACTTCTTTACATAATAAGTGTTTTATATCTTTTTACCTAATGAGAAATAACAAGATTGTATGGTGAAGAATAAAGCAAAGCTATTAATACTGACCAGAATCAGTGACAGAAGCTAGTCCAGAATAAGACGTGGAGATGAAGAATGGGAGGTACATTTTACATGATCTGAGCCAGACTCTTGGGGAGCTAGTCTATTTCAGGGCCTAGGAAGTCCCTGCAGGTGTTTTATTCCTAGAGATAGAAAAATAATAATGATAGAAGTATTAACTCAATATAAAAATCTTTCTTTTTTATATTCCTTTTGCTTATTTAATAAGCCTTTTACACAGTTTTTCAGTTTTCATTAGACAATTGTGGTAGTTAGATTCAGTTGTCAACTTGGCCAGGTGAAGGTACCTGTTGCTGTGGACATGAGCCAATGGTACATGAACCTCATCTGTTGCTGATTACATCTGCAGTTGGCTAGGAGGCGTGCCTGCTGCAATGAATGATGTTTGATTTAATTGGCTGGATGCTTAAACGAGACAGCTCAACGTAGTTCAGCATACCTCATCTCAGCACTTGCAGCTCAGCCCAGGCCTTTGGAGATGCAGAAAGAAATCACTCTGGGGAAAGTTGTTGGAACCCAGAGGCCTGGAGAGAAGGCCAGCAGAGATCACCCTGTGTCTTCTAACGTAAGAAACAACCTCAGTTGAAAGTTAGCTGCCTTTCCTCTGAAGAACTAACAAAATAACCCCCCTTTTATTAAAAGCCAATCCGTCTCTGGTGTGTTGCATTCCAGCAGCTAGCAAACTAGAACAACAGTGACAAATTTTTATCATTTTCACAACTATCACATTAATTATTTTCAAAGCAAAAGTTAGCTTTTGGATAATGGTCTGTGAAAGAAAATCTAAACTGCTATCCTTTTAAATGGAAAGCATGTGGTCATTTTCTATATTTTCTTTTCCCCTCAGAGCTTCTAATGTGGTGATTTCATCTTTGACCTAAATCTTAAACATTTTTTTAAAGCAAAGTCATATGGTGAAGTACTGATTTTTGAAAAGGGAAAATTCCAAATGCTTCAGTAGTTATTAGCTCCCAGATCTTTCCTTTATGTGTGAAATCCTAGATATGTAATACTGTTTCCCCTTTTTAAGGCCATTGGAATGCAACCAGAAATGGGTTGGCTTTTACAAAGGGGATTTATTACCTTACAATTTATAGTTTTTAGACCATGAAAATGTCCAAATTAAGGCATCAACAGGATGATACCTGGACTCTGAAGACAGGTCACTGACTCTTCTGTTATCTTGAAGGCACGTGGCAAAGTCTGTTGGTGCTTCTCTCCTGGGTTCTGGTTTCAGTGGCTCCCTCAGCTCCTGCATTTGCTTTTCTCTGTAAGCTCTCTCTCTTTCTGCTTTTTATCGTCTCATAAAGGACTCCAGTAAAGGATCAAGACCTATCTTGAATTGGGTGGGTCACATCTCAATTGAAACAACCTATCAAAAGGTCACACCCACAAAAATGAAATAAAAGGACATGGCCTTTTCTGGGGTGCATAACAGGTCCAAATGATCACAAATACAGAAAGATTAGCAATTAATTTGTACATTAAAATATTCAGCCAATATTTATTGTGCATTTTCTATTTGCTAAGCAAGAGAAAACTAGGGTTGGTGGAGCCTAAAATTTATGCCCCTCTAAGAAAAAGGATACAAAAATTTAAATGTCAAACTAAATACAAAAGTGAATATCTTTTTATTTATTATTATTAATTAATTATTAATTAATTAATTTTTTTACATGGGCAGGCACGGGGAATCAAACCCGGGTCCTCTGGCATGGCAGGCGAGCATTCTTGCCTGCTGAGCCACCATGGCCCGCCCTGAATATCTTTTTAGAATAAGAAAAAAAATACATATTAAAATGAATGCATTCGATGCTGACCAACACCTTGAACATTCAAATTCCAGAAAAATGACACTTTGCTTTTATTAATTGGTTATATGCCGCACCTCTATAATATTTTTCCCATATATTTTAGCTGTACACATTTTAATCATCTCTTTATATGAAAATTATTTTGTAATAATTTCTGAAGAGGAAATAAAAATATAATTGTTTTTTTCTCTAGTGTGGTTGATCAAATATTTAATTACTATTATTTATAATTTTACAAAGATCATTTGGCCCTCTCTCATTTTCTGCAATTTTTTGGGCGGTTTTTATAGTTGTTGTCAAAGTTGGGAGAACGTCATTTACCTTTCTTTTACATGTCTCATTAAACCCAAATTTCAATATCTTTCCAATTCAATGTCCCCTTAGCAGAATTTGAAAAATTCCCACAGCCCCTCAGTTGCGATCTGACTGGGGAAGGGATGGGTGTGGGGTGGGATGGAGAGAGTGACAGAGGAGCTGTCAGACTGGGAGGAGCCAGTGTTTTTAAGCAATTGTAGTTCAAATATCCTTTTTTTCGCAAATTTTACAAAAAGCACGATTGTGTGAACACTTCGTTAGGGCCTTGGAGAGACCTGGGCAAGTGACAGTCCCTGAAGCTTAAGCTTAAGAACTTTATTTTTTAAGTTCACGGTAAACCACATCTGATAAGCACCATGGTCCATGAATAATGATGTAGAATGGTGAACTTGAAGAGTCTCTGCCCTCCACAGAACCTACATTCTAATAAAAGAGAGAAAATTTTAAAAATTAAAAAAAAATAGATTGTGGTAAGTGTAATGAAAAAATAAAAGGGAGATACAATAAAGAATTTCTTCATTTAGGATTATCTGGAACGACTTCTCTAAGGAAGTAAAATTTGGCTTAATTGACAACATAGTCCTTGAAGTAATTATAAAACAAAGGTGGCCACTTAAAGCAAAAAAGTAACAGTTTTATTGAGATATGATTCCCACAACATACCTTAGAAAGTGTATCCTTTGAAAAGCGTACAATCAGTCATGCTTAGTATATCCATGAAATTGTGTATCAATCACCACTATCTAATTCCAGAATATATTCATCATCCTCAAAAGAAACTCCATATTCATTAGTGGTCAGTCCCCAATCCTCCTCCCCCCAACATTGTAGAAAACACCATTGTACTTTTTTTTCCCCCTGTGGACTTGTCTATTCTGGACATTTCATTTAATAGGAATCATAAAGCATGTGACTTTTTATGTTTGGTTTCTTTCATTTAGCATAATATTTTCGAAGTTCATATTGTAGCATGTTTAACAACTTCATTCTTTATGTTATATACCTTAAAGTATTCAGCTGACTAGCCACCCTTCATGGAGGAAACATTAAATGATCGCCAGCCATACTGTGGGCCCTGGGTTTTATTTTCCTATTCACAGTAGGAGGACTAACGGGCATCGTACTAGCAAACTCTTCACTTGATATTGTACTACATGACACGTACTACGTAGTAGCCCACTTTCATTACGTACTATCAATAGGCGCAGTATTCGCGATTATAGGAGGATTTGTCCACTGATTTCCATTATTCTCAGGCTACACATTAGATGACACCTGAGCAAAAGTACACTTTGCAATCATATTTGTAGGAGTAAACCTGACATTTTTCCCTCAACATTTTCTAGGTTTATCCGGTATGCCACGACGTTACTCTGACTACCCAGATGCATATACCATATGAAACACAGTATCATCAATAGGATCATTCATCTCACTAACAGCCGTAATCATTATAATCTTCATAATCTGAGAAGCCTTCGCCTCAAAACGCGAAGTCTCAACAGTAGAACGAACAACAACTAATGCTGAATGACTACACGGCTGCCCTCCTCCATATCATAGATTCGAAGAACCTGCCTTCGTAAAAACTGACCAAGAAAGGAATTGATGGACACTTATTTTGATAGCACTTTGGGCTATTATGAATAATGCTGCTGTGAACATTCCTGGTGGGGTCTTTGTGTGCCTATGTGTTTTCACTTCTCATGGGTATATATCTAGGAGTAGAATTACTGAGTCGTGTGTAACTACACGTTTAACATTTTGAAGAAATGCCAAGTGGTTTTTCAAAGCAGCCGCCATCGATTTTCATTCCCACCAACACTGTACAAGGGTTCCAGTGCTTCCACCTTCTCGGAAGCATTTGGTTTTATCTATTTGTTTATAACCACACATGAGTAGATATCTCATGGTTTTGATTTGCATTTTGCTGATGGCTAATGAGGTTGAGCATCTTTTCATGTGCTTATTGGTCACTTGTATTATCTTCTTTGGAGAAATGACGATTTAAATCCTTTGTCCAACTTTTAATTGGGTTATTTGTCCTTGCATTGTTTAGTTGTAAGAGATTTTTATATATTCTGGATACAAGTCTGTTATCAGATATGTGATTTGCAGATATTTTCTGCCATCCTGTGAGCTGTGATTTCACTTTCTTAATGTGTCCTTTGAAGCACCAGTGTCTTTAATTTTGATAAAATTCAATTTATTTTTTTTTACTTTGGTTGTTTGTGCTTTTAATTTCATATCTAAGAAATTGTTGCCTAACCCAAGTCACAAAAATTTACTTCTGGGTTTTTCTTCTAAGAGTTTTTAGTTTTAGCTCTTACATATTAGGTCTTCGATAACTTTTGAGTAAATTTTTTTATACTGTGGAAGGTACGGGCCCAGCTTCATTCTTTGCATATGAATATTCCATTGTCCTAGCACAATTTGTTGAAAAGACTATTTTTTTTCCAAAATGAATAGTATTGGTACCCTAGTAAAAAATGATTGGCCATTAATGTAAGGATTCACTTCTGGACTCTCAATTCCAACCCAATGTTCTTTATTTTCTATTTGACAATGACACACTCTTTTGATTACTGTGGCTTTATAGTAACTATTGAATTTGAGAAGTGTGACTCCTCCAACTTTGTTTTTTAATTTCAAGATTGTTTTGACTACTCTGAGCCTCTTTCATTTCAATGTGAATTTTAGAATCAGTTTATAAGTAAAAAGTTTGAATTAAATTTCTTTGCTCATTTCTGCAACAAAGCCAGCTGGGATTTCAACAGAGAAAGCTTTAAATCTGTAGATCAATTTGGAGAATATTGCCATCTTAATAATGTTAATTCATCCATTCCATGAACATAGGATGTCTTTTAATTTATTTATTGCCACAGGGTTTTTAGTTTCCAGTGTATACATTTTGCACTCTTTTTGTTAAAATTTTTTACGAGTATTTTAGGACTTTTTTTTTTCTACATGGGCAGGCACCAGGAAACGAACCCCGGTCTCTGGCATGCCAAGCAAGAATGAACTTGCTCTGCCGCTGAACTTCCATGACCCCCACCCTATTTTATGATTTTTGTTGCTATTGTAAGGTCAGTTGTATTCTTAAATTCATTTTCAGATTGCTTATTGCTAGCATATATAAATACAATTTATTTTTCTATGTTGATCACGTGTTCTCTACCCTTGCTAAACTCATTTATTAGTTCTAATTATTGTGTGTGTGTGCGTGTGTTTGTGGATTTCTTAGGATTTACTAAGAAATCTTACTGCATCCAAAGTCATAGGAATAATGTTACTTCTACCTTTCCAACCTTGGCTGATTTCTCTGGCTAAAACCTCTAGTACAATATTGAATAGAAATGGCAAGAGCAGACATCCTTGACTTTTTCCTAACATCAGATATAAAACATCATTCATTTTCCGTGGACTGTGGTATCACCTGTGGGCATTTCATAGATGCCCTTTATCAGGTGGAGGAATTTCCCTTCTATTCCTAGCCTGAGTGCTTTTATAATGAAAAGATTTTGGATTTTATCAAATAATTTTCCTTCTAAAATTTTTCTTCATTGAGTATTATGTTATTTGATATTAATATGCCAAAACAGTAATATATTCCTTGGATTAGTAAATCCAACTTGGTCATGATGTATAATTCTTTTGATATGTTGCTGAATTTTGTTTTTTGCTTTTTTGTTGAGGAATTCTGCATCTATAGTCATAAGGGATATTGGTTTGTATTTTTCTTTTCTGGTGATCCCTTTTTCTGGTTTGGGTAACACTAACCTCAGAGAATTACTGTCTCGGATGAGAAACATGAAAAGACAGTTTTGTTAGATCAAAGAGCCTGGAGGAAGAGAGAGGAAAATGAGGGCAGTGTAGGGGTTCCTTCTTACCTAACCTAGGGTCCTGGCAAGGGTCTGTGGAGGGGGGAATACCTGCGAATCCTGGGCTCTTGCCTTTCTTGTCACCCAGAGGAGAGGGGTAGAATTTTCCCATGGAGAAAATTGGAGGTCTCATATGAACTATATGGTGTGAAAACAGTCTCATCAAGGTTAGCTTGAAGATGCTGTGGGCAGCTTCGTATCATCCAAAATATATGGGCCTACCTGCCCTGCTAGTAAATTATACGACATAAAAGGGGAGAAATGGCAGGGGTCTTTCAAGAGAAGAGGTAACAGGAGACCTTATTATCCCAAACCATAGAGAGGTGCAGACTTTGCTAATTGCAGTTCTGGCCTGGGCAGGGCTGATGGGGATGGTTGCTTAGAAGGAAAACATGACTTGGCCAGACAGGATGACGAGGTACCAAATAGAATTCCTTTATACCATTACACTGAGCTGAAATGGTGCCCCCCTCTTCTATTTTTAAGAAAGAATTTATTAAAAATCAATATTAATTCTTTTTTAACCCTTTGGGACAATTCATTTATGAAACCATCTGGGTCTGGGCTGAGATGTGGTAAATTATTCATTATTAATTCAATCTTTATTATGTATTATGAGTCTACTCATATTTTCTATTTCTCGAGTCAGTTTTGGTAGTTTGTGTCTTTCCAGGAATCTACATTTCTGTGTTCATTTCATCTACATTTTCTGTGTTTTGGTGTATGGTGGTCTATATTATTCCTTTATAATAGCCTTTATTTCCATAAAGTCAATCATAATGCCCCCTCTTTCATTCTGGATTTTAGTAATCTGAGTCTTCTCTCCATCTCTCTTGGTCAATCTAGCTTAAGGTTTGTCAATTTTGTTAATATTTTCAAAGAATTAACTTTTAATTTTGACTGATTTTCTCTGTCATTTTTCTGTTCTCCATTTCATTTATTTCCACTGTCACCTGTATTATTTCCTTCCTTCTTCTTACATTGGGTTAAATTTGCTGTTCTTTTTTCAGCATATTAAGGTGGAAGATTGAATTGATTTGATCTTTCTTCTTTAATATATGCACTTATGGCTATGGTAGTATTTTATTTTGTTTTGTTTTAAGCAGTAATTTATTATGCAGCAATAGAAAATGAATATAATCACTTATCTTTTGTTATGGTTGTTTTTATGTCTGTTCCAAAATGGCTTCATTTTAAAAAATATATTTTTATTGAGCTATTTTCATGCACCATAAGTCCATCCAAATTATACAATCAATGGTTCATAATATCACCACATAGTTGTGTATTCACCATCATGATAATTTTTAGAACATTTGTATCACTACAGAAAAAGAAATTAAAAAGACAAAAGAAAAAACCCATATATCCATACCCCTTATCTCTCCCTCTCACTGATCACTGTATTGTAACTTATCCAATTTTTAAACGCTATCCCCTCTATTGTTTATTTATTGACCTTATTTGCTCATCTTCCATACCCTGGATAAAGGGAGCATCAACCACAAATTCTTCAGGTTATAAAAGTCACATTGTAAAAGCTAAACAGTTACACAATGGTATTCAAGAATCAAGGCTACTGGAATACAGAAGTTTCAGATACTTCCCTCTAGCCACTGCAATACACCATAAACTAATAAGTGATATCTAAATAATGCATAAGGCTAGCCTCCAGGATAATCTCTCAACTCTGATATCTCTCAGCCACTGAGACTTTATTTTGTCTGATTTCTTTCTTCCCTCATTTGGTCAACAAGGCTTTCTCAATCCTATGATGTTGGGTCCCAGTTCATCCCCAGGAGTCATGTCCCATGTTTTCAGGGATTTACATGTCTGGGAGTTCTATGGTAGTATTTTAAAATAGCTACCATATTTATATTATGGTATACAATATGCCATATATATACCATATATATGCTTTTATATATATGCTATATAAAAATAGTATTTTAAAATCATCACTTGAAGAGTGTTTTTTTAAAGGGATTCTTGTTAGGTCACTACAGGTAAGTTATTTCAAACTATGCTTTAGAGCCTCTTTGACTTAAATAGGTTTGCTAATAAAAGTAAAGGCAGTTACATTTCCCTGATGTCACACATGAAGATAAAGTTGGCTATGCCAAACTATCAGCTCTTGAACAAACATAGTTTTTTAAATTAAAGTGGAATTTAAGATTGATGAAATGAAGGATTTCAAAACCAACATTGAAGAATGATTTGTTAAGTAAAAATCTTAATTGTGAAAGCTATGCTCCCAGATTTTGAAAATCATTTGATTTTGAAATCAGATGCTTTCCAGTTTGTACAGCAGCTTCAAATTCTGTGGTCCTAAAGCTACAACAGGTCACTCATTTGATGATAGTTGTAGAGAAATCTTAAAACTCAAATAATTTCTTTTGGAAAACTTTTTTTAATCAACTCCGTTGAGGCATAATTGCCATGCAATAAACTTTGTCCATTTCAAATGCACAATTCAGTGAGTTTAAACAATGAATGCATCTTTAAAAACATTCCACTGATCAAAATGCAGAACATTTATCCTCACTCTGAAAACCTCCTGAGCCTCGCAGTGGTTCAACTCCCTGGGTATTTGGACATGGGCAATGACCCATCTGATTTTGTTGATCACTATAGATGAGTTTGCATTTTCTAGAAATTTATAGAAATAGGTTCCTATGATGAATATTCAATGTGCCTGGCTTCTTTCACCCAGCATAATGATTTTGAAATACATCCATGTTGTAGTCTGGTTCACTAGTTCCTTCCTTTTCATTGCTGGACAGCATTCCCTTTTGTGATAGATCACATTCCTTTTATCCATTCACCTGTGGATAGATATTTGGATTGTTCCCAGCTTTGGCTAGTGTGAAGAAGGCTCCTATGAACATTTATATGCAAGACTTTGCGTAGCATATGCTCTCATTTCTCTTGGGTAGGAACCTGGGAGTGGAATGGCTGAGTCTTACAGTAAGCATATTTTTAGTAGTTTAAGCAACTGCAAAGCAGTTTTCCAAACTTCTTACAATTTTACATTTTCATCAGCTAAGCATGAGCATTCCAAAGGTTCTATGGCTCGCCAACAATCAATATTCACATTTTTAAAAACCATTCTACTGATCATGAATTGGCACCTCATCGTGGTTTTTATTTGTATTCCTGAATTAGTAATGATTTTGAGCATGTTTTCACTTCCTTATTGGCCATTCATATATCTTTTACAATCGAGTGTCTGTTCAAATCTTTTGCCAAATGTATTTGGTTGTTTTCTTCTGAGCGTTCTTTACATATTCAGGATGCAAGTTCTGTGCCCTACATGTTTTGTGAATATTTTCTTCTAGTCTATGGCTTGTCTTTCTATTTGCTTAATGATTCTTCAAAGAACAGAAGCTTCTAATTTTGATAAAGTCCAATTTATGATTTTTTATGGTTCCTTTTACTTTGTGCCCTGCCTCAGAAAATTTTGCCTCTCCCACCATAGTCAAAAATATTTTCACCTATGTTTTTCTTTTGTATATTTTATAGTTTTGGCTTTTACATATAGGTCCATGATCAATTTTAAGTCCATTTTAGTGAATGGTATGATATGTGTTAATTTTTTTTAATCTAGTATAGCTATCCCATGTTCTAACACCATTTATTGAAAATATTTTCCATTCCTTCTTGCATTGCCTGGTAACTTTTTGAAAATCAGTTGTTAGTCTGTGTGTGGTTCTCTTTCTGGGCTCTCTATATTGTTAATTGATATCTCTTTGTATATGTTCATCCTTTTGCCAGTACCGCAGTCTTGAAAACTGTAGTTCTACAGTAAGTCTTGAAATCAGATAGGGGAAGTCTTCCATCTTTGTTTCTTTTTTAAAAACTTGCTCTGGCTATTTTAGATTATTTGCTTTTCCAGTATCAGTTTGTCAGTTACTTCAACAATAACTTACTGAAAATTTTTGTTGGGATTGCTTGGTTCTACACATGAATTTTTCTCTTTGTTTAGGTCTTTAATTTGCTTCAGTCATATTTTGTACCAGTACAGAGGTCGTGCACATCTCTTATTAAATTTATTTTATAAACATTTCATGGCTTTTGCTGTTTCTGTAAATGGAACCATTTTACTTTCATTTTCTAGTGGTTTGCTGCTAGTTTATAAAAATACAGTTGATTATTTCAAACATTTTTATTGTGACATATAACATATATACAAAAAAGCAGGGTGGACCACAGTGACTCAACAGGCAGAGTTCTCGCCTGCCATGCCAAAGACCTGGGTTTGATTCCTGGTGCCTGCCCATGCAAAAAAAAAAAGCAATGCAATGCATTTCAAAGTATAACAAGTAGTTATAGTACAGATTTCAGAGTTTGGTATGGGTTACAGTTCCACAATTTTTGTTTTTTCTTTCTACCTGCTCCAAGACACTGGAGATTACAAGTAATATCAGTATAATGATTCAGCTGTCATACTCATTTGTTCTTTTCTATTATAACTCCTCCTTCTTTGGTTGTTCTCCCAATCTTTAAAGGTATTTGGGCTATGCCCATTCAAACTTTTTCATGTTGGAAAGGGGCATTGATAATATAGAATAGTGGGGATGGAACTAGTTGATGTTCTTAGAGAGGCTGGCCCCTTTGGGTTTTAGGACTTATCTGGAGGTTGTAGGTTTCTTTTTTTTTAACTGTCAGATTTTTTTAATATGTAAACTCATCCAAAGCTTAAAACTACCATGGGGAATCGTAGGGATCCCAATAATCAGTGAGTAGGATAACTATATCTCCATAATATTCACAGGCTAATTGCATGTCCACTCAGAACTCTCCAGGGGGGAACATATGAGGTAATGATCCGCACGGCCAACTTCCTCTGTCTTTGCCTTTCCCATCACAGGCATCATGTGACACAGAGAAGTAGTGGAAAGTGCCAGATCCTGAGACAAAATCAGAGTTAAAGGCAAATGTTTAACCAGTCACGGTCAAATCCAAACAGTCAAATATTCAACATTTCTGAGGAACCTCAGTTTCGCATCCAGTGAACATTTTCACATTGTTGTTTGCTGCCACATACAAAGTAGATACACATTTTTGAGTGGTGATTTATCACTAGAAGATCTGAGTTAGGAAACAGAAAGAAAATTACATGTATCAATGTACTAAAACAAACATAAAAAACTGTTGGTGAAAAAGGAGCCAGGTGTCAATTTCCAATGGGCGGAACGTTCTCATGGAGGTACTGTAAGGCCAAGTCTGTCCACTTCATTTCTTGTTCTTTAACAGATTCTGTGGTGCCACCATTGTCCTGTTCAGGTTCAGGAAGCTCATTTAGTGGTATTGCAACGTCCTCATAGGGCAGCTTGTCTTCTCGCCAAGCATCATCAATCAAATCCAAGATCCTTCCATCTCTCTGTACCTCACTGTCCATTCTCCTGTAGTTCTGATCTTGTCAGATCGGTACCAGGTTCGCCGTGGCACCCGGTTGTAGGTTTCTTGAAAGTAATCTTAGTATGTGAAACTTTTGGAGAATCTCAGATAGAGCCCTGGGTACTCTTTAGGGTTAAAAGGAATGGTTTTGGATGGGGTTGGGAAACCCTGGTAATTAAAAATATCTAGCTAAAGCTTGGATAAGAGTAGCCTCCAGAATAGCCTCTCAACTCTATTTGGACTCTTAGTAACTGATACCTTATTTTGTCACATTTCTTCCCCCCGTTTTTGTCAGGAAGAAGTTGTCAATCTCATGGTGCCAGGCCCAAGCTTATCCTTGGTACTCAAGTCCCACATTGGCAAAGAGACTTTCATCCCTGGTTATCATGTCCCATGTAGGGGGCAGGGTAATGGTTTTCTTTGCAGAGTTGGCT
Organism: Tamandua tetradactyla; assembly: GCF_023851605.1. Lineage (NCBI taxonomy): Eukaryota > Metazoa > Chordata > Mammalia > Pilosa > Myrmecophagidae > Tamandua > Tamandua tetradactyla. The sequence goes on from NC_135332.1 coordinate 119,103,112, forward strand.
TAGAGAGAGAGAGGCCACATCTGAGCAACAAAAGAGGTTTTCTGGAAGTAACACTAAGACATAACTGTAGGTAGGCTTAGCTTCTCTGCTACAGAAATAAACATCATAAGCGCAAGCCTTCAAGATCAAGGGTACCCTTGATCTTGAAGATTCCCTTGACATTGTCGTCTAGATCTGCAGTTCCCTTATAGCTAATGAAATTGAGCATCTCTTCATGTGCTTTTGTAGCCATCTGCATTTGCTCTTAGGAAAAATATCTATTCATGTCTTTAGCTGATTTTATAATTAGGTTGTTCTTTTGTTATTGAGTTGTATGATTTATTTATGTACACAGGCTATCAAACCTTTATCTGAGACATGATTTCCAACTATTTTTTTCCCTTTGAGTTGGCTGTCTCTTTACCTTTTTGACAAAGTCTTTTGAGGTATGACACGTTTGATTTTGAGGAGTTACCATTTATCTATATTTTCTTTCTTTGCCTGTGCTTTGGTATAAACTTTAAGAAGCTACCACCAATAATCTTAAGATGTTTCCCTATATTTTCTTCTAGGAGTTTATGATACTGACTTTTATACTTAGGTCTTCGATCCACTTTAAGTTAATTTTTGCATAGGGTGTAAAGAAAGGGTCCTCTCTCATTCTTTTGACTATTGATTCCAATTCTCCAATGCCCATTTATTGAAAAGACTAATCTGTCCCAGTTCAGTGGATTTGAGCACGTCATCTCCACAGATTTGTAGCCTATCTCTGTATTCTTGATTGGATTCCATAGGTCAATACTTCTGTCTTTGTGCCACTACTATGCTGTTTTGAATTTGGCTTTATAATAAGCTTTAAAATAAGAAAGTGTTATTCCTCTCACTTCGCTCTTTTTTAGAATATTTTTTAGCTATTAGAACTCTCCTTTCCCTTCCAAATAAATTTGATAGCTAGCTATTCAGTCTTCAAAGTAGATTGTTAAGAGTTGATTGATATTGTTAGATTAATTGGGGTAGAATTAATATCTTAACTACATTTAACCTTCCTATCAGTGAGCATGAATGTCTTTTCACCTATTTAGATTTGCTTTCATTTTTTAAAATACAGTTTGTAGTTTTGTGTGTACAGGTCCTTTACAAAATCCCTTGTTAAGTTTATTCCTAGATACTTAATTCTTCTAGTTGTTATTTTGAATGGAATTTTTCCCCTTAATTATCTCCTCAGTTAGGTTATTGCTTGTATATAGAAATATTATTGATTTTTGTACAATCTTGTATCCTGCCACTTTGCTGAAATTGTTTATTAGCTCAAGACGCGTTGCCATAGATTTCTTAGGATTTTCCAAATATAGTATCATGTCATTTGCAAGTAATGAAAATTTTACTTCTTCCTTTTTGATTTGGATGTACTTTGTTTTTCCTGCTTGTTTGCTCTAGCTAGAACTTCTAGCATTGAGTAACAGTGGTGACAGAAGGCATCTTTGTCTCATTCCAGATCTTAGAGGGAATGCTTTCAGTCTCCTACCATTGAGTACAATATTGGCTATGGGTTTTTCGTATGTGCCCTTTATGATATTGAGGAAGTGTCCTTCAACTCCTATCTGTTTTTATCAGAAAAGAATGCTGAATTTTGCCCAATGATTTTTCAGCATAAATCAAAATGATCATGTGATTTTCCTCTGATTTGTTATGTGTTGTATTATATTGATTGATTTTTCTTGTGTTGAATCAACTTGCATTCCTGGTATAAATCACACTTGGTCATGATATATAATTCTTTTAATGTGCTGTTGGATTCTATTTGCTAGTATTTTGTTGAGACTTTTTGCATCTATATACATTAAGGAGATAGGCCTTAGTTTTCCTTTCTTATGCATCTTCACCCAGTTTTGGTATTAGAGTAATGTTAGCCTCATAAAATGAGTTAGGTAGTGTTCCTTTTTCCTCAATTTTTTGGAAGAGTTTGAGCAGGATTGGTATTAGTTCTATTGGGAATGTTTGATAAAATTCCCCTGTGAAGCCATCTGGCCCTGGGCTTTTCTTTATAGGAAGATTTTTAATGACTGATTAAATCTCTTACTTGTAATTGGTGTGTTGAGATCTTCTGTTTCTTCCCAAGTCAGTGTAGGTCATTTGTGTGTTTCTAGGAATTTGTCCATTTCATCTCATTTGTTGGTGTATAATTGTTCTTAGTATCACTTATGATTTTTAAAATTTCTTCAGGGTCCATGGTAATGACCCCCCTCTGATTTCTGATTTTGTTTATTTATATCCTCTCTTTCTCTCACTCTCTCTTTTTTTCCTTTGTTAGCCTAGCTAGGTGTCCATTGACTTTACTGATTTTCTTAAAGAACTAACTTTTGGTTGTATTGACTCTATTATTTTATTGTTCTCCAAATAATTTATTTCTGCTTTACTTTTTGCTATTTCTCTTCTGTTTGCTTTGGAGTTAGTTTGCTGTTCTTTCTCTCATTCTACCAGGTGAGCAGTTAAGTCCTCAATTTTTGCTTTTTCTTCTTTTTTTAACATAGGCATTTAGGGCAATAAATTTCCCTCTCAGCACTACCTTTGCTGCATCCCATAAGTTCTGATATACTGTATTCTCATTTTCGTTAGTTTGCAAATATTTACAAATTTTTCTAGCATTTTTTTCTGTGTCCCACTAGTTGTTAAAGAGTGTGTTATTTAATCTTCATATATTTGTGAATGTTCTGGCTCTTTGGTGGTTATTGATTTCCAACTTCATTCCATTGTGATCAGAGAAAGTGTTTTGAATAATTTCAATCTTTTTAAATGTATTGAGGTCTGCTTTGTGCCCCGGCATATGATCTCTCCTGGGGAATGTTCCATGAGCACTAGAGGAAAATGTATATCCTGGTGTTTTGGGGTGTAACTCTCTGTATATGGCTGTTATGTCTAATTAATTCAACACATTGCTTAGCTTCTCTATTTCCTTGTTGAATCTCTATCTGGTTGTTCTGTCCACCAGAGAATAGAGTGGCTTATTGAATTCTCCCACTGTTATTGTAGAAAGGTCTATTGCTCCCTTTAATTTTGCCAATGTTTGTCTTATGTACTTCGAACCTCCTTTACCGGGTGTATAAACATTTATGATTGTTATTTCTTCTTGAAGAATTGCCCCTTTTATTAACATATAGTGTCATTCCTTGTCTATTATGACATCTTTGCATTTAAAGTACATTTTATCTGATATTAGTATAACTACTCCTGCTTTCTGTTGATTACATGGAGCATCTTTTTCTATCCTTTCACTTTCAATCTATTTGTATCCTTGGGTCTAAGATGAGTCTCTTGTAAGCAGCATATAGATGGATTATATTTCTTAATTAATTCTGCCAATCTGTGTCTTTTAATTGGGCGGTTCACTCCTCTAACATTCAAAGCTATTACTGGAAAGGCATTTCTTGAATCTACCATCTTGTCCTTTGGTTTTTATTTGTCAGGTCTATATATTCTTTTCCCTCTTTCTCTTTTTACCTTAAGTTACTCTTACTGGTAACCTTCAATTCTCTGCCCTCCTCCAGCCCTTCCTGTCTTTTGTGTTTTCACCTGACAGAACTTCCTTCAGTATTTCTTGTAAGGCCAGTCTCTTGTTGACACATACTTTCAGCCATTGACTGTTTGTGAAAATTTAAATTTCTCCCTCACTTTTTTTTAATTGTGAAAAATAACATATATCCAAAAAAGCAAGAAAATTTCAGAGCACACCACAATTAGTTATAGAACAGATTTCAGAATTTGGTGTGAGTTACAGTTCCACAATTTTAGGTATTTCCTTCTGACAGCTCCAACGCTGGAGACCAAAAGAAATATCAATATAATGGTTCAGGAGGCATACTCATTTGTTAAACCCTGTCTTCTCTTTTATAACCCCACCTTCTCCTTTGATCTTTTTTTTTGGGGGGGGAGGGTGTATGGTCCAGAAATCGAAGCCTGGTCTCCCACATGTAAGGTGAGCATTCTACCACTGAACCATCTGTGATCTTTTTTTAAACTATTTATTTTTCTATTAATATATATTATATATTCCAATACCATGTAATCATCTAAAGTGTACAATCAGCGGTTCACAATATCATCATATAGCTGAGCATTTATTATCACAATTGACTTTTTTCTTTTTTTGTGAAAAATAACATATATACAAGAAAGCAAAAAGTTTCAAAGCACATCACAACAATTAGTTGTAGAACGGATTTCAAAGTTTGGTATGGGTTACAATTCAGCAGTTTTAGGTTTTTACTTCTAGCCACGGTAAGATATTGGAGACTAAAAGAAATATCAATATGTTGATTCAAGAATCATACTATTTGTTAAACCCTACTTTCTCTATATAATTCTACCATCACCTTTGATCTTTGTCCCACTCCTTAGGAATATTTAGGCTATGCCCATTCTAACTTTTTCATGTTGGAAGGAGCTGTTGATAATATGGGATAGAGGGATGGAACTATTTGATGTTCTGAATAGGCAGGCCCCTCTGCATTTCTGGACTTATCTGGTCCAGGGACCCATCTGGAAGTTGTATGTTTCTGAAAATTGCCTTAATGCACGCAAGCTTTGTAAAATCTTATATAACACCCTAGGTGCTCTTTCGGATTGGCAGGAATGGTTTTTGTTGAGGATTGGCAAGTTATGGTAAGTAGTAAGGTCTAACTGAGGTATGCAATAAAAGTGTCCTCCCTGAGTGGCCTCTTGACTCTGTTTGAATTCTATCACCCACTGATACTTTATTTGTTATGCTTCTTTTCTCCCTTTTGATTAGGATGGCATTATTGATCCCACGGTGCCAGGACCAGGTTCATCCCTGGGAGTCATCTCCCATGCCACCAGGGAGACTTTCACCCTTGGACATCATGTCCCATATAGGAGCGAGGGCATTGATTTCACTTGCAGCGTTGGGTTTGAGAGAGTGAGGCCACATCTGAGCAACAAAAGCAGTCCTCCAGCAGTAACTCTTAGGCATGCCTATAGGTAGGCTAAGCTTCTCCGCTACCTACATAAGCTTGATAAGAGCAAGCCTCAAGATCAAGGGCTTGGCCTATTGATTTAAACATCCCTAATATCTGACACAGTTCCAGGGGGTTCCCTGGTGGCAAACTTTAATAGTTTACACACACACACACACACACACACACACATACACACACACACACACACATACACACAGTTTTGGTTTTTTCTTTGTCAGGTTTTGATATTGGGGCTTTGCTGACCTGGTAAAGTAAAACTAGTTGAGCAAATCAGCACTTGTATTTAGGATTCAGCACTGAAAAAGGTGGAAAATTCACAATTACCATTGCCAGAAAGAGCTATTTATGACTTTCTTTTCTTAGGCTCCCAATGTAGCTTCATCCTATATCTCATATGGGCTTTTATTCCTGAACCTTGGCTAAACTCCTTGGGCTTAATCTACTGACTTCAAAAATATTGGGTGGTTGCATTATCTGTCTATCTCCTTATTACTATAGTAATGGGTTATATATCTTATTTGGAATTAACTTGCTGAGTACCTGTCTACTCAACTCCATTCTTCAAACCACATATAACTGTGCTAAAAATCATCAGCTGAACAAATACCAAGAAGAAGTTATCTCATTTAAGAAACATTCCTATTAGTGAAGTAAAGCAAGTGTTCTTTCTTGTGACCAAAGAACTCACCAAAAACTGAATTTATGTAGACATATTAACACCAACCATTTATTTATAAATTTCAGATATCATAATTTTGACCATAATTATTTTGACTCTCTTTTTTGCCTGGTATTAAGATGAGAAAAAGTTAAACTTCTCTTATATTAAGTCATATTAATATTTTCAATGTCCATTAATAGAAAGAATAAATAAAATACTAGATGTTCTAGTTTGCTAACTGCCGGAATGCAATATACCAGAAACAGAATGGCTTTTAAAAAGGGGAACTTAATAAGTTGCTAGTTTATAGTTTAAGGCTGAGAAAATGTCCCAGTTAAAGCAAGTCTATAGAAATGTCCAATCTAAGGCATCCATGGAAAGATACTTTGGTTCAAGAAGGCCGATGAAGTTCAGGGTCTCTCTCTAATGAGAAGGCATATGGCAAACACAGTCAGGGTTTATCTCCCAGCTGAAAGGGCACATGGCGAATATGGCATCATCTGCTAGTTTTCTCTCCTGGCTTCTTGTTTCATGAAGCTCCCCGGGAGGTGTTTTCCTTCTTCATTTCCAAAGGTCACTGGTGGATGTCTCTGCTTTGTGGTGCTGCAGCATTCTCTGCTCTCTCCGAATCTCCTTCATTCTCCAAAATGTTTCCTTTTTTATAGGACTCCAGAAGCTTATCAAGGTTCCACCAAATGGGTGGAGACATGCTGTCACCTAATCCAGTTTAACAACCACTCTTGATTAAATCACATCTCCAGGAAGAAGATCTGATTACAGTTTCATTGAATAGGGATTATTCTGCCTTTACGAAATGGGATTTTGCTTAAAACATGGCTTTTCTAGGGTTCATACATCCTTTCAAACCAGCACACTAGATTATCATAAAATATAAATAAAGATAAAACTAGTCGAGCAGTGTTTCCTTCTAAAAGAATTTTTGTAAAATTGTTATTTGGTATTTTTAAATATAAATAATTAGTTCTCAAGTCAATGGTAACTAGAAATAGCAAGACAGATGTAATGGATGGGCTTTACAGCCATCTCAAGAGTTGGAAATTTTGCTTAAATATAAACAGCTTTGAAGTCCAACACCAGAGATTCACCCCTTTCACCATTCCCTCACCTTCTTCTTTCATCCTTCTTTCTTTCTCCCCAATTCTTTCATTTAATACACATATGGAATGAAGCATTAGTTGAATGTTTTGTTTTTAAAAATGTTTTACTAGTTGAATGTTTTATTTAAGGGAGTGAAGCTATTCAATACTTAGCCTTGTATATATAATTCTATACAACCTGAAGGAGCCTTATGTGAGGTCCTCAAATCATACACACTAGTGTTTTATGCAGAAAGTGGTACTTATTAAAAATGAACATTTTTATTTAAGAATTTCCTATAGTCTGGACTTATTCTTCTCTTAATATTTACCTTACAGTATAACATAAGGGTTGGAAGAAAAATAGACATCGCGATGGTCACCAACTTCAGTATGTTCAACCCTTCATCTGCAGAAAACTCTATTCCTCTACTGAGAAGAACATTTTTGTATTCTTAGGGATATAATAATGATAATAATATGAATAATTTCAGCTAATATTTATTAAATTTTTGTTATGTCTTTGACATTGATATATAGTAATGTAATCCTTACAATATCCCTTTGAAGTAGATATTATTATATCCATTTTTATGATGACAAAATATAATAGAGAGGTTAAGTGACTTGCCTAAGTCACATAGCTGTAAGTTGCAGAGTTAGGATGATGCTTTCAACATGTAGACAGTAACTTCTTCTGCATAGAACAGTGATATTTAAGACTTTCTTCCCAACTCACATAAATACACTAACATGGAGAATAGTTATAAAATTTTGAGGAACATTGTCCTGTTTTTCTGTTTTTCCATCATCAGGTCTACTATTTGTGAGTAAGTATTTGGTTTCAAGTGATAGAAACTTAATTCAAACTGTCTTAAGCAAAATGTGACTTTGCTGATTCATGAAACTGGGTAAAAATCTTAAATTGGCCATAGACTTAAAATACAACCACCACAACAAAAAACAGGCAGAATCATGGTGTCAGGGCCAGGTATCAGGGTTTCAGAGACAATTTTTTATCTTTTTCCTCTCCCCACCTCCGTTTCTCCTCAGCATTAAATGTTTTTCCTCCCCTACTGTATTTTTTCTGCTCTCTACTAAATTGTCACCTCTTCAGAGAAGACTTTCCTAACAACCTAACCATATATAATACCTTCACATGCCACTTATAGTCCCAGCATTTTTAGTCCCTTCATTGACTTTATTTCTCAGCACTTCTTGCCATCTGATACATTAAATTTTTATTTGATATATATTTTAATGAAATGTCAGTCCATATAGAATGTCAGTTTCACAAAAGTAACAACTCTGTTTTGTTCATTACTGGATCCCCAGACCTTGGCATATATTAAGTACTCAATAAATATAAGTTGCCTAAATGAATGTATATGCCCCCTCTCTCATGATGAAAAGTTTTCACAATTCTGGTATTTCTGGGTCTTTGACTAAATATCATCATAATAACAGAATTCTGATATTTCTGTGTTTGGCTAAATATCATCATAATAATGTGACATCCCCTATCACTCCATCCAATATATTTTTATTTTCTATTTTATTTTATTTTTGCATGGGCAGGCACCGGGAATCAAACCCAGGTCTCCGGCATGGCAGGCGAGAACTCTACTTGCTGAGCCACCGTGGCCTGCCCCATCTGATAAATTTTTAATGTTGGATTTAATCTCTCCTGCATATAGGCATTGTTCCCAGATGGTGGTCCCTTAAGTGTCAGATTTAGTAACCCTAGAGAAGCAGAACTTTGCTCTCCTAGTGTCCATATCTTTCAGGAAAGATCTTTGATTCGCTCATATGCTGCATTATCTACTGTTGTGCAGTGACACATCACCATGAATTTAGCAGCTTAAAACATACATTTATTCTTTAGGTCTAGAATCCAGGCATGGCTTTGTTGGATCTTTTTCTTCAGGTCAAGAGGGTTTAGTCAAGGAAATAGCCAGGGTAGAGGTGTTATCTGAACATTCGGCTGAGAAGGATCCACTTTGAAGCTCACATGCTTGTTGTTAGCATTCAGTTCTTTGCATTCTGCTGGACTGAGAGCCTCAGTTTCTTGCCAGCTATCTGCAGGAGGCCACTCTCAGTTTCTTGCCCCATGGGCTTCAGATTATGGTGGCTTACTTCATCAAAGCCAGCAAGGGAGACCATCAAAAGAAAGTTTCTAGCAAGATAGAATTTAGAATCTTTTGTTAAAAAGTCATGGATGTGAGTTCCCATTATCTTTGCCATTCTATTAGTTAGAAGTGAGTCCCAGCTCCTGCACACACTCAAGGGGAGGGGATTATGTAGGCAGTGGGGACTGAATGGGGGCCACCATTTGGACCATCACAACCTTCCTTGAGGATAAGGGGGATTTCGGTCTGTGACTGCTTAAACATGAGTCAACTACCCCACTCTTGGGACCATAAAAGCAGCAATGTTACCCAAGGAAGAGGAGTAGAAGAGTTTGCTGGAAGGAGAAATGGTTATCCCAAACACCCTACAAATCCTGAAGCATAAATGAGGTCTTATCTATTTTTTCCAAAACTAATTTTAGTTATATCTATTTTTATAAATCATATTTTAAATTCCTATAAGAATTATTATCTGAAGCTGTTGTCTTGAATCTATGCTTTACCACCTGACCACAAATTTGTGAATTTTAGATTGGAAAGCATAACTTAAATCAGTCCTCAAATGCTTGAATTGATCAAAATATGTGGTTATGAATATCTACTTGCATTAATCTCAGAGAATGGCTCTTTCTAGACCAAGAGTTTTTTTTTTTTCCCAGTAAATACAGAGTGCTGGCAATTAAATCATCATACAGTAAAGTCATATATTTTTGCTTCTCTTTTTTTAAACTTCGGGGAAAAAACATTTGGGGAAAAAAAGATTCTGTGATTCTGTTCAAGGAGCTTTCTTGTATATCTCATTTATTTATTACTGAAAGTCTTGTAAACAAATGAGGCATTTGCCTTTTTATCAAAGAAGAAACTGTAATTGAAGGAACCATGGATGCATGTGAGCCAGCACGGATAACTTAGAAGGAACTGCCAGAAATGTTGGGGGTGGGGGGTGGATCAAATGTACATATCATTGAAGACAAGAGAAGGATGTATATTCAGAAAGGAAGCCGGATCACCTTTGTAACATGTAAACTAAGAGCCCTGATAATATTCCAGCAGAAAAGATTTTAGTAGCATTTACCAACAAGGAGTATATCCATAATGTTCATAAGAAGATGGTTTCAGTAAAGTGATAATGGCAAAAGACAATAAGGAGTGTCTTAAGAAGCAAGTAGATGGTGAAAAACTGGGTAGAATGACTGGAGATTTCAGGAAATTTTGCTATGAAGGGGAGAAAGCAGACAAGGGAAGATAATTGGAGGAAGAAAATGTTGGTATTTGTTTGCATTGTTGTTTGTTTAATGAGTGTGTGTTTTTAAAGTAGGAGAAGGCCAAGCACCTAAAACTTTGAATGAAAGGTAAACAGAGAGAGGTTAAAGATATGGGAAATAAATGATCCCTAGTTCCTGGGAAGGGAGGGTGGGATGTGATTCAGATTTTAATCAGAAAAAAGACAAATATGCTTTGAGAGCCTAGCAAATATTTTCTCACTTTCCATAGACATGGCCAGAAAATTATTTTTTTCTGACCTAGTTCATCTATTATTACCCCAGAGGTTCTTTTAAACGAACCAAAATGTTAAATGAGGTATAGGAATAACATTGTGTTTTGGTGAGTTGACAATTCTGCTTAAATAGATGAACTATTAAGGGAAGAAATGCCAGGAGGTGATAATTACTTGAGGAACATTTCCAGGTCAGTTCTTGTTATAATGTACTTATTTTAAGTGGAAAATAATATGAACAGCAGGATGTGGGAGACAAGTCAGAAGGTCATAATGAGATTACCCAGAACACTTTGATAATTTAAACCAACTTCAAACCTTACTACAATTCTGTGCTGGTTTAAAAGGATGTAGGCCCCCTAAAAAAGTCATGTTTTAATCAAAATCCCATTTCATAAAGGTGGAATAATCCCTATTTAATACTGAATGTTTGAAACTGTAATCAGATCATCTCCCTGGAGATGTGATTTAATTAAGAGTGGTTGTTGAAATGGATTAGGTGATGACATGTCTCCACTCATTTGGGTGGGTCTTGATAAGTTTCTGGAGTCCTATAAAAAAGGAAACATTTTGGAGAATGAAGGAGATTCGGAGAGAGCAGAGAATGCTGCAGCACCACGAAGCAGAGAGTCCACGAGCCAACGATGTTTGGAGATGAAGAAGGAAAATGCCTCCTGGGGAGCTTCATGAAACCAGAAGCCAGGAGAGAAAGCTAGCAGATGACGCCGTGTTCACCATGTGGCCTTCCAGATGAGAGAGCGACTCTGACTGTGTTTGCCATGTGCCCTTCCACTTGAGAGAGAAACCCTGAACTTCATTGGCCTTCTTAACCAAGGTATCTTTCCCTGGGTGCCTTAGATTGGACAGTTCTACAGACTTCTATGGACATTTTCTCGGCCTTAGATGTCCGCGACTTCTCACTCAGCGTCAAGCCCCCGGCCGGCGGGTGAGACAATGAGGAGAGACAGAGAGACGCAGACAAATCCGCGCTGGTGAGAAACACAGGTCCAAGACACGTAGCAGTTGTAAGCACAGACCTTTACTGGAGTTAAGCTTGCATTCTCTGTTACAGGTTCCGCGCGGGCGAAATATCCCGCGGGGGAGCGACCTCTATGCGGCCGTCAGGCACGGCTCCCTGTGGGTCGTCTCCGCCCACCCCGTCCGGGTAACCTCTTATATACTGTGCCCAAACCCAATAGGTTAGTGCCACGTATACAGAGGTGATTGGAAGATAGGGTTGGTGGGCGTGTGCGTCATTTGCAGAAGCAGGATGTGAGCGCCATCTTGGCTCACTCGATGGGCGGGGGGAACTCTAGAGCAGGCTGCAGCGTGTCCACTAGGCCAAACCCGGAAAGCGGCTCTCTACATCTCCCCCTTTTTGTTTTTATAAGAGGCATGGTCCGTAGACCGTATTCTTGTACCCAGTGTCTCTATTGATGATGGTGCTCCCGTGGGCCTGAGTGGCTCACAACATAGTTTGGTGCTTTGGGGAGTCTGGACTAGGCTCGCGTCATCACACGACGGAGCCTCTGGCACCGACCAGAATGCTCACCTCATATAGAGACCGGAGAGTCCGTGAACTGGATACCACGTGACTCCTCCCTGCAGTGCTTCGCCTCGCAACTGGGTCAAGCGGGGATTATGAGAGCGACAGCCAGGGCATAGGAAACGCTGCGGAGGCCTCGGTGCAACGGCTAGAGCCAAGCCCAGTCTGGCCAGGACTGCGGCCGCAGCTCCACCGTCGAGGCGGCTAGGCGCGCAAAATTAACAGCCTCTGGTGCCTAGCTAAACACGGGTAGTGGCCAGGGAGCCTGCAACAAACCTTGCTGACAAGAGCTTTGCCCCAGGTGATTCAGACGGGCTATCTATCGAGGAGGGACGCACACCCACATTTGACTGGGAAGACATAGCTAACATGGTAGAAACACGTAGTTGCTGCTGTGTCTGGAACAAGCGTTCTAACAAACATTTAACAGTGACTAAGCCCACTAATAGTCCCACTGCCACGAGAATCCAAGTAGTCAAATTGGGCCAAGAGAACCATGAGGTGACTCGGTTCCACAGACTTTGTACAGTCTCGCCCAGTTTGGAAAGGTCGAAGGCAACGGGGGTTATTAAAACTGGTCCCCCTTCTAAACAATCGAAGGGTGACCGGCGTTTTCGTTGCTATCTCGTCAGTCGCCGTCGTCATCAGCAGAGTTGGAGACCGGATCTGATGGTTCAGGTTGAAGGCTTGTTGGTTTTTTAGGCAACAGCTCCGTGGCCTCCTCGGGCGATGTCACGGTTCTCACCAGTCTTTCCGGAACCCACACTGGTTGACGTCCTGGCTCCTGGGGAAAAACACAAACAGAGCCTCTGGCCCAGCTGAGCACTGGGTCAGGGCCTTGCCATTGTCCTGACAGGACATCCTTCCAACGGACTAGACCTCTATGTGGAGGACTCGGAGTAGTGTGCTGAAGAGCAGGTGTCATTCCTAGTGAATTTTCATTTAAAAAATTATATGTAAATAAGGCTACAGACAGTTGAGCCTTTGGGGACAGGCCGTGACCTATTCCCCCTTTCTGTTTCTTTAGTAAGTCTTTGATGTCTAAGATAAAAATAGACCAATGCTCTGGCAGAGCTGAGAGAAGGGGCAACCCCATCTGAACAGGTCCTAAGGACTCCATGCAATTATTAATGGCTCTTAAATCATGTAACAATCTCCATCTGCCTGATTTTTTCTTTATGACAAATACGGGTGTGTTCCAAGGCGATGTGGAGGGAATGATATGGCTCTCTTTTAGCTGTATAGACACTAGAGTATGCAATGCTGAGAGTTTTTCCTGTGATAATGGCCACTGAGGCACCCACACCGGGGTACTGGTCTTCCATTTTAGTTTTATAGGTGTGGGTGGGAATCTCCCCTCAGTGGCCCCTAGGAAAAACCCAGGCCTCGTCTGTCAGAATTGGAGACAGCTTGTATAGACCTTGCGCGCCCGTGCAATGAGGCTCCTAAGCCTTTGCCGGGGACATATCCCATTCCTTTTAACAAGCGCTTAGAAGTTGGAGAGCAGCCACTGTAATTACCTGATTCGGCCACCAGAGGGAGCCCGTGGTGAGGGTTTTTGGCGAGATCACCAAAACCATTCACCGGAAACTGTTGCATCCCCGGGGGCGCAGCAGCAGACGGTCGCGTGGGTGAGATAGGAGGCCCCTCCCAATCGATCAACGGAGGTGCGTCTGCCCCATTGGTCTCATCGCCATCTGACTCTGAGTCAGAGCTGTCTGAACTGGCGTTTGACTCCGGCGGCTTGCCTTTACGGGAGCCGTCCGCAGACGAAACTGACTGAGTTTCTTGGAGCGCGTGCCGTGCCTGCAGCAGGGCGGAAGACGGACTGAGGCCTGAAGTAGACTCTGCCTCAGGGCAAGCACGGACGGTTTCCCAGATAGGGACCAGGATCGGGTCCATACAAAGGCCCGTCCGGCGCGCCCGTTCTATGTCATTACCAAGTTTCAGCCGAGAAGGCAGGCTGAGGCTCCCGGAGTGGGCGAACCAAAGGGCAAAGGTAACAACATCGTCAAGGAACCGCAGGAGGGAACTCTTCTTAACTGAGATGCCCCGCTGCTTCAAAAGGGTTTTTAAAGGGGGTAATAAAGGTGAACTTCCTGACTGCCCCATGCTTGCAGTCGGCACTGTCTTTAATCACTCGGAGAGCTCTTCCGAGTCACTGGGGCTACCTGAACGCCCACAGCCCTTAACTCTCACGTAATAAGAAGCACTCACCTTCTCGCGGTGATCAAACGCGGGAAGTCCGCTGCGAGCTCAGGATGCGCGTCCTCACCAGCTCGAGAAAAGGCAGCAGAAGGGTCCCCGTACGGGCCACCACTTGTCCGCGACTTCTCGCTCAGCGTCAAGCCCCCGGCCGGCGGGTGAGACAATGAGGAGAGACAGAGAGACGCAGACAAATCCGCGCTGGTGAGAAACACAGGTCCAAGACACGTAGCAGTTGTAAGCACAGACCTTTACTGGAGTTAAGCTTGCATTCTCTGTTACAGGTTCCGCGCGGGCGAAATATCCCGCGGGGGAGCGACCTCTATGCGGCCGTCAGGCACGGCTCCCTGTGGGTCGTCTCCGCCCACCCCGTCCGGGTAACCTCTTATATACTGTGCCCAAACCCAATAGGTTAGTGCCACGTATACAGAGGTGATTGGAAGATAGGGTTGGTGGGCGTGTGCGTCATTTGCAGAAGCAGGATGTGAGCGCCATCTTGGCTCACTCGATGGGCGGGGGGAACTCTAGAGCAGGCTGCAGCGTGTCCACTAGGCCAAACCCAGAAAGCGGCTCTCTACACTTAGAACTGTAAACTATCAACTTGTTAAATTCTCCTTTTTAAAAGCCATTCCATATCTGGCATGTTGCATTCCAGCAGCTAGCAAACTAGAACAGTTTCTCACTCAGAACACTGCATAGAAATATGTTTTGATACTTTAATCTCACATAGTTTGTTTTTAATTTCAAGCATATATATCTAGCTCTTTTCAGTTTCAGCGCTTTCTTTCCCCCGCCCCATCTATGTGTTTTGGTGACAGCAGTTACAAACAGCCTGAAAGTGTACGCATGTAAATAACATCTAGCACTAATGTACTGTGGCTACTTAATGTATTCATAACAATTGTGTAGCAGATAGATACAAATTAAAATGATTTAATTTCCTAGAAAGACATGTAAAAATCATCGTTTAAAAAAATAAAGTTTATTAGATCATAAAAAGAAAACATTGCATAGATGGCCTTAGAAAGTATTATCAGAAAAATAGTTTCCGCTTCAATCAGTTGTTCAATTCCAGGTATAGACAAGACAGAAAATTTCTCTGCTCCCAAGTCCTAGATAAATTGTGTGTTTTTGTTGTTATGAAAGGACATAAATAACATTCTAACTGTAGTAAAGTTGCTTTCTAGTATGATTTGTGATACCTGTAAGTAATTCTGTGATCTCAGACATGCTGCACAATAACTTTGAAATTTAGTTTCCTCTCTGGTAAAATAAGAAATCTATACAATAATCTCTAAGGTTCCCTTAACATTATAAATTGTGTATTTCTATGTTAAAATTAAATACATGAATACATACATAAAATGGCTATGATAATTTTTATATATTCTTATAATATTTATATAATGCATATAACAATGTGTAGTGTATAATACTTACATAAAAATAAAATAATAATGAAATGATAAATAAATACAGGCATAAATAATAAATATATAAACAAACTATTTCATTAAATCTTTGCAAAGAAGACAGGAATGAAGGGAGCAAAACTTTAGAGATCCTGTCCTGCTGTACTTACATAGCCAAGTTTGCTATTTATGAAAACTGTAGGAGGTAGGCTTTCAAATAATCATTTTACAAATGAGGATACTGTTTTGAGAGAACAATTCATTTTTCAGAGGCAGTGCAATTAGAAACTGAATTCAGAATTGAATCCAGTTAGGTCAAATAAACCATCTGGGCTGGTATGCTTGGGTGGACCCAGGAATCAACTCAGAGCAGCCTGAAATCAAACACTAGGCTTACGCCCATTATACTGTGCTTCCCTTCTATGTATTTTAAGATGAGTTACCACATGGTTTATTTAGTATTTACCACCGTGCTCATTGGAATCCAAGTTTGTAGGAATTTCTCTTCCCTATAATGTTTAGTAGTGACTCAAACTAACCTAGCAATTATGTGAAAAATATAAGCATCAGAAACCTGACATTAATGGAGGTAAATATTTTCAGATAAATTCATATTTGTCTACTGGTTTTCTTTTAGGTCAAAACTACTTTCTCATCTGTTTTATTTTCCTGGGATTGCAGTACCCTGTTTTATCGCTTATTGTACCTGTAATATTCTCCAGAAATTGACAGATGTCCAAACATTTTTGAAAAGTAATGAGAGTTCTGCAGTGGTCTACAGAGACCACAGAGCAAGAGTAGAAAAGTGCTCTGGTTTCACTGAAGACATGAACCCGTTTCTGGTATATAGCAGACACTCAAGGCCTTATTGACATTTGAAATGAATCATTATTTAAATTATCATGTAAAATTAATCCTAATTAAAAACAAATCTTTTAACACTTTCAAGATTGAATGAAAGCCTCTTCTGTCTTTCCACATGTTGGGAGATGACTTGGCTTATTTGACAACCCAGGAAGATAATACTGTTTCTGAAGTGAAAATTTAGTCACACATGAGGTGGAATTTACCATGTAAATTATGTAGGTCATGTAAACATTGTTTGTGGCTTTCAGAAAATATTGAGGACTTCACCATTTCCAATTGGAAAATAAAGCCAAGCAAATGGAAATAGGTTAGCGGATTATGAAAAACAGTGTTCCTTTCATCTGGCTTCTCTTTCTGCTTACTCATTACAGCCATTATATTTACAGAACAATTAAAGCAAGGAAAATTATCATCAGGAAACCTCCTAGACATTTCTGGAAGGGCTCATTGAATCCAGAGGATGGGATTATTACCCTCGTTAACTAACAGGCAGGACAGCCTGATGTTTATGCATAGCTTCAAAAAGAATGACTTACTTTACTGAGTAAAGATTTATTGTTATCTAGTAAAGAAATATGTCACCAGTAAGTTAACTAGACTTGTGTGTGCCTATGTAAGAACACTAAGTGTCCATGGCTTGCTCCCACTTTGTATTAGCATGCAAAATCACCGGAAGGCTTGTTAAAGCACTGATTGCTGGGCCTCATCCCTAGATATTCTGGTTCAATATGTCCGGGGCTGGGCTGGAGGAATTGTGTTCTGCTCTTCCAAAAAGCTCCCAAGACTACTGATGCTGCTTTCTGGGGATTACACTTGGCAAACCACTGTCACAAACTAACAAAAATTATTAGGAAATAAATTATCATTAAAAATAAATGCTCAGTCTTTTCTTGGACAAATACTGCTCCTTAAACATTTTCAAACTGCTACATTATTTAAGGTAAAGATTACTTATCCAGGCAGAATTTTTGAGGATTTCCTAGATCTTTGCAAAGTTATACCAGAAATTCTTAAATCCTCAAGGGATATTTAAGTGAACGAAGATAAGATTAAAGGGAAACAAGGTCTTCAAACACATGCAGTGCTATCATGTAGAAGAGGGAATAGACTGTGTTGCCCCACAAGCAGAACTTGGGTAAATAAGGAGAAATAGAGAAGAGTCTTATGTTGGTATACACAGGGTTCCTGGCCCTATTAACACAGTGTAATAAGGAGTTTTCTGACAATGGAAATATCCAGTGAGCCCCGGAATGACCACCTGGCAGGAAAATTGTAGAGGAGATTCTTATGCTAGACTATTTTACTTTCAAATTTAAGAATTTATGCCTTTTGATAATTGATACAGAATTAAACAAAATATATAATAGGGTGTTCAAAGAGACTAGAGATATAAATAAAGCATTGAAATACCTAAATTCTATTTCTAAGAAGTATTTAGACATTTGGATGCCATATGTGGTAGAGAGTAATGGCCCTTCCCCAACCTGTTTCCGCCTTTTCTTTTCTGAGAAAATAGCTCCTTGAACAGATTGTGTTTCTTAGTCCCCTGTGACCAGGTGCAGTCAAGTGTGACTGTGAGGTTCTGCCCAATGGGATAAAAATGGAAATAATGCATGCAATTTCCACTGCCCTGATTGAAAAGAATTTGCAGGGCACTGACTCTTTCTTTTTCCTTCCTAATTACTGAAGATGTTGATATTTGGTGCTTTCGTGGAATCTTTTTGTTGAAAGTGGCAAAGCTGACCACTAGACTGGATTCATGAGATTAAGTTGAGCCAGAATCCACCTATCCACCCTTCACTGCGAAATGAAAGAACTAAATCAATTGTGGATCTTCTTGTTATAGCAGCTTACCCTTCTCCTTAACTAATGCAACCAAGGTTTAAAGATGTTTTGGAATAGTTTCTAGCTTAAATACAGAAAAAAAAAATGTCTGTAGTTTGAAAGTGGCCTATTGATGTGACAACAATTTATGCAACTTTGGAAGCTGAAAGGACAGACACTACTTCTTTACATTCTATAAAGAACCTCTTGAGTAAAAGGCAATACACATCAGGGGCAGTGATGGAATAAGTTTCATTAGCTAACAAAATAGGCCAAAATTATGTCTGACTATCCCATGATAACATTATTTTTAAAAGATAAAATATCTCTAAATAAAATGTTTACAGTATAACACTATTTAAAAATTATTGCATTGTTAGATTTCTCATTCACATTATAGGTATGGTCTAGCACAAATTCTATGGCACCGAGAATATGTCTATGTTTCATCATTCTAAACAATATATGAGGTGATAAGATAATTCAGCGGAATTTGGGGCATAAAATTCACAGAAACTTAATCACCTCTCTTTTTTGTTTTATTAGTTGTACAATTAATAATTTCTAAGACTTATTTTAAGTGTCTTAAGTGCTTTGACACTAAACTGTATCTCTGTATCCTCATAATCACTAGAAAATAAGAGTTTATATATCATTTTATGTACAAGGAAACAGGCACACAGAATGATCTGTGTGAAGTCAGATGACTAGTTAGTAGCAGAGCCCTTAAGCTTGACCTTTGTGTCTGTGGACTGCTCAGTTTTGTTTAGACTCTCATTAGCCATGCCAACTTTGTTAATTTAGTTGGCTTGTATGGTGGAGTGTTGTAAGGATGGCCCTCAATGAATTGCTCCTACACTTGTGTGGCCCTCTCACCTTGGTCTGGGCTGGTGAACGTGACTTGCTTTGGCCAGTGGATGATAACAAGCAAGAGGCCAACAGGCATGTGAGAAAGCTTTCTGAACTGGGGCTTGGGCTGGCTGGCTGTTAGGAACACTGCTCCAGGCAGAAGTCTGGGCTAGCCACCTGGAGGAGAAGACCACACAGAGCTGAGGCCCCGAGCTGATAAAGCGGCTGACTGCAGCTACACGAGTGACCCCAGGCAAGACCAGGTGGTAAACTGCCAAGCTGGGGCTGCCCCAAATGGGAAGCAAATAAATGATTGCTCTTGTAAGCCAGTAAGTTTCGGGGTGATTTCTTTTGCAGCACTGCATAACTGATGGAACAATTTAAAGCAAGCTCCTCTAAATACAAATAGTATTATCTGAGCTGTTGAGAATCTGGCACACTTCTTTCCATGAGAGTTACTTAGGTCCAAAATATATTTGCATGTACAAGTGTGGTCTGTTTTCAAAATGCATTTCTATAGTCTGGTTAGTTGTCCACATCTTTAGGTTTATGGTCATCTATAAATGAAAGTTTGATCTCATTCTTTTTAGCTCTCTCAGGTTTCCTCCAAGAGTTCAGTATACTGAGCATATTTTGAATTTCCTTATTTCTTTAAAATCTTGTTTCATTTGAAATCTTACAGGAAAGTAGGTGTGAATTTAGTAACCAAAGAATTAATGCAGGGCCTAAAATTGCTTACTTAACTTATTGACCAGTATATTCTTAATATGTGAATTTTCTGCATGTATACTTTATTTCATAAAAAGTGGGAAAAAAAAAAAGCTTACCTAGAGGGTAGCCAGAAAAACTAGAGAATTTAGCCCAGTATTTGCTAAACCTGTGTTTGGGCACCTTTTTAAGAGAGATGTGTCAAGGTTTTAGCATGAGAGTTTTGTTGTTTTGTTTTTCCAACCTGGGGAAGAGGAGGTGACCAAACTGGCTTTTGACTTTTATGGACAGAGAGTAAAGAACATGCGCCTATTCTGTGGCCATCAATTCTCCTGACAGCAGGAGCTGTCACAAGTTGTATAATGGAAATTTTGTAGGTGGAGCCAAATATCTGTGTCCACCCCTACCATGCTGTCTTCGGCACACGTATCACAGGATCCTGATTATTGCACTGAATCCTAAAATATAAGTGGAGCTGTGGGAGATTGTGTGTTGAACAGTTTAAAGGGCACCATGGCTTTAATTTAATATTTTCTTTTCAAAGAAAATTACATACTGCGTAACTGTGATGAGAAGCTTTAGTAGGGGTAGAGAATTTGCTTTGGGAATCTAGTTCCTGATAACTCTTACTTGGAACACCCTCCTAGGCCAGTGTACATATAGTAACGCTGGCACAGAGAGTTGGATAGTTTATTTTCTTTTAAAATCAAAGAAGATTGCTGTCCACCCATGTTCAGACTTTGTCGTGGCACATATGTCCTATTAATATTTCAGTCTTTTTGAAGAGTGTAGTCACAATTGGCATGTCATTTGATAAATTTATAAATGCAACAAAGAATTAATAAGTAAAATGTACCTTAACCAAATTCCTTCTTTCTTTTTGATTTACTTTCTCTGTAATATTCTCTATATCAATGCGTGTGGCTAAAGGAACCAGTGGCTTAAATGCAGACCATGTTATTTTGAGGCAAACCTTCTGAAATGTAATAGGAATTTGAATAGTGTGATCTACAAACAGATTGCAATACTCTTTTGCATATATTACAACATGCTTT
Organism: Tamandua tetradactyla; assembly: GCF_023851605.1. Classification (NCBI taxonomy): domain Eukaryota; kingdom Metazoa; phylum Chordata; class Mammalia; order Pilosa; family Myrmecophagidae; genus Tamandua; species Tamandua tetradactyla. The sequence goes on from NC_135332.1 coordinate 119,123,936, forward strand.
TAAGATGTGTGTTATTGCAATTACGTTGCTATAGATGAGGGCACAAATTCAGAGAGTTAAATAATTTGTGCAAATTTGCACAGCTTGTAAATAGAAACAGTGGTTCCCAAATCTAGGCTTTATCATGCAAGGTTGCATGGCTGTTTGTTTCCTTTACACTATCTTTCTGAGGTGGAAGCCGTGCTATGCTGCTCAGATCCAGTACTCTCTCCTCCCAGGACTAAATCACTCATTTCCCAAGCTGCAGTAAGTTGGTGGGTGACAGTTCTCAAAGGAGACCCTCTTTTAGACTTGCCCTTGGCTGAAGAAAATGCCCTACCCTGAGATCACACCCCTTTGGAGGGCTTCAGCCCATGTGCAAAAATGGTTGAAGTGAGGATATGAGAACCTGGCCACCTACCCCCACCTGGAACAACTCTAAAGGACATCCCAACTCTAGAGCATCCCCAGAGTGATAGGCTGGCTTACTTGTTACAGCTGCAACACATTTCAATTGCCCAATCCAGAGCATGGGATTGAAAGCGGTCATTTTGGTTCATTTTATGGCTGCTGGAATTTCTTTCAAGACAGTTCCTAGTGGATATGACTTTTGACTCAGGAGGCTCTTTACAGAATGTAAAAAGGTAATGTCTTTTCAATTTCAAGGATTCTACAAATAATTGTTCCATCATTAGACCAGAAAACAGAGATGTACTTTGTATGGCACTTTTGGGGTCCTCATACTGATTGGCTCCTGCTGAGTTTGGGGGAGATCACCAGCATTAACTCCTCCTTTGGGCTATCATGTTTTCAAGGGGTTAGAAAATTGTGCCATTTGTTTCTTGTTTGCCTCTGTAACACACTAATAAAATACAGGCAAATTACCGAATACCAACTGAGTACTTGTCTTAGCTTGAGAAAGCCATGGATCTCTTTTAGCCTTCATAGACTTATCTATGAAACTCATTTGCAAAGTGATTTATGTCCTATTCAGTGGTAAGAATTTGCTACTAAAATACAGGATTATAATTATTTGCTTGCTTTTAGATATGCTGAGACACTATTTAGCTCAGAGCAGTACATTATGTTTAAGGCTTTCCAATATGAAATATGAAACTGAAGGAAAAAGAAAAACTTCTTTTGCTGTAACTCCAAACCACAGAAGAATGGATCAATGAATGGATGGTTGTGCTTCTTGTCAGGGACAGATACTTCTTTAATCCATGCTAATGTAGCTATTATGGGGTCTATGCCCTGAGTTCCTTAGGCTCAGGGAAACACAGATTTTGGCAGTGCCCTACAGGGCCAAGACTGTTTGCCTTTCATCCTAGGTTTGGAAGGGGAGTGCGGTGGACAAGAGACTAAAATAGAATATGCATAGCCTTGAAATTGTCTGGGAAGGGACTTCAAAGGCACTGATTTGCCAGGGAAGTATTACTAATCAATGCAACTATAATAGAAAAGTTAGCTCAGGACATGGTAGGGACAGGATGCAAAGCTAAAGAATATCTGGGCCTGCATTTAGGAAGTATATTTAGCAAAAAGTAATGAACTGTTATTGTTATTATTATTAATTATGGGTTAGAGTGCTTGAACTTAAAATGCTATACTGTAGTCGAAGAGGAAGGTGCTCAAATAAGGAACAGTATGACTTTTGACCACATTGCAGGGTAGGAAGCAGCATTGGGGGCTTTATAATTTGCTGTTTCATTTCTGTGTTTGGCTTCTGTTGCAACCAGCTGACCTAATGTGTCCTTTGGTGTTTTGAGCCAAAAAAAGGAATGAAGTTCATTTAGGCTTCGCTACAGATAAGGTGAACATTTTGAATTTGGTTCATTGCAAGAGAAATGTGTGATTTGTATTTCTTCTTATAATAGTGGTGATATATTAGCTGAGTTGGTCTCCTTTACAACTAGAGCATTTATTTGTGAAGTAGTTTCCTGGGTTTAAGAAAGGCAGTATCTATCAATGGAAAAGAATTGTCATAGATCTTCTTTGGAATAATTTCCAAAGCATCTTCTTTCAAGATAACTGTTAATAAAATGACTTGTTTAATAAGAAAATACTTGTTGACAAGTAATAGGACTTGTTGAAGTTTGATGGAAAGATTAAGTTTCTCCCTCTTGAGTTTATCTTGACCTACTTATATAGTAATTTATTACTTGAATTTAGAAATGTTGCTATACAATTAAAAAAAAGAGAAAAACCCTGTACTTTTTTTTTTTTTAACATCGGCAGGCACTGGGAATTGAACCCGGGTGCTCTGGCATGGCAGGCAAGTGTTCTTGCCTGCTGAGCCACCGTGGCCCACCCAAAAATCCTGTACTTCTTTCATCCTTAGAGTGCTCTCTCCTTTAATGATTTTTTTCTATTGATATGTAAATCATAACAAATAAATCTATATGTATATAAGTGTTCAACACAATTATTTTTATATATTAATCATATTTTGTAAAGAATGTCCAAATTGAGGTATGGAATAATCAGTAACCTGGGGTGTGAGGGTAGTTCAGAGGTAGAATTCTTGCCTGCAATGCAGGAGACCTGGGTTCGATTCCTGGTTCATGCACTTCCCCAAAACAAACAAACAAATAACAAACTAACATAAATTCAGCAAATGATACTGCAATAACGGGATACTCACATGAAAAAGAATTGAAATGTGACCCCCACCATATAGCATACAAAAAAAAAGAACATTATTAGCAACCAGGTTTCCTGTTATGACTTCCATCATACAAATTGATTTTGCCTGTTTTTGAAGTGCAAATAACTGTAGTCATTTAGCATGTATTTTTGTTTAGCTTCTTTCACTCAGTAGTACATTGATAAGATTTATCCATGTTTCTGTAGGTACGAATAGATTATACATTTTCATTATCATGCAATATTCCTTTGCATCAATACTTTAAATTTTTATCCATTCCATTGTTAATGTATCTTGGGTTGTATTCCTTTTTTCACTATTACAAATAACATCGCTGTCAACTTGTTTGTACATGTCTTTCAGGGTATATATGTACACATTCCAATACCTAGGGGTGTAAATTGCTGGATCACTAAGTGCTTGTATGTTTAGCTTTAGGAGATATTGCCATACAAACACTCCAAAGAGATTGCACCAAATTATACTCTCACTGATAATGCCTCACCCCTGAACTTCCGGTGGGTATATAGTGTGGTCATATTGTGGTTTTAATTTGTTTTTTACCTGATGGCTAATAGTGTTAAGCCCTTTTTTTTTCCTACAGTTTTTTATTGTGAAATATACACATACACACAAGCAATGATTTTCAAAATACATTGTGTGGGGGGGATGCATGGGCGAGAAATCGAACCCAGGTGTGCCAGTTTGAAAGGTTTTATGTACCCTAGCAAAGCCACGTTTTAATCCTAATCAGTCTTGTGGGAGCAACTGTTTTGTCTAATATCTATTCAGTACTATAGGTTGGAAACTTGATTAGGTTATCTCCACGGAGATGTGACTCAACCAATTGTAGGTATTAAACTTGATTAGATGGAGACGGTCTCCACCCATTCTATGAGTCCTGATTAGTTTACAAGGATCCTATAAAAGAGGACACATTTTTTGGAGAGAATGCCTTTTGAGAATGATGAGAAAGCCACAGCAGAGCCGAGCAGAGCCATGATGCTGAGAGAACCACAGAGTTCACTAGCCAGCATCCTTTGGAAATTCTGAGAGAGCAGAGAAGGAAGACAGAATGGTGCAGAACCATGAAGTGGAGAGTCCTCCAGTCAGCAACCTTTGGAGATAAAGAAGGAAAACGACTCCTGGGGAGCTTCATGAAACAAGAAACTGGAAGAGAAAACTAGAGACTTTGCCGTGTGCCCTTCCAACTGAGGAAAGAAACCCTGAATGTCACTGATCTTCTTAAACTAAGGTATCTTTCCCTGGATGCCTTAGATTGGACATTTCTATAGACTTGTTTTAACTGGGACATTTTTCAGCCTTAGAACTATAAACTAGCAACTTATTAAATTTCCCTTTTTAAAAGCCATTCCATTTCTGGTATATTGCATTCCAGCAGCTAGTAAACCTGAACACCGGGTTTCTTGCATTACAGGTGAGCATTCTATCAAAGTACATTTTAACAAGTAGTTATAGGACAGATTTCAATGTTTGGTGTAGGTTACCTTTCCAAAATTTCAAGTTTTTCCTTCTGACTGCTCCAAAATACTGGACACTAAAAGAAATGTCAATGCAGTCATTTAACAGTCATACTCATGTGCTAAATCCTATCATTCTCTGTTACAGCTCCTCCATCTCCTTTGAACCTTCTCTCAATATACAAGGGTCTTTGGGCTATGCCCACTCTAATTTTTCATGTTGTAAAGGGATGTCAACAATATAAAATAAGGAGGTGGAATTAGTTGATGTTCTTAGTGAGGCTGACACCTCTGGATTTCAGGACTTATCTGGCCTAGGAACCCTGTGGAGGTTTTGGGTTTCTGGAAAGTAGACGTAATGCGTAAAACTTTTATAGAATATCAGATAGGGTCCTACATGTTCTTTAGCATTGACAGGAATGGTTTTGGTTGGGGGTTAGCAAACCATGATAATTAGTAATAACATTGTTGATTTATTTTTATCCTTATCTTTTTTACTCATTTGCTCATACCCTGGATAAAAGAAGCATCAAACACAAGGATTTCACAATCACCCGGTCACATTGTTAAAGATATGTCATTATACAATCGCCTTCAAGAATCCAGACTTCTAGAACACAGCTGCAAAGTTTCAGGTATTTCCCTCCAGCCATGCCAATACACCATGAACTAAAAAGGGATAGCTATACATGCCTAAGAATAATCTCCAGGATAGTCTCTTGACTGTGTTTGAAATCTCTCAGCCACTGAAACTTTATTTTGTCTCATTTCTCTCTTGCACCTTTTGGTCAAGAAGACTTTCTCAATCCCTTGATGCTGGGTCCTGGTGAATTCTGGGAGTTCTGTCCCACATTGCCAGGGAGATTTACACCTCTTGGAATCACGTTTCTCTTCGGGGTGTAGGGGGGAGGGCAGTGAGTTCACCTGCCATATTGGCCTAGAGAGAAAGGCCACATCTGAGCAACAAAAGAAGTTCTCTGGGTGTGACTCTTAGGCATAAAATTATGAGTAGGTTTAGCTTCTCCTTTGCAGGAATTCATTTCAAAGGGGTGAACCCCAAGATTGAGGGCTCAGCCTGTTGATTTGGTTGTCCCCCACTGCTTGCAAGAATATCAGGAATTCCCCAAATGGGGAAGTTGACTATTTCCTCTTTTCTCCCCAGTCCCCCAAGGGACTTTTTTATTCACAGCCTAAATTACTCTGGGTTATATCAGGGCATCACACTAATCTATAAAAATCATGTACTCACAGTGTTAACTAAACTGACCATGCAGGATAAATTAGGTAATGCACTACCCAAATATATATTTTGCACCAAATAACTATATCTCCCTTTGGTCTCACACAGAAGTTTTAAAATATGGACCATATCATCCTTTACACTGTATTGTGATTTATCTTAATCCTATCCAGATCAGCTTCATTCATATCTTTACTTGAAGTCTGATCCCTTTTTCAACTTTTTATACAGTTCCTGTATGGGGTAATGCTGATTTTCAAAGCTTCAGAGCTCTGAGTGATTCTCAGGTGTCACTTAAATACCCGAACTTTCTGGGAATGACCAGGTTATATACAAACAGCTCAGTATCTTAGAATTTAAAACTGACAGTTACAACTCCTGAACATATGTGACGGCTTATAATCCAGGACCCTCTACAATAAGCCCCAACCTCAAAACCCCTGCTCTCGACTTCAATTCACCTAGTTTGTACATGATAGTTAATCCATTGGAGTGAGGCATGATAATATTTATTTTTTTGTTTCTGACATTTAATTCAACCTACAGTCCTTCAATTTCCTTCACCTAGTTGCATGCCCCACAACTTTATTCCTTCTTGTGGCTCCTCAGTAGTCCATTTTAACTATACACCACAGTTCCCCCTTCCATTCCTCAGTCCTTGTACCCTAAGGTCACCTCTATTCATTATGAATCATAAACAGTACCACCATAAACACCAGTGTGCACATGTCCATTCCTGTCTCCACACTCAATCCTTCCAGACATATATCAACAGGCAAATTGATTTAGATTATATAGTATAGAAAATTTAGGTTCTACGCACAATAAGCCCCTTTGCTTTTGGTCTCACATAGTAGGTGAAGCTCTAGAGTAAATACAGTATTGTTCTTTGCCCTGTATTCTGATTTACCTTCTTCCCAACCAGATTGGCTTAGTTTTTATCTCTAATTGAAAACTGATCTTTTTTTTTTTAAAGGAGATTTATTAAGTTACAAGTTTACAGTTCTAAGGCCTTAAAAATGTTCAAACTAAGGCATCTAGAGAAAAATACCTTGACTTTGAAGAAAGGCCAATATCTATCAGATGAGAAGGCACATGCTGGTCCTTATTCCTGGTTCCATTGCTTCTAGCTTATGATTCTAGTGGCTTCCTCTCTAAGTGTCTGTGGGCCCTCACTTAGCTGTTCTGGGGCATAACTCTGGGCTTCATGTTTTAGTTTAGCGTCTCTTGGGGCTGGAGATTTACTCTCTTCAGGTTCTGACTATTTCTTTGAGTCCTTGCTTAGCACTCCGGCTTCTTCTATCTCGATCGCTCTCTGTGTCAACTCTTTGAAGGACTCTGGTAAACTAATCAAGACCCACCCTGAAGGGGTGGAGTCACGTCTCCATCTAATAAGAATGCCACATCCACAACTGGGTGTGTCACATCTCCATGAAAACAACCTAATTAAGAGATACCACCCTTCAATATTGGATCAGGATTAAAAGAACACAGTTTCTCTGAGGTATACAACAGTTTCAAACCAGTATACAAGATATAATCTATAATGTAATGTTTGAAAAATGCCTTCCCCAGTTGTTGTACTCTCCAGATTTTGGGATAGAGACCAGGAATGGCCTGGGAAGAAATGCCACCTTGCTATGAGGAGCATGGAAAGATCCTTATAATTTATATTTCAATATTTGTCTTCCAGGAGTACAGGGACCAAGTCTGCCCTGCTCACTTCTGGTTCCTGATACCCAGCCCATGAGGGCAACTTTATAAAAAAGCTGTTGAATGAATGAACTAATCCAGACTAATTGAATCCTATGCCATATATCACTAAAAAAAAAACTGAGAAAAAGTCCCTAAACTCTCTCTTTACCATCTTAGGAAGAAGGAAGGCTTGGGATGAAAATCCAGCTCATCTCTTCCCACCCTACACCATCTCCAACAGCAAACGAGAACCCTCTTCCAATTCCCTGTTTCAGACATAAGCCATCCCCTCTCTGGACACCTAGAATTTTTTGGAAGACTGATTATTTTTTGGTTACCTTAACAATTGTATGTAGCAATGCTGACCTTCAGAGCTGCAGAACTCTGGCTCTGAGTTTTGGGTGTCACAGAGGTACCTAAAGTTCCAGGGATACGAGCTTAAACACATGTAGCACAGTATCTCAGAATCTACAAGTACATTTGCAACTCTGGACTACGTGTGACTGCTGTAACAGCTGACAATCTAGGCTCCAGCTTTCTTATAAGTATTTTCTAAAAGAGACCATACTATATTTGTTCTTTTGTTTCTGGCCTACCTCATACAACACAATGTCCCTGAGGTTTATCCACTTTGCTGCGTGCCTCATGACTTCATTCCTTCTTGTAGCCCCCCAATGTTCCAATGTATGTATACATCATAGTTTGCCTTTCTGTTTCTCAGTCATTGTACCCTTTGGCCCCTCCATATATTAGGCATCATGGATAACATCCAAAATAACTAATCCATGTCTTCAAGTGTCCTCAGTTGGTTGTACAATCATTAGCACTCTCAATTTAAGACAATTTTATTTTATTTTTTTACATGGGCAGGCACCCGGAATCGAACCCAGGTCCTTGGGTTTGGCAGGCAAGCATTCTTACCTGCTGAGCCGCCGTGGCCCGCCCTAGACAACTTTAATTGGTCCAAAGAGATAAAGATCCATTAACAGAGCCTCACCGAATATCAAATCTAAACCTCCCCTTATCCCCCCCCCATTTATTTACCCTTGGTTTTGCTGTGGAACTGTTGATGTCTTCCTGTTAACTATACGCTATAGCAAGCAATATTGTTTTTTCCCCTATACCCCTCTATTACTGACTCTGTGTATAAGATCAAACCTTTGAAGTAGTTCATGCAAGAACTTATTTATAATTGTAGAGTTAACTGGTGGGATACATGGCTCTATACAGCCCCTTTCAATCAAAGTCATCTTCAATATGGCAATGCAACTTATAAATCCACTAATGAACTACCAACACTTCTATCTATTTGCTTATATTGAAATTCAATCTCATTGGGTAACTACTCACCCATCTCTAGCTTCTAGCTTTTTGACAAAGGCTTTTGAGGCATAGAAGCATTTGATTTTGAGCATTTCCCATTTATTTTTTCTTTCATTGCTTGTGCTTTGGAAATAAAGTTTAAGAAGTCACCTCCTTTTACTAGGTCTTGAAGATGTCTCCCTATATTTTCTTCTAGGAGTTTTATGGTTCTTGCTTTTATATTTAATCTTTGATCCACTTTGAGTTAATTTTTGTATAGTGTGTAAGGTAAGGGTCCTCTTTCATTCTTTTGGCTATTGAAATCTAATTCTCCCATGCCCATTTATTAAAAAGACTATTTTGTCACGGTTCAGTGGATTTGGGAACTTTGTCAAAGATCAACTGACCATAGATTTGGTGGTCTATCTCTGTACTCTTGATTCAATTCTATTGGTCAGTACTTCTATCTTTGTGCCAGTGCCATGCTGTTTGTGCCACTGTGGCTTTATAATAAGTTTTATAGTCAGGAAGTGATAGTCCTCTCACTTCACTCTTCTTTTTTTAGGATATCTTTACTATTCAAGGTCTCTTTCCTTCCCAAGTAAATTTGTTCACCAGCTTTTCCAAGTTTTCAAAATGTTGGGATTTTGATTGGTATTGCATTGACTCTGGAGATCAGTTTGGGTAGAATTGACATGTTAACAACATTCAACAGTCTTATCCATGAGCATGGAATGTTCTTTCACCTATTAGATCTTTGATTTCTTTTAGCAATGTTTTGCAGTTTTCTATGTACAGGTCCTTTTTATCCCTGGTTAAATTTATTGCTAGGTACTTGATTCTTTTAGTTGCTATTTTGGATGGAATTTTCCCTTAATTGTCTGCTCAGTTAGGTCATTACTTGTGTATAGAAACATTACTGATTTTTTTACATTAATCTTGTCTTCCAGTGTTAGGCATTTATTCATGTGCTTGTTATCCATTTGGATATCCTCTTGTATGAAATGCTTGTTCAAATGTTTTATTCCTTATTATTATTATTTTTTAATCTTGGGCTGTCTGTCCCTTTCCACTTGATTTGTAGTTGTTTTAATGTATTCTGAATATGTTTTCATAGCATATGTATAAATTACAAATATCTTCTACTCTGCCTTTGAAACTATCTTCATGGAGTATTTTGATAAATAGGAGATCTTAATTTCTATGAGGTTCAATTTATCAGTTGCTATCTTTTGGTTAGTGCTTTTTTGCTCTCTTTGAGAAGTCTTTCCTATTTCAAAGTCATGAAAATGTTCATCAAATATTTCCTTATACAAGATTTATTTTTTATATTTCACATTTAGATCTACATACCAACTGAAAATGATTTTGTGTTTTGAGGACATAATGATCAAGATTTGACTTAACTTCTCCCATGGCAGTGCAGTGTCACTTTTATCATAAATTCAGGGACTATATATATGTGTGATCTATTTGTGGACTCTTTATTTTATACATTGGTTAGTTTTTCTATTCTTGCATCAGTGCCATAAAGCCTTAATTATTGCGACTTTTTGTCTAATGTTGATGTATAGTAATTTTCGAGATTGTCTTGCCTGAAATTGTCCTTTGCATTTGTATATGAATTTGAGAATGCACTTATCAATTTCTATAAAAATCTTTCTATGATTTTGATTAAGATTGCATTGACTCTTACATAATTTGGTGAATAATAGGCATTCCTAATATTAGACCAACTCCTTTGTTTATTTTGTTGTTCTTTAATTTTTCTCAGTAATATTTTGTAATTTTCTGTGTACATGTTTTGCACATCTTTTCATTAGATTTATATCTAGGCATTAAATTTAAACCATTAAATTTAATGGTTTCTTTTTAAAAATTTCTTTTTTAATTGTTCATATTCAGCAAACATGACAAGTTTAATTCTTAATTTTGGTACTTTTTCATAGATTCTTTTGGGTTTATAATATATACAATCATGTAATTTGAAAACAATGTCCACAGATTTATTCTTTCTAAACCTTGTAACTTTTATTTCCTTTATAGCAGTATTGCACAGGCTGGGATATCTACCACAATGCTGAACAGAAATGGTGATATCAAGATACCATTATCTTGTTCCCAGACTTGGGGAGGAGGGGAGGTATTGATATTTCATTTTTAAATATCATGTTTGCCATAAGTTTTATATCCTTTATAAAATTAAAGAAGGCTCTCTTCTATTCCTAGTTTACAAAAATTTGTTACCATGCAAGGAATTAAAATTTTAGCAAAAGATTTTCCCTGCATTTTCAGATGATCATGCAATTGTTCTCTTTTATTCAGACAATGTGATGAATTAGATCAATAGCTTGCTGAATATTGAAGTTGTCTTACAGAACTAAAATAAACCATACTTTGTTTTGATGTATTTTGTTTTATGATTTGATTTGCTACCATTTTGTTTTGGAATTTTGCAATTATAATTGAATTTTCTTTCTCATGTCTTTTTCAAGTTTTAGAGTATAGGCTATGCTGACCTCATAAGATAAACGGGGAATTGTTGCTTGTTTTTCTCTTTTCTGGAAGTGTTTGTGTAAAATTCGTGTTATTTCTTCCAAATGTTTGGAAGAGTTCATCAGTGAAGTCATCTGGGCCAGGGTTTTCTTAAGGTGAACATGTTTAGTAACATATTCAATTGCTTTCGTAGATATTGGGCTAACTGAATTTTTATTTCTCTCTCTATCAGCTTTGATACATTTTGTTATTATTTTTCTCCCTGAGGAGTGTTTTTCCATTTCATCCAAATTAAAGAAAAACAGACTAGTATCATATTTCATTATGCAAAAGAAACAAAAAAATTATAAATAACAGTTACCTCAAATGTATTCAATATTATGTAATATTGATAGGGTATGTTGGCACCAGATAAAGCTCTCATTGCTACTTTGACTAAATGCCTTTATTTCCCGATGGGATATTAATTAACTCAAATAAGAATATGCTTTGGATAAATATTATTAGTAACCCACACTTCCACATTCAAGCTCTGGTTTGGCTCCCATTCTTTGTGGATATCCAGGCCAGCCATCTCTCTTACTTAGTGTGGCAGGGTGGACCGAGAAAGCACTGACAACTGGGTGCCTTTTATTGCTAATCCTGGCCCTGGCTCACCCTGTAACATCTCTTGGTGTGTTTCTTCAGTTGGAATGTGGCCATAACATGGTTTCCTTCAGTATTTTTCTTCCTTGGATCACACTTTTTTTTTGTATGATGTATGGCAGGGGTCATATTTCATTGTTCCATTTGAGTATCCTGTTATTGTAGCACTATTTGCTGAATTTTTGTTTGTTCATTTTTCTTTATTTGTTTGCTTGTTTTTGGGAAGTGCGTGGGCTGGGAATTGAACCCAAGTCTCCCTCATGAGAGATGAGAATTCTACCATTGAACTACCCTTGCACCCCTGGATTACACGTATTCATTTACTTATTTATTGGCATGGGCAGGCTCCTGGAATTGAATCCAGGTCTCTGGCATGGGAGGTGAGACTTCTGCCACTGAGCTACGGTTGCCTGCCCTACACTTATTTTTAAAGTTGAAAAGTGTGCCACAATGAAAGGCCTCTTAATAATCAGAAGTTTAATTAGGTGCAAAATTCATAACTTCGTTGTCTATCAACATTTCATTAAATAACCTTTATTGTATCTATTGCCTGTGCCCTCGCTGCTATCTGGAATTTCAGATGTTTTATCATATGCACATTCATTTTTCTCAAATATGTAGATAAGAACAACTTCAAGAAAATCAATACACACTGCCGACCCTCTGTAAACACCACCCCGGGTTGTAAATTCCTTTGGTACTATTTGCCTTTCTCTCCTTAGCAATGGGCTCAGGGCAGAGCAAACCACAGGTCAACTCACTGGGGTCAGCAGTGATGGTGACATGAGGTGAAGTTGTAAGGGCAATGTGGAGGATCTGGGTCAAGAGCATTAGCAGGGGCCCCACCAATTCCAATCTAGGGTAACACGTACATAGCCGAGAGGCGAGGACTACAGAGGCTGTCTTTATTAGAAGTTTGGTTATACAAGCTCTGGGCTGGCTCCTGTTCTTTGTGGCTATCCAGGCAGGCCATCTCGCCTACTTAGTGTGGCCGGGTGGACCAAGGAAAGCACTGACAACTTTTCATAGCTAATCCTGGCCCTGACTCACTCTGTGACCTCTCAGTGTGTTTCTTCAGCTGGAACGTGGAGATAATAATAATGACCTATTTAACAAGGGGTGTTGGGGATTAAGTTAATAACACGCTTCATAAGACAAGGTGGCATTGAGCTTCAGATACTAATAGAAAGTTTCTCCACACTACAAAGTAAATTAGTGCTTCTCTTGAAGAAAACTCAATATACCAGAACATGAACATACAAAACAGTTGAAATAAGGTGAGTTTTTACTTGACAGAAGTTCTTTTTTCTCCAAAAAAGGGTATTCCATACTTTTCATTTTGATAGTTAGCTCACCTTATTGTATTTAAAAGTTTTTATAAAAGTTACCCACACCTATTATATCATTTTAGTGTTGCGTGTTTAGAATAAATTTTTGGTATTCTTGGATATGCTTTAAAAAAATGAACCAAGTATACAGTATCAAATATTACAGCTTGTCGCCTATATATAATTGTGAGGCTTCCGTAAGGTCAATATATAGGCTTTTTTGTTACTTTGGTTGCCTTATTATGATCGATTCTTGTACTACTTGGAGAAATTATGTTAAATTTGACTGATATTAGTTTATGTATAGCTTTCTAGAACTCTATAACTTATCCTGTCAAATATACTTCCAACACTAAGCACTGAGTCAGCCTACTTGCAGGCAAAATTACATATGCCTGACAAATTAATTGCCCTTCCATTTAAAGCTTTCCATTTCCTTTGTACCTACTTGTTTATTATTCACAATGAAGAAGAAAAAGCACAGATTCAAATGCAAAAGAGCTGTGAGTCATGAGTAAATTTATTAAAAGAAAATCAAAAGATAGTGGTAATTTCTAGCCGCTAAACAGTCTTATGGAATTCTGGAGCTAATGCTGGCATTACCAAAACAATTGCAAGTATAAGGGCAAATAACTATGCTGTAAATGAACCACAAATAAAAAAATACAATGAAATGTTTAGTAAGAATTGCTAACATAATTTGAAAAGCACAGAAAGAACTGTCCAGGCAGTTAGTAAAAACTTTTCCAGGCTATGATTTATGGTCTTCTTACTGTGCTATTTGCAATGTTTTTTTTTTTGTCAATTGATGACTATTTTAATGGGAAGTTGGGAGGTTTTATATAATATACATCTTAATTGATCCTTGTAAGTAAACAATCTTCAGATTCATTAATTCACTTGATCTTTATAAATTCCTTGAGTAATACCAAGAATATTTGTAGTCCTTTTCTTTAAGTATCATAGAAAGGTGAGACTCGGATTTGTTCAATTAGTCATCTTCATTTTTTCAAAAAATATTTTATGAAGCATGGCCACAGTCACATAACTAGCTAGAAATTATATTAAGACATTCTCCGAAATTTCAGCCTAGTCTCCAGTCCTTGTCCCAACTCCGTCATATCACTCTCCATTTTTAGCCATCTAGATTATCTTTGCTCATCCTTCAATAATTTTTCTCTACTCCTACCTTATTTCTACTGTCCGACAATAAAGAAAGGAATATGACTGCATTTTATGGAAGTGGTAAGTAATTGTTTAGTTTTTGGCTGTCAGTTCCTTAAAATGTCCCACCAATAATCAGATTTCAATTCTCTGAAAGCAACATATATTAAGGCAAACTATAAAGTTGTAGGAAAATTATGCTACTCTCACCATATACAGTGATTAGCCTTTTCTAGTAGAGAAAAGTCTTGGAATAAGATTGTTCCAGAAGAGGTTCGAACAATGGGTCATAAATGATATAATTTTGAAGTTAATTTCTGTTGTGAAATAATTTTAAAGCTTTGACTAAAGGTAATATTCTACTATGAGCACAGTGTGAGCAGGGACTTGATCTTATTCATGACGGCTCCGCCCCACTGCTTCTAACAGTGCCCAGTATTTTCAACATATCCTTGGGATGAATCTACAAAAAAGCAAGGATGTCAGGACTATTATCAAAGGACTTTTCTCAAGACCACCACACAAGTTTCATGACCCTCATTCTGGGCATGAGTGGTTGGGAACTATTCTCTGTACCTACATCTGCCCCGTTTAAAAGGGGAATGTTAGGTTGAATATAGGGTACTAGAATAAAAAAAAAACTTATGGAACTGCACAATGCAAATGGTGAACCCTAAGGTAAATCATGGATTATAAGTAATAGTAGAATTATAAGCATATGCTTTCATTAATTGTAATGAAAGAACCACACTAATGCAAGGTGTTAATAATAAGATGGTAAATGGAAATTCTGTGTTTTATGCATGATTCTTCTGTAAATCCACAACTTCTCTAATAAAAAAAAAAGGAATCCAGTGGGGAAAAAAAAATACCTCTCTGTATTGGTTTCCTAGGGCTGACATAACAAATTATCACAAACTTGGTGGCTTAAAACAATAGAAATTTATTTTCTCAGTTCTGGAAGCCAGGAGTTCAAAGTCAAGCTGTAGGCAGGGTGACCACGCTTCCTTTGACGGCTCTAGGGGAGAATGCGTCCTTGCCTCTTCCTGCCTCTGGCATCCCTTTGCTTGTGGCAGGATAGGGCCAATATCTCACTCCACCTTCACACCACCTTCTCTGTGTCTTTCTGTGACCTCTCTTCCCTTCCCTGCTACTGCTGCCTCTCCTACTTCTTCCTCTTCTTCTTTCAATGAGGACCTTCTTATACTATAAGAAAGGAAAGGGTGTAAGAATGAGAAGGGTGCATTACATAGAGGCTAACATCTTGTGAGATTAAAAGAGTTGGATTTTTGGTAGGTGGAAAAATGGCTCCTCCTCAACATATTCAATTCCCAGAATCTATGACTAGGTTACCTTACATGGTAAATGGGGCTTGGCTGATGTGATTAAGTTAAGGACCTTGAGATGGAGAGATTTTTCTGGATTATCTAGGTGGGTCCAGTATATATTTGCTGGATATCTAGGTGGGTCCTTGTAAGAGGGAAGCAGGAGGATCAAAATCAGAGGAGATGTGATGATGGAAACAGAAGAGTGATACAGTTGCTGGCTTTGTGTATGAGGGAGATGAATAATGCCTTGACTTTCCTTTTCCTGCCACTCCATCATGTCCAGGTGGTGCCTCTCATTGACTCCAAACAAGCTGTAAGGCAGCTGAAACTACACCCAGGGACACCTTCACTTCTCAGTAAATTGTTTCTAGGGCAGCAGTTCTCAACCAGGGAACTATTTTGCTCCCAGGTGATATTTGGCCACGCCTAGAGACAGATTTGATTTGCTGTTAGGGGGCACTGCTGACATCTAGTGGTTACAGCCAAGGATGCTGCTAAGCATCTTAACATCCCACGTTCTACATCTATAAGTCAAATTACAGCTCCCAACAAAAAAGAAATAACTGGCCCAAAATGTGTAGTGCCAAGGCTGGATAACCCTGGTCTAGAGTGAAAGAGATACCAAACTTCTTTGGAATATTTTTGTAAATACCTTTTCATAAGTAAAGTATATTTCTAGATAATCTTATAAGGTTATTGTTTTTATTAGTTTCTGTTTAATTATTGCTGTATGACATAAGAATTTGAGGTTAATTTATTCAGACACATGTAGGCCAACGTTATATTTTACTTTCTGTAGCTGGTGGATATATTTATGTTTTAGTTTTAAAATTAGATGCATAGATAGATGGATGGTTGTCATCACTTAAATGCTATGGAATTTGATAGCATGCAGTCCACAAAATATCATTTCATACCTATCATTAGATCTCCCATTACCAGTAATGCAATTTTGCATACATAATCTCTTTAAGTGTTAATTACACCCATAAAATGGATATAATAGCACCTCACTCATAGAATTCCTGTCAGTATTGAATGAGATAATAGATGTAAAGAGCAAAGCACATTAATGGCAAATAGTAAGCCTCCTCATAAGTAATAGCTATTGTTTTTGATATTAACTATTATTGTATGTTTACTAATATTAGAATTTTGCATGCAATTTATTCAGCTGTCACCAGATGTTGATGGTATTTTATCATGATACAAAAGGCAAAATCTCAGGCAAAACTGATGGAAATATGTCAGAAAGATTATAGTCTATCGGATCACAATGGAGACAAATTAGGCATCAGAATAAATATCAGATTATATACTATATGAGAAAATTATCATGCTTTCTGTTCTTTTTAATACCTTGTATCAGTGGCATATGCCTGCTCTGTCATTGGTTTAGCTTCTGAGGCCTTGTGTCTGTAGTTGGAGCACCAGATGGTCCCATGATGAATGGGTTCATGTGTCAACTTGACCAAGTCATGGTGACCAGTTGTCTGGTCAAGCAAGCCCTGACCTGTTACTGTAAGGACATTTTATGGACTTAAATATTCAGTCAGTTGATTACATCTATGGCTGATTCACATCTGCAATTAATCAAGGGGCGAGTCTTCTGCAAAGATATATGTTTAATCCAATTAGTTGAAGGCTTTTAAAGGAGAAGTGAATATTTTATCAGTAAAAAGAGAGAACTTCTGTATCTACTTCAGCCGGCCAGCCTCTCCTCAGGCATTCATCAAAGACCTTCATCAGAGTTGCCAGCCTGTGGCCTGCACAATGGAATTTGGACTCGTGTATACTCACAGTTTTGTGAGACACTTATATAAAATCTCATATGTTCAGATATCTCCTGTCGGTTCTGTTATCCTAGAGATCCCTGACTAGTATAGTGCCCTTGATTAAATGAACACAATTCCAATAACAATTTTCATTGTTTTCAAACAGATAGGGTCAGTGTTCAAGCCTCTACTCAACTGCATGTCATAGGAACATCTGACATGCTAACATAACTCCATGATATACTCACATAGATGGAACAGCCCTGTCAAGTTCTCAGATAGCCCCTGGGTTACTATCAAATTTTCCGTTAATGTTCCCAAATTTCCTTTCATACTGAAAGGTTTCCAAACCATTTTTAATTTAACCATACTTCTAAAATAAATAAATGCCTTCATTATACTGGTAAGGTTGAAGAATAGTTACCTTAGCTCTCTTGGGATTTTTCTCCCCCAAAGCCTTAAGATTTCTCTATTTTAAGACAAACCATAAACACACACATAGGAAAAAAAGAACACCGACATTAAATATCGTAAATCCATTTATTAAAGGGGACCATGCAAATGTTTAACTATATATATAGTTAAAAAGTCATTACAGGCTCACAGAGATGATCATTTTACAGATGAAGAAACTGAGACTCAGAGGGGCTGAAGAATTTGCCAAATATTGCACAGTTTAGAGGGAGCATAATCCCTGATCTGAGCCCAGAGAGCTGGCCATAGAGTCATGATCCACTAAATCATCTCCCATTCTGTGTATCTTACTCTGCTACATACTGTCAAATGTGAAACCTCATTTAATTTGATGGTCACAATAAACATGTCATAAAAATGCTATTGTTCTTAAATGTACACTGAGTCTGATGAGTTTTATGTAAGAGGCTCCATGTTGGAATCTGATTCTACCCTATAAGGTTCATGCCAACAGGAAAGACAAAACTGAATCAAGGAATCCAGGCAATTCTGCTAAACGTTGCTGAGCCAGTATGTCATCTGATCAGTTTCACAGAAATCCAATGGGTGAATCATGGCATCTAAAAGACTTTGAGCTAAAAGGTAGTAGATTACTTGGAAAATGATCCTACTAAAGGAATAAGGGACAGGAAAGAACATAACAGATGAGGGGGAGCCAAGTCAGAGTTCAGGTACTTATTGGTCACCACTCTAGCCAGCTGGAGCTCAACCCCACTGGAACTCTATGAGGACTGTCTACCCAGAGGTCAGGGATGAGAAGTATGTGTCCACAATGTCCAGTTCACCATTTTGATCTGGTTGTGTAAATGACCCTGCACTTTCAGATAACATATAGTGTTGTAACCCTCCCCCCCCAAAAAACTCAATAATTTTATATTGCAGCTGAGATGAAGTGCTTTCAGGTAAACCTTTGCAAACAAGTTTATACAGCAATGGCTGGAGTAAAAGGTGGGTCAAAATATGTAAGGAGAGGCACAAGAGGTGTCTGGTACAAGTTATCTTACCTTTAGTTGGACACTTCAAGAGCTGTGATGCTCAATATTTCCTAAAGATGTTCATAGCCTTGTTGAATAACGTTAGTTATTGGAGATGTTCTCATTATACTAAAAGGGAAATCTGTTACCCAGTAGCTTCTATTTATTTCCCATTGACTGCTCCAATTTCAATGAAGGGCTAGAAAATTTTTACAGGGATGCATACATGCACGCATAAATACAGACAGACACAGGCAGGAAGAAAGATGCTTGGAGATTATGACTGAGTTTGCGTGAAAGAAAAAAATGGGGGTGGGGATGCATATTTGAAAGATGGTAGAGTGCATATGTACTTGTATAAGGACACACACACATACACACACACACATATATATATATGGAGAGAGAGAGAGTATTTAAGAAGAGAAAAATGTGAGCTGAGGATGATGAAGGTGCTATGAGGAGCTACCCCTTACATGTTCTGCAGGTAAGTACTGCTTATACATCTTGAGGAAGACTCCCACAAATTATCCAAATCCTATCCTTATGTTCTTCATGACACAACTTTTCCTTTTTATCTTGCCTGAAATTTCTACCATTAAAATATTAGCTTTGGCATAGGCCAAGCTTGTTTGGATCCAGGTATCATCATGCCAACTGTAAAATGATATTTTTGAGACAACTGAAGATATCAGTAAGGAAGTATTGTTAATTTTATAAGTTTATGGTGTGTGAAAATGTATGTATTGCTCAGAGCTACATTTTTTAGTATTTATAGGTGAAATTATGAGATATCTGATATTTGATTTAAAATAACCCAGAAAATTCGGCAGGAATGATAGATAAAATAAAATTAGAAAAATATTGATAGTTTCTGATGTTATACAATGACCACATGAGTTGATTTTATTACTCTTTCTTCTTCTGTGTATATTTGAAAAAGTTCATAATACAAGCTGAAAAGGAATGTCTATTGGGTCAAAATAGAAGAAATGGCTCAAGAAATCACTGTTAGAAAATGAATGTGGTCAACTTAAAGAGTTAGAGACAGAGCCTTGTCTTCTATGGTGAACTTGTCTTACTGAAATATTACATTAGATTAGTTTCTTAGATGAAAAATCATCACTTTAGGAATTAGAGAGAAGCAGATCAATGATTTCAGAACTGGTAAATTTTAATAATAATAAGGGGGTGTAAGGAAGGAGGGAGTTGATCAGCGGCTCTGTCCAGAGAACACATCTGGTTGTAACATGAGGCAGACATATCATGAGAGTTTCAATCTCTGGGGAGAGCTGAATGGACAAAAAGAAATGTGGAGACTCAGAAATGTAGCCATAAATGTTTACTTCACCATCATTTTCCCCATATCATATACACAAGGTTAAGTGTATGTGTGGCAATTGTGTGTACAACTTAAAAAAGAGAACTCTTTCTTAAGCAATTGTTAACTCAATCAAAGTCTATATAAAAATAATAAATAGCCCCCAAACATTCTATACTAATAATAAACTGCTAAACAGATAAAGGAAAGTATAAACAGCATTCTAAGTTAAAGCAAACAGAAGAAGAATGAGATATCTGTAGATAATATGGCAATATCAGGACAATTAGACATTTAATTGTGAATCTGGTATGTGTATAAATGACATTTCTACTTTTTAAAAAAATGTGCTTGCTTTGACTAATTTGAATTTCAGAGAATCACCCAATCGATTACATGGTCTCTGGTATATAGAAGCACAATAAAAGTATTTTGAATGAATGAATATATGAATTAAAATATAAATGAAGGCTACACATATGTGCCACAAATGCCAACTTGTCTTGAGAGAGAAAGGATAATTTGGATTTTATGTTTAGAATTTAGCAAGCTATTATTAATTTTAAATGAGTTGTAAGAGAGATAAATGAGTTTTTATAATTTTTCAAGTTAATCCTGGAAAAAGGAAGATATTCAAGGAATCTAATATTTTCCTTGAATGTATGATTCTCTTTTAGATAACCCATTTTTATACTTCAGAAGAAAATAGTGAGGCAAGAAACAAAATCAGCCTATTTTCTTTTTCTTATCTCAAAACCTTTTTTTGACAGTACAAAGAGAACACAATTAATTAACATGTCCTATTTTCAATCACAAAACATAAGGGTCTTAGCCTTTTAAGACATTAAATATTACAGCCTATATTAATTAAAAACATTCATTCCCTTAATAATGAGTTAGATTCAACAGTACTATTGTGTTATTTATAATGAGCAAGAGAAAGTACTACTTAATGAAATCTATATAGTTCCTCCAGAAGTCTTTTTTCCCCAAAGCAATTATTAAAATGACAATAAAAACTAAACAAATTTGCCACATTAAAAAAAAAACATTTAAAATATAAGATATCTTAAAGAGCTTTTAATGTGACATGTTTTATTTTTACTTCATGCTTTGCTAATTACTTTAAGAGCTGTATTTCCTTTTAATTATCCTGAGAATAAATCAAACTCTGATCACAAGTTACTTTCACTTATACTGTGGATATCATAAAAGTAGTACATTATGTTTTATTTTCATATTATGAATAATGAAATGACAAGTTTAACAAAGGTCATAAATCTGAAGTTCGAAACTCTAGGAATCAACATGTTTTATATAAGGCAATAGAAAGTTAATTAAATACTCAAATCCATCCTATTATAGCTAAATACTTGGATTACGCTCTTTTGCTTTTATTAGTAATTTAGGAAAATATTTAGACGGGTCAAAGAAATAAGTTAAATCTATTCTTCAAGACACAATCCATGAGTTTTTTTGCAAATCATAGTTAAAGTTATAATTTATAATTGAATACATGGATATTTAGAGATATTCCATATTTCACTTGGAGAATGAAAGAAAGACATTTTTTAAGAAAGAAAATTTGAAAAGCAACCTTTAATAGAAATGTCTGTCTATTGTTACTATTTAGTGCTCCCATTTTGGAGAAGGAAGCTCCACACTAAATTAACCTATTTTGAAACATTGGACCTTTATCTTCTTTAAATGTAAAACAAAACAAAGAAAATGAAAAAAATAAATATCTACATCCTAGAAGACCTTATAGAGTATAGTAACATTAAAGAATTAAAACAGATTTCTGTAAAAGGATGGAAAAATTTTTTAAAATCTATTTTATTATCTTCAGCTTAATAATACAAAATATTATGGAAGATGTGTTATTATTATATTTTACATATCCTTGTCTGAAGCAGAGAATAGTCTTTAAACCTTTGTAAAATTGGTCAAAGAAAGCAAACCAATGAGAACAAACACGTCTATGAAAAAACCCATAATGAGGGCCAATTAATTAGAAGCTGCCTCAACTTCAATTTATTAAAAGAATGTTATAAATGACCTACTGGATTTTTTCCCTCCCATTTAAATGTGTATATTTAAGGAAAAGAGAGAGAAATATGGGGTTTGCATTATATGAGTTTAGCTTTAAGGTGGATTCATAAAATATAATTTCTCAATAATTATTGTCTTATTTATATTTGACATCGATTATTATGGAATCATGTAATTTCCACGTTTGAAAGGAACCTAAAAGACTATTTTGATAGGAAAGTACATTACATGTGTCAATGGAATGAGCTTCTTTAAATCTCACCCCTTATAGTCCCTCACTAGTGCATCACCTAATTTAAAATTTATACACTTTTAAGATAAAGGATATGTTTTTATGGAAGAAGAAACAGTGGCAGAAATGTCTGTTTTACCTTACAGCTCCCATTAACCCAGACTGCCTCAGAGATTCTGCACCAGATATTAGTATTTCCTTGATGTAGATAACAGAATTTTCAAAATAGTTTCTAGGAAAACATAGACTCAATTAAATGTCATAACTGCAAAATAATTGAAAACTCAACAAAAATTGTTATAACTAATTTAGTGGTATATCCATTTAGAAAGTATGAGGTTTTACTTGCAGCCCCATGGAATCTGGTAAAGACCAGCTTTTATAGATGGAGGTGCTGGTAATAAAATCCCAGGAGCTTCCAATGAAAAGAGGCTATGAGGACTTTCAGGACAAAATACCGAATGACAACAGGATCTCTTAGTAAAAAATATGAATTATCTACACTTGTGGTCATGCTAACTGGATATGAGATTTAATAAATTATGTTGTCTCTCTTCTTTTTTTTAAAATTTTTTATTAATTAAAAGAAATTACAAGAAAGAAACACAAACATTCCCAACACATGCTCATTCCGCTCTACACATACACTCAACAATTCACAATATAATCACATGGTTGCATATTCATCATCATGATCATTTCCCAGAACATTTGCATCAATTCAGAAAAAGAAATAAAAAGACAACAGAAAAATAAAATGAAAACAAACAAAAAAATTTTACATACCATACCCCTTACCCCTCCCTTTCATTGATCACTAGCATTTCAAACTAAATTTATTTTAACATTTGTTCCCCCTATAATTTATTTTTATTCCATATATTCTACTCATCTGTTGACAAGGTAGATAAAAGGAGCATCAGACACAAGGTTTTCACAATCACACAGTCACATTGTGAAAGCTATATCATTATTCAATCATCATCAAGAAACATGGCTACTGGAACACAGCTCTATATTTTCAGGTAGTTCCCTCCAGCCTCTCCATTATATCTTGGATAACAAGGTGACATCTATTTAATGCGTAAGAATAGCCTCCATTATAACCTCTTGACTCTGTTTGGAATCTCTCAGCCACTGACACTTTTTCTCATTTCTCTCTTCCCCCTTTTGGTCGAGAAGGTTTTCTCAATCGCTTGATGCTGGCTCTCAGCTCATTCTAGAGTTTTTCTCAATACCTTGATGCTGAATCTCAGCTCATTCAAGAATTTCTGTCCCACATTGCCAGGAAGATCCACACCCCTGGGAGTCATGTCCCACATAGACAGGGGGAGGGGGGTGAGTCTGCTTGCTGTGTTGGCTGGAGAGAGAGGCCACATCTGAGCAACAAAAGAGGCTCTCTTGGGGGTGACTCTTAGGCCTAATTTTAAGTAGGCTTGACCTGTCCACTGTGGAGTTAAGTTTCATATGAACAAACCCCAAGACTGGGAGCTCAGCCTATAGCTTTGGTTGTCCACACTGCTTGTGAGAACATCAAGAATTCAACATGGGGAAGTTGAGTTTTCCCCTGTTCTCACCATTCCCCGAAGGGGACGTTGCAAATACTTTTCCACTCACTGATCAAATCACTCTGGGATTCATCAGGGCATCACCTGGACAAATCAACAAAATCTCATGTCCTACCCAAAGTTCCATGTACTTAAGGTGTTCAACCAACTATCTACATAAGTTACATTAGGAGACGCACTAGTCAAAATATAAATTTGTACCAAATAAACATTTTTTGCCTTAGTCTCACACGTAAGGTGAAATTTTAAAATATTAATTACCATCTATTTACAGCACACTGCAGTAATGACATTCTTTTGTTCTTCCTCTTACAAAAACATTTTTAAAATTTGTACATTTAGTCACTATTATTATACACTCTAGGCATTTCCTAGATTATACCATCTCAATCTTTATCATCTATCTTTCTTTGTGATTTCATTTATACCCCAGCCATCCTCCCTCGATCATTTTCACATGCAGCTTCATTCCGTGTTTTAACATAATTGCATTACAGTTAGGTAATATTGTGTTGTCCATTTCTGAGTTTTTGTATTCAGTCTTGTTGCACAATCTGTATCCCTTCAGCTCCAATTACCCAATATCTTACCCTATTTCTATCTCCTGATGGTCTCTGTTACCAACGAAATATTCCAAGTTTATTCACTAATGTCAGTTCATATCAGTGAGACCATACAGTATTTATCCTTTTGTTTCTGGCTAATCACACTCAGCATAATGTCCTTAAGGTCCATTCATGTTGTTACATATTTCATAATTTTATTCTATCTTACAGCTGCACAATATTCCATCTTATGTATATGCCACAGTTTGTTTAGCCAACTGTCTGTTGATGGACACTTTGGCTGTTTCCAGCTCTTGGTAATTGTAAATAATGCTGCTATAAACATTGGTGTGTAAATGTCTGTTTGTGTCCTTGCCCTCGTGTCCTTTGAGTAGAGACAGCATATAGATAGGTCCTATTTTTTAATCCATTCTGCCAGACTATGTCTTTTGATTGGGGAGTTTATTCCATTAACATTCAGTGTTATTACTGCACGGGTAGTACTTTCTTCTACTATTTTGCCTTCTGGATTTTATATGTCATATCTAATTTTCCTTCTTTTTACCTTTACTCATAATCTTCCTTTCTATACTCTTCTCCACACCTCTCTCTTCTGTCTTTGTATCTGTCTCTAGTGCTCCCTTTAGTATTTCTTGCAGAGCTGGTCTCTTGGTTACAAATTCTTTCAGTGATTTTTTTGTCTGAAAATGTTTCAATTTCTCCCTCATTTTTGAAGGACAATTTTGCTGGATATAGAATTCTTGGTTGGCAGTTTTTCTCTTTTAGTAATTTAAATATATCATCCCACTGTCTTCTTGCCTTCATGGTTTCTGCTGAGAGATCTATGCATAGTCTTACTGGGGTTTCCTAGTACATGATGAATTGCTTTTCTCTTACTGCTTTCAAGATTCTCTCTTTCTCTTTGACCTCTGACATTCTGACTAGTAAGTGTCTTGGAGTACATCTACTTGGATCTATTCTCTTTGGGGTATGCTGCACTTCTTGGATCTGTAATTTTAAGTCTTTCATAAGAGTTGGGAAATTTTCAGTGATAATTTCCTCCATTAGTTTTTATCCTCCTTTTCCCTTCTCTTCTCCTTCTGGGATACCCACAACATAAATATTCGTGCACTTCATATTGTCTTTCAGTTCCCTGAGTTCCTGCTCATATTTTTCCATTTTCTTCCCTGTATTTCTTTTTCTCACTGAATTTCAGATGTTCCCTCCTCCAGTTCACTAATCCTATGTTCTGTCTCTTGAAATCTACCATTGTAGGTTTTCATTGTTTTTTCATCTCTTCTACCTTGCCTTTCATTCCCACAAGTTCTGTGATTTGTTTTTTTAGACTTTCAATTTCTTCTTTTTGTTCATTCCTTGCCTTCTTTATATCCTCCCTCAATTCATTGATTTGGTTTTTGATGAGGTTTTCCATGTCTGTTCGTATATTCTGAAATAATTGTTTCAGCTCTTGTATTTCATTTGAATTGTTGGTTTGTTCCTTTGACCGGGCCATATCTCCAATTTTCCTAGTGTGATTTGTTATTTTTTGCTGGCTTCTAGGCATTTAATTACCTTAACTAGTTTATTCTGGAGATTGCTTTCACTTCTTTTACCTAGGGTTTTCTTGCTGGATGAATTTGTTGTCTATCTGTTCTTTGACATTCAGTTCAGCTTTATCTGGACCTCTAGCTCAGGTTTTGTTTAACAGAGGAGAATTTTTCAGTTCTTGTTTTCTTGTTTCCTGCCCTGCTTGTATGGTGCACCCCCCCCCCCCCACCCTTAGGAGGGTCTACTTAGGTATTATAGACCCCAGCCGGATTTTCCCAGACCAAACTGGCCTCCTATCAGGAGGAAAGAGTCACCTGCGTCGGTTTTCCCTGAGGGTGAGACCCAGAAGGTTAAAAGACTTCCCTGTGAAGTCTCTGGACTCTTTTTTTTTTATCCTGCCCAGTATGTGGTGCTTGTCTGCCTGTAGGTCCCACCAGTGTAAGATGATGTGGTACCTTTAACTTTGGCAGACTCTCCCTGCTAGAAGCGTGGTGGAGACAGAGGAGAGGTTGTAGGTTGGTTTTAATGGCTTCAAATTACCAAGCCCTGGTGTCTGAATTCCTTGAGGGAGGGATTCCACTGGAGTTGGGCTTCACCCCTCCCCTGGGGAAGGCACAGGCTCCAGACAAGCCCCCAAACGAGTTCACTTCCACCTATGCCTGGGGCAGTTGCATCCTGAGAAGTCCTGCTGCTATATCCAAAGGCAGTCAAGCCTTTGTAGAAACACAGCCACAAAAACCTCTGTTTCCTTCTTTTATTTTTATTTCTTTTTCCGTCAGCCCTGCCCCCTTGGAGCTGGGGCAAAAATGAGCGACCTCTGCTTTGACCAGGTTCCCCTGAGCTGGGGGCCTATTTTTAGTAGTCAGAATTTGTTAATTAATTCCACAATTTGTGTTTGATTGTGCTCAGTCCCTGCTGCTGATAAAGTCTCTTTCCTTTCCCCTCTGGGAAGCAGCCTGTGGGGGAGGGGTGCCGGCCACCCCAGCTTTGGGAACTCACGATTCTTGGGGGACTCGCAGCTGGTCCAGCTGGTCCAGACTGGGGTACGCTGCGTGTCCAGTCACTGATGTGGCCCAAGGAGCTGTTCTGTACTGTTTCTGGTGATTTAGTAGTTGTTCTGGAGGACGAACTAAAATATGCACATTGTTAAGCTGCCATCTTGACCTGGAAGTCTGTCTCTCTTCTTGCCTAGTTTACACTTCAGTGTAATCCTTTTGAACAGACACAATTTGGAGGCTTGTGTCACATCTTGCCATTAGAATGGCTAGCTGTGGCATCTAGAATCTTGACTATGTCAAGCCTTTTCTAGAACAGATCCATTTATTGCATACATTGCATTGAGCGTAGTTTAAGAACTTGGACTCTGGAGCCTGACAGCCTGGGTTCAATCCTGTCTCCGCCCTTTACTAGCTGTAACCTTGAGATTAAGTTAATTAATCTTAGCTTAATTTCCCTCAACTGTGAAACAGGGATAATAACAGCACCTACATCATGGGGGTCTTAACAGTGAAAAATGAATTAATATAAAAAAAGGATTGGATCGGGGTTACAACACCATAGGCACCCCCAATTTTTGCTTATTATTTAAGCAAAAATAAAAAAATATAGAATTTTGAATGAGTACTGAAATTGCAGGGTGAGGGTGATCACTGTTTTTATTTGCAACTGCTTATTTTTACAAATCAGTGTTTTATCACATATTTCTAATGGGTAAATAATTTTGAATATTGAGTTTTTAAGCAATATTGCTCTAAATAAGGTCAATACATGGGGTAAAGTGCATTGTTTTTTTGTTTTTCTACTTTCTGACAAAGTAAACATACAATTTATTCTTTTTTAATGTAATGTTAATATTGCATTACCTAAAAAAATAGACTTCATAAAATTTTTCCTCTTACATTGGTAAATATCAAATAAGATATTCTCTTCAACTTTTCATTCATCATTTAGCAATTCTTCCATGTTTAGTGTGCTCTACTCAAACATGATAAATTGAAAAACAATTTATATAGTCCTGGCAGCCAGAACTTGCTCATGCCAGCATCGAGCTTTGAAAATTTCCAAGCTGAACTATAACTTTTTTTTGGTATGCTATATGGTGGGAGTCGCAATGCCTTCCTTTTCCATGTGAGTATCCAATTATTGCAGCACCATTTGTTGAATTTTTTTTTTTTTGGTGGGGGAGGATGCATGGGCTGGGACTGGAACCCAGGTCTCCCACATGGCAGGCGAGAACTCTACCACTTGCAACCCCAGAACTATAACTTTTGATAGTCTAGAATTGTGATTTTTAACAATAAAAATTTCAATCTGATTAACTTTTTTGATTTGTCCTTTTAATTTTGTTTTGTAATTCTTTTACTTAATTTATGCTTAAAGCATAAAATAACAGGATGTGCTTGAATATTCAAAACACATTATTTTCTGTGCTTCTTTGAAGAAGTTGGAGTGTTTATTCCCTCAGAATCTGACCTGTCAATCACTCAGCAGAACTTTTTCCCGTTCTTCACTGCCAAAATCCACTACTTCCTGAGTTGTTTGGCTCTCTGTTAGCCCTCACAAGCTGAAATTCTACACTGAATAAACTATCATTATTTATTTTATTAAGTCCCTTACTTTTATATCAGAAAGGTGGGCCATGTGGTGGAGGACTTAAATCTCAACAGCACTAATGAAATATCAAGAGCCTAAGCCTACAGAAGATGCATTTCTCTAATTGGCACACTTCAGCTTGCTTTGAACACCTAAAGTTCCAGATTCAATACTTCTAGCACCTCTTTGTCCACCCAAATATCCAAGAAGTGCTGACCTATGACAGAGCCTCCAGCAACACTCCAGCTTCCCATGTGAATTCTGAATATGCTGCACAAGAAAACATCGGACACAGTCCTGTATCTCATTCAACCCAGAAATTCATGTTGCTTTTGTTGTGCAACCTCTGGAGCATATTATCCATATAAGCCAAAATATGCAAACAAGCCTACTTTAATGGGCTTCGGTAGTTGATTTGGGTTTATTTTTCCTTACTTCATCAATTCTAAAAGGTACAAGTCGAAACACCATGAAATTGAATGAATGTTTTGCTCAATTTTAGTTAAAAAGAGGTGGTTTATTTTAGGCAAGTGGGCCCCAGCTAGACCGTAGTTAGAAAGATGTAAAATATATGAACATCAGACTTGTCTGGGAGGTGAAACCTTAGATTTTCGTTAAGTTTGTGTGTGTGTGGGGGGGGCATGTGTAACTGCCTAAATGTTTAATTTTGTTTTTGCCAGGTTTAAGTTATCTGTGAATTTGCTGCTGCCTCAAATTATAATTTAAGGTACTTCAATCTAACCCTCAGGCAAACTTTCACTTCAAATAATCTCAACTGTCTTTATAAATATATTGTTGCAATGAGTTGGAATACAGTGATATTTTCAAGAGGAATTTATAATGCTAAATGAAATGAATGAGCATGAGTTTGTCCTTATCAGTTGGTTAAATAGCTTTGAGTTTGGTGATAAATCCTCTACTATTTAATTTTCATATACAGTGACATAAAAATCACATTTTCCTATTATATTAGATTTATAATATTATGTACTCCTTACAAAACCCTCTCACTTTCATTTCATATTCTGAATTTTGAAGTAATTGTAAAGGAATAGGTAATTTGCCTAAAAGTGCATGAATCACAACTCTCTCAATCTGCTGATATGGTATCATCAGCACTCTGGTGAAAGTGAGGATATTTGGTTCCTCATTTCATTTTTGCGGCAAAGTATTTAGCCTGGGGCAGTTTACATATCAGGATGGCTGGCACTAATGGGCCTCTGTTTCCGCTGTCCCCCTGCCCTCTGTGCATGCCCCTACCTGGATAATTCTGCCTGCCTCTCATTTTTCAAAATTGACTCCTCCTTTGACAGTTTCTCCAACCACTGAGCCAAACTTATTTCTCCCTGTTCTTAATACAGAATCATAACACACTAATATTACAAATGTCTTACAAAATAACAGGCCAGTTTCCCAGTTAAAATAGGCATCCTTTCAACAGCATCCACAACAGATAATCAGACTGCCCCAATACCAGCATTGCCCAGGGGTTCATCAAATCAGGAGAAATCCCATTCTACTCTCTGGAAAGCTCAACCCTGAGGATATTCACCCTCAAGTTGCCCAAATTCTCTAGCAGGGCTGCAACAAAAGTCGATATGCTGCGTAAGTGGAAACAGTGCAAATATTAACACCAACTATATTTTTCTCTGCATTGATTAAACCACTTTTCTCTCCCCAGAGAAGTTCTGCCTTGAGACCTCAAATGCACGCCTTGTCTGAGAGTGCAGAATATATTTGGCTAGGAACCAAATAGGATATTTGCACCATGAGAGGCATTTCCTCTCCTTCAGAATGGGGAGTAGGGAGGAAAGTAGAGCATCTACACCCCCACACCCCTGTACCCCCCTCAACAAAAACAAACCCAAGCACACATCTTTAAGCCTACTTCCCTGCTTTAACTCTGCAAAGCCAGACCAGACTGGGGAGAGGGGTGGCAATTAATGTATTCATCCTGCCTTTATAAAATGCATATTTAGAAAGCCTACCTATATTTGGACCTAAAGATGAAAATGAAGTAGTTGAGTGGTTTGCAAAGACTATTTTCTTCTTATTCTTATTGTTGCTATTTTTAAAACTCTCATAGGAAAAATAAATGTTATATTAATACAGGTTACTGTGTTTACTCTTATAAGAAAATTCACATATGTCACAGACTGTTCACATTTTCCATTGCATGCAGATATTTGGGTTGTTTTGATAGCATTTGGCAATGCTTCAATTTTTTTTTTTTTTTTTTTTTTTTTACAGGGGCAGGCACTGGGAATCAAACCTGGGTCCTCAGGCATGGCAAGTAAGCACTCTTACCTGCTGAGCCACCATGGCCTGCCTATAATGCTTCAAATTTGTCTTAAGGCTTTCAGATCTCACTTGATAAAGAAAATCTTAAGACTATCGGTCTATTCATTTATGGAACACTGTCATATTTGTTTCATTTTTGTTCCTGCCAATGAAAGAAAATAATTTTCTGTTTCTTCTCTGAGATAATTACAGAATTACTGTCACAGAGATGAAATAATTATTGTGAAATATGAATGTTTTATTGGAATAAGAAGTAATGGTGACATACTCCTCCTTACATTTTTTACCTGAAAACATCTTTATAAAAGAAGCAGAAAATTTTGCATTGAAATTTTCATTAAATATATAGCAGTCTTGATTTCTGCCTTAGCAAATTTTAGAAAACCTGATTCATTTGTACTATACGTTGTAATAATATAGAGAAGATTAGGCTAAACCTGAAATAATTATTTTACTATGAAAATTTGTAATTAAAAGAAATCTCAATTTAATTTGTAGGTGCAATCTTTTAGATAATTTAGAAGAGACCAGCCTATTGTGGACATTCAAATATATATTGAGTGGATGAATGGATGACTGGGTGAATGAATTATAAAGGACTGGCGGTAATATTTTAGAAGGCTGATTTAGAGATCAGTTTTACTTAATAGGTAAAACACTGTTAGCTATTATGATTATTATCTGCCTTAAAGCTAGCAATCTTGAGTTTATTTGAAAAAATTTTAAACTAAGCTATTTACCATTTGTGTAGGTCCTGTGACATTTACAGATGGTTCTAGAAGCCTAATCTCACAGTAACTCTGTGAGGTATTATTCTTCCAATTTAAGAGGTGGAAATATAGTTCAACCAAGTAAAATAAACCTGTCCAGTTTCATACAGTTAGTCGCAAATTCAGGAGCCAGGCAATTCCCTTGAAACTCAGGTTTGGTCTTCTAGAATTTATATTTCTTTATGTTCAAACTGGTGGTTTTTCTAGTGCGAATAATGTAACACTACTAACTGGTACTAAAGGTATCTATGGAAACTTTACAAAAATTCTTAGTAGAAAAAGGAATGCAAGCTCCAATTCAATTTTAACCTTAGAATCGTTTTCATGCTTTGTCTATGAATAGAGAAATTAGTTAATTCCTTTCTGTTTTGAAACGCAATGTGCTCTTCATTTGAGTTCTTCAGGTCCCTATGAATGATGAAAAGATTTGGACAAGGAAAGGATAAGAATATGTGCAGAATCAAGGAAGAGTTCACAGGAATGCCCTCACTTTGGCACCAACTGCAAGTTCGAGAGTACCCAATGCCACTCTCAATTTTGACGATTTGCGAGAAGGACTCAGAGAAATCATTGAAAGCTGTTATACATACAGTTACAGTTTATTACAGTGAAAGGAACAAATTAAAATCAGTCAAGCCAGAGATGATAGGGCGGACAGCAGAGACCAGATCCCAGGAAAGTTCCTGGTACAGAGGTTCCACTTGTCCTCTCCCAATGAGTCATGGACAGTGTTGCTTTCTTGGCTATGATGTATGACAATAAGCAAAGAGTTATTCCAACCAGAGAAGTTCACTCTAGCCTTGGTGACCAGAGTCTTTACTGGGACTCAGTCATGCAGACATTGACTATCCATGTGGCCAATTTCAATTTTCTGCCCCTCAAGAGATTGAGCTGATGATGCATGATCCAAATCCCCCATCACAAATCACACTCTTAACTTGTCTGGCATTGCTGGAGACCACCAGGTACACAAGGACAAGTTTATCATGCAGGACATTAGAAATACTAGAAATTACCTCCCATGACAAGTTGAAGGCAAAAGTTGGACCTCCCTTTGTACATGATTAATTATTTATTACAGAGGCCACTATCTGGCTTTTAGTTAAAGCCGGTATACAACAAAATGATCATATTTGGGTCTCTACATTTATATAGTATTTACGTGATGGACACAACAATAGTATCAGTATGAATATGTCTAGCATTTGGAAGAGCTAGTGTGCAGTAGGGATAGAAACAGCTCATCTGTCCTACAAAGCTTTTTACATACATTTTTGTACTAATTTTATTGCTCATTTCCACCTTTATCACAGCTATTTGTACCTTATGAAAAACTTGTACAGAACTATTTAGCATAAGAAATTAATTGTTGGTTAGCTAAATTCAGTTCTTCCTTGGGTCAATTATTTGCCACTATTATTACATCCAATACGTTTGGTCATCAATTGTCATTATTATCATAACACTTATTTATATAAGGTAGGTGACTCTTACCAACAATGCCAGCAGTACACCATATGCAGTATGGTGATGGTATAAATCAGTTCCAATTGAGAACAGATTTGTAAGAATTGCAGATTTATTTGCTATGCCTCCCCATCAGACTCAGTCATTGGGCATGTGCCAGATATTAGCATGAACAGCCTTGTTAGAATTGGCCATAATTCAGTTATTTCTGGTCTTCAAATCAGTAGGGAACAAATTCATTCACCCTGTTCAATTCAGAGGCTTGTACTGAGATTGATTTCTATTGTGTGCTATATGTGATAGGGTCCACATCCTTCCTACAGGGAGATGAGGGTGGTATTCAGAACAGTTCTCATCTTTGCTAGCAGTATTACAAAGATGTGTCCCATTCTGATCAATTCTGGGGGCAAGGGCAGTCACAGCATATTGATGTAAATTTGCAAGTGTCCCCAGAGAACTTCCCCAGGACTGGAGGTCAATAAAATTCTCAAAGATGTTCTCCTTGTGCCTCAGAAACTAGGATGGAAGGCCATTGCCCCATGGTTACTTTGGCTTCCATCCATTTAAAAACAGTCAAAAGGCCCTATTAGGATACAGTACAGGCCCTTTCCTAATACTGGGTCCTAGCGTTTGCCAGCATTATTTATTTAATCTGCCTGAGACACGTTACTAAAGCCAATCAACTTTTCAGGTTGACTCACATCCCTTGTCTTCCTCCTGATAGAACATTCTTGCTAATCTGCTGACTCTGAATAGCATTCCTCCTCAAAAGGGAATTTGATTTGTTCTGCATTGCTTAGACCATCACCTGTCTCCCCTAAAGCCCTTTTCTGTCTTGTGGGCCAATGCCATTCAATCCACTATTCATATTGTTGTCATTGTGTGCTAATGGTCCTAGTACAGTTATGATACATGTTTTATATCCAAAACTGTTGAGTCCTGCATACTAGGATTAGATGAGTGGTAGTCATATCTAGATGTAATTAAGTTTGAGTATGCTATAAATTCTTCTGTAGCTTTCCCAGCCTCGATGTGGGGCTGTTCAGGCTCACTATGTAATACCTGCTGTAATCCCATCAGAAACCAATTGTTTTTTCCTATTCTGTTTAATAGCTTTCCATCCACAAAAACAAGGATGATATATTTTTGTGCATAGTATGTTGGGCATGCCAGTACATGTTTTGTCCATTATAACTGGGGACCTTTATAAGCATTTGACCATCAAAGTTTATAGTTACACAGTGATAATATGCTAGGAGTTGTACACCACATGATCCGATGGCCCTTTTGGGAACAGTTTCCATAAATGTCTTCCCAAATGATATCCATCGTAGTAGATATAATCCTATAAATAAGGGTCAAAAGGCACTGGCATATCACTAGAGTTCTGTTTAGGTATTAAAAAATCAGTTTAGTTCGTCATCAGATCTTATAACCAGAATGTCTCCAGAGTAATGCCGATCAGGTCTGGAGGCTTCCACTTGACTTGTTCATTCCAAAAACCAAGGTGGCCTTGGAAAACATAAACCTTCATCCTTCTGGGCCTCTGACAAAATAGTGCTTAAAGACAATATTATTTTCTTGCTTTGAGTCTCTCTTGAGGCTTCAATTTATTTATTCCTTTATCCTCAGCTACTATTTCTCCTACTCTCCATTTGTCATTTATTTGTATCCAAACCTTTTCACCTTTGGAAGGGTTTAGCCAGCATGCTGGTCCAGATTGCTAGTAGCAATAATAGTCTAGCAAGTGCCTTCCCCTGCTCTCATTCACATGGAATAAAGTTACATAGTTACAGATCTAGTGTGCTATCTTTACCACTAGGCAATAGAGCTGCATTCACTGTCAACCCTGATTTTTCCTGTTGGAGTGAAGATAGAGTCTACCTCATTAGGCCCTTAGATATTCTGGCATAACTAAAATATAGTTATATTTTCTTGCATAAGAATCATCCTTGCTTCTGACACCTGCATCAGCAGCTCTGGTCTGGGGAATACTATTTCTGGTAGGGAAAAAGAGAGTCAAGGAGATGAGGAAAAACATTGTATGGTCTTACCCACATACTCCACCACCCTCTTCTTTGTTAGATTCTACAGAAAAGTGGAACCATCCCTTGGGCCTTCTGATGTTGAGTATGAGCATATACTCATGAAAATATGTAAGCCAGTCTATCATGCCTTTATCTCCCCCTATTCTAGACCACAAATATTTTGATTGTGTGTTGCAATGCTCTGTGATATCATTACTCTGGGGACGATATACAACATGATGTAATCATTTGATGTGATATCTCTTGGCCTGTGGATACTGTTAGCCCCTTGCTGCAATACCCCCATATCCATTAATTTCATGGACCCAGGAGACCATCTCAAGAGAGCACACCAAGATATTCACTTGCCAGTTCCAATTGCCTTTCCAGGCCTAGGAAGGGGTCGTTCTGATGGACAAGGTTAAATTCTTTACTACACGAGGTGGAAACACAAGTGACATGTGACTAAGAACGTTTTTTCTTTTCCTTATGTTTTACCAATATCTTAAACTTACAAAAAACAGGAACACTTGGATTTTCATAAATTAAGATAATAATTTAAACATACAAAGGGAAATAAAACCATTTTAAGAAATTAGTTAATTGTTTATGCAATGACTGTCTTAAGTAATGTTTCTCTATTAGTTAAGATTCATTTGGCTGTAAGTTATGGAAACTCAGTTTGAACTATATTTAAAAATGAAAAATATATAAATGACTTCTATAATCCAATAAAGAGGTTAATAACAATGATTTAAAAGTGGGCAAAAGACTTGAACAGAACTTTTATAAAAGATGATGTCCAAATAATCTTTGAGCATAATGAAAAAGAGCCCAACATCATCATTCATTAAGAATATAAAGAACAAAATCACAATTTAATGCAACTGCACACACTATGAAAAACCAACAAAACCAAGCATTGTTGAAGATGCTGAGCAACTGTTACTCTCGCACATTACTGGTGGTAGTGCTAATTGGTACAACTATGTTGGAAATCTATTTGGCATTATCTACTAATTGACTTAAATAATCCAGCCACAAAAGGCTTGTGATGCATCATGACATTTATTTGAAGATCAAGGACAGGCAAAATTAATCGTATATGATACAGCAAAATAAACTTGTTTAAGCCCACACACCTGAAATCTCTTTTCCTATTTCATTATAATGAGAGATGAGACTTTTGATGAAGAAATATAAAGGGAGAGAAGAGAAAAAGCTAGTTTGAAGTATAAAGCCAAATATGATGAAATAAAGGTAGGTACATTCATTTTCTATGAATACCACCACAAGTTTCTACAATATTAGGCTTAAAACAATATCCATTTCTTATCTCACACTTTCTGTAGGCCAGAAGTCTAGAACAATGTGAAGGGGTACTCTGTTCAGAGTCTCCCCAGGTGAAAATCAAAGTGTTGGTTATGGTTACAGTTCACATGGGGAGCTCAGGGGTCTCTTCTAAGCTTACTTTTTGCTGGCAGAATTCATCTACTTCTCTGTTTCCATGTGATGCCCTCCATCTTCAAGCCTTCAATTGTGGGTCAAGTCTTGTGCTTCAAATCTCTCTTACATCCTCTACTTCACCTCCCTGATTTCAACATCTGTTTTCCACTTCTGTTTTTAAAAGCACAGTGATTACTGTGAGCCCTCCTTCATGACCCTGGATAATCTCCTTGTTTGAAGCCCGTGGGTTTGTAACCTCACTCATATCTGCAAAGTCCCTTTTGCAATGTTATAAAACATAATCACAGTTTTAATACCAGTGGGAGAAGACCATAAACACCAAAATTATGTCTTTCATTGTAGGTTTTAAGCAGTTAGAGAACATAGAGATACTGTATACCTGGAGCATCAGACCAAAGGTGATGCAAATTGGAGCACCAGTTTCTTTGTATATGCAGCTGTGGGGACACAGTGGGAGGCACCAGTGAGAAGTAAGACAATGAAAAAAAAGTTGCCTACACCATCACATTAGCTCTTGGATTTCCATGAGTATATGTTTTATATTCTGTGCTTTCATTTTATTGATAATAGAACTTTTCCATCTAGTGCATATTCTTCAACTCCTTTTTTGGCTAACAGTTACAAACAGACAACAAAGGACCAAAGCAAGATAGGTCTTCCTTACACTTGGATATATGTTATGATCTGCCACTCCTAACTCTAATTCTGGCCCTTAGGGAGGGGCCAAGGGACAAACCAAGAACACTAGGACTCTTATGATCAAGTTCCATTAACTGGATATATATTTTGTTCATTTCCCCAACATTTTGACTGAATTCCAGTTGACTTTCTTTAATCTTAAAATGGGGATCATTTTTTCAAAAAAAGCTAATGTGTATAAAAGATCTCTGTAAACTCTAAAACACCATACAAATATTAACAATTATGTTTACGCCTAGTCCTCCAAGGTAGACTTCCAGCTGGACTTCTGTGGATTGGGATCCATTACTTCAATGTACCTTTCCTGAAGCACATTTCAATAACAGGGCTGTTGCTCCAATAATTATACTATGTTTGTTAGTTATTTGAAAAGGTGTGAGCTAATAGACAATTATTTTGTTGATTTGCTTGTTAAACCACGGCTTTAAATAGAAGAAGAGATGCACAGGAAAGGAGCAAAAATATCATTAATAGAACTATGAGGATTTAACCTTAGCCATACACATTGGCCATTTCAGGCTTTCAACAAATGATAACTGAGTACAAGTTAATCAAATAAAAATACTTGGAGTAAAAGTCATTATGCAAAATTTTAGGTCAGAATTTATGTATATAAAAGTTTAGAAACCATTCCATAAAAAAGAAGAAAGTAAGATGAAAAATAAATTTGAATTAATTCCCAAAAATGCAGCCAACATATTTTGTTAGATAAATTAATCTCACCAAGTCAGCAGGTTGAAGAAAAGCGTAGGTCTTATTTTCAGAAACCAACAGAAGGACTGGTAAATTCTACTTGCGAGTTTTTCCTAATTCTAGATCAAACAGATGGAAACAGTGGGATAGCACAGATGAAAGGAAGCTCATGAAAATTCTGGCCAAGAATGTACAAGTGTGTGTGTGTGTGTGTGTGTGTGTGTGTGTGTGTGTGTTCATGTGTGTATATATCCACATAGGACCTACTGTGAAAAATTCTCTTCCAAATTTCATTGACAATACTTTTTTGTATAATTATACACTCTGTTCTATTAAACTCCTCAAAAATATATTTAAAACTCTTAACTAAGGGATTTTTATTGGTCTAATTTTAATTAGGTTTTGTTTTCCCAAGTTTTTAATAGAAATACTCCTGGTTCTGCCAATTTGTGCCAGTAAATTTGGAAATACTTTTTCCAAAAGAAAATCTGTCTTTGATTTTTTACAATTAAGCACTTTCCCAGGGCTAGAAAAGGGACTTCAGTCACACAACAAAATGATTTTGCATGGAAAAATTATCAGATTGGCTAATTAAATCATTGCACAATCCTGTAATGTTGAGAAAGAAGTCATTTTATGTTATATCCAAATATATTAGAAAGAAGATTTCCCTCTTTGAAGTAAAATTTAAAAAGAGAGAGGCATGTCTAAAATTGTTGAAAGAAATAAAATTATAATTTGCTTTCTAAAATTTTATTTAAGAGAAAATCCAGTATAAAAAAGAACCTGCCGTCATCTAGAGCAATTGAAAGTGTGTATGCTTTACAGCCCAGAATTTATATTTCTATAAAAACTCTCAGATATGTGCATAGAAAGATATGTACAAAAATGTTTACTTCAGCATTACTGGCAAAATAAAAAGAAGGGAGATGTAAAAATTTAAAACAACAACAAAGAAACAAAAAACAAAAAGATGGACACAACTAAATGTCTTTTTTTCAATAAAGCATGAATAAATAAATGTAATATTTTATAAGGTGGGGTTAAAAATGAATGAACTGATAAATTTTCTAAGGTGGGATATAAAACAGCTGTTAAAGATCAATGAACTGAAAGTAATTCATCAAAAAATACATCTCAAAAACTTGATACAAGAATTACAAAATTATGAGAGTGTATAATATATATGGTGTCTATCATTAAGTTATATTTATAACAAAATACAAAATGATACATCTCTCAAAGAACTTATTTATTTTAACATAGATTGGAAGTACATATACTAAAATCACAATAACATTTATCTCAAGGGAAGGTAAAGGGACTACATA
Source organism: Tamandua tetradactyla (assembly GCF_023851605.1). Classification (NCBI taxonomy): domain Eukaryota; kingdom Metazoa; phylum Chordata; class Mammalia; order Pilosa; family Myrmecophagidae; genus Tamandua; species Tamandua tetradactyla. The sequence goes on from NC_135332.1 coordinate 119,163,077, forward strand.
CAGATGGGTAGGGACTTCAAATTTATTTATATGTTATTTATTATATAAAAAAATGAAACAAGTATGACCAAATTTTAGCAATTTTTAATTCTGGTTGGTTTATAAATGATTATGTATTTATATTATTCTTTTAACTTTTCTTATTTTTAGAATTTCTCAACAATAACCATAAAAAAACCCATGGAAATGAAGTTAGTAAAATGTTAGTTATTTCAATAAAAACAACAATCTCTTTTGCCAATTATTTGGTGTATTTCAGATCAGGGCATCTTTATGTAGCAACCAGCAAGTTTCAAAGCTGGGCTTCTAGCCTGTATGTATTTGCAATCACAGAATTTTCACGCCTCATCTAAGACTTCTTGATCTCAATTCATCAAGGAGGAGGCAGAGTTTAGTGACAAAGCCAGAGGTAAATTCTAGGATTCTTTCATAATTTATCTCAAATAAGACAATATTATGAACCTCCTCTTTCCACTATCTAGAACCTACTTGCTAATTGAGGAAAACCCTGTATTATTTTTAAGAAGTCACCCTAAAGAGCTATTGATATTTTGAAATGTTCAAAACACTTAACCCATTTATTAGTGTGTAAAATGAGATCTCAAAGAAAGCACAAATCTTAAACAGGTTGATAGTGCCATTTTAGTGGTGTGGTGGTGTTCCCAGTATAACAGGGTTTTCAATGACTTATAAAAAAATCTTGGAACAAATAAGATTTAAATTACTTTTTGTGGCTGCTCTAGAATACAGAGCCTCGAACTGACAAATATATCAAGAAAGCAATTAAATGTAATGAAAATATAACATAAAATGTTAGGCTATGGTTTTCTTACCTTTGTATTTATGTACATGTATCATAATTTTTCCTTCTTTTTTATTCTTTAATATGTCAGTATGTGGTGGCTAAGTCTCTTTTTTAGGGAAAAGGCCATATTCTATTTAAACTTTTTCACTTTTCTATGCCCTTTCCACTTTTTTCGTGTGAAAGTGTCCTTTATTTTGTGATATAATATTGACGAAAGATGGTAAGTTTTTTGTTGTTTCATTGATGTGAACTTCCCTTACTTAATAAAATAACAAAATTACAACCCTTAGTGACGTTTAGTCAGAGAAATTTAACCATCTGGGAAACAAGAATTAAATTATTTTTCTGCAGAGACTGGCAGCAAATAAACAAATGACAATAAAAGTTGTTGGATTCATATAGGAGGTAGTGAAAAAAAAAAAAAAAAGCCATGGAGGGACAATTCACTATTTCTCAGCCAGTTTATCACAGATAAGAATGAGAACAAAATGTGCTGACAGTCATATGATGGTTAAGCAGTTTGCAGCAAGGAAGAAAATGGTATAAGGCTGAATTTATCAGAACATTCTTAATTCCTACAAGTCTTTGTACTTTGACTTAACATATTTGAATTGCTAATTATGAGGTAATATGTAGTAAGTCAGTGCAATCAGTGTCCTGTTTATACATAGGCACTCAATAAATGTTTGTTTTATCCTCCCCTTATATAAACATTCAGATAACTTATAAAACTTGCAGAAATCTCTTGGTGAAAAGCAAAGGAAATGTTAAAAAAAAAAGAAGAGTAAAAGTAAAATTGATATAAACATGATTATTTTAAATTTTGGGATGGGGCTTATGAGAGGTAGTCATTATATTTATATGCAGATCAGAACTATTAGAAAATCTATATGAATGATTTGAATTTCATATGCAAAGAAATACAGTCTTTGAAGGAGCCAAAGAAGGAAGAGATGTGGTCAAAGAGGGCATTTGCGAGATGATTTTGGCCCTGGTGTCTGGCAGGATGTTGTGGAAACAAAAAAACCATGGAGTTGAGGTGAGACTATATATGTGGGAGTTGGGAGGCCAGATGAAATCGACCAGATGTGCAGGATTCCACTGCAGAAACAGAGGAAAGGATGTTATCAAGAAAGAAACACTGACAATTTTTTCTGTTTGGGTACAAAATAGTACTTAGTGGTTGATTTTAGGATGTGGAGTTTTTGTTCGTTTTTAATGAATAGAAGAGTGAAGAACCAAAGGGCAAAAAGATAAACATATCAATATTGGTAACATAAAGGGGATATTTAGAATAAAGTGAATTACATTACATTGTAGAAAATCTGAAATTAAATGTAAGAAAAATATAATTTACTTTTAATTTCCCAATCCAAAATTGTTACTTTTTGGCATACATACTTCTAATTTTATGATACACATGTTAGTTATGTCTCTTAAATATTTGCCATAGCATTAAATATTCTGCAACAGCATTTATTATGGATTATTTTGCTTGACCCTTGTTTCATTAGATCTTAATAATTTTATGTAGAAATAGTCTCCCAGGGTCAAGTTAAATTTGGAAGTATTCCATACAACACCTCCTGCATCTTACAATGTGGAGAAATACAATCAATCATACAATGTTCACTTATTTAATAATTAATTACAAATAACTTTATATGATCATGCAGATCCCAAATATGTATTTTTCCATAGAATGCCATCTAGGAATTGTCATTTCTTAGTATATGTTAGGAAACCACTGTTCTATTTTAAGGTCTATATTGTGTTCTATTCCATAGATACAGTGTATTTAATTAATCCATTTATTGGACTTTGTTTTAGTTTGTGAGGGCTGTTACACTGAGATGATAAGCTTTTATAAAGGGGATGTATATAGTTACAAATTTATTAATTTAGAAGGTACATAGTAAAGTGTGCTGGGCTCCTCTCCAAGCCTTGGAGTTCAAATGGTTTTCCCTGGGACGATACCTTTCTGTGACTCCAAATGTCTGGGTCTAAGCTGGCTCTGAGCTCCTCTCTTCTGCCTTCTCCTTTTAAGCCTCACTCATTGCAAAAGGCACACCTTTTAGCCAAGTGCAGATGTAATCAGCCATAGATGAATTTTACATGCTGGTTATTTAAGTCCACAGCAACAGAAAAATTGGGCACCATCACCTGGTCAAGTTTGACACCTGAACTTAACTACTACAGATTTTAAAGTTCTTTCATTATTTTTATTTACAAAGAGTTACAATGAGCTAGTCTTGAACCTATAACTTTTAGTATTTATTTGGTTATTTTCTGATGGTGCATTTCTATTAGTGGTATTGTTGGAGAAGGTGTATATGAATACCTATGACTTTTAATGTGTATAGTTATATCCTTCAGAAGAAATGTACTAATTTATATTTCTACCACCAATATTTAATATCTGCAAATTTGAAAGTCAACTTTGACTTGATTTTGAGAACTAGAGCACTTGTTTGGACTATATTTATGATATGTGTATTAGTTAGGGTTCTCTAGAGAAAAAGAATCAACAGAGAACACTTGCAAATATAAAATTTATAAAAGTGTCTCACGTGAGCCAGAAACACAGAGTCCAAAATCCACAGGGCAGGCTGTGAAGCTGACGACTCTGATGGATGGTCTGGATGAACTCCAAAGGAGAGGCTCACCAGCCAAAGCAGAAATGGGGCCTGTCTCCTCTGAGTCCTCCTTAAAAGGCTTCCCATGATTAGATTTAGCATCACTAATTGTAGAAGACACTCCCCTTTGGCTGATTACAAATGGAATCAGCTGTGGATGCAGCTGATGTCATCATGACCTAATCCTATGAAATGTCCTCATTGCAACAGACAGGCCAGCACTTGCCCAATCAGATAACAGGTACCACAACTTGGCCAAGTTGACACAGTCCCTAACCATGACAGTCCACCCCTTGTCAACTTGGCATCTCTCTATATATCACCTTAAACCATACTTAATTTCCAAATGAAAACAAATAAGCATACATTTTTTTCTTTTACCTGACAATACTCAACTGTCCTGCATATAACTGGAAACACATTAAATCTCTCCAGAATAGGGTGCAAATCCTTGGGCGACATTCATTCTTAAGCTTGATATCTTACAACTTAAATAGTATAACATGAACAAAACAGAATTACCGTCCTCGTTTCTGTAACTGATCATGTGGTTGAAGTTCATATTTATCACTACCTTCTTCCACTACCCATTCCATGTTCCCTTTACCCTCAGCAAGCACTTCAGCTGGTCGTGGTTCTTTGCCTGGTGGGGTGACCCAAACCTTCATTTCTGAAGTTTCAGAGCCATTAGTAGTCCTTCCTGGATTGTGTTGTTGCAGTTTTCCATTGATTTTGATCACAGGGTATGGTAGTACTAATAGATGCCCTATGGGATCTCCTATATTCCAAGAAAACTCTTCTTTACCTCCATTATGTAGTTGCAGTCCTACTTCCTTCTGATATTCAGGGTCAATTACCCCAGACAATAATGTAGTCCCCTTGTTGGCTTGTTGATCCAGAGGCATAAGTAGCCCAAAGTGACCAGGTGGCAATCTTAACTTCCAGTTCAGTGGTATCACTGTTGTTTCTCCTGGAGAAAGCATACCCCATTTTGGAACTAAAACCTGTAGGCCAGCAGAACTCAGGGTAGCAGGGCCAGGAAGCAAAAATTTTCCTAGTGGATCACTAGGGGTAATAGTGAGTGGTACCACACCCATTTCTACCCCTTGGTTCCTGGACTCATGGATCCTGGCTATGGGATAAACAGCACCATACAGTGGACGCTGATTCAGAGCATACACAGCTTCCTGGAGAACATTACTCCAGCCTTTCAAGTTTTTGCCACCTAGTTGGCACCATAATTGAGTTTTCAAAAGGCCTTTCCACCATTCTATCAATCCAGCTGCTTCTGGATGATGGGGAACATGGTAAGACCAGAGAATTCCATGAGCATGCGCCCATTTCCACACTTCATTTGCTGTGAAGTGTGTTCGTGATCCTAAGCAATGCTATGTGGAATACCATGACGATGGATAAGAAATTCTGTAAGCCCACGGATGGTAGTTTTGGCAGAAGCACTGCATGCAGGGAAAGCAAACCCATATCCAGAGTATGTGTCTATTCCAGTTAGAACAAATTGCTGCCCCTTCCATGAAGTGAGTGGTCCAATGTAATCAACCTGCTTCCACGTAGCTGGCTGGTCACCTCAGGGAATGGTGCCATATCGGGGGCTGAATGTGGGTCTCTGCTGCTGGCAGATTGGGCACTCAGCAGTGGCTGTAGCCAGGTCAGCCTTGGTGAGTGGAAGTCCATGTTGCTGAGCCCATGCATAACCTCCATCCCTGCCACCATGAACACTTTGTTCATGAGCCCATTGGGCAATAACAGGAGTTTCTGGGGAAACAGGCTGACTGGTATCCATAGAACGGGTCATCTTATCCACTTGATTATTAAAATCTTCCTCGGCTGAAGTCACACTCTGGTGTGCATTCACATGGGAAACAAATATTTTCATGTTTTTAGCCCACTCAGAAATGTTTATCCACATACTTCTTCCCCAGACCTCTTTGTCACCAATTTTCCAATTATGGTCTTTCCAAGTCCCTGACAATCCAGCCAAACCATTAGCAACATCCCATGAATCAGTATACAAATGCATCTCTGGCCAGTTTTCCTTCCAAGAAAAATGAACAACCAGGTGCACTGCTCAAAGTTCTGCCCACTGGGAAGATTTCCTCTCACCACTGTCCTTCAAGGACACCCCAGAAAGGTGTTGTAATGCTGCAGCTGTCCACTTTCGGGTGGTACCTGCATATCGTGCTGAACCATCTGTAAACCAGGCCCGAGTTTTCTCTTCCTCAGTCAATACACTGTAAGGAACTCCTCAAGAGGCCATAGCTCTGGTCTGGGAAAGAGAAGGTAATGTGGCAGCAGGAGTGGAAACCATGGGCATTTGTGCCACTTCTTCATGTTACTTACTTGTGCCTTCAGGACCTGCTCTGGCTCTATCTCGTATATACCATTTCCATTTCACAATAGAGTGCTGCTGTGCATGTCCAACTTTATGGCTTGGTGGGTCAGACAACACCCAACTCATGATAGGCAACTCAGGTCTCATGGAAACCTGGTGGCCCATGGTTAAGCGTTCAATCTCTACTAAGGCCCAGTAGCAGGCCAAAAGCTGTTTCTCAAAAGGAGAGTAGTTATCTGCAGCAGATGGTAAGGCTTTGCTCCAAAATCCTAAGGGTCTGCGTTGTGATTCTCCTATAGGGGCCTTCCAAAGGCTCCAGACAGCATCTCTATTTGCCACTGACACTTCCGGCACCATTGGATCTGCTGGATCATACGGCCCAAGTGGCAGAGCAGCTTGTACAGCAGCCTGGACCTGTCACAGAGCCTCCTCTTCCTCAGGTGCCCACTCAAAATTAGCAGCTTTTCTGATCACTCGATAAATGGGCCGGAGTAGCACACCCAAATGAGGAATATGTTGTCATCAAAATCCAAAAAAACCAACTAGGCGTTGTGCCTCTTTTTTGGTTGTGGGAGGGGCCAGATGCAGCAATTTATCCTTCACCTTAGAAGGGATATCTCGACATGCCCCACACCACTGGACACCTAGAAATTTTACTGAGGTGGAAGGCTCCTATATTTTTGTTGGATTTATCTCCCATCCTCTGACATGCAAATGCCTTACCAGTAAATCTAGAGTAGTTGCTACTTCTTGCTCACTAGGTCCAATCAACATGATATCATCAATATAATGGACCAGTGTGATGTCTTGTGGGAGGGAGAAATGATCAAGGTCTCTGCAGACAAGATTATGACATTGGGCTGGAGAGTTGATATACCCCTGAGGTAGGACAGTGAAAGTATATTGCTGACCTTGCCAGCTGAAAGCTAACTGTTTCTGGTGGTCCTTACTAATAGCTATTGAGAAAAAACCATTTGCTAGATCAATACCTGCATACCAGGTACCAGGGGATGTATTGATTTGCTCAAGTAATGATACTACATCTGGAACAGCAGTTGCAATTGGAGTTACCACCTGGTTGAGCTTATGATAATCCACTGTCATTCTCCAAGACCCACCTGTTTTCTGCACAGGCCAAATGGGGATGTGGTGGGAATCACCACCCTTGCATCTTTCAAGTCCTTAAGAGTGGCAGTAATCTCTGCAATCCCTCCAGGAATACGGTATTGTTTCTGATTTACTATTTTGCTTGGTAGGGGCAGTTTTAGTGGCTTCCACTTGGCCTTTCCCACCATAATAGCCCTCACTGCAAGAGTTACAGAGCCAACGTGGGGATTCTGCTAGTTGCTCAGTATGTTTATGCCAATTATATATTCCAGAACTGGGGAAATAACTACAGGATGGGTCCAGGGGCCCACTGGACCCACTGTGAGATGGACCTGAGCTAAAACTCCATTGATCACGTGGCCTCCATAAGCCCCCACTCTGACTGGTGGTCCAGAGTGACAGGTTGGGTCCCCTGGAATTAATGTCACTTCTGAACCACTGTCTAATAATCCCCAAAATATCTGATCATTTCTGCTTCCCCAATGCACAGTTACCCTGGTAAAAGGCCGTCAGTCTCCTTGGGGAAGACTTGGAGGAAGACTAACAGTATAAATTTGTGGCAGTGTAACAGTTTTATCCCCCACAGGGACCTGGCCTCCCCTTCATTCAAGGGGTTCTGGGTCTGTAAACTGTTTCAAGTCTGGAAATTGATTAAGGGACTGTAACTCTGTGCTTTTGTAATTCAGGTTTGACTTCTGTTCACTTGACCTAGAACTCTTTTGTTTATACAGCTCCAACAAGAATTTAGTATACTGCCCTTCTATTTTACTTCTAGGTACCCCATGATTTACTAGCCAATGCCACAAATCTCTGCGTGTCATATAATTTTGACGCCTACTTTGAATTTGCTGTCTATTATAATAGCCGTGTCTACCCTGTCTTTGGTGATTAAGTGCTGCCACCTGGCTTCTGCCAACTCGGGGTCCTGTCATTCCCATTGTGTTTAAGGATTCCAGCTCAGTGACAGCAGTTCCTACAGTAATATCTGACCTACAGAGAAGTGCAAACACAGAGCTCTTTAGGGATGATGGTGCTAGTCTCACAAATTTATTTCTCACTGTTCTGGTAAAGGTGCATCCTCTGGACATTCCTGGGGTGTAAGAGCAGGATTTGCATGATAAATCCACTTTAACATTCCAATCTCTCTAAGCCTCTGGATCCCCTCATCTACATTATACCAGGGCAGTTCTGGCATTTCAACTTCAGGTAATGTTGGCCACCTTTTGATCCATGTTTCAACCAACCACCCAAACAAGCTATTTCAACCAACCACCCAAACATTCTACATTGAATGCAGAATCTCTGCTTAGTGGGCCCATATCAATAAATTCAGCCTGATCCAGCCTTATATTCCTCCCACCATTATCCCACACTCTTAAAATCCATTGCCACACATATTCCCCTGATTTCTGTCTATATAAATTGGAAAACTCACACAGTTCTTTTGGAGTATAACATACCTCCTCATGTGTGATACTTTTTCACCTTTAGGGGCCTATTGGGACTTTAGTCTAGTTACAGGTCTAGAGGAAATGAGGGGTGGTGGGGGTGGGTCATTAAAAGAATTAGAAATATCTTCCAAGCCATTTGCTTCAGGACCTTCATTTGCAGTTTCATCTGGTGAAACAGGAATAATCACTCTAGGGCTAATCCCTTCAGGAGGAGGCTGGGTGGCCAATTCCTCAAGGCAGGCTGGAGTTGGGGTGGCTATGTCCTCAGGGCAGACTATTACAGGGTTATCTAGAGAAGACTCAGCATGGCCTAGGGTTTCAACCTCGCCCCCAACATCATTATCAATCCATATGTCACCATCCAATTTTTCAGGGTCCCACTCCTTTCCAATCAATGCCCTCACTTTAATGGCAGACACCATGCAAGACTGAGATTTCAGTTTATGTTGTAAAGTTGCTACTCTAACAATAAGATTCTGAGTCTGATTTTCAGAGATCTCAAGTCTACAGCTATAAGAAATAAGATTTTCCTTCAGGATACTCATAGAAACCTCTACATCTTTCAGACGGCGCTTAAGCTTCTCTTTTGAAGCCTTAAGCACATCCCTTTCACCCCTTAATGTAGCCAGTGTATCTAACAACAACCAACCAACATCTCTATAACTCTTATTTCTACAAAACTCTGTAAAGGTCTCAAAAACATTATCCCCCAGAGTCTGGCTTCATACAAGTGAAGCATTAGGAGAATCGAATGATGATATTTTGACTATTTCCTTTGCCAGCTCACTCCATGGATTGGGAGTGTCATTCTGATAACAAGAATCAGAGTCCTTATCGTCTCTGAGTCCAGTCAGAGTAGAAAACCATTCATAAAAACCCATTTTTAAGATTCGGTTTCTTAAGAACCACTCCCGGTACCAAGATGTATTAGTTAGGGTTCTCTAGAGAAACAGAATCAACAGGGAACACTTGCAAATATAAAATTTATAAAAGTGTCTCATGTGACCGCAGGAACGCAGAGCCCAAATCCACAGGGCAGGCTGTGAAGCCGACGACTCTGATGGAGGGTCTGGATGAACTCCACAGGAGAGGCTCACCAGCTGAAGCAGGAATGGGGCCTGTCTCCTCTGAGTCCTCCTTAAAAGGCTTCCCGTGATTAGATTTAGCATCGCTAATTGTAGAAGACACTCCGCTTTGGCTGATTACAAATGGAATCAGCTGTGGATGCAGCTGACCTGATGGGGACCCAATTCTATGAAATGTCCTCATTGCAACAGACAGGCCAGCACTTTCCCAATCAGATAAACAGGTACCACAACTTGGCCAAGTTGACACATGTCCCTAACCATGACAGTATGTATCTGGATGACTTTACTTATAAAATTTTGGTTTAATGTTAAAATTGTTTATTACTTCTGTTACAATAAATAAAAATTGGGAGGATATATCATTATGCCAGGAACCAGAGTTAGAAGAGATTTCCCCAAATCCACACAGTTAGTAAGTAAGGGGGCTGGTTCTAGAACATGTCTCCTTATTCTTCATCTTGTTCTCTAAACCATTAAACTGCACTGACTCTTAAGAAAGATTTCCCTGTCAAGGAATCAGACTTAGTCAATAGCATGGAAGGGTTCAGCCACACCACTACAGTCAAGAAATCTGGGCGTTATTTCTAATTCTGCCATTCCCCAGTTATATGCCTTTCAAGATACCAGTTCTTTATTATAAAATGAAGTGGGTGCTTGGGTCCCATTCAAATATTCTATAGTAGTGAACATAAGTAAAAATATTATAATTCCTGAGAAAAAATTTCTTCTAAGTTATTTATGGCTGCATCATTTCTTTGACTTTTAAATAACCTTTCTTTCTCCTTTTAAATTTTGGATTTAAATAATTTCTCATTCTATTTACTATAAATAATATTTTTCATTATACTGTAGACTATTAGCTTCTCCTAAACAAAATCAAGAACAGAGGAATATAAGATAAAACGAAATGACATACATTCTGAAGAGCCAGAGAATTTTTGCAAAAAAAAAAGAGTGTAGTTAAAAGGAAAGAAAAGAACATTCATGAATATTTAAAACCATCATTCTTCTTTAATTTTGTTATTACACAATTTCTGGTTTAAAAAGAAACTGCAAGAATAGACGTAGAGTTACTGGACATCTTTCAACCAGATTCTCAAAATGTAAAATACATTTTAATGTATTTGCTTTACCTTTTTTTTTCTAGATAGGAAGGTAAATATCATTAGGAACTTTTTCTCTGAGTAATTTAAGAGTAAATTGTGGATGGTGCTCCTTTCATTCAGGGTATGGACAGATGAGTAAGAAAATAAAGGACAATAAATAAATAAATAATAAGGCAAGGATAAGGTGTAAAAAAATGGGTATATTGCAATAGTAGTGGTCAATGAGAGGGTGGGGCAAGGGGTATGGGATGTATGGACTTTTCTTTTTTCTTTTCCTCTCTTTTTCTGGAGTGATACAAATGTTCTAAAAATGATCACGGTGTTGAATACACAACTATGTGATGATATTGTGAGCCATTGTTTGCACAGTTTAGATGGACTATATGGTACATGAACATATCTCAATAAAAATATTTTAAAAAGAGTAAGTTGTAGAGATGATGTCTCTTTACTATAAACATTTTAGTATTTCCCAATAACCTAATCACAGTGCAACTATCAAAAGGGAAAATCAATATTGATGCACTATTATCTAATTTACAGACTTTATTGTGATTTAACCAATGTCCATTGATGATTTTGTGCAAAAAAATCCAAAATCATCTTTAATCTGAGTTTCTGAATTTTCATGTGCTTTATGCCATTTTTAGTATTTTATATATATTATAAATATTATATTAATTATATATTATATATTATACTATATATGTTGTATATTATATATTTATATATATGCATAATATATGTATATTACTATATCCTTCAATTTCAGTTTGGTGTTTTCTCATGATTAAACTGAAGTTATGCAGTTTGAGTAGGAATTTGAGTTTGGGTAACAATTTCACAGAACTGATGCTGAGTTGCAGTACATCATCCCTGGCAGCACTTTTTGTCAATTAATTTCATTTCTGGCAATGCTCATTTAACTATTTGGTTAAGGTGGTGTCTCTCATGTTTATCCACTGTATGGTGACCATTTTACATTGCATAATTATTAAATATCTTGTGGGGATATGTGCTAAGATTATGTAAATATCCTGTTACTCTTCAAACTTTTACCAACTGGTGTTTGGCCTCCATTTATGATCCCTACCTGAATCAATTATAATAATGGTGGTTAGGAAATGGTGATTTTCCAATCCATCATACTTCTACATTTATTGGTTAGTACATTATTGAAAAGAAAGAATTTCTCTTCTCCCTGCTAATCTGTTAACTTTTCTATTGTGTTGAACTTGTGGATTTCTAATTTATTCAAAGAGTCATAATCAGTTATGATCATTATTTATTTTGATGTTCAGATTACAATGGTTGTAAAATCAAATTCCATGTTCTTCTTACATGTGTCATTGTTTTGATCATTTCCTTCCCTTCTGGCTAAAAAATTACTCCAGGATTATCTTGTACTTTCCCTGCCCTAGTTAGCTCTGGAACCAGCTTTCTCTAAAAGGTACTGGTTCTTCAAGAGGAGGGTGGTGTTTAGACACAGCCAGGGTTCCTTCTATCTTTGTCTCTCCCTTCGCTGCAAAACCTGTTTTCCCACTTTTGCAAACTTTTTCCTTAAGCATCCAGAATGTACAGAACATGTAGAAAGTGATTTCAGAATTGCCACCTGAGGCTTTTGGCAATAAGAGGGTTTCTAATTGGAATTCGACTTATTTATAATTTTTAAGAGGTAATTTTCTTTTGTCTTTCTTTTGGCTTTATTATTAGGGATAGTCTCTCTGGTTTTGAAATCTTCCCCCTGCCCCATTACAATTGGTAATACTATCCATTTGAAATATAGCTCGGTTTCTATGCTTTTGTTTGTATTTAATTTTAGAACTTGTGTGCGTTTTATATAAGTTTTCTGATAATATGAAACATTTCATTAATATGAAAGTTGACTTCTTCATACATTAGCATGACTAGCATTGTACATAAGATATGTGTTGCAAATATAGCCTCCCAGTTTGTCAGTTGCATTTTTATTTCATTTGTTTTATTTCATTTCATGCTAATTAAACAATTATGTAGTTATTTATCATTTTTTTATTGCTTCTAGATTTTGATTTGCTACCAGAAAGCCTTTCCCTAAGCCCAAGTTAAAGAGGGATCCCACTCCATATTTTCTTCTTGAACTTTTTAAATGATCATTCTTCATATTAATCATTGCCACCTAATTTTTACTAAAATATTTGTTCCTTTTTTTAGCTATTAATGTTAGTTGAGTATATCTTCAACAACTTTTACCTTCATTTTAGTAAAGTTGATACCATTTGATATTGCTGTTAGGCAATAGGGTGTGATCTTCTCTGAGAGATAAGCACTCACTAATCAGGTTAGCAATTCTGAATTATAGTATATAAAATATTTATATATAATATATCAAATAGTTGGATTTTTAAGAGCAGCACCACATAATAATTTTATTTGTTTTACATACAATAATTTTGTTTATTTTACAGAAGTGTTTTAACTTGTGTTAAGAAGGTAAGAGAGAAAGTGACATGGATGGGTGACTGAAAATAAAATTCACGTTGACCTTGATGGTAAAAGGTTGTTTGCTAGTGGTTAGAAATGAAACTTAAAGAAATATCAGGTACTAAAGTATGCAAGACCTATAAGTTAATATCCTATTTAATTTGAACTTCCTCCTAAAAGAAGCAAGGGATATTTTTAGGGTTCTGATTAGGGGAGTGATATGATCATTTTTTAAAGATTACGTTGGCTCTAAGGTGAACAATGCAATAGAGAATGTGTGAAGCTGGAAAGGAAACAAATTAAGACATTGAAATACGATGGCAGTGTGTTCAAAGAATTAGTATTTGTGACAGAAGTGGATGGATTCAAGAAATATTCAAGAAATTAAATTTTAAATATTTAAAATTGGCAAAATTTATTAGCAGAGGAATTTGGATGGGAGGGAAATGGACCAGCCCAAGAGGAAGCTCAGGTTTTTGTCTAGGTCAACTGCATGCAGGAGTTACAACAATCATCCATGTGTCAAAAACCATTGAAGAGAGGTAAGAGAGGAGTATGGAAAGTGGAAAAACAAGGTAAATTCAGCTTTTGAAATGTTGAGTTGTAGCTGACTATGGGACAGCCAAGTGAGAGGTTTACAAATATTTAGATCTATGGATCTGATTCCCAGGAGAATGTTCTTGGCTGAAGTTAATGATTTAAACATTTTCAACACAAGAGCATGGGTTTTCATTAGGAAATTATAAAGTACTGTACTCCTCATTACTAAAAGTGACATTTAAGAGAGAATGGGAAAATATTAAAAGAATAGTTCTTTTCTTAATTCTATTATACATACAGAAGCATTTGAATGATTCTATTCATTTCATCAAGAACTCTGGGGATGCTGGGTTTGGAAAGAAAACTTTAAACATTTTGTGGGTAGGTGTAGCTTAACACCAGATTTTCTGGTCAAACAACGGGGACGATAGTGGTTGCCAAACTCTCCTTTACTGATGATTTTTTTCTTTTTTTTAGCAAGGCCAATGGGCCACAGGGTTTTCATTAAGCAGAAACAATTCTTGCCATGCCTTCCCCCGAAACCCTAAAAAGCAACAATAGAGAGTAGGAGAGGGCAGAAAGCAAACTCCCATGGCTTATCTCTTGATGCTTAACACAATGATCTGTGGCAAAACAAAGCTTCTGATCTATATACTGTACAACCTTTTTAAATCCCAGATCTACTGAACTCTCCTGAACTTTGAAAACATAATGCAGTAATGTATTTCAAAGAGTTAATGAGGGAAGTCAAGAGCAATAAAAGATCACAAGACAAGAAGGTCAGCCTAGCCAAAGAAAATGGTGATAAATTGTAACCAGGTGTCTTTATTTCCTGATTCCTCAAGTACTGCAGACTCAGCTTTCTCTGTTAGAAAGGGCAGCTTGTGAAATCCCACACAGCATTTGTCAGCTTCAATACTTTCTTGCAAAATCTAACTTATTTGTTTAATCTTAACTACTTCAGAACCAAATGAGACAGACTATTTTGAGATTAAATATGGAGTAAAAGAAAATAGAATGTGCACTGTAATTTTGAAAATTCATATAAATATTATATTAATGTGCTGATGTTTGCTATAAGCATTAGAACTAAGTAAGTTTAATTGTACGCCAGTAAAAAGCAAAGTTGTGAAGCATTTCATAATTAAATGCTGACTTTCTTAACACATATACTAAAATTCTTGTGAATATATTTCACACATTATTTATGTCCTCTCTGTTTCCCCTCAAGGCCAACTTTTCTTTAAATGTACATTGCATAATTTGCAGTATACTATATATTTGTACTGATAATTGTTTTAGGTCTGATTATTTTCCTGGGCTATGTGGATAAATAAAACAGTCAAAGAATCATCCAATCTAAGAGAAGATGATAATACAAAATTTGAGATAGAGAACAGAGAAACTATCTGAGAAGTATAGAGTCTGAGAACATTTTCTAAGTTGAAGCCTGGAAAATGGATTGACCAGAATGTGGCAGGAAACAAGCCCTCATCATCCAATAGAATACAAGGTAGCATTCCTACATTCTTTCACAGGTTTGGGGAAAGGGAAAGAGAGAAAATGAGAGAGAAGGAGATAGAACAGTCTTTTTTCTTCTGCACTCCAGGAGATGCACCTTTCCATGTAAGCGTATTAACGGAATTCTTCCACAAAATTTTCAAGTCCAAGATTACTATCCTTTGTGTGCTTCAGTCCTTGGATGTGGAACCTCAGGATATATTCTAGCCATTCTGTCCAGTAAATTAATAACTACTAGTAACTTAAAAGCTGAAGATCTTTTGGAAGGTGGTATGTAGCTTTATAGCTAATATATGATTTGAGACTGACGTGGACAAAGGACTCATACATATTTAAATATAATTTCTTTGAATAAAATTCAGGTATATAGTCCATTTTTTCTTCCTATGGAGGATATTAAGAAATAAAAGTTAAGATAAACTGGTTTTAAAAACGAGTCTCTTCTGCTTGATTTTTCTGTAAACTTAACAAAAAAAATTAAAAACAGTTCTCTTTATGTCAAAAATTCTCTTTAATTTCAAAAACAGTGGTGACCTATGGTGTGTGTACTGGTTTGAAAGAATATATATCCCTTAGAAAAGTCATGTTTTAATCTAAATCCCATTTCATAAAGGCAGAATAATCCCTATTCAATACTATATGTTTGAAACTGTAATAAGATCATCTCCCTAAAGATGTGATTTAATCAAGAGTGGTTGTTAAGCTGGATTGGGTGATGACATGTCTCCACCCATTTGGGCGGATCTTGATAAGTTTCTGGAGTCCTATAAAAGAGGAAACATTTTGGAGAATGAAGGAGATTCTGAGACAGCAGAGCAGAACAACGTAGCCACAATAAGCAGAGTCTACGAGTCAGTGACCTTTGGAGATGAAGAAGGAAAATATCTCCCAGGGAGCTTCATGAAACAGGAAGCCAGGAGAAGAAGCTAGCAGATGACACTGTGTTCACCATGTGCCTTTCCAGATGAGAGAGAAACTCAACTTCACTGGCCTTCTTGAAACAAGGTATCTTTCCCTGGATGCCTTAGATTGGACATTTCTATAGACTTGTTTAATTGGGACGTCTTCTCAGCCTTAGAACTAAATAAACTAGCAACTTATTAAATTCCCCTTTTAAAAGCCATTCCGTTTCAGGTATACTGCATGCTGGCAGCTAGCAAACTAGAACAGTGTGGAAAGCAAGTCATTCTACAATAATCTGGTTATTTCTCATGCACTAAAGGAAATTATGTCAATTTTATGAGCTATGAAATTGCAAAAATGACAACGTATTACCAAATGGCTGAGTCTGGAATGTTTCAAGGTCCTGCTTCATCAGAGGTGGAGAAGATATGCTCTTGGAAGAAATAAGTAAAAACTTCAATATTGTAGCTATGGAGGGCAATGGGGTGAATAGTAGAAAAAGCACTCTACAGTTCACCAACTGATGCACAGTAGAACTAGAGGGTTTGCACCCCACACTTATTAAAGTATAAGAGTTCAACTTACTAAACAAATATTCAAAAAAAAGCACACTGAAACCGAAACTTCAGAGAAGAGACTCATTTTAAGTACCCAGAAAAAAAATCCTTAGGCAGATCTGAAGCTGAATGACATGCAAATTGTCCACTTGAGTAAAAGAAGAATGTGTCACTCAGAGTATTTTCTTAATGGGAGATAGTATGTTTTATGGGAATGTTTCTAACTAGGCATTGCTAAAGGCAGAAACATGAATGTTGATTTATTTAATGAGCCATATCTCAAAGAAAAACTTAGAGCCAGACAAAAACATGCAGAAATCTCAATTTTAGAAAGGAAAATTAATAATTTTCCAGAAATCAAGAAGTAGGAAATTAATAAGTATGAGAGCTTGTTTGTATTTAATTTTGTCAAGTCCTGTTTTTTCCTCACAGTGATTAACAGTAAAGTCCATTGGCTCTTGTATTTATAGTGGCAACAAACAAGAGAAAGAACAAGGAAGACAACATCCTTATTTCTCTAAAAATTTTGAGACGAAAAATCCCCAAAGAATGAACTGGTTGCAATCACTAACTGTAAAAAGAAAAATTAGACCTTTTGTCAAAGTGGAGGAAGAAGAAACTAGGGATGGCTGTAGCCTTAGGGCAATGTATTTAAAATGCCTTTGCATATCTGCAATAAAAATTAATCCTTAATCTATGCATAACATTAGTATATTGAAGATGTCAGGAAGAAAGCAAAATTCTTATTTTTTTTTGATGAGGATACTAGAAAGAAGATAGGTGTAATTGAGAACAAATTTTAAAGAGAAGGTTGTTTATTATTTAGATGAGTATTATTTCTAATAGTCACTATAATTTTTTACTGGTAAGGTTAAATGTGGAATCAAACCTCTTCATTACTGTTTTTAGTTGCATGGCAAAATGGAATATATTGGTAGTAAACTACATCTCATTAACTTCTTTGCCTCAGCTATTGACACAACAAGTTGTTTTTATCTTGAAACTGTGCTAAAATACACTTGGCTTTGCCAAGTTTCTGAAATGGCTTACTGTTTTCTTGCCAGAAAACAAGAAACTAGAAATTTTTAAAAATAGGTAATAATTTATGCTCTAATAACCTACACCTACCTCTTTTTGGGTAATATGGTGCTGTTTCATTTAAATGTTTAATGTATTCAAATTTAATTTAATTTAATTTATTTCTAGTAAAAACTACTCAGTTGACAATCTTAATACTAAACTCCTTTGTCTGTAACTACCTAACTGTTACAATAGGGGCATAATTTGGTAATTAAAATACTCTCCTTGACTGTGTAGCACATCTACCTCAAATTTGATGGAGTGGAAATCCTTAACCTCAGGATTTAGTATTTTTTCAAGTTGCGCTTTATTAATTCTAATGCATTAATAATAATAATAATAATACAATTTATATTCTAGTTATATAATGTGTGTATTTTACTATTGAGAAGAATAATAGTAAGTAATAAAATACTTAATTTGGTCAATACAGATAATTACATCAAAACAGAATGAATTAAAGTACTTGGGCCTGATAGAAAGAAAAACTTAAAGGGCAAGATAATGATGGCTACTTAATTGTGCAACTTCCTATATTTCCTCACCAAACAATTCAAAACTGTAAGAAAATAAAAACAATGACAGTAAAAAAAAAAAACTATATCAAAATCTTCCCATAAGCATGACTTGAAGACAAAGGATGTCTAAACTTCAAAAGAATTCTCTATAAAAAAAAGGAAAACATCAAATCCAAGGAAGCATTTCTCAACCTTGGTAAGCCTTTCTGTTAGCAAAGGCAGATCAGGAAACACACAGAGAAAATAGAAGAGGAGAGCCAGTGATGAACCTAAGGTTAAACTAAAGATACTTCCAGAAAAAGGAATTCTACCCTGACTCTGAAAATGCTAAGATGGTGTTGTGTTAGATCAGAGCCTGGACTTCAAGTAAGGGACTTAAAAGTGTGCATGATGTGGTATGACAGTCTTTGAGAGTCATGGTGACTAAGGTAGACAAAAGGAAAAAGGGAGAGGGAGAGTTACTTTCTGGACAGCTAAATAATGAAGGGGAAAATAGAAAAGGAGGAAAATAGGGCTTTACCAGACAAAAAGAGAAGTAAAATCCAGAGACCACACAACCCCTTTCTCAATCACACACAATAATAATAAATCTCATCAAAGATCTGTATTTTGAGGTACTAATAAAAAAGGATGCCATTGAACTAGGAATTCTGTAAAGAACTGAAAATCCACAATAATGAATAAAGGAAAACTCAATAAATCTATATAGAATTATTACAAAAATCAGAAAACAAAATTCAATGCACTTCAACTAATGAAACTCTCCAGTGTCCCCAAAATATAAAATGAAGAAAAAGATGTAGCAGAAGAAAACTATAAGACAATACTTTGAGTTAAATATACTCAAACAAGCACTTAGAGATATGAAAACCTCTTCAAATTATAAATTAAAAAATTAAGAACAGAAAAGAATGTAAAAAGAGAGAAAGAATTAAATAGCGTGCACTGAACTTGGTAAAGAAGTGGAAGACATTGTCCAAATTATCTCAGAATGAAAACAAATAATTTAGGAAAGGCAGGAGAACAACCAAAAATAAATAAGTAATGAAGTAAATAAATAAATAAATGAGAAATGTGAAAGAATGTGGTGGAAATGAAAGACAAGCAAAGAAGGAATAGCATTTGTATAATTGGAGTCTCTGGACACTAAATTAACCCATTGGACCAAAACTAATATTCATAACTACAAATGAAGAAAAGTTTTCAGTTATAAAAGAAGGTTTGAATCTGTATACTGATAGCTCCATAATACAGCTTCTGGATATTTTATTGGTATTGCATTGCATTTGTAAATTAGGCTAGAAAGAACTGAAATTTTTATGATGTGGAGTCATCCTATCCAAGCAGATGAGATATTTTTTCATTTGTTCCAGACTACTTGTGTTTTTCAAAAATGTTAGAACTATTTCTCATATGGCTGTTCTAGTTTGCTAGCTGCTGGAATGCAATATACCAGAAATGGAATGGCTTTTAAAAAGGGGAATTTAATAAGTTGCTAGTTTACAGTTTTAAGGCTGAGAAAGTGTCCCAATTAAACAAATATATAGAAATGTCCGATTACAGGCATCCAGGGAAAGATACCTTGATTCAAGAAGGCTAATGAAGTTCAGGGTTTCACTCTCCAGTGGAAAGGCTCATGGCGAACACAGTCAGGGCTTCTCTCTCATCTGGAAGGGCACAAGGTGAACAGAGCATCATATGCTAGCTTTCTCTCCTGGCTTCTGGTTTCATGAAGCTCCCTGGGAGGCATTTTCCTTCTTCATCTCCAAAGGTCACTGGCTGGTGGACCCTGTTTATCATGGCTATGTCATTCTGCTCTGCTCTGTCTGAATCTCCCATTCTCCAAAATGTTTCCTCTTTTACAGGACTCCAGTAAACGAATTAAAACCCACCCAGATTGGTGGACCATGTCGTCACCTAATCCAGTTTAACAACCACTTGACTAAATCACATCATCCAGGGTGATGATCTGATTACAGTTTCAAACATAGTATTGAATAGGGATTATTCTACCTTTATGAAAAGGGATTTTGATTAAAACATGGCTTTTCTAGGGGGCATACATCCTTTCAAACCAGCACATATGGGATTTGCACATTTCTTATTAAATTTTTCTTAAATGTTTTTTCTTTTTTGCTGCTTTGTAAATAGTTTTCTATACCATTATGTTATCAAATTGATTGTTGTCTGTCTATATAAAACCAGATTTCTGTGCATTATTTTTATGTCCCGCTACCTTACTGATGTTTTGTTTTTATTTTTTAGGCTTGGTTTTATCATTGTTTTCCTAGTCTTTTGTGATTAGGCTCTCATATTATCTGCAAATAGAGCTACACTACCTTTTTTTTTTTACTAGTTATAATACCTTTTAAAAATTCACCTTGTCTAAAAAAACTTACCTTATCTAATTTGTATTGTACAAAATCTTTAGCAAAATGGTTCATTGTATTAGAGATGACATTCTTGCCTTATTCCTGATTGTAATGGGAACGTCTAATATTTCTCTATTAAGTAAGAATTGGCTTTAGGACTAAGCAATATACTTACACACATATACACACAAGCATATACACAATATCCACCATTTTGATATGCATACATACCCATATTTTAAAGTTGTTTATCTTGAATGCATTTATCAGCAATGAATATTAAATTCTGTCAAAGTCATTTTCAGCATCTGTGGAAATAGTTCTATAGTTTTTCCCTTCAATTTTTTTTTAGGGTGCTAAAGAAATGGATTTCTTAGTATTGAAACAAATTTGTATTCTTCAAATAATCCCAACCTCAAGATCGTAGGTTATTTTCTGAATGTTGTATTAGAATATGTTTGCTAATATTTTATTGAATATTTTATTATATTCATAACAGATATTTATCAGTAGTTGACTTTCTCTCTCTCTCTCTCCCTCTCTCTCATATCCATCCTGGGCATGGTTGTTAAACTTACTACATTTTAAAAATAAAAGAAAGTTTCCATATTTTTCATTGTTCTGGAATAATTTTTAGAGAATTGAGACTACATGGTTTTTGAATCCTAGTTTCTTTGTTTTTTTCTGTATGTGTGGGGCAGGTAATATCATAAGTATTTTTCCTATGTCTTCTATGAAAATTACACTTTAAACCTTTCTATATCTAATATAGTTATTCCACTGTTATTGATTACTGTTAAACCAAATATCCCATATCTTTTATTCCTAGCCTACCCAGAAATAAAATACTTTGTGACAAAACAAGAAATATTCTGCCTTTACTTAGTATTTGGGAAACTTTTATGGTAAAGATGTAAAATTTGCATGAATGTTCTCTTAGGTGTTTCTTTTGTTTAACATTCAAAATAAATCTGAAATTATTTTAGAGGTTGATGTCTAATTTATTCGGTTAGCATAGCTGTTGTTTTCAGATAGAGGATATATTATGGTTTGGCTCTGATACTGTTTTAGCTTTGAGGAGCTCTTATGTTATATTATATCTTTGAGAAAAGGTTAAAATTTTCCTTGAACAACTTTAAGATTTGTGTTATATAAATTATTTTCTTCTTGATTTCTTGACAGTTTAATAAGCAGGCATGATACTTATGCCACAAGCATCTCTTAGATTTGAAACTTCCTCCTTAACTATTCCTAACTGGAATACTTCAAACTGTAAACAAGCACCAAGCATCTCCTTGTGGCTCCTCCAAGTGCCCTGCTATTTTTTTGGAAAGTTTGCAGAAATGCTTTGCAGATGTGTTCACTTTCATGATGGTTAGGTTCATGTGTCAACTTGGCTGTTGATGGTGCCCTGTTGTCAAGCAAGCATTGGCTTGTCACTGCAAGGACATTTTGTGGACTTAAATCATCAGCATGTTGATTGCATCTATGGCTAATTACAACTGTGATCGACTAAAGGGAGTGTCTTCCACAATGAGAGATGCTTAATCTAATCAGTTGACGGCTTTTAAGTGGGTGATGATCACTTCAGCAGTCAGAAGAGAGAACTGTCTCTACTTCAGTCAGCCTCCCCTAGAGAATTCATCATAAACTTTCATTGGAGATGCCAGTTTGCAGCCTGCCCTATGGAATTTAGACTCATGCATCCCTACAGTTGCATGAGACACCTTTATAAAATCTCATACTATTTACAAATATCTCCTGTTCATTCTGTTTCCCTAGAGAACCCTTACTACTAGAGTGACCACTGAATGTGAATTATGAAATAAACTGAAAGGCTAAAATATTCTGGTGAACTAAACACATTGTAAGTATAATTAATTACAATTCTGGGTATATTTGTTTCAGAATGGTCAAAACATTAATGACAAAGACTAAATGACATGAAATTGTCATCAGAGAAGCCTAGACTTTGCTCCGTTTCACCTGACTCCCCTAAAACTCTGAAACTCATGATCCCTAAAGAGTAGTAACTACCCCCAGCACTCTTTATCCTCAGAGGTCAGTTCTCAAACAGTCCTTCATTACAGCATATCCAGGGCCAGTTAGCTAAGAATCCAGACTAGGGCAATATAATTAATTGAAAACAATTCCCCATGTGACAAAAAGGAAATAATTTTGGAGTTGTTAACACTCTATTTCAGGTAATTTAATCATTTGTAAGGTAACCTCTTAACTTTTCCTTTTGTAATCATTATCTGAACCAAAGAAGAATCTCTGTGAATTGCAGATTAGGGGAGGAATTTGCTTTAGCAATGGGAAGAAATCATTTTACTAAAGTGTGAAGGATTGTTTCCAGAGCATCTCAAGTCATTTCCATCTTGGAAGTATAATTATTTCATTACTCAAAGGTGAAGTTTCCAAGGGAAATAAGACATAAGTTCTCACTTGATGTAAGTTTGGTGATTTTTTTCCTATTCGAATGTTTTTATATACAGTCTCTGTCTTTCAGTATTTCTTATTCCTATAGATTAAATTCCTTTTTCTTAAGAAAAACTTCTCAGACCTTTGAGTTACACTAATTATAAAAGTAAATATGTCAAACACATTTTGGTTTATATATTTACAGCGATATAATTTCAAATTTTGAGCAGAAGAGTAAAAGATATATTTTTAAATACTCTGTCATTAATTCTTTCCTTCTTCCATCCTTGTTTCTTTCCTTCCTTCTTGAATAAATAATTATGAGAGATAGTAGGTAGGACTAAGCAAGATAAGAATTTCCACGGGTCTAGGTAAGAGCCCAGTGCAGGATGGTGGCATCCAAACATGTTGGGAAGGCCATTCATTCAGGAATGCTAATGCAGGGGCTGCTTAGAGTGAGTGGTTGAAGTCCACATGAATAATGAGAGCATGTGCTCAAGGTTTGGGTACATCAATGGCTGTGTGAGGTATGTGGGAACTAGAGAAGGTTGAAGAATATGCTCACTGTGGGTAGCAGTGGCATAGACAGGGATTGTTTACATTCAGAGGAGACTGAACACATAGAACAAATGTTGAGAATAAATGGAACTAGATTGGTACTCACGTTCAAGCCCTGGACCCACACAGTGAGCCTCTGTACCAGCAAGACCACCCAGAGGTGGTCCCTTACTGTGAGGGCACCCACAGATTTACTGTTGAAGATGGGAATGCCAAATATATAAAGGAGGAAATAAGAATGGTGTTGGATTAGAATTGGAGTTATCAGTGTCAGTTTGTGGCTTTCAACATTATAGATAACATATATATGTGCACACATGTGGGTATGCATGTTTGCAGGTGTATACAGACATATATACATACATATATATATGTATATACACATACATCCTCATTCTCCACAAAGAGTGTCTGAGAGCAGCAACATCCTCAACTAATAATGAGTACAATTAGCAATATATTTTGATTAATAAATACTATTATCCAATAAAAGGAATTGCTACTCATTCCAAAACAGTGACTAATCTCAAGGCTAGAGCAGGGAAAGAACAAGATGATCATGGAGCATTTTATTTTCACTGAAAATAAGAAATTACTTAAAGAATGATGGAAATGTCAAAAAGGACCAGGAAAATAGGCTCCTTTATGCCAAATCTGGACTACTTGAACAGTAAAATAAATGTAAGGGATTATGTCTCAATAACTAAAGCAGGAATTCATGAGTAGTTCATGCTGACATACAATTACCTAAATTGGTAGAAGAGATATCATTTCTTTATAGTACAATGCCAACTGGCAAATGTAGAAGTATATTTAAATTTGAAAACCACCATTTCATTGGATGAAAAAAAACCTATTGAATGAAAAATAGGGAAAATTATATCTACATTATTAAACTACCTCTCTATAGAGATATGAAAAGAAGAACGAATAACTTTAAAGTAGATAAACCTGGCAAGGATCTTTTTATGCAAGTAAAATCAAACTCAAGATATATGCCCTTTATGATATTGAGAAAGTTACCTTTGGTTCTTAACTTTTGAAATGTTTTTATCAGGAAAGGATGCTGGATTTTGTTGAATGATTTTGCATCATCAACTGGTAGGATCATGTGACTTTTCCTTTTTAATTTGTTAATGTGCTGAATTACATTGATTAATTTTCTTATTTTTAACCACCCTTACATTCCCAGTATGAATCCCACTTGGTCATGACATATAATTCTTTTAATGTGGGGTTGGATTCGATTTGCTAGTAATTTGTTAAGAATGTTTGCATCTATGTTCATTAGGGAGATTGATATGTAGTTTTCTTTTCTTTTTTTGTATCGTCTTTGAATATCTTTACTTGTAATTAGTTTGTTGAGATCTATTTCTTCTCGAGTCAGTATAGGCAATTTGTGTGTTTTAGAAATTTGTGCATTTGTAAGTATTTCTATAAAGCCACAGTGGAAACAGTATGATACTGGTACAAAGATAGAAGGATTGACCAATGGAATAGAATTGAGAGTGCAGAGATTGACCACCAAATTTATGGATATTTGATCTTCGAAAAGACCCCCAAATCCAGTGAACTGGGACAGAATAGTCTTTTCAGTAAATGGGCGTGGTAGAACTGGATTTCAAAAGGCAAGAGAATGAAATAGGATTCCTACCTTACACTCTATACAAAAATTAATTCAAAATGGAATAAAGACCTAAATGTAAGAGCCGTACCATAAAACTTCTAGAAGAAAATGTAAGGAAACATCTTCAAGATCTTGCAATAGGAAGTAGTTTCTTAAACTTTACACCTAAAGCACAAACAGCAAAGGAAAAATAGACAAACAGGAATTCCTTAAAAACAAGAGCTTATGGCCTCAAAGGACTTTGTTAAAAAGGTGAAAAGGCAGCCAACTCAATGGGAGAAAATACTTGGAAACCACACATCAGATAAAGGCTTGATAATGTACAGAAGTGTACATTAAGAAATTATACTGCTCAACAACAAAAGAACAAACAAACCAATTATAAAATGGGCAGAGGATATGAATAGAACAAATACAGGTGGCTGAAAACCACATGAAGAACTGCTCATCATCATTGGCTATAAGGGAGATGCAAATTAAGATGACAGTGAGATATCACCTCACATCTATAAGAATGGTTGCTATTAAACAAGCAGGAAACTATAAATGTTGGAGAGGATGTGGAGAAATTGGAGCACTTATTCACTGCTAGTGGGTATGTATAATGGTTCAGCCAGTATGGAAGTTTGACAATTTCTCAGGAAACCAAATATTGATTTACCCTATGACTTGGTAATACCAATACCCCGAGAAGTTGAGGGCTGTGACATGGAGAGACATTTGCACACTGATGTTCATGGCAGCACTATTCAAAACTACCAAGAAGTGGAAACAATCCAGGTGCCCATCAATAGAAGAGTGGATAAACAAAATGTGATAAACACATATAATGGAATATTATGCAGCATTAGATGAAATGATGTACTGAAACACATGACAAGATGGATAAGCCTTGAGGACATAAGCTGAGTGAAATAAGTCAGACACAGAAGGTCAGATATTGTATGATTTAATTAGTAAATCATACAATAATATGATAAAGCCTCCAGTGTTTTGGAACAGCTAGAAGGAAAAATCTTGAGAGGAGGGAATGGCAGCCCATGACAAACCCTGGGCCTGTTCTATTATTGCTTTTTTATTTTTCGAGATCCCCGAGGGGCACACGATTCCCCGAGAAGCGGCAGCTGGCGGCCGGAGCACCTCCCTCCCTCCTTCCCAGGCTGGCTGAGAGTCTCGGAGAGGCAAGTTTCCCAAGCCGTGGCGGCCGGCACCCCTCTTTTGTGGGCAGCTTCCTGGACCGGCTACGAGTCTCGAATCAGAGGGCTACCCAAGCCGCGGTGGCCGGCAACCGGCGCCGCTCCCCTGTGGGTGGCTTCCTGGTCCGGTGGCAAATTCCCCAGGCCACGGCAGCTGGCGACCAACGCCCCTCCCCCGCAGGCGGCTTCATGGTCCGGTGGCGAGTTCCCCGGGCTGCTGCGGCCAGCGAACAACACCCCTCCAGGGAGAGGAGGGAATTTCCGACAGTGGCAGGGACTGGGTCCAACCAAACACCAATAGGGGAATCAAGAAAGGAGCCACAGGGTCCCCTCAAGCCGCGGCGGCTGATGCCCCCACCACGTGTGGCCCCCGGACCAACTGAGAGAATTGGATCGGAAATCCCCAGGCCACGGAGAACGGTGACTGGGGGGATCCCTTCCAAACACGTGAGACAAACGTGTGCCACGAGCGCCACCTACTGGGCAGGATAAGAAAAACAGAACCCAGAGATTTCACAGAAAAATCTTACAAACTTGTTGGGTCCGACACCCAGGGAAATCTGACTAAATGCCCAGATGCCAGCAGAAGATAACGGTCCATGCTCAGAAGATTGAGAATATGGCCCAGTCAAAGGAACAAACCAATAGTTCAAATGAGATACAGGAGCTGAGACAACTAATGCTGAATATACGAACAGAAATGGAAAACCTCTTCAAAAATGAAATCGATAAGTTGAGGGAGGACATGAAGAAGACATGGGCTGAACAAAAAGAAGAAATAGAAAAACTGAAAAAACAAATCACAGAACTTATGGAAGTGAAGGATAAAGTAGAAAAGATGGAAAAAACAATGGATACTTACAATGATAGATTTAAAGAGACAGAAGATAGAATTAGTGATTTGGAGAATGGAACATCTGAATTCCAAAAAGAAACAGAAACTATCAGGAAAAGAATGGAAAAATTTGAACAGGGTATCAGGAAACTCAAGGACAATATGAAGCGCACAAATATACGTGTTGTGGGTGTCCCAGAAGGAGAAGAGAAGGGAAAAGGAGGAGAAAGACTAATGGAAGAAATTATCACTGAAAATTTCCCAACTCTTATGAAAGACCTAAAGTTACAGATCCAAGAAGTGCAGCGCACCCGAAAGAGATTAGACCCAAATAGGCATTCTCCAAGACGCTTACTAATTAGAATGTCAGAGGTCAAAGAGAAAGAGAGGATCTTGAAAGCAGCAAGAGAAAAACAATCCATCACATACAAGGGAAACCCAATAAGACTATGTGTAGATTTCTTAGCAGAAACCATGGAAGCTAGAAGACAGTGGGATGATATATTTAAATTATTAAAAGAGAAAAACTGCCAACCAAGACTCCTATATCCAGCAAAATTGTCCTTCAAAAATGAGGGAGAAATTAAAACATTCTCAGACAAAAAGTCACTGAGAGAATTTGTGACCAAGAGACCAGCTCTGCAAGAAATACTAAAGGGAACACTAGAGTCAGATACAAAAAGACAGAAGAGAGAGGTATGGAGAAGAGGGTAGAAAGAAGGAAAATCAGACATGATATCAATAATACAAAAGGCAAAATGTTAGAGGAAAATATTACCCAAGCAGTAATAACACTAAATGTTAATGGACTTAATTTCCCAATCAAAAGACATAGATTGGCAGAATGGAATAAAAAACAGGATCCTTCTATATGCTGTCTACAGGAAACACATCTTAGACCCAAAGATAAACATAGGTTGAAAGTGAAAGGTTGGGAAAAGATATTTCATGCAAATAACAACCAGAAAATAGCAGGAGTGGCTATACTAATATCCAACAAATTAGACTTCAAATGTAAAACAGTTAAAACAGACAAAGGAGGACACTATATACTAATAAAAGAAACAATTAAGCAAGAAGACATAACAATCATAAATATTTACGCACCGAACCAGAATGCCCCAAAATACATGAGGAATACACTGCAAACACTGAAAAGGGAAATAGACTCATATACTATTATAGTTGGAGACTTCAATTCACCACTCTCATCAATGGACAGAACATCTAGACAGAGGATTAATAAAGAAATAGAGAATCTGAATATTACTATAAATGAGCTAGACTTAACAGACATTTATAGGACATTAAATCCCACAACAGCAGGATACACCTTTTTCTCAAGTGCTCATGGATCATTCTCAAAGATAGACCATATGCTGGGTCACAAAGCAAGTCTTAACAAATTTAAAAAGATTGAAATCACACACAACACTTTCTTGGATCATAAAGGAATGAAGTTGGAAATCAATAATAGGTGGAGTGCCAGAAAATTCACAAATACGTGGAGGCTCAACAACACACTCTTAAACAACGAGTGGGTCAAAGAAGAAATTGCAAGAGAAATTAGCAAATACCTCGAGGCGAATTAAAATGAAAACACAACATATCAAAACTTATGGGACGCAGCAAAGGCAGTGCTAAGAGGAAAATTTATTGCCCTAAATGCCTATATCAGAAAAGAAGTAAAGGCAAAAATGCAGGAATTAACTGTCCACTTGGAAGAACTGGAGAAAGAACAGCAAACTAATCCCAAAGCAAGCAAAAGGAAAGAAATAACAAAGATTAGAGCACAAATAAATGAAATTGAAAACATGAAAACAATAGAGAAAATCAATAAGACCAGAAGTTGGTTCTATGAGAAAATCAATAAGATTGATGGGCCCTTAGCAAGATTGACAGAAAGAAGAAGAGAGAGGATGTAAATAAATAAGATCAGAAATGGAAGAGGAGACATAACTACTGAGCTCACAGAAATAGAGGTAATAACAGGATACTATGAACAACTTTACGCTAATAAATACAACAATTTAGAGGAAATGGACGGGTTCCTGGAAAGACATGAACAACCAACTTTGACTCAAGAAGACAAAGATGACCTCAACAAACCAATCACAAGTAAAGAAATTGAATTAGTCATTCAAAAGCTTCCTAAAAAGAAAAGTCCAGGACCAGACGGCTTCACATGTGAATTCTATCAAACATTCCAGAAAGAATTAGTACCAATTCTCCTCAAACTCTTCAAAAAATTTGAAGCGGAGGGAAAACTACCTAATTCATTCTATGAAGCCAACATCACCCTCATACCAAAACCAGGCAAATATATTACAAAAAAAGAAAACTACAGGTCAATCTCTCTAATGAATATAGATGCAAAAATCCTCAATAAAATTCTAGCAAATTGTATCCAACAACACATTAAAAGAATTATTCATCATGACCAAGCAGGATTCATCCCAGGTATGCAAGGATGGTTCAATATAAGAAAATCAATTAATGTAATACATCATATCAACAAATCAAAGCAGAAAAATCACATGATCATCTCAATTGATGCAGAGAAGGCATTTGACAAGATTCAAAATCCTTTCCTGTTGAAAACACTTCAAAGGATAGGAATACAAGGGAACTTCCTTAAAATGATAGAGGGAATATATGAAAAACCCACAGCTAATATCATCCTCAATGGGGAAAAATTGAAAACTTTCCCCCTAAGATCAGGAAGAAGACAAGGATGTCCACTATCACCACTATTATTCAACATTGTGTTGGAGGTTCTAGCCAGAGCAATTAGACAAGAAAAAGAAATACAAGGCATCAAAATTGGAAAGGAAGAAGTAAAACTATCACTGTTTGCAGACGATATGATACTATATGTCAAAAACCCAGAAAAATCCACAACAAAACTACTAGAGCTAATAAATGAGTACAGCAAAGTAGCAGGTTACAACATCAACATTCAAAATTCTGTAGCATTTCTATACACTAGTAATGAACAAGCTGAGGGGGAAGTCAAGAAACAAATCCCATTTACAATTGCAACTAAAAGAATGAAATAGCTAGGAAATAATTTAACTAAAGAGACAAAAAACCTATATAAAGAAAACTACAAAAAACTGTTAAAATAAATCACAGTATACCTAAATAGATGGAAGGGCATACCGTGTTCATGGATTGGAAGACTAAATATAGTTAAGATGTCAATCCTACCTAAATTGATTTACAGATTCAATGCAATACCAATCAAAATCCCAACAACTTATTTTTCAGAAATAGAAAAACCAATAAGCAAATTTATCTGGAAGGGCAGGGTGCCCCTAATTGCTAAAAGTATCTTGAGAAAAAAAAACGAAGCTGGAGGTCTTGCACTGCCTGACTTTAAGGCATATTATGAAGCCACAGTGGTCAAAACAGCATGGTATTGGCATAAAGATAGATATATCGACCAATGGAATTGAATAGCGTGCTCAGATATAGACCCTCTCATCTATGGACATTTGATCTTTGATAAGGCAGTCAAGCCAACTCAACTGGGACAGAACAGTCTCTTCAATAAATGGTGCCTAGAGAACTGGATATCCATATGCAAAAGAATGAAAGAAGACCCATCTCTCACACCCTATACAAAAGTTAACTCAAAATGGATCAAAGATCTAAACATTAGGTCTAAGACCATAAAACAGTTAGAGGAAAATGTAGGGAGATATCTTATGGATCTTACAACTGGAGGCGGTTTTATGGACCTTAAACCTAAAGCAAGAGCACTGAAGAAGGAAATAAATAAATGGGAGCTCCTCAAAATTAAGCACTTTTGTGCATAAAAGAACTTCATCAAGAAAATAGAAAGACAGCCTACACAATGGGAGACAATATTTGGAAATGACATATCAGATAAAGGTCTAGTATCCAGAATTTATAAAGAGATTGTTCAACTCAACAACAAAAAGACAGCCAACCCAATTACAAAATGGGAAAAAGACTTGAACAGACACCTATCAGAAGAGGAAATACGGATGGCCAAGAGGCACATGAAGAGATGCTCAATGTCCCTGGCCATTACAGAAATGCAAATCAAAACCACAATGAGATATCATCTCACACCCACCAGAATGGCCATTATCAACAAAACAGAAAATGACAAGTGCTGGAGAGGATGCGGAGAAAGAGGCACACTTATCCACTGTTGGTGGGAATGTCAAAGGGTGCAACCACTGTGGAAAACAGTTTGGCGGTTCCTCAAAAAGCTGAATATAGAATTGCCATACGACCCAGCAATACCACTGCTGGGTATCTACTCAAAGGACTTAAGGGCAAAGAACCAAACGGACATTTGCACACCAATGTTTATAGCAGCGTTATTTACAATTGCAAAGAGATGGAAACAGCCGAAATCTCCATCAACGGAAGAGTGGCTAAACAAACTGTGGTATATACATACGATGGAATATTATGCAGCTTTAAGACAAGATAAACTTATGAACCATGTAATAACATGGATGGACCTAGAGAATATTATGCTGAGTGAATCCAGCCAAAAACTAAAGGACAAATACTGTATGGTCCCACTGATGTGAACGGACATTCGAGAATAAACTTGAAATATGTCATTGGTAACAGAGTTCAGCAGGAGTTAGAAACAGGGTAAGACAATGGGTAATTGAAGCTGAAGGGATACAGACTGTGCAACAGGACTAGATACAAAAACTCAAAAATGGACAGCACAATAATACCTAATTGTAAAGTAATCATGTTAAAACACTGAATGAAGCTGCATCCCAGCTATAGGTTTTTGTTTTGTTTTGTTTTGTTTTGTTTTTACTATTATTACTTTTATTTTTTTCTCTATATTAGTATTCTATATCTTTTTTGGTTGTGTTGCTAGTTCTTCTAAACCGATGCAAATGTACTAAGAAACGATGATCATGCATCTATGTGATGATGTTAAGAATTACTGATTGCATATGTAGAATGGTATGATTTCTAAATGTTGGGTTAATTTCTTTTTTTCCATTAATTAATAAAAAAAAATAATAAATTTAGTTTGAAATGTTAGTGATCAATGAAAGTGAGGGGTAAGGGTTGTGGTAGGTATAATCTTTTTTTTATTTCCTGTGTTTGTTTTATTTCTTTTTCTTTTGAATTTTTATTTCTTTTTCTGAAGTAATGCAAATGTTCTAAGAAATGATGCATATGCAACTAAGTGATGATATTGTGAATTACTGATTATATATGTTGATGTTTTATTTGGTTTGTTAGTTTTTTTAATTAATAAATAAATTTTAAAAAATTAAAAAAAATTATTGCTTTTTTCTTTCTTTGCTTTGCTTTGTATGTGTGTATAGACAGTATTTTACAAAAAAAAAAAAAGTAAAAGGAACACTACAGGCATCTTTAGTAATATTAGATAAAATAAATTCCTGAAATCAAAACACTGAAAATGTTAACTAAGATAAGTCACTATTATAGCAAAGTTGATATTTGTAATAACATTCTACTTGATATTTTGAGAGTATACACAGTTTTGATAGTTAATCAGATGGTATTTAAGATAGTGTTTATATTTAGAATTTAAGAAACTCTGATATCTGTATGTAAATTTTCCTTCCTTGCTTTAATTTTAAATTGGTTTATGAAAAATTGTATAAACAGTCTTTACAATGATTATTTAGATATTTTATTTAAATATGCCTGTGATAAGCTAAGATACCCTTTTTAGGTGGCTAAGATGTTCATATGTTTCATATGTTAATTGTAAAAACATTTTATCTTTATATTTTCCTAGAATCAGAAAAATGTTTAGTAACAGAGATCATTACTATAGCAACCTTGTTATTTGTAACACATTTTTACTTGATATTTGGGAACATTCACATAGATCATTATTATAGCAATATTGATATTTATAATAGCTTTCTACTTGATATTTTAAGAACATTCAGTTTTGGCAACTGATCAAATGGTATTTAAGTTAGTTTTTAATATTTAGAATTTAAGAAACTCTGCTATCTGAATTTGTAGATTTTTTCCTTGTTGCCTCAATTTTAAATTGGTTTATGAAACTTACTGTACAAGCACAGGTTTCACAATTGTTATTTGGATATTTTATTTAAATGTGTCTATGGGTAAGCTAGTGAAAATATCCAGTTTTGGTGGTTTTAAGTGTATTGTTTGTTTTCTTAAATAATTTTTTTTTTAAGCCAGGAACCTACTGGTTAATGCAAATAAAGTGACATATTTTTTTTTCAAAAAAAAGGGTGGTGTGACCATGGCTCAGTGGCAGAGTTCTCACCTGCCATGCCAGAGACCCAGGTTCAATTCCTGGTGCCCATCCATGCAAAAAAAAAAACAAAAAAAAACCAACCTCACCAGGAATGGAATTAATAAATATTATTTGATAGGATCAAATGTGACAAACACGCCATTATTCCAATGAAATTGCTCCCCAAAGTTTACATTATGAACCTAATCATTAGAACATATCAGATAAATCATTATAGAAGAGGATTAATTCTAGAAAATAAGTGACTATAATTTTCTCAAATCAAAATTATGAAAGTCAAGGAAAGACTGAGGAATTGTTTCATATTGAAGGAGGCTAAGAAACATGGCAATGAAATGGAACAAGTGCTCCTATACAAACGAATTCCAAGACAGTATAGCAAAACTTGAATGGAGTCTTAGATTGAAGGTAGTAATGCATCAGTGTTGGTGGTTATTATGGTTGTGTAAGAGAATGCCCTTCTGGAGGAACTACACATTGCAGTATTTGGGGATATTTGCCTTCATACTGGTAATTTATCCCAACTGAGTCAAGAAATAAAAAAGTTTTTTTTGTATCATTCTTGCAATTTTTGTGTACATTTAAAATTATGTCGAAAGAAAATGAAATAAAATCGTGTATTGTGAAAGTAACATTTAATTATATTTAAGAAGATGCTCAATCATTTATAAAACCTACTAAAAGAAATTATTATTATTTACTGGAAAATTATTTAAGAAAGAAGTTATAACTTTAAGGTAGAGTCCTTATAAGTATTTATTTTTATTTTTAATAATACATTTAAAAAGTTATCACCCGAATAGGATAAGCAAAAACTTAAAAGTAGAATAATTTCAGAAATTAGACGTGGAAGGCAAAAAAAAAAAAAACTATTCACAGAAAAATTAATATTTCTGATCCAATGATTTGAAAGTGAATTATTAAATCAGGCAATTTTTTAATCTTTTAAAATAACTAACTATGCAGAGTTATCACTACCAAGGAATGAGAATTGCCACAAATAAAACCATTATAAAACTGTGATTATGTCTCCTTTTCCTCTTGGGTCTTCACGATTTCTGAGCGACAACAACAAGAATCACCCTACCAATAATTATGCCCCTATAATGTAGACCCAAACACACTGAGTTCTGTCAATGAGACCTCTAGGGAATGGTCATTTCCCTAGATACTGACAACCAGCATTAGTTGAGTGTAACCCATTCCATATGCAGTAGCCTTCCTCTTTGCTGCTGACAGCGGACCTCTTCTGTGGACACTGCCCTACAACCCGCCAACTGACTCAAAAAGATTTTTGATCCTATTGTTCTGGCTACCATACAGATAATTTTGCCACGGTCCCACATGTTGGGCTGTGAGCAGGAACATCTTTTCTCAAAATACTCAGACAAATTTCTCCAGGGGCTTATTGGAAGGGGTCTTCTTATAAAGGGAAGAATTTAAGGGAAACTGTGTACCAATTGCTGAGATAGTGGGCTGAGACCACACAAAGGAGATTGGGACTGGATTTCCTATCCCATTTAGTCCTTGCAGTGGTGTAAATTGGATTGGATGCTAAAGTCTATCTGTCTGGAGCTTTATATTTCCATACCCTGAGAACCTCTGGCTCTGTAACTTACTATTTTTGTCTGTCATGTGGAGATTAAAACTTGGCATATATGACTGTTGCACACATCCCATTGGGCCACATATTCATTGACTGCACACAATTGTGGGGATGCAAAGATTGAATTCTAAATAGCCTACATAGTAATTCTATTAATTTTAAAGAAGGAGAAAGCAGATTTGGGGGATGAATAATAGCCTCTGTTACCCCAATTCAAAATATTGTTTTCCAAGGTAGGATGTAGCAAGAAGATATTCTGAAAAAATCTTCCTGGTTTAGTTTTCCTCAGATTTTAGTACCTAGTAAATGAGGAACTCCTGAGATGCTCAAACTGTCATCTTGATTAATATAAAAGTTTGCTTTAATGACATAAGGTAGATTTTAATTTTGTATAAATACTTGGCCATGGTGGAGTGGAGAATAATTAGGCATATATGATAAAGGACCATGCCCAGTCAGTCTCACAAAGTATGGAAGCATTCAGCAGAAACACAGTCTAGCCAAGGTGTTTGTTGCAAGCGCTCCTGCAAGGGCTGGGACATGATGATGGACTAGAAGAAGGTAACCAAGATCTTAATCTATGACTTATTTTTCCTCTTCCACTGTCATTTTAAATAGCATACCATTAAAGAGATAAGATACTAAGAAGGGGCCTCTTTTTAGACTCCTGCCCATCTCCCAACTGTCCTCCCTCAGCTCCCTTCCTTTTTGAGTTAAGGACAGGTAAAAGAAAACAAAATTAAAAATTATATACATCCATTTAACCTGAAAATATTTGAAATGTTTGTTCCTTTTTAATATGCTATTAAAATTAAAATAACTGGAGACTTATCCTCAGCATGTCCATGTTGTAAAGTAAAACCCTCGGCCATCAGTAAAATACCAGGAAGTGTGATGCACCCAGGAGCAGACTTAAATCCTGAAAACTCTCTAGAGCTGGTCATTGAATAATTAGCTTATTTACAAATAATTATAAGACTTTGATTATACTCTCATGAAGGTTATGATAGTTTAGGAGATGTATTAAATGGCATTATAAGAGTAATGGAAGTGTGGTATCCAGATTGAGTATAAACCGAATGGGAAGTGTAGGCAGTATGTTCTCTGATATACTAGTTTGAAACTCTTATTTACCCCAGAAAAGCCATGTTCTTTTCCTAATCCAGTCTTGTGGGGGCAGACCTATTGTTTAGGGCAAAGATCTTGGATTAGATTGTTTCCATGGAGACTGACCCACTCAATTGGGGGTATGACCTTTTGATTAGATAGAGATGTGATTCTGTCCATTCAAGGTTGGTCTTGATTAGTTAACAGGCAGTCTTTAAAAAGAGAGACATTTTGGAGTTGCTTAAAGCTGACAGAGACACAGACTTTGGAAATGCCTGGAGCACTAACAGAGAGCAGATGTCTACACATAGATGTTTGGAGATGTGGAGCCAAGCATGTCGCCATGTGCCTTCCCATGAGATGCTAATAAGCCAGAACCCAAAGTTTTGCCCCAGAGAAACTATGTGAAGGCCCACAGATTTTTAGAGAGGAAACCACTGGAAAGAGAAACTGGAAGCTAGGGAATCAGGAACAAGGGCCAGCAGGAGTCAACCACATGCCTTCCCATATGACAGACATTGGCTATTTTTGGAGCCAAGGTATATTCCTCTGGATGCCTTAGTTTGGACATTTTTATGGCAGAACTATACACTTGTAACTTAATAAATCCCTTATAAAAGCCAACCTATTTCTGATATATTGCATCTTGGTAGCTTTAGCAAATTAAAACATCTGAGCTTGGAGGACAGAACTATTGTCCCTAAGTACACTGCACTGATCAGTGAAGATTTCATGGAGGAGTCGTTGGAGCCCTCAGGGCTCCTGATTCCAGAGCAAATAAGAACATTCTTTGGGACCAGAACGTATAACTTTACTTCCTTGACTTCATTCAAGGAAAATTTCCCCTAGTAGTCTCTTTCTTGTTCATTTAGATCAGGGTCAGCAAATTCCTGACTGTGATATGTTTTGTATGACCTGTAGGCTAAGCATGGCTTTAACAGGCTTTTACAGATGAGCATTCACCATCTGTACGATAGGGAACACTAACTTTGATCTCCAACTAAGCAAAATTTTATCTCCATAAATAAAAACTCTACCATTTTCATTAGTAGACATAATACAATAACAAAAATTTCTCTTAATTATGATTTTTATACTTTGGATTTTATCAATAAAATTCTTATGAAATCTGGTTTCTCTTTTTTTTTTTTTATCAAAGTACCTATATAATAGTCTTGATATAATAGTCACTTGGCCTTCAAAGACTAAAATATTTACTACTTGCCCCTTTACAGAAAGATAAGTAAGATAACTCACCCCTGAGATAACTTAAGCAAAGTTTACTGATTTACATCTTGGCCTCAAGTTTTGCCTAAACTACAGATGTCTGCTAGGAAAATATTATTGCTAAGATTTCACTAGAATTTTCTATTTTGTTTTAGCTCTTCTCCCACAGAGATCCATCTCTTCCCAAAAGCTTATTTTATAGATTCTCCCAACCTGTTTTGACAAGCACGGCTTAGCTTGTTTAAAGCCCAGTTCTGTTGTAAATATTTTAGGATTATAGAGTGTTAACAAAAAAAATATCCACAGACAGGGAATTTTCTCACAGTGAAATCGAGGGGCCCCCAGATTCCTAAAGGCCTCAGTACTAGGAATGTTTAATCCTGATCTGGGTGCCAGGCGCACAGGGCGAGGACTGGAGCAGACTGGGTTTTTTCATCACATTCACTTGAATTTTTTTCAGCCATTGTATGTTTGCCATGTTAGAAGGGAAAGCAGTGGCTTTTATGTACAGATCCAATATGCTGCTAATTTTTTGCTCTGTGAAATATTTGAAAATATATTCAGAAAATCCTGCATAGGAAATGCTTCTGTTCTCATAGAACAACATATCTTTGTGCTACCAACATACTAGAGCAACAATAATTAATATAAGTAGAAATAATAAATATAGTTGTTAAATATTTATCTGGAATTATATATAATGAATATATTATTTATTATATTAGGTGTGCTGCATATAATATAATAAAACATATAAATATTAAAATAACAAAAATGTACTATTTACTGAGTGGTGGTCATTGTCTTAAAAACTTTGTTATAGAAACTAATATGATCCTCATTGTATTCATGAGAAAATTAAGTCTTAGAAAAGATATGTAACTTCTCTAAGGTCAC
The DNA here is from genome assembly GCF_023851605.1 of Tamandua tetradactyla. Lineage (NCBI taxonomy): Eukaryota > Metazoa > Chordata > Mammalia > Pilosa > Myrmecophagidae > Tamandua > Tamandua tetradactyla. Next base: position 119,201,331 of record NC_135332.1, read on the forward strand.
ACCCAGGCAGCAAATAGGAGAGCCGAATTTCAACCCAGCCCTATTTGCCATCAGATTTGTGTTTTAACCACTCTACTCTATTGCCTTTTGGTGCACTTTTCCAGTGAAAACTATTCTCTGCAAGAATCTGAAAACCAGGTTTATCACCCATCATTGCTTCCACGTCACTCGTAGAAATCACTCTATATGATGTCTGAACTTCCCCAGTGTGAAGCATCCCCATCTTGTGTGCTGAGAAATAATAAACAGATTATTTTAACTGTATTATATGTTTTCAAATTTCCATGTCAACATATTGAAGGAGGCAATGCTACTCCTCTTAAATGGCCTGCATGACCGTTATCTTACAGAATAAAAATGTCATCAGGCTGCCTGATTAGGTAAGGTTCAGATATCAGTCAGCAATGTGCAAAGATTATTACTGGTTTTGACTTATGGTAGGTTTTCTTTTAGCAATTCATTGTCTCTCCTTTAAATCTGACCTCTGTTGGGCTTCCTTGTATATTCCTGAACATTACTGGTTGAAAGATTCAATTACCTTTTGACCAGCAAACACCTCACGCTTAATGTAAATTGGTGGATGAAAAATTACTCACAATGAGAGGGGTTTGCCTCACTCCTCTCATTTGTTCCAGGACTCTGAATCCTGTGAGATAAGCATAATGAAAGATAGCTTGGGGCATGCAATTAGAAGAATGAAACTTGAGGACACTATGTTGAGTGAAATAAGCCAGAAACAAAAAGACAAATATTATAACGCCTCACTAACAGGGATTGACGATAATGTGCAAACTCTGAGAACTGAATTCAAGAGAATCAGTTATCAGGTGAAGTCCTAACGTAAACGTTCTTAGATTGTAAGCTCTTATAGGAGTCACATCTATTCTGGAGTTGTAGTTGTTATTTCTAAATTCTGAGATGCTAAGCTCTTTGTGTATAACCTAGTCCTTCCCTGGAACTTTGGGTATTTGTAAGATACCTGAGACTCAGAGTTAGAGTTCTGCAGCTATGAAAGTCAGTATTACCCTGTATAGCAACTATTAAAAACACTGAAAAAGCAATCAGTCTTTAATTAGAGATACTAATGAAGCTGATCTGGGTAGGTCTAAGGTAAATCAGACTAAATGGCAAAGGATGATTGTATTTTATAACTTCAACTTTGGTGTGAGACCAAAGGAAGAGATGTTTATTTGATGCAAAATTTATGTTTTCAGTAGCACACTATCTAATTTAACTTGGATAGTCAGCTTATTTGAACACCATAACTTCATGGAACCCTGAGTAAGAAGAGAGATCCTATTGGTTTGTACAGGTGGTTGTGATGCCCTGAAACCTCCCAGAATAACCTTGGCAGAAGATTAAAAAGTATTTGCAAAGTCCCCTTGAGGAAATGGCAAAAAAGGTGGAAATATTAAACTACCCCACCTGGGGAAGACCTGATATGCTCACAAGCATTGGGGACTGCCAATTTAATAGGCCAGGCTGTCAATCTTGGGGTTTGCCCTTATGAGACTTATTCCTGCTAAGGAGAAGCTAAACCTACGTATCATTATGCCTAAGAGTCACCCCCAGAGAAACTCTTTTTTTGCTCAGATGTGGCCTCTCTTTCTAAGCCAACTCCACAGGTGAACTCACTGCCCTCCCTACCATGCCCTACCAAGGTGGGCCATGACTCCCAGGGGTATAAATCTCCCTGGCAATGTGGGACATGACCCCCAGAGATTAGCCTTGTCCTGGCATCATGGAATTGAGAAAGACTTCTTGACCAAAAGGGGAAATAGAAATGAAATAAAATAAAGTTTCAGTGGCTGAGAGATTTCAAATAGAGTCGAGAGGTCATGCTGGAGGTTATTCTTATGCAGTATAGAGATATCCCTTTTCATTTTGGGGGGCACTGGAGTAGCTAAAGGAAATATCTGAAACTATTGAACTGTAATCCAATAGCTTTGATTCTTGAAGATGATTGAATAACTATACAGCTTTTAAGGTGTGACCATGTGATTGTGAAAACCTTGTGACTGACACCCCCTTTATCCAATGGAAGGACAGATTAGAGGAAAAAAAAGAAAGAAATTAAATGACTAATGGGGGAGACTATGGGATGTTTGAGGTGTTCTTTTTTTACTTTAATTTTAATATTAATTTTAATTTTTAGAGCAGTGAAAATGTTCAAAAATTGATTTTGATGACAAATACAGAGCTATATGATGATACTGTGAAACACTGAATATACAATTTGGATAATTACATGGTTTGTGGAAATATAATATGTATCAATAAAATTGCATATTATTATGTCCCCCTAAAAAAATAGAAAGAAAAGTAATGATTAGTTGGTCTAATTAAGTTTAATTATTCATTCTTATTATTGGGAGTATAAAAATGTCATTAATTATTATTTAAGTCTCCATTGCTTAGAAACAAATAAATCTGCTGCTATTTAATGTTTGGCAGTTTGAGCTCCTTCATTTAGTTCTATTCTCTCCTAAAATGTTCTACAGTGATAATAAAGGTGTTTTTTAAGGCATCAACTCAAAAGCACAAATGAATGGGTGATATGCAAGCCTGAAAAATGCTAAATTGGTAACTACTGAACAAACCTTAAGAAACTGCTAAACATTTACCACTTTGGGCAGAAGACTGAAGTAGTTTGTTTGGGAAATTAAGCCAGGAAGCTAGTTAGTAAACCAGCAAAAATATTTTTAAAAAAGATACTCATGCCAGGTGTTCTCCAAGGAATCAACTGGCTAGACCATCCTGCCTTCAAATTCCTAGTCAGCAAATCCAGCAAACATACACAAAACTTCTAAACAGCCTTTTGGTGTTTTACTCCTAAATATAAGTACTAGTCAAAGATTATGAGATACTTGAAGATACATATAACAAAAACAACAAAATTGGAAAAAACAGGAAACATGTAAGGAATGCAAAGCAAATTAAAAGTGAAAAATAAAATTAACTTCTGCTCAGAACTGTCAGAAGAAAAATGCATCCATGCAAAATGTCCCAGAAAAGAGAAAAGCTCATAAGACAGCAGCATATAAACAAAAAATATTCTGAATAGAAGGGATGGAAATTAATCTTAAGGAAATATCATGCAAAATAGAGCAATTTGAAAAATGGATAATAAAAAATATAAACTGAAAAAAAAAAACAATCCAGTAAGTCTGACATCTAACTCATAGAATTCATATAGAGAGACAAATGAGGAAAATGGAGGGAAGGAAATTACAGAAAAGAAATAATAATTATTTAATAAAGGTTTTCAAACTGAGATGAATTTCCAGAAAGTAAGAGGTTATTAATGGCCAAGCAAGCATGGATAAAAACTTACAACCAAGGCGCATCAATGTGAAAACTCTGAATGCTGTACCCAAAGAAAACACCCTATTATTTTTCAGAAAGGAGAAAAAAAAACAGTTTCAGACAAAAGGTCAAGTTTCAGAATGGTATAAACTTCCCACCACCAAGACCGAAAACTAGAAAATAATTTTTCCTTCATAATTCAGATAATGATATTCAACTCGAATTCTACACTGAAGCAAACTATTAGATCAGTGTGAGAATAGAATATATAAATCTTAAGGCAGGAGAGAACTCAAACATTTACTCTATAAGGATGTTTTAAAGGAAGAAAACCCTATTGAAATGAAAGATTAGACAAAGAAAGAGGAAAACATGGTATCTTCAAACAGAAGGGACAATCAAAAAGAGAGACCTAGAGAGCAATCGGTACTGACTGAAGTAGTTCCAAAAGTTCTGGAAGCATTTCTTCAAAAATGTGGAGAGTATGAATTAAAAAAAAAGGAAAAAAGAAACAAATGAAGTTGAAAAAGGTAAAATAATTTCATTTAGGACTCAGCTGTGAATTGCATTTTACGGTCATAAAAGTGCAAACATTAATACTAATTCAAACAAAGATTTGTGCAACTCTTGGGAAGATGGAGAAGTGGGAAACGTGTGGAAGAAGCAAGATATGGAGGTGTGAAAGAAAATTAAATTCTCGTCTTTCATTTCATGCAGAAGGCAATGCAAAAAATTAAAATTGAAAGAAGTACCAATCAAATCTACTATTTGTTATTAAAGTTAAGGAGGTAATTAACAAAAGACATCACAAAGGAGTTGAAATGGATCGCCCTTTGAAAGTAATGGGCTAGAGGACTGGGCAAGTTGGGAGTAGGGCATAGGAGAATACTCTTTGACTTACATGACTTGTGAAATGATGTGTGTGGAGAGCCGCCTCCCGGGTCAGGCCTAGTGGTCGCGCTGCAGCCTGCTCTAGAGTTCCCCCCGCCCATCGAGTGAGTCAAGATGGCGCCCGCATCCTGTTTCCGCGTATGACGTACGCGCCCACCAACCCTATCTTCCAATCACCTCTGTATACGTGGCACTAACCTATTGGGTTTGGGCACAGTATATAAGAGGTTACCCGGACAGGGTGGGTGGAGACGACCCACAGGGAGCCGTACCTGACGGCCGCACAGAGGTTGTCTCCCCGCGGGGTGCTTAGGCCCGCGTGGAACCTGTAACAGAGAATGCAAGCTTAACTCCAGTAAAGGTCTGTGCTCACAACTGCTACGTGTCTTGGATCTGTGTTTCTCACCAGCGCGGATTTGTCTGCGTCTCTCTGTCTCTCCTCATTGTCTCACCCGCCGGCCGGAGGCTTGACGCTGAGCGAGAAGTCGCGGACAAGTGGTGGCCCATACGGGGACCCCTTCTGCTGCCTTTCCCCGAGCTGGTGAGGACGTGCTTCTTGAGTTCGCAGCGGACTTCCCGTGCCTGATCACCGCGAGAAGGTAAGTGCTTCCTATTACGTGAGAGTTAAGGGCTGTGGGCGTTCAGGTAGCCCCAGTGAATCGGGAGAGCTCCCCGATTGATTAAAGACAGTGCCGACTGCAAGCATGGGGCAGTCAGGAAGTTCACCTTTATTACCCCCTTTAAAAACCCTTTTGAAGCAGCGGGGCATCTCGGTTAGGAAGAGTTCCCTCCTGCGGTTCTTAGACGATGTTGCTGCTTTTGCACCTTGGTTCGCCCACTCCGGGAGCCTTAGTCTGCCTTCTTGGTTAAAACTTGGTAATGACATAGAACGGGCGCGCCGGACGGGCCTTTGTATGGACCCGATCCTGGTCCCTATATGGGAGACCGTCCGTGCTTGTCTTGAGGCAGAAACTGCTACGGGCCTTAGTCCGTTCCCTGCCCTGCTAGAGGCACGGCACGCGCTTCAGGAAACTCGGTCGGCTTCGTCTGCAGACGGCTCCTGTAAGAGTGAGCCGCCACCTTGCAAGCCGCCAGAGTCAGACGTTAGTTCGGACGACTCTGACTCGGAGTCAGATAGTAATGACACCGAGGGTGCAGACGCGCCTCCGCTGATCGATTGGGGGAGGCCCCCTGTCTCACCCACGCAGCCTTCCGCCCCGCCAGCGCCTGCTGCAGGGGCGCGGCGGCTTCCGGTGAATGGTTTTGGTGATCTCGCCAAAAACCCTCACCACGGGCTCCCTCTGGTGGCCGAATCAGGTAATTACAGTGGCTGCTCTCCAACTTCTAAGCGCTTGTTAAAAGGAATGGGATATGTCCCCGGCAAAGGCTTAGGAGCCTCATTGCACGGGCGCGCAAGGCCTATACAAGCTGTCTCCAATTCTGACAGACGAGGCCTGGGTTTTTCCTAGGGGCCACTGAGGGGAGATTCCCACCCACACCTATAAAACTAAAATGGAAGACCAGTACCCCGGTATGGGTGCCTCAGTGGCCATTATCACAGGAAAAGCTGTCAGCATTGCATACTCTAGTGTCTATACAGCTAAAAAAGGGCCACATCATTCCCTCCACATAGAGGTCTAGTCCGATGGAAGGATGTCCTGTCAGGACAATGGCAAGGCCCTGACCCAGTGCTCAGCTGGGCCAGAGGCTCTGTTTGTGTTTTTCCCCAGGAACCAGGACGTCAACCTGTGTGGGTTCCGGAAAGACTGGTGAGAACCGTGACGTCGCCCGAGGACGCCAAGGAACTGTTGCCCAGAAAATTGATAAGCCTCCAACCAGAGCCACCGGATCCGGTCTCCAACTCTGCTGATGATGGCGACGACCGAAAAGATGACAACAACAGTGCAAGTGACCCTCCGACCGAGTAGAAGAGAGACTAACTTTAACCCCACTTTTCCCACTACGAGCTACTGTGGGACCAAGTCACCTCATGGTTCTCTTGGCCCAGGTTGACCACTTGGATTCTTTTAGCAGTGGGACTCTTAGTAACTCTGCTCATTGTTAAATGTTTGTTAGAACGCTTGTTCCAGACGCAGCAACAGCTACGCGTCACCACTATGTTGGCTATGTCACTCGCCCCTGATGCTCCTGGCAACGACCGTCCCGCTACCCAGTCCTTCCCCTCACTGTATGACCCGTCCCGGCCACTCAGGGCGGGGCGCTCGAAAACAGGATCTGCTGCAAAGTCCATGGCTGTGTCCCGGGTGTAAAAGGCGGCACCAGAAGTCATAATTTTTGTCTAAAGGATGATCTCTAAGGCAGAGTCACGGTCCTGGCCAGACTAGACTCCGGCCATTGCACAGAGACATCTAGTGACACTCTCGACTCTGGTTGCCGCTCTCCTGAGCCCCGCTTAGCCCAGTTGCGAGGCGAAGCACTGCAGGGAGAGTCACGTTGTTTCCAGTTCACGGGCTCTCCGGTCTCTATATGAGGAGGCATTCTGGTTGGTGCCTAGCAAGCCTAGTCCAGACTCCCCAAAGCACCAAAACAAGTAGTGGGCTAATCAAGCTCACGGGAGCTCACTCATCAATGGAGACACTGGGTCTAAGAAAGGGTCTACGGACCAAAAATAATAAAAAAGGGGGAGATGTGGAGAGCCGCCTCCCGGGTCAGGCCTAGTGGTCGCGCTGCAGCCTGCTCTAGAGTTCCCCCCGCCCATCGAGTGAGTCAAGATGGCGCCCGCATCCTGTTTCCGCGTATGACGTACGCGCCCACCAACCCTATCTTCCAATCACCTCTGTATACGTGGCACTAACCTATTGGGTTTGGGCACAGTATATAAGAGGTTACCCGGACAGGGTGGGTGGAGACGACCCACAGGGAGCCGTACCTGACGGCCGCACAGAGGTTGTCTCCCCGCGGGGTGCTTAGGCCCGTGTGGAACCTGTAACAGAGAATGCAAGCTTAACTCCAGTAAAGGTCTGTGCTCACAACTGCTACGTGTCTTGGATCTGTGTTTCTCACCAGCGCGGATTTGTCTGCGTCTCTCTGTCTCTCCTCATTGTCTCACCCGCCGGCCGGAGGCTTGACGCTGAGCGAGAAGTCGCGGACAAGATGTGATTCCCTAAATTATGTTCATGCAATCTTAGATTAAAATTAAGACATATCAGAAACAGGTTAGGAGCTTGTTAAAACACTGTTCCCAAAATGGGCTTCCTGTGGGCAGGCAAATTTTACTGTATCTACCCAAATTCACTTCCTTCCCCATCTCAAATACAGGTTTAGAACTTGAAACAGAGGGACCTAATTAATTTGAAAGCCCATGGAGGGCTTTTCTAAAGCATATGTAATTTATCTTGGTCTTGAAGGATGAGAAACATTAAGCAGCAAAGAGAGAGCGACTAGCACATGAAAAGGGTGTGAAGATAAATGGAAATGAACTCAGCAGCCACTGTGTAGGGGTGGGGATCTGGGAAGGAGGAGTCAGAGAGGCTGGGCTGAAGAGCCAAGGCCCAGGGGTTCATGATGAGACTGGACAGATAGCAGGAGCCTAATCATTCAGGGCCTTGAGAATTGTATTAGGGATTTATGGCCTTGTCCTAAGTTAAGGAAAACATGTAGCACTGCTTTAATAAAAGGGTAAAAACCTTTACTATTTTCTTCGTGTGTGTTTCTTGAGCATAGAGGTAGAAGGAGGGAAGCTGAAAGACTTGAAAGGAAAGCTAAGGATGAAACTTACTCATTTGAATGTGCAGACAATAGGCAGAAGTGGCATTTATTTAAAATCCTCTGTTTTGAGAGAAAAGTGTTACCAGGGAGGAGGATTGTTTGTCTACGAAATCTATTGTTTTCTTGGAATCTTTTCGTTCCCTGTTTGCTACATATTACATTTATCAACATTAGGATCAAAAATAGAATCAAGCGTGCCTTAGGAAAGCTGGCTGACTTACAAGTAAGAAAAATTTCCTGATTTATGAAATATTTTACTTGGATTATTTTGCAAAATATTAGCTTTGGGTTATAGAGTATTTAAGAACAAATCCATTCCTATATGTTCAGGAAGGTTGTGAGATTTTACACTCACACCAAAAGTTTATTTAGAATGGGTTTGGAAGATCCTGTTCTCAACTAGATTGTCTGTTTTGGTCCAGCAAATGTTAAATGGCATGTCTGCCCAGGTGATACAGCCTGGGACAGCTATTAAATATAAAACAAATAGTTGAAACATGTCTGGTGTATTTTTTGTGTCAAATCTTTTAGAGATGACCTATGAATTCAATGATTCAAAACACTGTGTCAAATAAGGAAGAATATTTTTTAAATACTTCTTACTAGACAATGACAGTTTTAAGAACATTCTCAAGTAAAAAGCAATCCAAAATTTAAAACATTAGAAATGCAGAATGGTAGAATATAGATATAATAGTAAAAACATCAAAAAAGGCTGTTATAGAAGATTAACCAGACTTCACCTTTTGAAACACTGTCACAGAAGAGAAAACTCATACCACTGCAAGCTGATCCAGGAAACTCTCAGAGCCCACTTCACGCAGGTTAGTTCATGCTTCAGAAATGTGAAAAACTTTAATGTCACATTCAAAACAGGATTTCTCAGAAAGATTCTGGGGGTTCTGATTTAAATTCCTGGGCTGGGGGAAGTGTGTCCTGAGACCAATACTTATTTTGATTTTGGATTAAATTCTGGACATGATTCAAGTATGCATTTTGCATGACAAGACATGCAAATGAAAGAAGGAAATAGATAAAGAGGGAAAGGAAGGAAGGAAGGAAGGGAGGGAGGGAGGGAGGAGAGGAAGGAAAGGAAAAAAGGAAAGAAGGGAGGAGAGGATGGGTGGGGAGGGGCGGGAAGGGGCAATAGGAAGGAGAAGATGACGATGATGAAGATGAATCTTCAGATGAGCTTAAGGAACTAGGGATATCTGGCATCCCAGACCTTTCCCAAACACCCTGATGTGCACCCCCCACCTCCTTTCCTGAAAAAGAATTTTAATGTGTTGTACAATGGAGATGCAGCTTAGTGCCAGGGGCACATTCCAAAGAAGATTTTAGTGTGGACTTCCCATCCCTGTCTATTATTTATAACTCACAGAAGCCAAAGCAAATGCAGTAGAGCAAAATCCTACAGGATGTGCAGGCATATTGCTAAGAGAGAAAGTGAATGCTGCATCCAGATTTAAGAATAATGAACTGACATTATTCCTGGTGTCAGCTACTAATTGGTTCCTGTAAACAAAATACACAGATAGCCAGCTATCCTTTTAAAGCACTGTTGTGAGCTTGTGGCATGCCTGATTGAAAAAAAGGAGGGAGGTCACATTTGATCAGGCCCTAAAGCAATTCCCAAACACCCCATGCAAATAGGAATCAGGTGGCACATTTTGTATAAGTCACAATTGCAGAAACCTTATGTGAAAATAAACTCTTCTAGTAGGCAGTACTTGCAAATAACCAGTGGTTGGTCCAATTCCAAGGAAAGGTATGGTATATGTTATGGATTGTTGACCACTTGTGTAACTTTCCTTTTTTGCACTTTCTAATGAGAACTGTTGGTTTTTCTCCTAAATTTATCTTAAACATCATTTTATTTCAGGCACTGCTAGTATGTTGAATGATTACAGTTGTCTTTAATCACACAGGTTTGTAGAGTCACAACCATATGTAGTTGAGAAAAACAGAAATCATTAAGCAATCTTGATCTTGGAGCTAGAGGGAAAAGCTGGGTGACTTTAAGTTGCCTAGACAGGTAAGTGGGCTCAGTACAATGGTGGTAATAATTGAAATGGTTGCACTGAATGCAGCAATAGAGCAGACACTATTTGTCACCTACCTACTATCCATTTTTCTCTTTTTTCATGTTAATAAAACCTACACTTTGTATAAGGCAGAAACCTGCTCAGCTGAAAAACTATGTCTTCAACCTTTCCTTGCAACCTTATGGTCCATTGTGTATAGTTTTGACCAGTGAATGGAAAATGTAATTTGATAGTGATTTCTATGAAAATTTTGCTTTTCTCTTATTGACTTTATCCTCCCACTTTGTGACTTTTGTCTTTTTTTTTCACTTTAAATAGTTTCATTTACACTCTTTGCCTTATTAGCATTGTGTTTGTAGAGCTTCAGTTGTAAAAGTCAATTTATATACTCAAGAAATTCAATTTACAAATACATGAGAATGAAATTCACTTGTTACAGAGGATAGAGAGAAAGAAAGAAGGAGCCTAGGACACTGATAACATCATGGAGATACTATACCTGTACTAGATTGTCTAAATCTGGATTCCTCATTTTGTGAGAAAAAATAACCATTACTTGGATAAACCACTGTTAGTAGATTTTGCTAATTCAAGGACTTATTGGAATTGTGACAAGTGAAAAAATAATAGGTGGGGTATAGTGTATGTGAAAGGTGTCTTGAGTCTTTTGGGAAAAAAAGTTTGAATGTGGAAAACATTGTTGTTCAGATTTCTCAGCCCCTTCTCTTCTTTGAAAAATACCCCTCCTTTTTAAGATATCAATCTTCTTTCCACAAACACACATCCCACTTCAAAACGTTCAAAATAGAAGCCACCACTTTAAAAATAACTTGATTCCAAATTCATGGGGATTAATGGAGTTATGAGCCATGGAAAGCATATGATTATATTCATAAGTTTTCCCACTTTAATCTCAAAAATTGGTTCAGGAATGAGGAAGGAGAAATTGCCCTCCTTCCCTAGAATTTTCAAACCTGTGTTGAAAGAATGAAGAGCCTGTGGTGGCTGGGAGCTATGTACCCCACAAAAACATTCTTAATCTTAATCCATTCCTTCAGTTGTGAACCCATTGTAAATAGGAGCTTTTGATGTAGTTATTTCAGTTAAGTTGTGGCTCAGTTGGAGCAGGATGGGTCTTAATCCTGTTAGTGGGGTCCTTTATAAGCAGAATGAAATTTGAACACACAGAGAGAATGTCAAGGAAGAAGTCAGAAGTCAATGGAACACAGAGAAGCCAGGAGAGGCAGCCATGTGCATTGCTATATGACAACAGAGCCAAGGACCAAGGATCACCAGCAGCCAGCCCCAGAATGCCATAGTCTCCTGGGAGAAAGCATCCCCTTGATGATGCCTTGATCTTGGACTTCTCCTAGCTTCATAACCATGAGCCAAAAAAATTCTTATTGTTTAAGCTAAATTATTACACGATATTTGCTTTAGCAACCAGGAAACTAAAAAAGCCTTTTCCTATCTTGTCAGAAATTTCGAAGATAAGAAGTTGGAGCTTTCATAATCCTATGAAGAGGGAATATTGGGAAGTTCAACCCAGCTAGAGAACCAAAGATGGGAAACACTGAAAATTCTGACTGTGAATGAATTCATGGACCCATTTCTTTCTACACTTATTGTGACTCTTTAAACCAAAGAATCTTCCCGCTTGCTTAATTAACTTTAACCAAGTTAGATATATTTCATTTACAGTCCAAATAATTTTGACTCTTTAAGGTAGCAGCACCAGATTTTACTTCTATTTTAAAAGGCAGACCAATTTAAAATTTGTGGCATCTATAATTTAAACATTAGCACAGTCATCATGGTCTTTTGTGAACAGATTTGTTATTCTGTATCAGAAATGTGTAAAGTATAGTCATTACTTTATTTTAAAATGTTCCATGATTGAAATCTTAGCTAATTAATAGCTCTAAATTCCAAAGATTTTAAATTTTTTGGAATTTGAAAACTATTTAAATAGTTTTAATTCCAGATGCAGTTTTGCTAACAGTATTCTCTGGAAATTATTACTCATAATCTACTGATGACTGTGAAATTAATTTTTCCCCCCCCTACCTTTTGGATTTCTATCTAATAGCTCAAGTTTTTAAACAGCCAGTCTAGTTCTATTAAACCAACATAGTTAATTAAGTCACGCAAAATAGTTTGTGCCCAAAAACATTTCTATTTTGAATAAAAGCTTAGTGGGTTCTCAGAAAATATTTTAGTTGCTATTATAAATTGCTATTATAAATTAATACCATTGCTATTATAAATCAATGTTTCGTAAACATGGGCAACAACAACCAAAAATCAACTTCAAAAAGAAACCATTTTGGGGAACACCCAGTGTTGGCAAAAATAATAATAAATAATGTGTAAATAATACTATAACTGGGTAATAAATTAATTTGTCTGACTTTTACACTATACACAATGAAAAGTCTACACAACTACATAGCATCCAAAACAATTACATAAAACAAATAATATGCTGTTGTAGTAAAGCCAAGTAACTATCAAGAATTGAACTATGGTACTGACCACTATAAGACTTTTTGCTTTGTCATTAGTATACCAACTCAACTCTCTAACCCTTGTTATCTATCTAAACCATGCAATCATTATATGGTACATGAAACTAAAACCACTTGGATTTCATTTGTACAAAAGTTCATCTACATATTAGGCTTAATTTCTCCTCTCTTGTATACAACCTGGTAATACTGTATATCACAGTGTTTTAACATGAGGTTAAAACACTAATTCAGAAAGTAGTTTATTCTATAAAAGTGTATATCAATTTGAATTATACCTATGAAGGTGTTCTTACTTTGTAATTGTAAAGAAATTTCACAAAGATGCAAAACAGAATTGGGACAATTATTGCCACTTTGATTTTAGAACAATCTAGTGTGAAACACTTTGGAGACATGATTACTCTAGACTCACATTATGGACACAAATGTAAAGATGAGCCCCTGAATTGTAGGGTTATAAAGTAATAGTAAATATGTTGATGGTCAGTATTTATCTTAGTTTATTAGCAAAATGAGAGCAAATATAAAAACTCAGAAATGGACAGCACTATATTACCTAACTGTAATACAATTATATTAAAACACTGAATGAAGCTGCATGTGAGAATGATAGAGGGAGGAGGGCTGGGGGCATAAATGAAATCAGAAAGAAAGATAGACAATAAAGATTGAGATGATACAATCTAGGAATGCCTAGAGTGTATAATAATAGTGACTAAATGTACAAATTTTAAAAATGTTTTTGCATGAGGAAGAACAAAGGAATGTCATTACTGCAGGGTGCTGAAAATAGATGGTAATTAATACTTTAAAATTTCAACTTATGTGCGAGACTAAAGCAAAAAATGTTTATTTGGTACAAAATCTATATTTTGACTAGTGCATTTCCTAATATAACTTATGTAGATAGCTTGATTGAACACCGTAAGTACTTGGAACCTTGGTAGGACATGAGATTTTGTTGGTTTGTCCAGAGTGATGCCCCAATGAATCCCAGAGTGATTTGATCAGTGAGTTGAAAGGTATTTGCAAAGTCCCCTTCAGGGAATAGTGAGAACGGGGAGAAATTCAACTTCCCCAGGTTGAATTCTTAATATTCTCACAAGGAGTGTGGACAACCAAAGCTATAGGCTGAGCCCCCAGTCTTGGGGTTTGTTCATATGAAACTTAACCCCACAAAGGATAGGTCAAGCCTACTTAAAATTAGGCCTAAGAGTCACTCCCAAGAGAGCCTCTTTTGTTGCTCAGATGTGGCCCCTCTCTCCAGCCAACACAACGAGCAGTCTCACCACCCTCCCCCTGTCTACGTGGAACATGACTCCCAGGGGGCAGGCCTTCCTGGCAATGTGGGACAAAAATCCTAGAATGAGCTGAGACTCAGCATCAAGGGATTGAGAAAAATCCTAGAATGAGCTGAGACTCAGCATCAAGGGATTGAGAGAAACTTCTCAACCAAAAGGGGGAAGAGGGAAATGAGAGAAAATGTCAATGGCTAAGAGATTCCAAACAGACTCGAGAGTTTATCCTGGAGGTTATTCTTATGCATTAAGTAGATATCACCTTGTTATTCAAGATGTAATGGAGAAGCTGGAGGGAACTGTCTGAAAATGTAGAGCTGTGTTCCAGTAGCCATGTTTCTTGATGATGACTGAATAATGATATAGCTTTCACAGTGTGACTGTATAATTGTGAAAACTTTGTGTCTGATGCTCCTTTTATCTACCTTGTCAACAGATGAGTAGAATATATGGAATAAAAATCAATAATAGGGGGAACAAATTTTGTTTGAAATTTGTTTCGAATTTAGCTTGAAATGCTAGTGATCAATGAAAGGGAGGGTAAGGGATATAGTATATATACATTTTTTTTCTGTTTTCATTTTATTTCTTTTTCTGAATAGATGCAAATGTTCCAAGAAATTATTATGATGATAAATATGCAACTATGTGATGGTATTGTGAATTATTGATTATATATGTAGAACGGAATGATCAAAATAGGAATGTTTGCATTTGCTTTGTGTTTTTTGGTATTTAAAAAAATAAAATTAAAAAAATTTTTAAAAGTGCTTGGTACACAGAAAAAAAAACATAGAGAATGTGTTTGTAGCTAGACAAATCTTTAATTTGTAGATGATTTACAACTGCATGCCAATAAACCAAATCTTTAGATTAAGAAAAATGAGAGCAAATAAATTTCCATTTTTGGCTAGAATGATGTAATTTGTACTGGTATTAGGTTTCTGCTCTAAATAAATAAAAATTTGAAAAGAAAAACCTTCGAATACAACTGGTTCAAACATTTTTTGGACACAAAAAACACAACATAATATTCTATCTTCTCTGATAGAAGGGAAATAAATATGGAAAGGCTTACAACTGTCCCAGATTTCTGGCTGTAGGCAATTTTCAGATTGTAGTACATGAAGGGAGATCACAACACAGTAATAGCAATCTTATCAATCTTGAAAAAAACAACTTTGGGACTTATACTACTTGAATTCAAGACTTATTATAAAGCTACTACAATCAAGATTGATATGGGTGTAATGATACATCAATTGATCATTGAAACTAAACAGAGTTCAGAAATAGACAAATGCAATTGTTCAATTAATTTTTTAAAGAGTGCTTTCATTCTAGAATATTTTCATTGGATATAGAATTATTGACTGACATTTATTTTCTTTCAGCATCTTAAAGAGGTTACTCCATTGTCTTCTGACCTTTATGGTTTCTGATGAGAAGTTTGCTGGAATTGGATTTGTTTTCCTTGTTTATGAACTGTGTCATTTTTCTCCGACTGCTTTCAAAATTTTCAGCAGGTTGTTTGTGATCTGCCTGGGCATGGTTCTCTTTGATTTTATTCTGTATGGGTCCATGAAGCATCTTGAATCTGTAAACATATATCTTTCATCAAATTTGCAAAATTTTCAGACATTATTTTTTCATATTTTTTTTCTGGTTACATGCTCCTCTCTTTCTGAGACTTTAATACTTATAATAATTGACTTTAAAAAATTTTCCCAGACATCTATGTTGAAATGTTTATTTAGTTTTTCAATCTTCTTCTCCCTATTCTTAAGATTGTATAATTTAGTTTGATCTGGCTTCATTTACTCTTTTCTTTATCATCCCCTGGTTGTCATTAAACCTAGCCAGGGAATTTATTTTTAGATATTAGATATTTAGTTCTATAATTTATATTTAGCTATTTTTTGTTTTTGTCTTTTATTCAGTTATTTTTATAGTTCACATACCTTTGCTGAGATTTCCTATCTTTTCATTCATTATGAGCACTTTTGCCTTTACTTCACTAAGCAGAGTTAAAATAGCAGTTCAGGTGCCCTTGTCCAATCATTTTAGCATCTCCATTATCTTGGGTACCTGTTGATTGTCTTTTCACTTAAGGTTGAATAACATTTTCCTGACTTATGTTATGTCAAGTAATTTTCTTATATATCCTGGACATTGTGAATATTATGTTGTGTGCCTTCTGGATTATGTTATATAGCTCCAAAGAATTGATATTTTGGTTTTATCAGACAATTAACTTGGTTAAACTCAAATCTAGGCAGCAGCTTAAATAATACAGTTCTATAAGCTTTAGTTGTAAATTGCTTAATAGTTTTCTCAAGTAGAAATAGTTCCAAGAACATCATGGATTTATGGTAAATTTGCACATAAAATAAGTGTCTTTGGTATCTTTTCTGGAAGTCCCGTCAATCTTCAGAGACCATGTACCCCCAAGACTCCTTTGTATGATCCTAGAAAGGGGGTAAAATTTTCTAACAGAATTTTGGCCACTTGACATCATAACAAAGGATAAGACTTCATATATCTTTAATATATAGAAAACAATTAGAAATGCACTCTGTCAGTTGTTTGCCTCTGACTGTTGACTCCTCTCCAAAGATTGTCTGTCTTTGTTTAGTCTCCAGAGCATTAGGGAATTTTTGTTGCTGTTCTTGCAGATTTTATGACTGTTATTTATGGGACAATAAGTTCATTAGGCACTCACTTCTCCATGTCCATTGACATCTATTAATTTCTAATGGAGAAAATCCAAGGAAATTTTTCTTTACTTTGTATATATTTGCATCATATTAAAGTTGGGACCCTGCTAGGAAGTTCTTATTTCTTATGCTTGGAAAACAAGTAGCAAATGTGTCCACATGCAAAGCTTGAGAAAATTTTCCCAATTCCTTAATTTAAGCGAAATGTGACGATGGGTAATTTGAGTTCTATGATGTAAAATAGAGGTGCAAAATTGTGCATTAACTCTAAAATGACCAATATACCATACTTTTACTGCCTTTCTGCTCTGCAGCTCTCACCTGGTTTGCAATTTTTCTTGGATCTTTCACCGTACTCAAATCTATATTTTAGTACTTCTTAATAGTGCTAGTGACTCTCCAACCAGACATAACCTGTTTCTTTCCAGGTCTTATTCTGCTCTCACAGGCCATGCCCCAGTAATCAGATTCTTAAGCTTCATGAATATAGCTGACGTTTTTTCTTCTCAAATCTTCTCCACCATCTCCTAGAGAAGGATAAACAAAGTCCACAAAGTTCTGAACTCTTTGAATTTCTTATTCATGGGTTCAAATAATCTGTCTATCCACTATGATTTTTTAAACAAATTATTGTATAGTCCTAAAGAATTTGGATGCAAATTGTCAAGCTTTTGTCTTGGAAAGAGTCCCCTTTACTATGGGTGCTCCTTTAGGACTTGGATGATACCCATGCCTACTCTTTCAGGGATTTACATTCCATAATGTAAAGCTGGATTTGATATCTCAAAGTCACTTTCAGTTCTAAGGCACAATGATATACTCTGCATCATATCTTTATCACGATACCCCCCCAAAATTATTTTATTTAACAGTGTATATTAGTTAAATAATAACTAACAGCCTTTTTGATACATAGACACTGTTTAGAGAATTCAACTGTGCTCCTTTTCATACTATTCTAAAAATCACAAAATTAAAAGAACCCATGTTAATAATTAGGGGCTGATTTATTGCTTAACTGCACAAGAAGTCTGCCATTAACCTAACAGAAGTTCCATGCAGAAAAATTATTCTGCTGGGGAAAAAGCCAAAATGAAAATTAGCCCTGTGCTGAAAGAGAACCTATTATGGCTGATTTGATGATATTAATGGCATTTTCCTTCCTTTACAGTATTGTAAAACCTAAACATTTTATGAGATTCTATTTCTTGTATTGAGGGGAAGAACTGCATTATTCTAAGACCTCTGTAAATTTTATGGCATAGGTTAATAGTGATTTTATTCTCATATTTTACTTACTGAGTTTAGGGAGTTTCTTTCCTTTGATCAAAAGCTGTGAAGCAAGAACCACTCAGGGCTCCAGATCCTGCTTGCCAACCATTGGCGCTCATGATAGTTCACACTGCCAAGTGGACAGAGACCAATCATTTTCTGGTTCCCAATTTCTGAGTCCTGCACTGTAGGTTAGGTCAGCCCATAAAGTTGACTTTGTGTGTATAGTACCCTGAAATGGCATAATTGACACATTTTTCTTCCTGTACATGGCAGCAGAAAAGAAGAACATGTTCCTTTAATTGATCTGCTGAAACCTTGGACCACAGGGAAATAAATCTTTCAATCCTTGAGTTATAAGTACTGTAGTTTTCCTATGGCAGTGAGGATCTTTTAATTTACTTTTCAGTGTAATACTAAACCTTAGTTTTCAGCATTCTCAAATACTGATGAACACTAGGAATAATTCTTATCTGCAACTATTTTATAACTATTACTCTTTCTAATATTGGATTCTCCTACTTAGCATGTCCAGAATGCATATCTCTAACAATGATCTCATTCAAAAGAACATAGAAGTAGAATAAATTAAGTATATGTATATATATAGCCATTCTTCAGTCTCACCCAAAGCACCTATTATTCAACCAGATTCAATTATCTGAGAAGCAAATTATCAATAAAATAAAATTAAAAGCCTGCGGCAGATTAAATTGTAGAGACTTAATTCTTTGC
Source organism: Tamandua tetradactyla (assembly GCF_023851605.1). Lineage (NCBI taxonomy): Eukaryota > Metazoa > Chordata > Mammalia > Pilosa > Myrmecophagidae > Tamandua > Tamandua tetradactyla. The sequence continues at coordinate 119,219,855 of NC_135332.1, forward strand.
TTTTCTCTCTCTCTATTTTGTGGGTTTTCTAAGTAAAAATGAGCTATAATTCCTTCTCCCTTTGGGCTTGGACATTTGACTTGTTTTGGTCAACAGATATTAATGAATGTGGCATAACAAAGGCAAAATAAGAATTGCATTAATGGGTTTGTTCTGCTGTACTTTTGCCATCACCAAGAGAAGTACTTGCAGCTAGCTCTGTGGTCCAAGAAGACGAGATACATATGTGGGAGGTGTGCATGGCTCACCTGCTAACATCCAGCCTATATACTGATATCACCATATCAATAATTGATAAAATTCCTAGACAGAAAATCATCAAGAATATAGAAAATCTGTACAACACAATCAAGCAACAATCAATGAACAGGATTTGGTTGACATATATACAGGACACTCCATATAACAGAAGAATAAATGTATTTCTTCAAAAGACCATGAAACAGCCACCAAGATAGACCATATTTTGGGCCATAAAATGAACTTCAACACATTTTAAATAACTTAAATAATAGAGTGTTTTCTTTTAGTATAAATAAAAAACAAAAAAGCAACAGGATGTTACGTATAAATACATGGAAATTGAACAACATACCTCTAAATAACATAATTCTTACCTCTAGTAACTAGTGAAAAAAGAGCAAAATAAACTAAAAGTAAGTAGAAGGAATGCTTTATTATTATAAAGACCAGAGAAGGTATCAGTGAAATTGAACTTGGAAAAATAATAAAGATAAATAGTGAAACATACATATAAAGAAAAATTAACACTAATTTTACACAATTTATTCCAGAAAACAGAAGAGGAGGGAACACTTTTAAAATCACTTTAGGAGAAAAACATTACACTGATGTCAAAACCAGAAGGCAGTAAAAAAGAAAAAAGAGGAGAAAATTGCAAATCAATATCTCAACAAAATGAGATGCAAAAATCCTAATAACATATTAGCAAACTTAAAACAGCAACGTATAAAAAGAATTATACACCATGACTAAGTGTGATTTATTCCAATTATGCCAGGCTAGCTTAACATTCAAAAATCAATGTAATCCATCATATCAACAAGCTAGAGAAGAAAAATTATATAATCCAGCTAGTTGGAACAGAAAAAGCATTTGACTAAACCCAACATGCATTCATGATTTGAAACAAAACCCCCTAGTAAGTTAGGAATAGAGGGGAATTACCTGAACTTGATATAGAGCATCACCAAATACCTACAGCTAGCATCATACTTAATAATTTCCTCCTAAGTTTGGGATCAGGAAAGAATGTTCATTCTCACCATTCATATGTGAAATACTAGTGGAAGTTCTAGCTATTTGGCCATTCTTTTTCTAGACAAAATTAAGAAAAAGAAATAAAAGTCAGGTGTATTGAAAAGGAAAAAATACAACTATCTTCATTTACATATGACAAGATTGTGTAGAAAAATCACAAGAAATCTACAAAAACAAACAAACAAAACACTATTAGCCTAGTAAATGAAGTTTCTGTTACAGGATACAAGATCAAGACACACAAAATCACATTTCTTGTATACTAAAAATGAACATGTGGAAACTATAGTTTTAAGTGCACTATCATCTGTAATCACTTGAAATAAAATGAAATACTTAGGCATACATTTAATAAAATATGTAAAAGATTTGTATGCTGAAAATAAAAATAAATACTTATATTGTCTAAATAAATGGAGAGAAATAATGTGTTCATGGATTGGAAGACTCAATATAACAAACATATTAATTCTTTCCAAAGTCATCCATAGATTTAATACAATTCTTATCAAAATCACATCTAGGACTTTGTAGATACAGACAATCTTATTCTAAAATTTATATGAAAAGGCCGCTAGAATAGCCAAAGCTATCACAACAAAGAAAAATAAATTTGGACTAATTCTTAGCTTCAAAGAGTTTATATTCTACTAAGAAATACTTGTACCAAGGCTTAGTGTAAGATGTTAATAATGAAGAAATAAAAATGCTGGAAGAATTTAAAAAGCAAATAAATCCTAAGAAGACCTCATAGAAGACTTGACACTTGTAAGACCTTTAAATAAGAAAATAGCATTTAAAATAAATAGAGCTATGAACTTGTGTTTTGGAAACCATAACTTAATTCTGTAAACTAACATATTCCTGGTGTCATTTGCCACTTGGGAAAAAATGTTGTGAAAAACTTTTTTTTTTTTTCTGGATATAAATCCCTTAAATATTGAAAAGGTGATTATATTTCAAACTTGGGGCTTTTTTTTTTCGACCTTTGAAGGAAATATTAAATTGATTTAAAAACTTTTGGAATATTTTAGAGTAATCATTTGTGTGTTCTGAGTATAAAGCATATACTCAGAACACCTGACTGTGTTCCAAACCCAAGTATAAATTTCTTCCAGAAAATAGAAGAGGAGAGAATTATTTTGTAGTATCTCTGTCTCTTCTCACCTTCATGAATACAATTATTTGAAGGAAGTATGAAGTTTCAAAAAGCTTTGTGGATTTTTTATCAAATTTATTTCTGATTATGTGCAGTCTGGATAAAAAAAAAAACCTCTAGGTGGAATGCATATAGAAAGTGGTAGAAAGTCTAAGCAAATGAATTTTGTTTGTTATATTCACTTTTGACTGCAAGCCCTAATTGTATTTAGAAAGTGGCAGAGAGTTGAAGGAAGTGAATTTTGTTTGTAATAGTCATTGTTGACCATGAGCCCTGAATGAATATGGAGAATTGTAAAAAAAAAAAAAAAAAAAAGGAGTTAAAGAAATGAATTCTGTCATAGGCAGTGCTGAACAAAATTTAATAAGTGTTTACTATGTATTTCAAAAAAAAAAGAAAGCTGTTGTGTCAAATCAAATATTCATACAAAACTAAAGTTTAGTTTCTCCCTGTTAATAAAGATTATTAGTCTGATCTTAATGCAGTGTTTAAAAAGTTTCTCTTAAACATCTGAGTACTCTGTCTAGAAAAGAAAGATAATAGACTTGTTCTTAGAATAATATCCTTATTAAAACAAAGATAATATCCTTGTCATGAGAGTAATACCCTTGTTAATGTTTATGTTGGCCTTATCCTTTATTTCAGAAGACATGTCTTCTCACTGTTAAGGGAAACACTGTTACAAAATAATTTGCTTTTTTCACCTTGTAAAAGTAAGGTGCTAAAATGGTTTACCCTATTGCATAGGAGGTGTTGGGAAGTATTACAATAGTTAAAAGACATTTTCTATCCTGTTGCTGGTTACATTTGAGTAGGTAAAATAGTATCATTCATATATTTAGAGACAGTATTTTGACAATGTTCTCAGTGTCCATGTTATATCCTGAAACTAATTTGTATGATGTTAAACAATGGTATGGTATCAGTAGTCATGGTTTTTGTTATTCTCATAAAAAAAAAAGCTACAGATCATAGAAACAACCAAATGTACTTGTCAGTTGCCCAGCTTTGTTCTAATACTTCTCTAAAAGTATATGTGGTCAGCTGTAGACAGGGCTCTGTCTGTAGCAAGGAAAGACTTTTTTAAAAAAAGCAGGATAAATATATAAATGATATTTTATCTGTTAATTAGCATAACTCTGATAAATGTGTGAAAATGAAACAGAACAGAACCTCTGCTATGGTTTGTTAATACAAAACTGTCTAATGTTTTTATTTCAGAAAGTAGTTTCATTAAAAAATGCTTATAAAAAAGTAGAACTTAGATTGTAAGCAATAGCTGTTATCTTTAAATTCTGAAATGCTTTGCTGTTTATAAAAACTAGTAGTTTCCTGGAACTTCAAGTATCTGTGTGACACCTGAGATTCAGATTTAGTTGTTCAACTCTGAAAGTCAGCATAAGTCTATGAAAACACTGAAAAAAGATCAAACTCTGATTAAAAATGTGATGAAACTGATCTAGTTAAAACTAAGAGATTTAAAACCTCTGGATTTTTCCAATGCCAGAGAAGCTCTGAAACCCAGAAATACTGGACTTTCCAAGAACAACAGCCAGTTGTTCATTCCTCTGTGCCTTAATGACAACACCTCTTTTCAGCTTTGAAGCAGTTAGAAGAGTCATTGCCCAAATATCCTTCAAGATTGAAAGATAATTATCACATAAAAGGGATGAATTGTAATCAAGAAATTAGGATTTAAGGGATGATTTTAATTTCTAAATCATCATAGAGAGTTTCCTTTTTATTTTCTGGTATATTGGAGTAGACAGGGAAATACCTGAAGTCTCTAAATTGTAATCCAGCTGTCTTGATCTCTGATAATGATTGCATAGTCCTTATCTTCTGCCCTGTGATTGTAAAAACCTTGTGGCTGGCCTTTGTTTGTACTCATTTACCCAGTTTTTCAACCCCTAATGTTTATTAATGTAGGGTCTTGGGTCAGTCCCAGAACTAACCCACCACAAGTCCAAAGTTATCTTGATAACAGACTGGAACTAACCAAAGTGGGCTCACCTGACATGCACAGTAGCCTAGACTTTAACCTACAAGTCACCTATACCTCATTACAATACTAAAAATCACACCCATCATCATATTTTCTTACTGTGACTAAGCATATAATCAATAGGTACATGGTCAATAATTAGGTCACCTCTAATTACATCAGCTGAGGCCACTCCACTCATTATCCTAACCCTCATTATCCTAAGCCTGCCCATCTTTTAATTCTATAAAACTATCAAAATTACTGCATTCAGAGAGACAGATTTTGGGCTGATAGGTCATCTGAGCACCAGCTTGCTATGTGCCTAGTATATCTTTTTTTCCCTTTGAAAAAAAAGAATAAGGTTATTTAGACCTACAATATTCAAGATTACATAATATTATCAAAAGGATAGACACAGATCAATGGAACAGAAATAGAGGATCCAGAAATAGATCCACACAAATATGCTCACAAAGTGCAAAAGAATCTCAGCGGCGGGGAGATGGCATGTTCAACAAATCATTGTGAAGCAATTGTATATCCACAGACAAAAATTTAAAAAAAAGATCCTTGACCTAAATCTTACATCTTACACAAAAATTAACTGAAGTTGGATCACAGACACAAATGAATACTATGAAACTATAAAACTTTTACAAAAAAATAGGGGAAAAATTGTTGGGTTCTAAGGCTAGGCAGAGAGTTCTTAGACTACATACCAAAAGCGAGATCCATAAAGAAGAAAAGTTGATAAATTGGTCCCCATCAAAATTCAAAGTTTTTCATAATGTAAGCTATATATTATATCTAATAGTACCATTTAGTAATATTCTTTCATCAGTTCTGACAAAGGTACTACACTAATGCAAAGTGTTAATAACCGGAAGAACTGAGTGGAGGTGGGGGTGGGGTGGGGAGTGACACGAAAACTCTATTTTCTCCATGATTTTTCTGCAAACCTACAAATTCTCTAATATATATATATGAGGAAAAAATAAAAATTTTTGTTATATGAATGCCTATATAAGTAGGATAAAAAGACAAGATATAGATTAGGAGAAAATATTTACAAACCACATCTAAAAATGATCTAGTACCTAAACATGTAAAAAATTCTCAAAACTCAACAATTAAAACAATTTGATAAGCTAATTAGAAAATAGGGACAAGACATAAACAGTTATTTTACCAAAGAGGATATACAGATGGCAAATAAGCAATGAAAAAATGTTCAACTCTATTAATCAACAGGGAAATGCAAATAACAATCAATGAGCCATCAGTTCACACCTATCAGAATAGCTAAAAATAATAAAAATAGTGGCAACACCAAATCCTGGTGAAAAGGCAGAGAAGCCACATCACTTGTACATTGCTGATGGAAATGTAAAATGCTACAGCCATGCTGAAAAACAGTTTGACACTTTTATGGACCTAGACATGCAATTACCACGTGATCCAACAATAAAATTACAACCTTGAGAATGTACCTCAAAGAAATAAAAACTTCCTTTATGCAAAGACCTGAAATGTTCAGAGCAGCTTTGCTTTTCACATCCCACACCTGGAGATAATCTAGATATCTTTTGACAGGTGAATTTCTAAACAAACTCTGGTACATACCTATCATGGAACACTGCTTAGCATTAAAAAGTAATTAAACATTTCTATATGCTGCACCTTGAATGATTCTACAGGGAATTATGCTGAGTGAAAAAAAAATGCAAAAAATGGTTATGGACTGTATCTTTCAGTTTTTATAACACTTTGAAATAACAATATGTTAGAAATGAAGGATGCATTCGTGATTGCCAGGAGTTGGGGATGGAGGGGAGGGATAGGAGAAAAATGGCTGCAATTATTAAAGGGCAACATGAGGTAAACTTGTTGTGTTAGAACTCTTGTGTATAAGCCTACACAGGTGGTGAAACTGCACAGAACTTAATAAATGCACACGCACATACACAACTTTCATAAATTGTTACATAGAGCTGGAGCAATTTGAATATATTTGGTGGATTTCATCAATATAAATACTGTAGTTGTGACATTATATCATAGTTTTGCAAATGGTTACCACTTGGGGAAACTGGTCAAAGTCTACAACGTGCCTCTTTGCTTTAGTTCTTACAATTGTAGGAGAATTCACAAATATCTCAAAAAATTTCAGTTAAGACAAAACAAAGTATACCTCTTAGTTAATTAGCTTAAATAAATCCGGTAATTTCTACTTTTTTAGTTCACTAAATGGGAAAGCAAGAATACTGATAAAAATAGTTTGAAATTTTTTAAGAACAAATATAAGAATCACTTTCAATTATAAATATTTGATTAAAAACTAATTGTAACCCATGTACACACCATATTCTGTCCCAATATATGTTACATATTTTTCATTAATGAATATTAACATATTTATATTATTACAAAATACTTAGAAAATCAATAAGTGATTACAAAGTTAAAGTTCTATGAAAACAACTTTAACTGAAACTATCAGTTACTGTTAGAAAACATCCACATTGACACTTAAGGGCTTATCATAAGGGTCAGAATATTAGGTAAGGAGATTTGAGAATCTTGCATTATTTTAAAAGAAAAAATATAAATGATTTTTATGCTAATATTTAATGAAAGCATCTCAAAATGCCCCATGTCCATGGTGACCAAAAAGTATTCATGGCTTACTGATTTTATATTTTGAAAGATAAAATTTTTATTCTCACATTTGTCTACTTTAAAACTCTTACAATATATTCATGGATTTACTTATCTGTATCTTCTCATTTGGAAGAATCTTAAATTTGAAACTCAAGCCTTCCTACCTAGTACTTGGGGGATAGGCTATCTTGAATTTAGCTTCTATAATCAACCTGTCATTGATCCCGTAAGTACTGCCAAGCTGAATGAATATTCTTTATTGGGAAGACAATTTTTTAGCAATATCAGAACAATTTTTCTCCAAAATTCTGTTTGTAAACCTGGAGATATCTTTTTATCCATCTAACAAATTTTGTCTGTCTGTGAGTATGTTGGCTCACATAAACTTCTGTAATTTTCTTTCCTATACCCCATCACAGAATTATTGCCAAGCTCATTCAAAATTATGATTGCAGTTTATGACATCATCTTCTCTTTCTGCTTGTTAGCAACCATATCTAGGCCATTCTCCTGGAATTGTGTACATTTCACACCTAGCTGGTTATTTTCTTCAAGCTCTAACACTTTCCTTCTCTCCCACAACTTGTGGAACCTCTACCAAATGGACAAAGAGTAGCTTGTACAAAAATCTAAGAAAAAACCATCAGATAGCATAAGTACAATAAAAATGAGATTTTTGTCAAAGAAGGAAACAGATTCAAGTAGAGAGGCCAAAAATGTTAAGATGTTAAGGTGGTTCTGGTGGATGCCTTACATTGATGGAAACTATAATAAATCTCTTCAAAGAAAGTATTCCAACATAAATGTATCTTTTCTTCATTAACCTAGCAATGGTGTGCTGTTTAGCATTTGGGTGCCTTCCAAAATTATTTTAAAAGTCTCAAATAGCTATATCTGGGTAGATATATTGTCCAAATTAGGAATGTTGGGACCCAGAAATTTAGGCTTGTTAAATGTATTAATTAATTCATTCCCAACATATATTTATTTAAAATATGCCATGGACTGGATATGGTGTGAGTGGTTAAGGGGATGTTGGTCAATATAGATCAGTACCCTCATGGAACATACATTCTGGTGGAGTTTATAAACAATAAACAATTATTATGATTAATTACTTCTGTGGGAAATGCTATGAGAAAAGAAATGCAGAGCTCAATAAGAGTGATTAACAAAACCTTACTAAGAGGAGGAGGGTATAGAGAAAATGATGTTTAGATGAAATGCAGCTTCAGAGACGTAGTTAACTAAGTGAAAAATTCTGGGGGCATAATTTTAAGGCAGAAAAAAATAACATACACAAATACAGTAAGTTAACATTTGAGTATCAAAACAAAGGCAAGTAGGACCAGAGGTTACAAAGTGAGAGAGAGAGAGAGAGTGGCCATAGCAGGTAGAGAGGTAGAAGGAGCGATGTTGTGTAGTTGTGTAGGGAAAGTTTAGACATTTGGATTCTGTTCTAAGAACAATGAAGCTCTGTGAAGACTTTGGAGTCAGATATTGTCAGACATATAGAAATAGACACAGCTATATGTCAATAACTGCCAATACCATTTAATGAAATGAGCATAGTATTTTTTTACAAATGATCCCAGGATAGCTGGATTCCAACATAGAAATAAACAACCACTGTTCCTTACTTCAACACATATACAAAAATTAACTTGAAATTGATCATAGATTTATATATGAGTTAAAATGTTGGCATTTCCAGACAATGCACAGGAAAATCTCTTTATGACATTTATATATGCAAAGGTTTCTTGGATATAAGTCAAAATCCTTGAATTACTAGAGAAAAATGATAAATTGGAATTTATCAAAAATTTTAAAAATCTGCTTTGAAAGAAACACCATTAAGAATATAGTAGGACAAGTCACAAATTGAGAGAAAATATTCAGAATATGTATATCTGACAAAGGTCTTCTATCCAGAATACACAAAGAATACTTGGAGTTTAATTTTCAGAGAAGACAACCTAATGAAAACGTGGGTAAAAGATGTGTATATACATTACAAAAGAGGATATTTTAATGTCCAGTATGCTCATGGGAAGACCATCAACAGTATCAGTCAATAGATAAACAAAAATTAAAACTGGACTGAAATAGCATTACACAGCTACTAGAAAAGGTAAAATTAAAAAGACTAAACATTCCAAATGCAGGCAGGATATGGAGCAGTTAGAACTTTTACACATAGTTGGTGGGAATGTAAAATGGCAAAAATATTTTGGAAAATAATGTCTGCAAGTTTCTTATGAATTTCAATATATGTTTACTTTATAATCCCACAATTTGACGCTTAGGTATTTACTGAAGAGAAATCCAATGTCTACAGAGACTGGTACACAAAAGTTCCTGGAAGATTTATTCACAATTACCAAATTTGAAAACAACCTAAATATCCATCAACAGATAGACAAATTGTGGTATATGCATACAATGGCATATTTCTCAACCATAAGATGCAATAAACTATTGATGCACACAATAACATGAACAAATCTCCGAAATCATATGCTGAGTGAAAGAAGCCAAACAAAAAAGATTACTTACCGTATGAGTTAATTACTGCAAAATCCTAGAAAAGACAATTTTCATCTGTAGTAACAGTGATAGCCTGAAGGAATGTTTTACTGGGAAGGGGCCCAAGAGATCATTTCTTTGGTGATGGAAATGTTGAGGGACTATTATGTATTCATGTAGCAGGATGAAGGTGTTTTTCTTTGATGAATCCCTCTATCTTCCCTGAAACCAAGCATAATTGGTATTACTATATCCGATTTACAAATGACTAAATTAGAGTTTTGTGAAGACTAACTTCCTGGACTGTGCCACTGATACAGAAAAGAACACTGGTCTATCTGACTTCATTTCCTCATTCCTTTCATGACAGATGCTCCCCAAAATGGTGGCCAATAATGGCAAGGACCACTATTGAACCTAATTATCACTCAATAAGCAGGACCACAACCAACTAAATGTACTTAAAAATAAGTACATTTGCAATAACATGAATGAAGTCTGCATTTCAGGGTGGTTATGAAAGATATGTGAGAAAGGGGCTTTGGATTTTTATATTTTAGTAAATCCATAAGATATTGTCCAAGTTTGCCAGACTGCTATAACAAATACCACACAATGGGTTGGCTTAAATGATAAGCATTTATTGGCTCATAGTTTTGGAGACTACAAGGCAGCAAGGAAATTCTTTTTCCCCATATAAAGTCTGTAGCGTCCTGTTGCTGGCTTGCTACAATCCTTGGGATTCCTTGTTTTGCCTCGGAATATGTGGATCTCTCACTCCTGGTGTCTGCCTTTCCAGCTTCATTCACTTCTGGCTTCTGTCTCCTCCCTGAGGCTTCCTCTGACTCCCTTTATAAAGTCTCCAGTAATATGAACTAAGGACACCCTGATTAGGTTGGGCCACAACTTTAGAAATATTGTCTTCAAAAGTTCCTGTTTACAATGAGTTCACACCCACAGGGATGCAAATGAAGATTAAGAACATGTCTTTCATCACAGTACACAATTCAATCTACCACAATTCCCAGTTGAATTAGAAAAATGCAGAGGGTTTTCTAGTGACTTCTATTCTTCTTATGACTCTTCTTATAACTGTCATCAAAATTCAAATGTTTAACTCTCATCCACTGACACTGATAGAATATTTATTTCTACTGAGTAAAGTAACTGCTAATTGGCATCTAAATGCCTGAGAAATATGTAAAATGTGTGTCCATTTCATGAAATCACTGTATTTGTTATGAATTTTTGTTTAGAATTCTAAACCAATACTGCTGTTCTCTTTAAGTGTTCCACTCTTTAATAAACACTTTAGTTGATCACAGAGTATTTATAGAGCATATGCCAAACTTAATTGAACTAAGAGCCTGGATTTGTTTTTCAATGTTTTGCAAACTGCATAAATTTTGATGATTGACAATAGGGTGTGATTCTTTTTCCTGGACTGAAAAATAAATTAAGTCTCTCTACTTTGGATAATAAACGCCCACAATTTAAACAGGTAAAAGGACTTTAGTTATTTGTTTTTTCAAAGTGAATTCACTATTAGAAAGTAACTTAGAAGAAACAACTCTTTATGTCCATTTGAAAGACTTCTCAGGAAAGAAGTTGGTGACTTACGTTAATACTGTTCTGGTTTCTCTAAGATAATGTATCCCTTCTCAACCAAAAATAAATTCAATTCAGCATTGTTACTAATGTATATTCAATGTTTTCTGATAATACCATATGGGTTAACTCATCAAGTAAACAGAATATCCTACTCAGACTATTAAATTATATATTTTGTATATAATATTACAATTAATTGATTGATTCGAATATTACCTTTTAATGCTTATTTTTATAACTATGTAATCTTATCTAAAATATATTAGTTACCTGAAGTTTTAAATAATTCGATTATTACTAAAAGCTTTTATCTCTAGCATATTTGCATCATGAAACATTTTAAATAATTTAGTAGTTTTCTTAATTTCTTCGTTAGCAGGCAGATGCCAAGATTTTTTATAATGCTTTAAAAATATATATAAGGCAGATAGCGAAAGCCAAATGCAATTTAGATAAAGCAATAAAAACTGCCAAAAAATGAGGAATCCAAAATTTTATGATGATAAATCCTGAAAAGAATTGTCTATGATAGTGACACTCAGGAAAAAATAAACCACAGTACATTAGATTTAAAAGCTTCTAATTTTTGTTTCAGCCAGAAAATTAACTTTTTTTTTTTTACCATTCCCATATGTCTCCTTAGTTCATGGTTTTGATGTAACTGCCCCATATACACTTTCCTTATATCACTTCTTTTTCTTTTTATCTTTATCTGTTTTATTTTTGCTTTTTTGTTAATATTACTGTTGGTGATAGATTCTCTGAATTGAATAAATAAGAGTAAAGGGGAAATTGCTCATAAAAATTCTTCACAAGCTACCTGGTTGGCACCACCATACTCAGTATACATAAATTTAGATTAACCAAAATGAGTATTATTAACCTATCCATTAAAAAATGTCTAGTGCTCAACACAAAAGAAGAAAAACTAGAAAGTAACATGAACTGTCCATCATCCATCACTCATCCAATCTCTTACTTCTAGCCTTTAGGATAATCGCAGAATGGATGTAACTGGCAAATGGATACACTATTTATTACCCACTTTGAGATAATTACTTGACTTCACTGGTATCCTCTTCAATCTCTTACTTTGAAGTTGGTGTAGAGTGGTGGTACAGACAGAGAACCCTGGAATAAATTTGGATTTTGTTCATCTTTCAACAAGCAAGGTATAAACGTACAATTCAACCCCATTTCTGGGTCCCAAGCTGCTATTGCACTCCCCTAATGCCTGCTGTTCTCCCTGAGTCTTCTCTTTATTGTATCTTCTTGTTAAGGTCATTGGCTTGGAATTGTGGAGAAAATTCCTTTCATCAACTTATTGCCTCTAAGATGGATTCATCATCCTACCTCTAAGATGGAGTCATACTCTGATGAAAATAACTTTGGCCTATTATAATTTGACTTTTTTTATTAGAAAATCAAACTAGCTTACTGTCTTAGTTTTTCACTGTGCAAGGCTCCTTAGGGCTGCTGGGTCGTGTGTCACAGCAATGCCCTCTCCTTTCACTTCCAGTTTCCATTGACTTTTGGTTCCTGGCTCCTCCCCGTGGCTTTCCCTGTTAATATCTATATTCCCAGTAATCTTAATTAACACTTGCCTTTATTCAGTTGAGCCACACTTTAAAATGCTATCTTCCAGCAATCCTCTTCACAGTAGGGTCACACCCACAAGAATGCAGATCAAGACCAAGAACATGTCTATGTTGGGGTACAAAATTCAATCCGCCACACTAACTCCTTAGCAAATTGTTGCCTGACAACTAAATCAGAGAGAGCAAGAATTTGCTTATTCAGGTTGTTGGCTGGATTCACTTCTTGAAGGCTGAGGTTCTTATTTCCTTTCTGGCTTTCAGTGGGTTTGTGGGGTGGGTGCAGGGGGCTGGTCTTTGTTTGTACAGGCTGCCTGCATTTCTTCTCAGCCTTTCAATGTCACCACCCCCATACTCCCCACTACCACCCCAAAATTCCCTCTTATGCCTTGAATCTCTCTGACTTTCCTTTCTGCTGCATCTCTTTAATTGACTCTCCTGCTTTGCCCTACTATTTTAAGGACTCATTGATTATATTAGGTTCACATGGTTAATTCGAAATACTCTCCCTTTTTTGAGGTCAGTTAATTAGTAACCTTAATTACATCTGCAATGCCTACAGAGTAGTACCTAGATTAATATTTGTTTGAATAACCAAAGGATGAGAATCTTGGGGGCGGATGATAGGAGGCATCTCTAGAATTCTGCCTACCAAACGGAATAAGGGCTAAACTAGTATTAATACAGAAAATTGACAAAGCAGAAAACTGACAAAATTCTCTGTTTCATTTTTTTACCTCTTAGTAGTACTACACACAAAAGTGCATGTGGAGGCCTTTTACTTTTCACCTCTGTCTTTGCGAGAGTGCCTGCATGTCCTCTCACATGTGCTCTCAATAACTTCTCTACTCGCTCACTCAAAAAAAAAAAAAGTGCATGTGGATGTACATGTCAGGGAATGTTTTCCCTAAGTCTATGCAATTAAACAAATGCAAGCAATCTTGAGAAATTTTTTCATAGTGTATTTATGCCCAACTAAAAAAATAGTAGTGCTTTCATAGAAGATATTGAAGAGGTCAGATTCAAAGTTGTGATACACCTTTAAAGAAAGCATTGTAGGTATAGATTACATCATCATATTCTCTCCCTTATCCGTCATCTTAAATTCTATATTTGAAAAATGATTTCTTAGTTTCCAAGAACATTGGAAACTTGCATTTCCTGCTGCAAAAATATTTATTATTCTAAAACAAAGCTACTCTGCATGCATAGTCTCCTAATAAATAACATCCAAAATTTTAATATTTAAAACACTTGGGTCATTATATATGCATCTGAATTCTTTACCTTGTTTTTCTACTTATCAAAACCTCATTTTAAAAATATAGATATATCTTTATAGACTAAATAAAACAGGAAAGAAAAGCTCCTAAAACCTGTATCAGTAGACATTAATTCACAAAAATCATCTATGATTTCTTAGCATATCCAGTTATGATTATAATGGGGTTTCTTAATATACATACTTTTTTTTTTTAACATGGGCAGGCTCTGGAAATTGAACCCAGGTCTCCAGCATGGCAGGCGAGAACTATGCCACTGAGCCATCACTGCCCGCCCAATATATGTACTTTTAACATTTATAATATATTGTTTTTCTTAGCTAAAAAAAAAAAAGGCTGTTATTTATACATTAAAAAGTACTTATTGAGCACTTAACCACATAAACTGTGGTTCAGTATTTTAAATACTGAAATTTCACTCAACTTGCAATGATTACTTTTCTCTTGGGTTGATACAGACATATTAGAAAACATGAAATATATATATGGTTTACAAAAATATAAGGAAAGGAAATTTTATTTTTCAAACACATTTTAAAAGACAGTAAGCTCTGGTGTTAAATTCCTTGCTTGGGCTCCAAATTCAAACTAAAGTAAGATTGACTTACCTTACACTCCTAGTTTTATCATTTACTGGAGAATTTCCTTTGGGAAATTTCATAGCATTTTGAGGGGGGTGGGTTTTGAGTTCCAGTTGTCTATGAAATGAGAATAAGGATTCCTAACTAGCTGCACTGTTGTGAGGATTATATGCATGCAAATAAGATTTTATATGGTACCCAGGTTGGCAGTAAATGACTAATGTGACTCATTATCATTATTATGTAAATGTCAGTGTTCTGAGCTTAACAGAACTTAACATGTTACAAAGCTGTAGGAAAAATAATAAGTCCTAATATATTAAGAGAACTCATTGCTCTCTTCTTACTTAATTGCTTTTTCTTAGACAAAGACTTTCATCAGCTTCCAAACCTTTCTTATTTTATCCTCTGGTAACTAAAATGTACTTTGCCTGACTCTCAGCAGTTAACTTTAAAAACATTGCAGTCCAAATTTCAGCTGCCAACCCATTCACAAAAAGGAGCACCTTCTTTCCATAACAAGCCAACTTCTGCCCACATGTTTCCTGGCTCCCATTCATTGGGATTTTCTATACTAAAGACCAGTTACCATGCCCGAAGTCAGGAATAAATGTATTCTTTTTAATTCTGTGTAACTGAATCACAGCCTTTTCCTGTTTCCTGTTTCCCAACCCTCATCTCTGCTATTGGATAGACACATGCCATAAGACTCCATTCTGCTGTTAGGCTTGGTAATCCCCACCCCAATATGAAACCAAAGATCAGGTTTATATGTGCTATTGTAACCCTTGCAAAATGGTGTCTATATATCTGGAAGACAATATAAAAAATGTTAAAATAACTATCTCTGGGAGATAGGTTTACAGATGAGTTTTTCTTTGTTTTGATTTCCAATAGTCTATTTTTGTTCTTATAAACAGCATGCTTTATGTATGTATTAAGCAAAAAGTAAAAAATGTTATCATATTAAAAGTAAATTATTATTCTAGAGGTGTGGTATCCATTCTGGACATTGAATTTTGTGGGTAATATTAAAGTACCACAGCATAGAAACCTATTTGGCATTTTTATTCTTGTAACATATGTTTTTGTGGTTATTTGTGATTGTTGTGAATTTCCTGTTCAATTTTGTTTCCTGGCATCTTAGGGAGTTTGAACCCTAGAATGCCTTCTGACTGTGTCTTAACATTTAATAAATAAATTAAATTAAATGAAGAAAATTATTTTTCTCAGCTGGTTTGGGCTTTCTGGGAAATAGGATTTCCGCCACCCTGCTGATGTGTAAGATGAAATACAAAAGGTCTGCCAATATGAAATCCAAAGTGGAATATATTTAGAATTCAAATGATTTCATGTAACAAAGTGCACCTTTAGAATTTCTACATCCTGGCCCTATTGGAGGAAATGGTCCTTAATGGACCATGGGAAACAATGGTCCAAGTTCCATAAACTCATCTCAAGTTGAGTTTTCCCACATCTTTATAAGCAGTGTACAGCACACACATACTACTCTACTTGACTTTGAGCATATTGTTTTAATTTATGGACTACAAAGACTAAATACAGATTAAATACATGCCTGATGTGGTAAGTAATACAACAGATGACATTTGCCCTTCTTAGTTGGAACTCATAAATTTCTGCATCAAACTGTCTGGAACTAAAAAGTCAACATGAGTGGATGGTCAGTACTGACTGGAGAGGTTCCATAAACAATGTAGAATATGTCACTTCAGTGTTATCAAGTCTCAGAGTCAACTAGAAAAAGTCATTGGATTCTCTCACTAATAAAATTGCTCTAAATGTTAGAAAAAAAAAATTAAGCGATAAAAATCACAGCTGACCCATATACCACAATAATTTAACAGCCTTTGAAAGTATTACTAATAGAGTAAGTATAGATGTATATAATCGATGATGATTATTTTGCCAGTATCAGAAAAAAATTTGATTCAAAATGCTATGAGAGGGTGGACAATGGTGGCAGAGTGGCAGAGTTCTTGCTTGTGCCAGAGACCTGGGTCCAATTCCTGATGCCTGCCCATGTAAAAAAAAAAAATGCTATGAGGGTGGGCAGGCAAGGCAATGAGAGGGTTCTCTGATGGGGCATCGGTGTTGGGGCAGTAGGCTGACCTGTAGTCTTTGTTTCCTATCTTACACAAGACCACTCTCCTGTTTCTAAGAGTAGATTTTTAAAAAATGCTATGAGAAAGTCAAACAAATAAGCACAAAAATAAATGATCACAGCAGCATGTAGCATCATGTTGTAGAGTGTGATCACTTTGGGACAGGCATTATGAGACAGATGTGCCTGCTGACTGTCGGGTAGGTATGTGCTTGCTCACATGCCTGGTCTCTGACTTGCCCAGAACCATAAAAATTCTTATAGGACCCAGTGGTTCCAAAAGAGCCTTGTCCTAAAATTTTCTTGGGTCACCTTCTAAGATATGTATACTAAGAAAGGGTAACACTTTATTTTAATACTCAAACCAGGTTTGAGTTAAGTGCATCAAACTAGGTACATACTAACTACTTTTTATTATCAAAAAGTTAGTGCCTTTAGATATCAAAAGACCGAAAATGTTTAGGGAACACTAAAATAGTTGGGGCTGAGATAAATTAAAATATATAAATCTAATTTTTGCAAAGATAGGGAGGGATAGAGACAAATATGCTGAAATTAGACATTCATGATGAAAATAGAGATCACATCTAATTCCCATGGCAGATAAAAGATGATGGATGGGAGGTTAGCAGGACCCCCCACGCATTCCAGTGCCTAAAGTTGAACACAAACTGATTCTTGTGAATGGATACCTTGCATCATTTTTCTCCTCTTTCTCTGGTAACTTGGAAGAAGAAATCTTTTTTATGCCTTCAAAGAGACCCTAAATGTAAGGCAATTTATCCTGGTTCTGAGACCATTAGCAGCAGGCTCTCAATACTAGGATATAAATGGACCCCATTACCGCAGCTTTCATGCCACTTTGGCTCATCAGAACCTGGGATAATGTATTGAAATAACTGCTGGTGGATAGGAACTGTTTGAATGGCAAAGTCCTGAAGTTAGTAAGGACACTGTCAGAAAAATGAGGGAAAAAATTTTTAAAGAAATTGGATTGTGAATGTTTACTACTTTTTTCACTTGTTTAAATTAGAGAAGTTATAATATTCTAGAAAAATCAAGCAGAAAGTAGAGTTCCTATATACATCTTCCCATACAGTTTTCCTTTCAATGCTTTGCATTAGTGTATTACCTTTGTCACATTGATAAAACAATATTATTATGTTATTAACTATAGTCCATAGTTTATATTAGGACTCATTGTTTGCACAGTTCTATGATTGTCAGAAATTTTATGATAGTTATATGTATATATATACACATATATATTCTAGTTGTATATATATACACACACACACATACATAAAACTTAAAATTTCTCCTTTTAGACACATTAAGGTAACATGTCAGTGCTGTTAATTACATTCTCAATGTTTTGCTACCATCACCACCATTCATTACTAAACCCTTTCCATCACCTCAAACAAGAAACTCTGAACTAAATAAGCATGAACTTCCCATTCCCTACCCCTACTTTGGCCCCTGGTAAATGGTATTATGGTTTCTGACTTTATGAATTTGCATATTCTAATTATTGCATATTAATGAGATCCTACAATATTTGTCCTTTTGCATCTGGCTTATTTCACTCAACATGATGTCGCCAAGGTTCATCTATGTTGGCACAAGTATCAGAACTTCATTTTTTATGGCCAAATAATATTCCATTGCATGGATGTACCACATTTTATTTATCTATTCATCTGCTGATGAACACTTGGGTTGGTTCTATCTTTTGTCAATTATTATTAAGTTTATTACTTTTTAAAACATGATTATTCATACTGGGCTACAAATATTTCCTGTCCCATATTCATTGAGGTCTTGTTTTTCATCTATAAAGTTATATTTTATATTTATTTATTTAGTTCATGAGAGATTAATAATATGACTGGATCATTGAAAGATGACAAATAATCCATATAAACCAAAGGTCAAAATACTCATGACAACTAAGGCTTCAAGATTCAGCAGCCCATGACTCCCAGTGTGTGTGCTTTAATGCACTAACTTTCACAGTTGTCAAAAACAAATTTTAAAGTATAAAAAATCAGATTTGATTCTGGGGCCTACCCATACCAAAAAAAAAAAAAAAAGGATAAAAAATATCAGCATCTATGAAATCTCAATAAAAGGGTCTTAAAATCTGAAACAACCAGAAAGTATTTATATTTTGTGGAATATAAGCACTGTTTTTCTTGTTTTATCTTTCTTTAAAGTTACTCAGGTAGTGAAGAACAAAACTACTTTTAAAAATTCTCTAGTTGGGCGGGCCGCGGTGGCTCAGCGGGCAGGAGTGCTTGCCTGCCGTGCCGGAGGACCCCGGTTCGATTCCCGGCCCCAGCCCATGTAGAAAACAAACAAACAAAATATAATAAAACAAGAAAATGTTTCCCTTTCTTCCTTCCTTCCATCCTTCCTTCCTTCTCTGTCTTTCCTTCCCTTCCTCCCTCTCTCAAAAAATTAAAAAAAAAAAAAAAAAAAAAAAAAAATTCTCTAGTTTATAATGCTATTTTTAGGTTGAAAATTATCAAATCGCCTAAGCAATGACTAGTTAATATGAAATGGAAAAATGTAACATGAGAGTCATAACAAAAGCCCAAATTAAATTGCGTAATATGTATCTTATTTTTCAACCTACCATAGTTTGCTAGATACTTGTCAATTGTTCCTCTAAATCCACTCTCCTTTTTTCCTTACCCAGCTCTGTTTCCTGGTAAACAACATTTATTTACTAGTGTCTACTACATATTTAGTCTACACTTGAATGTAACCCAAGTTTCTGTAGGCAAAATTATTTTTTAGAAAATACCATATAATATCACAAAAATAATAAAAGTAAAAAATAATCCTTCCTAGAAATTGGGTGACCTGGTATTTCCTCACTCTGTACAAGAGTTTGTCAAAATACTATTAGACCCTGCATGTTTATGAAACCTTTCTTAAATGCCACAAATGAAGCTTGATAGGAGGTAGTTCCACTATACAGACTTTCTAATTTCAAAAATGAAAATTTATTTTGATTCTTAGCCAGTTGACTTTGCAAATGCATAAAATTCTTGGCTATTATCAGATTTCACTAAAATTTGAATTTTGCCAAAACATACATTTGATCTAAACCATATTGTTTCCTTTTATAAGGTTGGTGTTAAATGTAATTTTTCACATCTATTTCATCTTCATAGTATTCATCTATAACTTTAATTGAAAAGTGCATTTTTTTTGCAATTTTCTATTTACAGATGGTTTTTCATTAATTGAGGTAACTATTCTATGAAAGCATTTATAAAGTTCTTCATAATAAATCTTGAAGTCAGGCAAGTCTGTTTCTCTTCATTTTATTAAAGGCGAAAATTCACCAACGAGAAGTTAATTAATTTGGATTATTATCAGTGTCACCACTCAGCACGTAGGTGCCTATGTCATCTTCCCTGACTTTTCACCTACTTTGCCATTCTGTACCAACTCTCCTCTGACATCTTAAACCTCATTTTATTAACTTTTCAACCTGTCCCTTTAGGGCATGATGCCTGGAATAGTTCTCGGATTCTTGGCATGGACAGAGCCCTGAACCTTCTATTTGACTGGGAGAGGAATCTGAATTTAAACCAGCTGTACTTCAGTAACAACCATGAGCTACACAGGTGTGGAGGAGACTCACTCCTGGCCTACTGGAGTCTTTTTACAATTTAGAAAAAAAATCCCTTTTCCTCTAGAGGGGACAGCTCTTTATTGGAGCACCCACACTGGGCACTCCCAAGTGCCATGTGGCCCAAGTACTGCACAATCAACAAAACTGTGCACTGTTAGCTCGGCACTAAGACAAACCAAGTAAATGAGACACAATCTTAGCTTTTGATGAATTCACATACACACTGGGGACATAATGTATGAAAACTGTAATATTAAAAATAGTAAATCTATAATCAAAATATGAAAAGTGTGGTGTGGAATTCCATCATATGCAGCAAATATCTGTAAAAGTTAACAAATTTCTGCAGCTCTTATGAGCAAAGAATTATAGGCCTATGGCCTCAACTGCTGTTTTTGTGAAAAATCTGAGCACACCAAATGAATTTTTCCTGGACTTTTTACACTCAAAGGACATCTGTTTGTGGAAACTGGTAGAATCATTAACTAATGTCAGAAGGAACATGTAAAACCTCTGCCAGATCAGACAGACCCTCCTGCTACAGCAAATAAAGTTTTTTTTTTCCTCTCACTTGTTTTCTACTGGCTGCACTCGAGAAACCTACGTAATACTTCTTTGTAGGAGATGTCAGTAAGATTTTTCAGAGGCTTTGCTTTACCCCAGTACTGCAGGATATTATATGAAGAAATCTGTGATAATGGATCAAGTGGTAGGAGAGCGTTCTGGGTTGAAGCAGCACTCTGCCCAAAGACCCTGAACTGCAAAACACAAAAAGGTGCGACATATATTCAGTCAGGGACCTGAGAGGCTGCAACATAGGGTCTATATATGGGAGATTGTGGAAGAGAAAGTGAAGAAGACTGGCAAGGAACAAGGGCCTTGTGGAGAATATGGATTTTTCCCTAAAAGGTAGCTAAGAACCAGTTCAGTTTTTTTTTTAAACAGCTTTATTCAACACACATAACATACATCTTAAGTAAGAACCAGAAGTCATTAAAGTAAAAGATGGACATACTCAGATTTTTTGGGGGGAGGAGGGTGCATGGTTGGGGAATGGAACCCAGGTCTCCCAGGTGGAAAGTGAGCATTCTACCAATGAACCACCCATGCACTCTCCAGATTTGGTTTTCAAGGGAAACTTGGGCAGTAGTGTGCAGCAGGTGAGAGTGGGGCAAGACAGATGACAGTGAGAACATACTGGAGATCACTGCCATAACACAGGCCAGTGGTTCTCAACCTGGGGTGATTTTGTCACCCTGGGACATTGTGAAGGATATTGATGGTTATACCAAAATGTACAGACGGCACTCAACAACAAAACATTTATCTTGACCAAAATTTTAATACTTCCAATATTGGGAAAATCTGCTTTAAGTAGGATGCTGCGTGTGGTATCACATTGAGGGTTTAATTTGCATTTCAATAATGACTAATGATGTTAGCTCAAGCTAATAATGTTGAGCATCTTTCAATTTTTCATAGCATCCATATATTTTTTTGGTGAAGTGTCTGTTCAAATAGTTTGCCCATTTTTAAAAACTGGAATATGTTCGTAGTATTGCCTTTTGAGAGTTCTTTACATATTGAAAATACCAGTACATTATTAGACATTGTTTTGCACATATTTTCTGCCAGTCTTTTGCTTATCTTTTAACATTATTTTTTGTAAAGCAAACTTTTTATTTTTGATGAAGTCTAATTTTTCACTTTTCTTTATGTATCATGAACTTGGTTTTATATCTAAGAAACCTGTACTTAATCTCAGGTCACAAAGGCATTTTCCTGTGTTATTTAATACTTTCAGATTTTATGTTTACATTTTTGATACATTTTGAGTAAAATTTTCAATTAGATGCAAAGAATGAGGTTCATTTTGTCACAATGGCTTTCCAATTGTTCTAGAAAAATCAGTTGAAAAACTATCCTTTTTCCACTGAGTGCCTATGCAACTTATAAGAAATGAATTGATCATGTATGGGTGGACTTAGTTCTGGATTCTCTACACTGTTCTGTTGATCTATTTAGCTATCTCTAGCCCAATACCACATTATCTTGGTTATATAACTTTATAACAAGCCTTGCAGTCAGGTAGTGAAAAACCTTTCACTTTAGTCTCTTTGAAAGCTGTTTGGCTCTTCTAAGTCCTCTGCAATTCCATATGTGTTTTACACAAAGCTTGTTAATTTTTATGACAAGTCTGCCAAGATTTTTTAATGGGACTGCATTATAGATCAATATGACAAGAATTGGCATCTTGAAAATATTCAGTCTTCTGATCCATGAACACAGCATATCACTTCATTTATTTATGTCTTTAAATTCTGTCAACTAAGTTTTATAGATTTGCCTGTAAGTATTTCATATTTTTCATGCTATTGTAATTGGAATTTTTCTTAAAGTTCAGTTTCCTATTGTTTTTTACTAGTGTATTGAAAAACAAGTGACTTTTTTTTTATTGCTCTTGTATATTGTCACCCTGTTACATTTAGTTGTTAATTCTGGAAGTGTTTCTGAAAATCTCTGAAGATTTTCTACAAAGACAATCATATTGTTTGCCAATTAATCAGTTTTAGTTCTTCCTTTCAAGTCTGGATGTTTTTTCTTCTTGCCTCAACATACATGATTGAATGTATGAGTTATTTAGTTTCTAAATATTAGAGAATTTTCCTCCTATATTT
Organism: Tamandua tetradactyla; assembly: GCF_023851605.1. Taxonomy (NCBI): domain Eukaryota; kingdom Metazoa; phylum Chordata; class Mammalia; order Pilosa; family Myrmecophagidae; genus Tamandua; species Tamandua tetradactyla. Next base: position 119,242,997 of record NC_135332.1, read on the forward strand.
CTGCAAATATATAAATCTGTATTTATAAGGACACCAATGTCCTAATAAATATAGATGCAAAAATCCTCAACAAAATACTAGCAAACCAAATCCAACATCACAATAAAAGAAACCATCAGGCATGCAAGTGCGGTTCAATTAATGTAATATAGCACATTAAAATAATGAAGGGAAAAAAAAACACATGATAATCTCATTTGACTCAGAAAAGGGATTTGACAGAATCCAGTGCTCTTTTTTGAGAAAAATGTAGACAACTAGGAATAGAAGGAACCTTCCTCTATTTGATAAAGGGTATATATGAAAAACCCTACACTAACATCACACTCAACAGTGAAAGATTGAAAGCTTTCCCTCTAAGATCTGGAACAAGACAAGGATGCCCACTTTTGCCACCATTATTCAACATTGTACTGGGAGTTCTACGCCAGAACAATAAAGCAAGAAAAGGAAATACAAGTCATCCAAAATTAAAAGGCATAAAACTTCCACTATTTGTAGATGACATGATCCTATACATAGAAAGTCCTGAAAAATATACAACAAAACTACTAGAGCTAATAAATGATTTTGGCTAAGTAGCAAGGTACAAGATCAACATACAAAAACTAGTAATGGCTTTATAAACTAGTCATAAACATTCTGAGAAGGAAATGAAGAAAAAATCCACTTAAAACACAACTAAACATATCAAATACCTGGGAATAAATTTAGCCAAAGATAAAAAGACCTTATACTTAGAAAATTATAAAACATTGCTAAGAGAAGTCAAGAAAACCTAAACAAATGGAAGAATATCCAATGCTCATAGATTGGAAGAATAAATATTGTTGATATGTCAACTCTACCAAAAGCTATTTACAGATTTGATGCAATCCCAATCAAAATTCCAACATTATTCTTTGCAGAAATGGAAAAGTCAATCATCAAATGTATTTGGGAGGTTGGGGGCCCCGAATAGCCAAAAGCATGTTGAAAATGAAGGACATATTTGGAGGAATCACACTTTTCAACTTTAAAACTTGTCACAAAGCTTCAATGATCAAAATAGCATAATTCTGGTACAGGGGTAGATATATAGGAATCAAATTGAGAGTTCAGAAATAGACCCTTACATCCATGGCCAATTTATTTTTTTTCAGATTTTAAACTTTTTTTTATTGTATAGTTTAACATATATACAAAGCAAAGAAATAAAAAAACAATAGTTTACAAAGCACTCTTCAACAAGTAGTTACAGGACAGATCCCATAGTATGTCATGGAGCTACCATATGATCCTCTCAGATATTTCCTTCTAGCTGATCCAGAATATAGGAAGCTAGAAGGCGTAAATATTTTTACCATCACAATCGACCTTTTTCCTTCTTTTTGTGTGAAAAATAACATATATACATAAAAAAAGTTATAAATCTCAAAGCACAGAACCACAATTAGCTGTAGAACATATTTCCGAGTTTGACGTGGGTTACAATTCCACAATTTTAGGTTTTTACTTCTAGCTGCTCTAAGATACTGGAGACTGAAAGAGATATCAATTTAATGATTCAGCATTCATATTTATTTGTTAAATCCTACCTTCTCTGTATAACTCCACTATCACCTTCGATCTTTCCATCCCTCTCTGTAGGGTTGTTTGAGCTATGGCCGTTCTAAATTTTTGATATTCGAAGGGCCTGTCACTAATATGGGGTAAGGAAATGGAGCTATCTGATATTCTGGAGAGGCTGGGCCCTCTAGGTTTGAAGACTTATCTGGACCAGAGACCCATCTGGAGGTTGTAGATGTCTGGAAAGTTACTCTAGTGCATGGAACCCTTGTGCAATCTCTTATATTGCCCTAGGTGTTCTTTAGGATTGACTGGGATGGTTTTGGTTGGGGGTTGGTAGGTTATAATAGGTAACAAGATCTAACTGAAGCTTGCCTAAGAGCAACCTCCAGAGTAGCTTCTTGACTCTATTTGAACTCTTTCTGCCACTGATACTTTATCAGTTACACTTCTTTCTCCTGTTTTGGTCAGGATAGAATTGTTGATCCCATGATGCCAGGTCTAGATTCATCCTTGGGAGTCATCTCCCACATTGCCAGGGAGATTTTGCTCCTGGATGTCATGTCCCATGCTAGGGAAAGGGCAATGATTTCACTTGCAGAATTTGGCTTAGAGAGAATGAGGCCACATCTGAGCAACAACAGAGGTCTTCCAGAAGTAACTCTTAGGCATGCCTATAGGTGGTCTAAGCTTCTCTGCCACCTACGTAAGCTTCGCAATTGTAAGCCTCATGCTCAATAAGGACAATTTATTTTTGACAAGGGTGCCAAGTCCACTCAATTGGGAAAGAATAATGTGTTCAACAAATGGAAATGGAAGAACTGGATATCCAAATGCAAAATAATGATAGGGGCCCCTAACTCATACATATTCAACAGTTAGCACAAAATGGATCAAAGTCTTGGAAAAAGAATGAAGACTATAAAACTCCTAGAAGAAAACGTATGGAGGTATCTTCAGGACCTTGTGTTAGGCAGTAGTTTCCGAGACCTCACAAAAAAGCACAAGCATCAAAAGAGAAAATAAGTAAAATGGGACCTGATCAAAATTAAAAACTTTTCAGCATCAAAGGGCTTCTCCAAGACAGTAAAAAGATAACCTATCCATTAGAAGGAAATATTTGAAAGGCACCTATCTAATAAGAGTTTAATTTCCAGAATCTATAAAGAAATCCTATAATTGAACAACAAAAAGATAACTCGGTTAAAAAAAAAAAAGGATCAAAGACTTGAATAGGTATTTCTCCAAAGACATACAAATGGTTCAAAAGGACATGAAAAGGTGCCCATCATTAACTACCAGAGAAATGCAAACCCATACCACAAAATACCACTTGGACCCATGAAAATGGATATTATTAAAACAATAAAAAATCAGCAAGTGTTAGAGTGGATATAGAGACACAGGAACACTCATTCATTATTTTTGGTAGTGTGAAATGGTACAACTGCTGTGGAAAACAGTTTGGCAGTTCCTTGAAAAGTTAAAAATAAAATTAATATATGACTCAGCAGTCCCACTTCTGGGTATATACTTAAAAGAACTGAAAGCAGGGTCTCAAACTGATATTTTTACACCAATATTCATAGCAGCATTATTCACAATTGTCAAAAAATGGAGGCAGCCCAAATGTTTAACAGATGAATGGTAAAGCAAAGTATAGTATAAACATGTAATGGAATAGCATGTAAATGTGAAAAGGGACAAAGTTCTGATGCTACCACAACATGAACGAAACTTAAAAACCTCATGTTGCGTGCTGAAGAGGATATGGCGAAAGAGGCACACTTATCCACTGTAGGTGGGAATGTAAAATAGTACAACCATCATGGAAGGCAATTTGGTGGTTCCTCAGGTAGCAAAGTACAGAATTGACATATGATCCAGCAATCCCATTGCAGTGTATCTATTCGGAGGACATGAGAGCAAGTACACAAATCGGCATTTGCACATCAAGATTTTCTGCAGCATTATTTACAATTGCCAAGAAATAGCCCAAATGTCCATCAATAGATGAGTGACTAAACAAGTTGTGGCATATTCATATGATGGAATATTATGCAGCTGCAAGACACTAAAGCCTTGAAGCATATAACAACATGTTTGGAACTTGAGGACATTATGCTGAGTGAAATTAGCCAGAAGCAGAAGGATAAATACTGTATGGTCTCACTGATATGAACTGACATTAATGAGTGAGTTTGAAGAATTGAAGTTAAGAACACAGGTTATCAGGAGATGATAGAAATAGGGTAAAGATTGGGCAGTTGGTACTGAAGGAATTCAGATTGTGCAACAAGACTGATTGTAAATATTCAGGTAGGGATTGCACAATACTACCTGCTTGTAGCACAATAATGCAAGTACACTGAATGAAGCTGAATGTGAGTATAGTTGAGGGAGAAAGGCTGGGGGACACATATGAAATCAGAAGGTAAGATAGAGGATAAAGACTGAGATCATATAATTTAGAAATACCAAGAGTGTACAATGATGGTGATTAAATGTACAAATTTAAAAATGGTTCTGTAGAAGGAAGAACAAAGAAATGTCAGTATTTCAGGATGTTGAAAATAGATGATATATGGGAAAAAGTACAATCACTGTAAGCTAAGGTCTATACTCAACAGCAACATTACAATATGCTTCCACTGTATGTAACAAAAGCATTATGCCAAAACTAAATGTTAACAGGCAGGGGTACTGGGAAAGGGATATGGATTCTCTGTGGAAGAAAAGGAAATGCCTTCAGATAGGGTACGGTGGAGAAGGCATGTCTATACAATTAGGCTGGATTGAACAATGTGTGAATAAAACTATTTAAAAATGGTCAGAGAGAAACAAGTGCTAGAGAAAATGTGGAGAAAGAGATGTACCTATCATTGTTGGTAGCGAAATGAGAAGTGCAGCCCCTGGAGGGCAGTGTGGTGGTTCCACAGGAGGCTAAGGCTGTGATTGTCATAAGATCCCATTGCTCAGTACATGCCCGGAGGAACTGAGTGTGGGGACATGAATGGGCATTTGCACACTGATGTCCCTGAACTGATGTTCATGATACACAATGACTAGAGGATGCCTCAGGGTATAATGAATGAGAAATGGAAGGGAGAACTAAGGGGTATACATACAATGGACTACTGAGCTTCCACAAGAAGAAATGAAGTTGTGAGGCGTACAACTAGATGAATGAACATTAAGAGCTGTACATTGAATGAAATGTCAGGAACAAAAAGACAAATCTTACCATGCCTTAATTATATGGAGTAGCTATAACATAAAAATTCAGTGAACTAAAGTCTCTTAAGAGCATGGGTTATCATGTTCGGGCTTATTGTAAAGGGTCCTAGATTATAAATTCTTATAGCAGTTACATATATTTAGGAGGTGTAACTGTTAATTCTAAATTCTGAGATACTGAGCTGTTTGTGTACAACATGGTCTTTCCCAGAAACATCAGGTATTTATTTGACACCTGAGACTCAGGGTCAGAACTCTGAAGTTAGGAAAGTCAGTAGTATCCCATACAGGAACTGTTTCAAAAGTGGGAAAAGTGATCAGACCTTGAGTAGAGATCTGAATGAAGCTGATCTGGATAGGACTAAGATATATCAGAAGACTGGGTAAAGGACGATATTGCCTATGTCTTAAAACTTCAGCTTCTGTGTGAGACTAAAGGGAGAGATGCTTATTTGGTGCAAAATTTGTGTTTTGGGTAACGCATTTCCTAATTTAACTTGTATGGTCAGTTTAGTTGAACATCATAAGCACAGAGAATCTTGAATTGAGCATGAAATTTTATTGGTTTGTCCAGGTTAGTGTGGTGTCCCAATAAATTCCAGGGTGATTTGGACAATGAAAAAAGAAATATTTGCAAAGTCCCCTTAGGGGAATTTGGTGAAAGGGGGAAAGATTCAACTTTCCTGTTTGGAGAATTTCTGATACTCTTGCAAGCAGTGGGGACAACCAAATCAATAGGATGAGCAATAGATCTTGGGGTTTGCCCCTATGAACCTTATTCCTGCAAAGGATAGGCTAAACCTATTAAAATTAGGCCCAAGAGTCAGCCAGAGAACCTCTTTTGTTGCTCAGATGTGGCCTCTTGCTCTAAGCTGACATGGCAACTGAACACACTGCCCCCTACCCCTACATGGGACATAACTCCCAGAGGTATAAATCTCCTTGGCAATGTGGGACAGAAATCCTGGGATGAGATGTGCCCCAGCATCAAGGGATTGAGAAAACCTTCTTGATCAAAAGGGGGGAAGAGAGAAATGAGAAAAAATAAAGTGTTAGTGGTTGGGAGATTTTAAACAGATTCAAGATGTTATCCTGGAGGTTATTCTTTTCTTTTTTTTGGCATGGGCAGGCACCAGGAACCAAACCTGGGTCTCCAGCACAACAAGAGAGAACCTGAAGGTTATTCTTATGCGTTATATAGATATCTCTTTTCAGTTTGTGGTGTATTTGAGAGGCTAAAGGGAAGTACCTGAAACTGTAGAGCTGTGTTCCAGTAGACTTGCTTCTTGAAGATGAGTGTATAGTGATATAGCTTTTATGATGTGACTGCATGATTGTGAAAAACTTGTGTCTGGTACTCTTTTTATCAAGGATATAGACAGATGAGTAAAAAATATGGATAAAAAAGTAAACAAATACTAGGGGGAACAAAGTTTGAAATTGGGTAGATGGAAATACTAGTGGTCAATGAGAAGGAGGGGTAAGGGGTATGGGATGTATGATCTTTTTATCTTTTTCTTTCTTTTTTTTGAACTGATTCAAATGTTCTAAAAAATGATCATAATGATGAATACATAACTATGTGATATGAGCCATTGATTGTACACCATGTATGGAATATTTGTATATTAAGAATGTTTGTGTTTGTATGTTGTTTCATCAGTAAAAATATATGTATTTTTTAAAAAAGCTCACATTGAATACAATAGTCCAGGCACAGAGGACAAGTATCATAGGATTGCACTGATATGAAACAATAATATAGGCAAATTCCTAGATTCAGAAATTACAATACAACTTACTGGCTAGGAAAGGGGGATTTAAAGTTTAATTTGTACAGAATTTCTGTTGGAGAGTGATAGAAAAATTGGATAAAGGAAAGATAGTGATGATTGCACAACATTATGATGTAATTAACACCAGTGAATTCTATATCTGAATGTGGTTCATACGGGAAAATTATGTTGTATATATGTTATTAAAATAAGCATTTTAAATGAATATGTGAGATGTTGGGACTCACTTCATAACATGAAGTAAATAATGATTTACTGTGTGGATTGTGAAAGGATATTTTTAAAACTTTAAAGAAATAAAGTTCTAATTTTTCCATCTGTAAGTCAAAACTGACATAAAATTTCAATTTTAAGCCAATGTTTAACAGCAAATAAACATATTTGAAACAAACAACAATGAAAAACTTAATGAAACTTGCCTGGATGGTTTTGAAATTGTTTAGAATTGTTGATTCTTTTCTTCCTTCCATTTTTTCCATTTTGGAGTGGGAATGTCTATAAACTCTTAATATGATTTCTCAATATGTCTGTAAACTATTATACTACACCTATCCACTATTGTATTGGGGGAGCAGAGGAATTATGACTCACAATGGATTGTACCCAGGACCTCATGCATACTTGATTTAAATGATGAGATTTCTGAGCTGATTAGATTTAGATGAGATTATTTTGAAATTTTAGTTGATTGAGACTTTGGGGGATGTTATATGGGGCATATACATTTTGCATGTGAGATAGATGTGAATATTTTGGGGCCAAGGAATGGACTGTTGTAGACAGTATTATGCTCTTTCTACAAAGATGTTAAAATCTTAAACCCAGAATATATTAATACGTTATGCTACATGGCAAGGAGGTATTAAGGTTGCAGACGGAATTAAGGTGCTAAACAGCTGGACTTACAATAAGGACACTATTTTGCATTATCAAGATGGGCCCAGTGTAATTATAAGCATTCTTTAAATGTGAAAAAGGGAGGCAGAAGGGTCAGCATCAGAGTAATGAGATAAGAGAAAGACTCCACTGGCACTCTTTGGCTTTGAATATGGAAGGGGACCACTAGCCAAGTGTATTAGACAGGGTTCTTGAGAAAAATAGAACCATTAGGAGATTATATGTGCATGTGTGTATGTGTATGTGTGTGAGTGTATTTTTAGTTTAAGGAATTGCCTCACGCAATTGTGCGGACTGGCAAGTGTGAAATATGTACAGTAGACTGGTGAGCTGCAAACTCAGTGTGTTAGCTTGCAAGCTACCAGAATGCAATATACCAGAAATGGAACAGCTTTTATAAAGGAAAATTTAATAAGTTATGAGTTTATAGTTCTAAGCCTATAAAAATGTCCAAACTAAGGCATCCAGTTAAAGATAACTTAATGCAAGGAAGTTCAATGGATCAGGAACACCTCTATCAGCTGGGTAGTCATGTGGCTGGCATCTGCTGGTCTCTTGCTTCTGGGCTCCATGTTTTCAGCCTCTGTTCCTGTGGGGTTCCTCACTTTTCTTCTCTGGGACTAGCTTTCATCTCTTCATTTCCCTTGGCTCTCCCCAGGTTCAGCTTGCTTAACATCTCATGGCGACATCTGCTAGGCTCCAAGCATCTCCAAACATTTGTGTTTCTGTTCTCCAAGTGTCAACAACATCTGTGTCAGATCTGCTCTGAAGATTCTGTTGGCTCTGTCATTTCTCAAGTTATGTTCTCCAAAATGTTAAAGACCCAGCGGTAATGCGTGGAGTCACATCTCCATCTAATCAACAGGCCACACCCACAATTGGTTGCAGCACATGATCATGGTGATAATCTAATCAAATTTCCCAAATTACAGTACTGAATCAGGATGAAAAGAAATGGCTGTTTCCATAAGACTGAACAAGGAATAAAACATGGCTTTTCTGTGGTACATAATACTTTCACACTGGCACACTCAGGTAAGAGTACATGCTGCAGGCTTGAATTAGTATTTCTTCTCTGAGAAACCTGTTATTACTTATAAGGCCTTCTACTGATTAGATGAGGCCCACTCACATTCTCAAAGGTGACATCTTTTACTTAAAGTCAATTAATTGTAGAGGTTAACTGCACTTACAAACTACCTTCATAGCAATATCTTAGATCGCTATCTTGATTAAATAAGTAGATACTATGGTCCAGCCTAGTTGACAAATAAAATTAATCATCACACCAAGGGAAGCAGACAGCTTCTAGAAGCTGGAAAAGACAAAGAAATGAGTTCTCCACTAGAGCTCTAGAAAGGAGCACAGCCAGCCCAATACTGATTTTAGCCCACTGAGACCGATTTTGGACTTCTGAGTTGCAGAACTGTAAGGTGATACATTTGTGCTATCTACGCCACTAAATTTATGCTAATTTGCTATAGCTGCAAGGAGGAACTAATACTAGGATGAGTGGTACATTTTTCTTATTGTTTCTGTTTTCTAAACTCCTTGGAATGACTATATTATCTTTGCAATTTAAAATAGTAATGATTTTTTTTCTGAATTTCAGAAAAATTAGGGAATTTTCCCAATGTTCCAATATTAATAAATGGAAGATCAAGTAATCAAACCTAGGCATCTAATTAAATCATGTATGGTATCCTCCCTACTGCCTACTTACTTACCTACCTACCTACTTAAAATGCCAGAATTGAAAAAAAAATTAAAATAATTTAGTCCAGATTCCAATTTACAGGTTTATATATTCAACCAACTATGATTGTGCTTCTTCTAGAACCAGCTTTTGCAGAGCATTTAAAATATAAAAATAATTAGAGAGCACCTCCTCTTGAAAAGCTAAAATTTCATATACATGAAAATAAGAAACTCTGCAGTTACTGCCTTTGCGAGGTGTGAAAGTCTCCTTTTCGTCATGACAGAAAGACTGGACTTAGTAAGGATGAATGTTGGGGAATTGAGGGAAATAAATTCTGATATGTTGGATGGGATCATATTCTGGGAGATCTTACAAATCAGAGGACTTCCACATTGATGGGGTGGTAAAAATACATATTTAAGAATATATATTGGCTTGATAGTAGCATAATGAAATAATTATTTAAACAAGATCGATTCAGAAGCTCTATAAAATGGGCCTCAAAAAGGGAAATGGAACATAGAGTGAGAGATACCAAATAAGGAGCTGTGCAGTAGTTGAGATAGAGTGCTCTCTGGGGTCAAATGCAAACTTTCAAAAAGAAAAAAAAAAACAATTTGGAGGAAAACATAGAGCAGAAAATGGCACCTGGTCTATCTTAGAAAACATTTGTAAGAACAGGCAATAACAGCTGCAAGAAGAAAATTAGACTGAACCCATAGGGGCTTTTGGGCCTGAAGGACTCAGTGCCTGAAAGGAGAAATGGTCCTGAGTTCTCAGCAATCAACAAGCAGATAAAAAAAAAAAATGGTTTTAGTACATAGACTTTACCACTGACATAGCATGTCATCTGGTCTTGAATTCAAAATTCTTAAAAAATATGATTTCACTGATACTACCACCCCATAACATGTCTAGCAAAGTGGTATCTTTGGAACTGCGCTATATACCTTTGTCAAGTACATAATGTACATTCAATATAAATCATTGGAGTTTTTAATTAAAAAGATCTATGTTCATAAAATGTGTCAGTAAATGAATGTATAAGGACTCAAAGATAAACCAAATGTGTCCATACCTTCAGGAAACTTAAAATCTAGTTTTACTTATTTACTCATTGATTGAGTCAAATATGTTGCACATTAAAAATCTGGTCTTAGGGAAATAATATTTGAATATTGAAAATTGGTTAAAAAGTGACTTTTAAGCTAATACACTCATTTTTCATTAACTTTAACTATTGATAGTTCAATTATATTGTTAAAGTGAAAACGGGCTCCATTTTCTTATTTATTCGATTAAACAAGAACTACTTTCTTTTACCATCAAAAACCCTCCTTTATTTTAGAGAGAGCAGTTGTTGAGGGCCCTCTAGTGACCACAAAGAATATCCTTGCATCTTGCCTTATGTTCAAGAATGCATTTTGTCTAGAAGGCATTTAACAGTTCAGACATATTAATTTAACTAACATTACATTTTAAATATTCCATTAATTCTTATTTCATTTTAAATTTCTTACTTCTTATTAACTACAGGAATTCTAAATCAAATTCTAACCTCTTAGTACAAAGGAAAACATATCCTATTATATGTTTTCTAGATGGGGTTTAGTTTCAGATAATTTTATACAAGTAACACAGCAAAAGCTATAACCAATATGTGCAAAAAGAAGTGCATATGTAATTATACTTCCCCCCAATTTTTAAGTCATTTGGGGAGGAATAAAATTAACATGGAACTGAAACAGTGATCTAAAATTTCTATGTAGGCACTGTTATTTTGATATATGTATTTGTTATGAAATCTGTTATGAAATATGATATGAAATCTTCTTGCCATCATTTCTTCTTGCCTCTTGGTCTTTCTATCTAGGTTCAATTTTCTTTTCCCTGAAGTATATCATAAAATATTAGTTTCTTAAAAGATCTTATTGTAGATAAACTCACTAGGTCTCAGTCTAAAGGTCTTTATTTTTGCCCTTACTCTTGAATAATAATTTAGATATATATATAGAAGTCTAAATTGACAGTTATTTTCTCACAGATTTTTAGTATATTAGTCCATTGCCTTCTTGCATTATTTTATTGTAGGTAATCTGTCTTCTACAAGTTAAATTGCAATACCTTTTGTTATTGCTTTTTTGTGCAATTTCTTTATTCTTTTTAAAGATGTTGATTTATTTTTTATTTATATTGCTTAGACTCATTGTGGTTATTGAATATTAGGATACATACATCCTTTTAAATATTCTGTAAAATTATCATTTCAAATATTCCCTCTACACTATTTTCTCCATGATAATCTTTATTTCTAAGAGCATATATTCCAAGTTCTCATTTTACCTTTTGGGTCTTTTTTTCCTTCTCTTTATGTCTCTGCGCTTCCTGAATATTTTTCTCATTTTTGCTTTCCATTTCCTTATTTTTCTTTTTCAGAAAAATCTGATCTATGGTTTTCATACAAATATATCAGTCACCATTTCTAGAAATTGTACTTAGTTTTTTTCAAGCATTCCTCCATTTTTCAGTGGTCTTTTTCTTTTCTACTGTTTTTGTTCTTTATTTACTGAGTCAATTATCTAATGACAGGGTTAGCTTGCCCTGTTCTGTGGTAGCTCTATTCTTATCTCTAGGGCACCAGAAGAGTGACCTGCATTAAATACATTAGTGTGTGATTTATAATGTGTTCCTTAAAGCCCAAAACTCCCCTAGAGGTACCCTGTACCAGTTTGTCTACTCTGTTTATTGGGAATGTAACAGCTTGATGATTTGTACTGGTTTCACCTAGTTGCACAGCCCGTGACAGTTCCATGAACAGGGAGAACAGAAGACCCATCAGTGAACTTATGCCTTGTCTCTACTGAAATCAGAGCTTCTCACACATGTCTTGATAGCTCATGATTCAAAGATGAAGCATGTTCTGTGCAACCGAGAAAGACCCTCAAAATTGAATCTACATGTCTCCTCTCTCTGATGTTTGCCTGTGCTTTTTATCTCCTGGTCTATATCTTTTATCTTTTTTAAGCCATTATGTAGATGTCTGTGGAGTCCCCCGAGGGCTCTCCATTTTCTGACCATGGGTCCCTGCTGCAGTTGACACTCTGAGGAAGAAGCCTGAAATGGATCTTGGGTTGATTACTGAATGACAGATAAGATTTGGTTTGGGAGGAAGAATGATAAGGAAATGGGGCATGAAGAAACTTTGATACCAGGCCAGCCTGTATTTGAGTAATGCTGTAACCACTGACAGCAGGAAAAACCTATCAATGTAGCAGTAGGTCTGGAGCTGAGGGCAATAGCTAAATGGGTTAAAAATAGAAATTCATACAGAAGGGAAGTTAGTCAGTGATTCTGTGCCTTGGCTCCTTTGGCAAAAATGAGAGAAACTAACAAAAAAGTACAAGGCTTATGGCTTGCCAAGTTACCTTCAGCGATTCTGTCTGTAAAGAAAAGGAACATGATGAAAGCAGGGCGTACCACAGATATGTCCTGAATGTTACTCTATCTAAGGATAACCATTTACACACTACAGACCTGGGGGTGGGGAAATGGAGGAAGAGTGGAGAATAAGAGACATCAAAAGCCCAGGAACATTCAAAGAATTAAGACAGTGCAAGTTTGCAGAAATGCAAATGCCCTAATCTATTGAGCTGTTTGAACGCAGTAACCCCACTAGAGGGAATAATTCAACTCTACCCTTATATGATAAATTGGATACCCCTCAAGGTACTGAAATGTTGACATACAAGCACCTTAGGAATGATTATATACTTCAAATTTAGGCTTTTTAATCCAAGGAAGGAGAGATGTGATTCCAACTGTTTGAACTTCATGTGTGACCCTCTTGGTGTGAGAACAAAACCATATGTGGGAGGCTGTCACAAACCCAATGGCTCAGATTTGTTGTGGGGTGCACCTAAAAGAGAGACCACACAATTCAAAACTGCAAGCCAATTTGGAGTCTTTATTAGCCGGCCAGCGACTGCCTCAGAAACTTCCAAGAAGGAAGATTCAGAGAGCAGCCCCGAGAGGTTTTTAAGGTGAGCTTATAAAGGCTAAAATCGTGTTGTGGTTTGCAGTTGCTAGCAAGCAAGCATAATCATAGAAGCAGAAAAATGCCGTTAGCTGTTGCCAAAACACATCCCATTCCCTTAGTTCCCTAACACTGGTTATTGTTTAACTTTTGGGGACTCTCCCTGCTCGGGCCTGATTTATTGTTCCTGGCCCTCCACAAGATTCCCTAAATGGATGGAACAATGGGAACACACTGAGGAATATTTAGAAAAAAGAGTTCATTAACAATGAAAGGTTGAGGTGGCATCATCAACATGGTGATATAAACAGCGACTGAAAATCTCTCCCTGGAAATTCAATGAAAAAAAGGACACTTCTGAATTTTTTAGAACTCTGGAGGAAGATATAGACTGAAGAAAGACCCTACAAATAGCAAATTGAAGGAAGAGAATATGATTAGATAGGAAACCTCAGTGCCGAAGTGGCTGATCCTCTTCCCTCCCCCACACTAGGTCTCCACACAGCACAAAAAGGTATAGAAACAGCAGCTAGGAAACCTCCCATGGGGTATACAGAATTTAAATTCTCTCACAGCACTAAAACAGACTTCCCACCTTTAGGATACCTGAGGGGACTGGGGAGGGCATTTCAAGTGGGGGATAAAAAGTCTGAGAAATCATGGACAGGGTCTTATTTCCAGCCCTGGTTCCAAAAGCCCTTCCACCATCCCTGAGAGAAATAACAGTGGGCAGACTGTTCCTTACCTGGGGGCCAGTCGAAGACTTATTTCAGCTGGGGGAGTCCTCTGCCACAAATAAAGAGGGGAGACCTAGGCTAACACTGAGTCATATTTGGCCAGCAAAGGGAGGGCACAGGATGCCCACAGACCCAGCTCCATCCAGCCGATGTAGCCTGAGATACTTGGCAAACAGCTTCTGAGAATGATTAAGTTATCAAATAGAGCTATCTGCTTAGGCAGACTGAAAAGGGCAAGGGAATTACAGGGCTTTTTCAGAAAAATTTCTGAGACCTATTAGAGATGGTCTAGATCCACTGCACAGGAAAACACCCCTGGTTTGACTGAGAAATACCAACTATTAAAGAAGTGCCTTAAAGCAAACCCAAGTCTTGTTGGTTGGCTAAAAAATAAAGCACCACTGGGATCCAGCAGACTTGTGTTGCCCATAGACAAAGACATTGCTGCAGTGCCCAATACCTACCCCCATCCCTGAGGCAGGCTGCTGTGGGCATCTGGTCTTTGGGGTAGACCAGGGGCAGAGCCAGTTCAACAACTGGTCAGCAAAAGATATGAAAAGATATGGAACAAAGCCAACCAACAAAAAACAAACAAACAAACAAAAAAAACCCAAGCAAAAGAGATAGAATGACCCCCAAAATAAACTAATAAAGAAAAGCAGATGCATCAACACCAACCGAAAATCATGACTTAGACCAGGAAACATGATGATATAGCCCAACCAAAGGAACAAGCTAACACCTCAACTGAGATACAGGAGTTGAAACAACTAAGTAAAGATGTTCAAACAAATCTTCTAAATGAGTTCAGTGAGTTGAAGGGAAATGTGGGAAAAGAGATGAAAGATATAAAGAAGACACAGGGTGTTCATACAGAAGAACTTAAAAGCTTGAAAAACAAAAACAAAGACAAATAGCAGAATTTATGGGAATGAAAGGCACAAAGCAGAGATGAAAAACACAGTGGAAACACACAACAGCAAATTTGAAGAGGCAGAAGAAAGAATTAGTGAGGTAGAGGGCAGAACATCTGAAATCCTACACACACAAAAGAACAGATAGGGAAAAGCATGGAAAAACATGAGCAGAGTCTCAGGGAATTGAATGATAACATGAAACACATGAATATATGTGTTATGGGTGTCCCAGAAGGAGATGAGAGGGGAAAATGAGCAAAAAGAATAATGGAAGAAAAAAAATCACTGAATATTTCCCACCTCTCATGAAACACATAAAATTACAAATCCAAGAAGTGCAGTGTACCCCAAACAACATAGATCCAAATAGACCTACTCCAAGACACTTACTAATCAGATTGACAAATGTTAAAGACAAAAAGAGAATTCTGAAAGAAGCAAGAGAAAAGTAATCATCACAAACAAGGGAAGCCTGGTAAGACTAGGTGTGGATCATCAGCAGAAACCACAGAGACAAGAAGGCAGTGGTATGACATTTTTAAGATAGTGAAAGAAAAAAACTGCAAATCAAGAATTCTATATCTATCAAAACTGTCCATCAAACATGAAGGAGAGTTTAAAATATTTACAGACAGATAAACAGACAGTGAGAGAGTTCATATACAAAAGAACTGTTCTACAGGAAATACTAAAGGGAATGCAATGCTACAGGCAGATAGAAAAAGACGGGAAAAAGAGGTTTGGAGAAGAGTGCAGAGATGAAGACTGGCAGTAAGGGTAGCTAATAGGGTAAAACAAGAGAGAAAAAAATAAAACTAAAATATGACAGATAGAATCCAAAAGACAAAATGTAGAAGAAAGTACTGCCTTTAAAGTAATCACATTAAATGTTAATGGATTAAACTCCCCCAATTGAAAGACAGATTGGCAGAATGAATTAAAAAAACAAAAACAAAAACAAGACCCATCTGCATGCCATGTCTACAAGAGACCCACTTAAGACCTAAGGACAAAAACAGGTTTAAAGTGAAAGGTTTGAAAAAGATATTTCACATAAACAACCAGAAAGGAGCAGGAATACTAGTATCAGACAAATTAGACTTCAAATGCAAATAAATTAAAAGAGACAGGGAAGGACAGTATGCATTAATAAAAAGGACAATTCAGCAGGAAGACGTAACAAGAATACATACCTATGCGCTGAGTAATAGTGCCCCAAAATATATGAGGCAAACACTGACAACACTGAAGGGAGAAAGTAGACATTTCACCAATAATAATTGGAGATTTCAATACACCACTTTCATCAAAGGACAGAAACATCTAGACAGAAATCAATAAGGAAAATAAATCTTGAATAATACAAATGATGAACTACACTTAACAAACATTTACAAAACACTGCATCCAACAATAGAAGGATACACATTTTTCATAAGTGCTCATGGATCATTTTCCAGGATATACGCGTTTGGCACACAAAGCACCTCAATAAATATATAAAAAGATCAAAATTATACAAAGCATTTTCTTAGATCACAATGGAATGAAGTTGGAAATCAGTTACAGGCATAAGGTCGGAAATTTCAAAATATATGGAGGCTAAACAACACACTCTTAAACAACCAGTGGGTCAAAAAAAGAAATTGCAAGAGAATTCAGTAAATATTTCGAGGCAAATGAAAATGAGAACACAGTATATCAAAACATATGGATTCAGCAAAGGCAGTGCTGAGGGGGGAATTTATTGCTCTGAATGCCTATATTAAAAAAGAAGAAAGAGCAAAAATTGAAGAATTGACTGTTCACCTGGAAGAACTAGAGAAAGAATGGCAAACTAGCCTCAAAGCAATCAGAAGGAAAGAAATAAAGATGAGAGCAGAAATAAATGAAATTGAGAATATGAAAACAGTAAAGAGAATAAATAAAACCAGAACTTGGTTCTTTGAGAAAACCAACAGAATCAATGCACCCTTAGCTAGATTGACAAAGAAAAAAAGAGGGAAGACGCTAATAAATAAAATCAGAAATGGGAGCAAAGACATAACTACTGACCCCACAAAGAAGAAAATGAGAGAATAACATGAACAGCCATATGCTAACAAACTAGACAACTCAGACAAAACGAATAACTTCTTAAACAAGCATGAACAACCAACATTGAATCAAGAAGAAATAAAAGACCTCAACAAACCAATCACAAGTAAAGAGATTGAATCAGCCATCAAAACATTCCCCAAAAAGAAAAGTCCAGTACTAGATGGCTTCACATGTGAATTCTACCAAAAATTTAAGAAATAATAAGTGACATTCATGTTCAAAATTTTCAAAAAAATTGAAGAGGAGAGAAAGCTATCTAACATCACCCCGGTACCAAAGCCAGATAAAGGAAGAAAATTACAGACCAATCTCATTAATTAATATAAATGCAAAAATCCTCAAAAAAAAAGTACTTGAAAATCAAATCCAGCAGCACATTAAAAGAATTATACACCATGACCAAGGGAGTTTTATCCCAGGTATGCAAGGTGGTATAACACAAGAAAATAAATTATTGTAATATACTACATCAGTAAATTAAAGGGGTAAAAACACATGATCATCTCAACTGATGCAGAAAAGCCATTTGAAAAAAATTCAGCATCCTTTCTTGATGAAAATAATTCAAAGGATAGGAGTAGCAGGGAACTTCCTTACCATGATAAAAGGAATATATGAAAAGCTCACAGATAACATCATACTCAATGGGGAAAGATTGAAAACTTTCTTCTAAAATCAGGAAAAAAACAAGGCTATGCATGTCACCATTGTTATTCAACTTTGTACTGGAAGTTTTAGCCAGTGCCGTCAGGCAGAAAAAAGAAATAAAAGGTATCCAAATTGGAAAGGAAGAAGTAAAACTTTCGCTGTTTGCAGATGACATGATCCTATGAATAGACAATCCTGAAAAATCTAAAGTAAAGCTACTAGAGCTAATAAATGAGTACAGCAAAGTGGTAGGATACAAGGTCAACACACAAAAATTAGCTGTGGTTCTATACAACGGTGATGTACAATCTGAGGAGGAAATCAAGGACAAAATTCCATTTATTATCAACCAAAAAAATAAAATGTTTAGGTATAAAGTTAACCAAAGACATAAAAGACCTATACACAGAAAACTACAAAGCAGGGCCATGGTGGCTCAGCAGGTAAGAGTGCTTGCCTGCCATTCCCGAGGACCCGGGTTCAATTCCCGGTGCCTGCCCATGTAAGAAAACTACAAAGCAGTGCTAAAAGTAATTAAGGAAGACCTAAAGAAATGGAAGGACATATCATGTTCATGAATTGGAAAGCTAAATATAGTTAAGATGTCAATTCTATCACAATTGATTTATAGATCCAATGTGATGCCAATTAAAATTCCAATAACTTATTTGACAGAAATACAAAAAAGGAGCAATCAAATTTATTTGGAAGTGCAGGGTGCTCTGAATAGCTAAAAATATCTTGAGCAAGAAAAATGATGTGGGAGGTCTCCCACTACTTGACATTGAAGCATATTACAAAGTTACAGTGGTCAAAACAGCATGATACTAGCATGATAATAGATGTATTGACCAGTGGAATTGAATAGAGTGTGCAGAAGTGGACCATCGCATCTATAGTCAATTAATCTGTGATAAGACAATCAAGTCAATTCAACTGGGACAGAGCAGCCTCTTCAACAAATGGTGCTTGGAAAACTGAATATCCATATCCAAAAGAATGAGAGAGGACCCCTATCTCACACTTTATTAAAAATTTACTCAAAATAGATCAAAGACCTAAACATTAGAGCTAAGACCATAAAACATTTAGAAGAAAATCTAGGGAAATATCTTAAATATCTTGTGATAGGAGGCGAGTTCCTAGACTTTACACCCAAAGCTTGAGCAATCAAAGAAGAAATAGATAAATAAATGGGATCTTCCCAAAACTGAACACTTTTCTGCATCATAGGGCTTTGCCAGAAAGATAAAAAAGCAGCCTACGCAATGGAAGACAATATTTGGAAACCACATATCAGATAAGGGTTTAATATCCAGAATATATAAGTATATGCTACAACTCAGTAACAGAAAGACAAACGACCCAATTAAAAAAAAAAAAAAATAGACGAAAGACATGGATAAACTTTACACTAGGGAAACCCCAGATACTGTGCCAAAAACTAAGGACACCCAAATCAATTGGCCAAGCCCTTGATCTTGAGGATTGCTCTTGTGAAGCTTAGGTATGTAGCAGAAAAGCTTAGCCTGCCTATAGATATGCTTAAGAGTCACCTCTGGAGGACTGCTTTTGTTGTTCAGATGTGGTCTTTCTCTCTCTAAGTCCAACTCTGTAAGTGAAACCATTGCCATCCTCACTATGTGAGACATGAAATCCAGGGATGAAAGTCTCCCTGGCAGCATGGGGGATGACTCCCAGGGATTAGCCTGGCCCTGGCAAACTGGGATCACCAATGAAATCCTGACCAAAAGGGGAAAAAGAAGTGTACCAAATAAGGTATCAGTGGCTGAGAGAATTCAAATAGAATCAAAAGGCTATACTGGAGGTCACTCTTACCCGTGCTTCAATTAGACATTGTTACCTATTATAACTTGCCAAAACCCAACCAAAACCATTCCTGCCAATTCTAAAGAATACCTAGGGCATTCTATAAGAGTCTACAAAGATTCTATGCACTAGGCTAATGCTCCAAAACCTAAAACCTCCAGATTGGAGGGTCCCTGGATCAGATAAGTCTTGAAATGCAGAGGGGTCTGTCCTTCCAGAACATCAACTGCTTCCATCCCCCATCCCATATTATCAATAGCCCCTTCTGACTCGAAAAAGTTAGAATGGTCATAGCCCAAATGCCCCTATAAAGTGGGAGAAAGATCAAAGGTGATGGTGGAGTTATACAGAGAAGGTAGGGTTTAAAAAGTAAATATGAGTGCTGAATCATACTGATATTTCTTTTAGCCTTCAGTACCTTAGAATAGCTAAAAAAAAAAACCTAAAATTGTGGAACTATAACCCATACCAAATTCTGAAATCTGTTCTACAACTAATTGTTGTGATGTACTTTCAAATTTATTTCTTTTATGTATATATGTTATTTAAAGAGAAGAAGGAATATAACAGAGAAGATAGGATTTAAAAAATGAGTATGACTGCTGAATCATTATATTGATATTTCTGTTGGTCTCCAGTGTCTTGGAGCAGCTAGGAGAAAAAAAAATTGCAGAGCTGTAACCCATACCCAACTTTAAAAGCTGATCTATAACTACTTGTTAAAATGTACTTAGAAGTGTATTGCTTTTTTGTATACATGTTATATTTCACAATAAAACAAGAAAAAAAAAAAGACACGGCAGACACTTTTCTGAAAAAGAAATACCAATGGCTCAAAAACACCTGAAAAGATGCTCTATTTCACTTATGATTAGGGAAATGTAAATCAAAACCACAATGAGATATCATCTCACACCTACCAGAATGGCCATTATCAAAAAGAAAAATATGCAGAAACAACAAGTGCTGAAGAGGATGTGGGGAAATAGGTACACTCATTCACTTTTGGTGGGAATGTAGAATGGTGCAACTGCTCTGGAGGGGCAGTTTGGCATTTCCTCAGGAAGCTAAATATAGAATTGTTGTATGATCCAGCAACCCCATTATTAGATATGTATTCAGGTGAACTGAAAGTAGGAACACAAATGGATATTTGCACAATGATGTTTATAGCGGCATTATTCACGATTGCCAAGAGATGGAAACAGCACAAATATCCATCAATGGACCACTGGATAAACAAACTATGGTATATATGTACAATGGAATATTGCACAGCAGTAATACAGACTAAGTCCTGAAGCATCAGTAACGTGGATGAACCTTGAGGACAATATATCACACAAAATAAGCCTGTAACAAGAGGACAAATATTGTATTGTTTCACTAATATGAACCAACTATAATCAACAAATTCTGAGTGTTAAAGTTGAAAACACAGGTTATCAGGAGACAGGAGGGTAGAGTTTGGGCACTTGATGCTGAAGGGGTATAGAACTTTCATCAAGGTCGATTGTAAAGATCCAGAAATGGACAGCACAATACTATGTGATGGTGGCACGATATTGCAAGTATTCTGAACAAAGCTTGAAGGATACAATGGTTGAAAGAGGAAGGCTAGGGGCATGTATGACACCAGAAGGAAAAATAGAGGATAAAAACTAGGACTGTCTAACATATGAAACCTAGAGTACACAATGATGATGATTAATGTATAAATGTTAAGAGCACTTTTACTTGACAGAAAGCAATTGAAGGTCACCATTGTAAGGTATTAAAAAAGGGCTAGTGTATGTAAAAAAAATACAAATAATGCAAACTAGGGTCCTTGGTTAACAGTTCCAACAGTAACATGTTAAAAAAGGGATAGTATATGGAAAAAACACAATTAATGGTTAACAGCATCAGAACATTGTCATGTTCTTTCATTAATTGTAACAAAGACAATATCCCAAAGCTAAGTGTCAATAATGAGGGGGATATTATGGAGGGGTATGGGATTCTTGTTGCTCCTCTTCTTTCCTCTTTTTTCCTTTTATTCTCCTCTTCTCTCTTTGTGGAAGAAATGGCAATGTTCTCATATAGATTGTGGTGGTGAAAGCATAATCTATGTGAATGCATAATCTATGTGATTATAACTTAGGGATAACTATGTGATTATAGTGTAGGAAAGTAGAATGATACACCCACTCTGGAGGGCAATGTGATGCTTCCATAGGAGACTAAATATTGGGTTGACACATGATCCTGCAAC
Organism: Tamandua tetradactyla; assembly: GCF_023851605.1. NCBI lineage: Eukaryota > Metazoa > Chordata > Mammalia > Pilosa > Myrmecophagidae > Tamandua > Tamandua tetradactyla. The sequence goes on from NC_135332.1 coordinate 119,264,693, forward strand.
CCTGTTAATAAACAAAGACTTGGAAGAAATGAAAGCAGGAACACAAATACGCATTTGCACACTGGCATTTATGGCAGCAGTTTTCATGATTTGCAATGTATGGAGGTGGGCTAAGGGTACAATGGCTGATGAAAGGAAGTGGGAAACGTGTTGTATACATAGGGTGGAATAATGAGCAGCTGCAGGAAGGAATGAAGTCATGTAGCATGCAACTAGGAGGATGAACTTGAGGACATTAGGTTGAGTGAAATAAAAAAAATGGACAAATAATGTATGGTCTTACTAAAATAAAGTAAGTACAATGAGCAATTCTGAGAAATGGATTTGAGTGCATAAGTTATCAGGGTGTAGACAGTAGATAGAGATTGGGCAATCAATTAAGGAGTTCAGAATGTTCAGATAAGACTCATCATAAAGGTTCCTAGATTGTAAATGCTTACAGCAGTCAAATCTATTCCTTAGTCATAACTATTATTTCTAAATTCTGAGATGCTGAGCTCTTTGTGTATAACCTGATAATTCCCTAGAACATTGGATATCTGTGGGACATCTGAGACACAGAATTGGAGTTCTGCACTCTGAAAGTCAGCATTACTCCTTCTAGCAACTGTCAAAGAAGCTGAAAAAGAGATCAGACTACAATTAGAGATATGTATGAAATAGATCTGGTTAAGACTAAGGTAAATCAGAATACTGGGTAAAGGATGATATTGGCTTAAAACTTCAACCTCTGTGGGAGGCCAAAGGAAGAGATTCTTATTTGGCCCAAAGTTTAAATTTTCTGTAGCACACTATCTAAAATAACCTGTCTTTTCAGTTTATTTAAACAACCTAACTATATGGAACCTAGAATAGGAAATGAGATCTTATTGTTCTGTACAGGTTAATGTAATACTCAGATACATTCCATAGTATTCCAAAAACCAAAAAAGTATTTGCAAAGTCTCCTTGAGGGACTGGGGGAAAATGTAGATCTCTTATACTTCCCTCCCTAGGGAAATTCTGATATTCTCTCAGGCATGAGGGACTCTCAATTTAATAAGCCAAGCCCTCAAACTTGCCCTTATGAAACTTATTTCTGCAATGGTGAAGCCAGGTCTGCATGTAATTATGCCTAAGAGTAAACCCCAGAGAGCCTACTTCGTTGCTCAGATACGACCTCTCTCTTTTAGCCACTCAGAAAAAAAATAAGTTTGAATGTGTCCAGAATTTCACAGTTAACATTGCAATTTGGGGATATAATAGTGACAATTACATAGAACTGAGTAAATGAAGAAAGAAAAAGGAGACAGTAATTAATTCCAGGGACAATAAAACTTTGTACTAGAAAGGACCTAATAAAGAGTGAACATGGTTCAGGTGTGAATGGTGATTGTAATTCAGAGATAATTATAATGCACGGGGAAAATACAGAGATAGACTGGAGGGGAAGAGGGAGTGAAAGAAAGGATTAAATTTTCTTTGACCATGGGAATTTAATTAACAGTGTCTAAAATAGAAAAAAAATTGAGCAATAGATTATATGCATATTATTTAGAGCTGTGCATATAAATGTCATAGGTCTAGAGAAGGTAAAATCTTCTGTAGAATGGGAACTAGGAGAAAGGGGACAAGGATTCCTATTTTTCATAATAGGCCTTTTAGAACTATTTTATTTTTAATTTTGTGCACATTTAATATTGGTTTAAAAGTTAAATTTAAAGAATACTGTCATATGTACACTTAGTATACACCTAACCAAAACAGTTTTAATGAATCACAAAAATCATATCATCACAGGTAAGGAAGTAGTTTGTCTTCCCAATTATTCCCATTATTTTTTGATGCTAATAGATAAAAATATATTTTAAGTAAAAGAAATATGGTCCCCAGTAATTTGACTGTATAAAATACGAAAGAGAAAGAGAAAAGATGAGAAATTAATAAGGAGACTCTCATACAAAGTTATTAATTAAGAAAGCAAAAACAGAATTCCAATGATTAAGCTAAGGTAGAAAATGACATGCATGGAATAATTGCAGTGGAATGCCCTATGCTGACACCTAATGCTCATAGAGAACTGTAAGAAAAGTTTGGATATGGACCCGGGCAAGAAATCAAATTAGGTCAACCAACTGTGTGGGTGTTCTTACTCCATGAGTTTCTTTTAAAAAAAAAAAAAGTCAGATAGTCTGCAAATACATGCAACTCATAGCAATCATACACCAAGAATGGCACTTGTTGGGATGAATAATTCTTTATTTTGAAAAGTAACCCTGACACAGCCAATATTATAAGCTATGGGAAAGTATAAAAATTAATCTTTATACTCTGAGTAACCCAATAAACTATTGGTATAGTAGAAAAGAGTGTGGTAGCTAAAATACTTCATAGATCTATATATCTATGAAGAAATGGATATATCTTCCTTACAAAATTTCAATATATCATTTTCACAGGCAGTAAGAAAGTACACACATAACTTCCTAAGCTGACTCTGAAACAGAGCTAAAAAGTAGTACCAGGTGCATTAAGCTTCCATTCAAAAATTTATGCTTAAAGAAAGCCTTTCACTACACTGCCTTTTTTGTTCAATATATAGCCTCATCAAAACCTATATTCAAATTAAATGGCAAGTTTTTATTCCCTGCAAATGGAGTGACATTTACCAGCACATCAAAAGCTGGTTAAGGTTAATATTTGAGTGGGCACTGAAGAAAAAAAGGAAGCACAAACCCACTGGGCTTAAGATTTTCCATGTATCAGCTCTTGATTAGCACATCAAATAGAATACTGCTGGGCTCTATTGCTCAAAAGGTATTGTCCTCACCCTTTCTCCAATTTCCATGATAATAATATTAGAGAGATAAAATTATGAAAGATCTTTAAATGTCAGTTCTGTTAAAAGTCTGTGTTTCAAAGTCTGCCTCAATTTTTCCATTTAGCTTTCAGAAACTATTCTCTCTGCAGTAGACCCAGTTGAAATTTAGTCAGGAAGACCCATTGGAAAAAAATCACTGAAAATTCAGACATGATTAGGCATATATTATAATTCACCTATAGGTAGAGATTTAAAGGGAATGCATGTACTGTCTTAAAATACAGTACATGGAATCAGATCACCATTGTAATATTAAAGTGCTTTTTGTGGTTGTTCCTCAGGAACAAATTTATAGATCAGGAAATATAATATTTTTTAAATCCTTGGGCCACATAAAAGGAGATACCACATGCTATATAAAGGCTTGAATTCGTGTGCAGCATTACCTAAAATGTCTGGATTCCTGAAAGCTGTGGACATATTTATCAAAATATTTAACATTTAGGGGAAGTGCATCTTTGTTACAAATGCTACCGTTTGAAAAAGTCGAATTGTTGAATCTCAGAGTACTGGCTTTTAAATATACAGTTCTTCAAAGAGGAACTATTTTGGAAATAAGAAAAGTTTGTATTTTCAGCAGCAACAGGGTGTTGTTTTTTCCTCTTGAACTGAGAACAGCAAGAATGACCGAGAGCGGTAGGAAAAACTTCCTAATAAAGCCCTGCCTCATAACCAAACCTTTCTGAGTCTTCAGATCACACTTTGCCTAGTTCAATATTTCTCTATCCATCAAAGAATAGCTTTGAATAAGTTGATTTATTAGCATTTTGGAAAGGTTACTTTTTTTTTTCCTTTTCCCTCTTTTAATTTACACTAAGGATAGTAAAAAGAAATAGCTGCTTAATCCTTTCAAAGGAAATATCATTATTTCTTTTCAAAATATTTTATATAGTTTATGACTTGACTATAAATCACCATGCCTAATGAACAAGAACAACACTTTCAGGGATAATCACAAAGAGTTACTGATCCCAAAATTACAAATAGATATTTAATGTTTAAGGTCTGTGTTTCTGGGATCATAGGTAAGAAAGTGCTGATTTTCAGTTCTTCCTTAATATCTGACAAAAATCTTACTCAAAATCCCACTCGAAGGACTTCTTTTTTTGAGAAGCTACTCTGAAATTCTTCCAGTTAATTGCTGCCTCCTCTGTAAGTTCATCATACTTCATAAATTATGAAGTACTTTTTTGACTGATTTATCTTAACTCATGGCTAGACTGTGAGTTCCTTTAGGCCAACCCTATTTTACTCATTTGTGTATCGTCAGCTCTCATTCATTAGCTCATTCATTCAACAAACATTCATTGAGCGTTTATTATGTGCCAGGCATTGTCCTAGGCACTCAGGTAAAAAAAAAAAAAAAAAAAAAAGCAATGAAAATAAAGTGGTCCCCTCCTTTCTTAAATTTCAGTTCAATAGAGAAGACAGACATGACACTTATTTGTTTAATCCTCAATTGAATTATAATGGACATGTGTTATGAAGCAAATGTACATGATTATGCAATGGTGATAAAGAGGAACATATCAACTACTATGAATTTAAAGCCTAAGCTGAGATATGAAGCATGAATATAAGCTAATTCATCAAAATGGTGATGACGAACGGATGGGAAAAATTTTTTAGGCAGAGAGAAAAGTACAAGAAAATGTTATGTGGCAAGAGGGAACATGTGTAGCCCAAGAGGCTGTTACCAGAGTGAATGAAGCACCGTATGAGGGTTTAGGGATGGAAAAAGCTGGAGAGATGGGTAAGGCCAAGCCAGTAAGGGTCTTGTTGATCATGTTGATGATTCTGTGCTTTATCCTCAGAGTGATAAGTCAGTGAAGTGGGTAGAAGAGATGATGTTTCAATAAGATCAGTCTTGACTCTAGATTTTCCATGTATTGATGGTTGTAGTGCAGAAACCAGATCCAAGCAAAATAAGAATGGAAGCCCAGTGTGATGATCAATGAATTGTTAGGTCAACCTCAAATACATCTGAGTAGTTTATAGTCAAATGAGAAAAGACTGCTCCTGGGATTATGTTATAAACTCTTCCAGTCTATAAGTAATTTACTGAGATGTTAGAAGTCAAGAGAATTTGTGGAAGTGGTGATAATCATTAGAAAAGATTATTTAAAGAGAATTAATTTAATTAATAGATGTGTAGATATGTATTGCTTATCCATCTTTTTAAAGCTGATGTCTGTTCATTTGTTTTGTATACAGCTCTCTATAGTCATGAGGTGCCAAAAGGAGCTAAGTATCTATTTGCTACTTCTAGCGGTACATCCAATTAATCAGGGTCTGAGACCATAAATGGGTGATTGTGGTTTTGAATTAGTATTCGTGTGAGTGTATGTTTGTATGAGGGGGAGAAAGCGACAGATAGACAGGAAGAAAGAAACAGCAAGAGAAGATGCACAGGGTATCTGAGAGTGGGAGGTTGGTCATGTTTATTCATCAACTCATTTATACTGAGCATCTACAATGTGTGAGGCACCATTCAAGGCCCTTGAGATATACAGCGAACAAACCGAAGGTCCTTTTCTCCTGGAGGATGACAGAATAACTAATAAGCATAATAAGTACATTTAAAGCATTTTAGAAGATAATAGGTGGTGTTTAAAAAGCAAAGCAAAGGTAAGGATGTCAGGGAAGGCCGTGGGGAGTAAATTAAAGAGAGGTCAGGACAGACCCCAAGGTGAAGGTGATATTAGAGGGAAAACCTGAAGATGGATTTGGAGTCAGACAAGCAGATAGACCTGGGGGGTGGGGAAAGCTTTCCAGTCTGAGGAGAGCAAAAACAAGGACCTGAAATGGCAAGGTGCCTGGTGTGCGGCAGGAGCAGTGGGAAGTGGGCTGGAGTTGAATTAGTGTCTGGGAAGGGAGTAGGAAATGAGGTCAAGAGATAGTGGCAATTTGTGAAGTGGAGGAAGAGGCAGCTCTTACTAAGAAGAATTGCTTTTTATCTGAGTGAAATTGGAGTCGTTGCAGAGCTCCGAACAGAGGAATGGCATGACTTAAGATTTAAACAGATCCTCTGTAGCTGTACTGAAAACAGAATGTTGGGGGAAAGAATGCCTTTAGAGTCTTATGCTTATATTAAGGTATTCAAAATTATGGACATTGATATGGGGCTAAAATATAAATTAGACAATGCTGGAAACACCCAATTTAGGGTACTTGGAACTCTTCTGGTTTTCCTTTCTCTTCCTTCTCCCTATTCCATCCATCTACAGATCGGGCTAAACCAAGCTATCCATTCTCTCTAAGCTTGATTACTCTAGAAATTATATGAGTATTAAAAAAAGGTTATATGTCCTAGAAATAAATTTATACTAAAACAAAACATTCCCATAACATCCCCTAAATTCAAAACCCAATTTACACATCAAATAGTATTGGCAACTATTCCACAATTTTTGGTCTATGTGATAATTATACTCAGTATTGGCCCACCACAAATAATTGAGCCAAATGCATTGAGAAAGAGCAAGAATCATCAGAGAAAATTAAAATTTATATTCAGATGAATTTTCAATAACTATTAAACTATGAAAGGAGAAAAATAGAACAGAAATCTAACCATCAATGTTGAGCTCAAAGCACTGCCCCTCAGACCCTTTCCCATAGCCTGTGTTAAAAAAAAAACACCCTGTAGTTACATGCCAAAATGATGCTTTCAGGAATATAATGGACTGATACCAATAGACAAACAGACACACACACAGAAAACTGGCTTGTGTCATAAATGAAAAACAGAAAATTATGAACTGGAGGAATTTATTACCTGAAAACTCAATTTGTTTTCTAACTAATCTCATGCAATGACAGATTTGAAATGGAGGAATGTCATCTGTGGCTTTGACATTTCAATAAAAGAAAAAAGTAGGAATTCAGAAAGAACGCATGTCCAGTCAATCTGGTTATAGTTCATTGACAAGACATTCCTTTCCAGCCGTAAACATTTTCTGATACCTGCAAGAGGTTTCAAGAATACAATTCATTTAGGTATTCAAATTAAATGAACAAAGAACCATCTTCCCTGATTGTTCTTTGCACTGATTCTGATTCTTTTTGTCTTTAAGACCTTTTCTTGGAAATAGGATTAAAAACACAAAGGGCACTCATAAGCTACCATTCAAAGAATCTAAATTGTGCCCCAGTATATGGTAGAGACTGCATTTATTCTTTCTTCTCTTTTGTTACTGTTACTGCTCCTGACATCTGGCCTTGGACTGAAGGGCATATTCCCACACCTATTCTGCAGTCAGGTGTGGCCATGTAACTAAATTTTGGCCAGTGGACTGCGAGCAGAACTGATGTGTGAAATATCTACATTGTGACACTGAAGGGAAGGAATATGTGTTCCCAGGTATGCTTTTTTTTCCTTCATGCTGAAGTGGTGGCAATTCATTTTGGACATGCAGTTAAGAGCAGCACTCAAGAATGGTGGAACAAGAAAGAGGTCTGGCACACTGACAGCTTCATGGAAAAGTATCCCTCTGACCTGGGACTTTAGAGAGAAATGAAACCCTGTCTTTTTACTTTTCTTCTTTCTTTTTGGCATGGGTAGGTGCCAGGAATTGAACCCAGGTCTCTAGCTTGGCAGGCGAGAATTCTTGCCACCGAGCCACTGTTGCACCGCCCTGAAACCCTGTCTTTTAAACCACTGTTTTGGGTGTCTGTGTCTCCTAGCAGAAACCACATCACCACTAATAGACATTATGAACACATCTTGAAAATAAAGACATAATTATCAATGGGTTAGTGGAAAGTACATGGAAAATAGCATAGAATAAAGGCCTAATTATCAGTGGATTAGTGGAAAGTAGCATCAGTGTGCTTGAGTTCAAGTTCCACACTGGATACTTTCAATAGCTGTTCATTTATGGTAAGTCAGTTAACCTCCAGAGGTTTGGCTTTCTCATCTGTAAAGTGATGATACTAAAAGTGATCTCAATTTTGATGCAGTGAAAATACCTTAAAACCCAAGTCAATGCATAGAAATCTTGGTTTCTATAGTGATATATCTGACTTTAATATAGAAAGAAATAGTAGAGAGGTGCACAAATTCTCTTCAATTATATAAGATATATATCAAAAGGACATATCTTACTGGTGGTCTGAAACTGATGGTCTTTTTTGTGGTTGTTTTTTTCTTTCTATTTATTAACTGATGGAAAAATATAGGTGATAAAATTGAGCAAAGCTAACGTGATTTTCTTTTTAGTGTTTAGGCAAATTGGAAACGCATGCCTGTACTCAAAGCCTTTTGCAGCATGAATAAGTGGTCATAGAAAAAATGTGATTGTTCTAAATATGTGAGGAAATTGTCTTGTGCCACCTCATTTAGAAATAGCAACCTACCTGCAATTGCTGAGCAGCAAACTTCAGCTTTGGTGTATGCAGCATTTTTGTAGAGTATCAGATTGGGGGAAGATGTTTTTAGCCAAAGATGCAGACTCTAAATTGAACTTAGGGGAGCTTCCCTTTGCCCTAAAGTCCTTAATGGGGCAACCCTCTGCCAGTGTCAGTCTCATTGAGGAAAGTTTTCACCAGATCTGAAAAGCTTAGTTCTTGCCATTATACTTCTCTTACCATAGGCTTATACCATTATTCTGAAAGAATGTGCATAATAAATTGCATGTTTCTGTTTAGAAAGGCATTTCTTTTGATTCTTGTAGGTTTTGAAACCAGCATGGCATCAAATAGGTCTCATCCTCATTGGGTGGTTAGTAGGATCAGAATCAGTGCTTCAAGTAGCCTGGTATAGCATCTCTGCTTACAGTTTCCCTGCTTATATACCCTGGTATGGATGCCTATTCTCACACACATATGTTTGTGTAAATGTTTGTCTGTGTACACAGGTACCCTAATGACATGTTAAATATGTCACTATCAAGCTATGAGCATTAATGAAGATATTTTCACCTGATAGCATTTCCTTCCTCTATACATGCAATCCATTTTGATGGATCCTAGTAGTGACTTGAGGCTCAATAAAAGTCTCACTTAGCAGAGTATACCATGAATGCAAAAGAGCAATGAAATCATCTCTGAATCGTCTTTGAAAATGGAGGTATAATGATATGAAAATACAGAAGTGATTTCTGTTTAGGTTTAGCATTTATTTATTTATTTAATGTGCAAATGAACTTTTTTTTTTAAAGACTGGCATGTAATTGTACTTTATTTCAAACTTGTTAACTAAAAGTAACCATGAAGCTATAACTTAGAAAGGTATTTAAAATTAATCTCACTTCTTAATCTTTACTAGAGCTAGAGTGCCTCCTGCTGACCCTGGAACACTGACCATGTCCCTTGACAGTTATGACACCTCATTGTGGGGTGGGGACAAATTGAATATTGAATTAGGACAATTAGAGCACTCATCACCCTGGGTTAATGGGTACAGGAAATCAAGGAGGGAAAGAGATGAGTGACATTCACATGACCTCTACTCTTTTACATAGATGAATTATTTAGGATTCTTGAATTGGTCAAAAAAATTGGACAAAGAGGTAAAATTATAATGAGTGTGTCCATTATCATTCTTCCTAGAAATGTTTAAATATGTATACAAAATATATACAATATCCCTTTGTAAGCTTACTATATTCGGAGTTCCAATCTCTGCAGTTTGAATGATAGGTTGCCAACAACACTAATTAAACATTTCCATAAGCCACAGAACTGAAAGGGACATGGAAGAATCCTCTGTTGACGTTTAAATATCTACTGTGGAAAGTGGAAAGCAAGATTTGCATCCAACAATGCCACATAGTTAATTCAGCAATTTTCATAACCTGGCAAGTTGTTCTTATGAAATAGTGCATTTTTGTGAAATCAGATGGACATTGTCAATGTTATAATCAACCTTTTTCCTCACTTCCCTTGCATTGGAGTAGCTCCATTGTAACAGATGTTTCCCTCTTTAGTACAGCGGTAAAACTGCATGTATCTTGACATAGGCAGGCAGTACTTGGCTTTATAACATTAAGTCTTCTACCAGGTTTCAGTCATTGGCTTAAGTAGGGTGATTTCTTCCAAGCTCAACAATTTGGTATCCAAACACTGTTTCTCCATTAGTCACCTGGTCCCAAACTCCAAAACGTAATTCAGACTTGGAAACAAGTGTGTATCCCTGACCTTTCAGGTCTAACAAGGTCTGGTAGAAAGTATTGGAACAGTATTAGCCTCATCAACTTGCTAGGTGATCTTTGACAAATGTCTTGACCCAAGAAGTTAGGATTTAAGAAATGATTATGTTCACTGAATACAGATACTACATATTCAGCAATTATTACATGATATTCCTTTTTTTACTTTATGGTGTATCAGAGTAGACAGAGGGAAATACTTGACATCTTTGAACTGTAATCCAGCTGATAATAATTATATAGCCTTTATCTTGTGCCCTTGTGACTGTAAAATCCTAGTGACTGATCTCACTAGTATCCATTATATATGGTTTTTTGACTTCCGAGTCTTATGATCACTAAAGACAGCTGCTGATGCTTATTAATGGAGAGTCCTGGGCCAGCCCAAAACTAACCCACTCCAATTCCAAAGTTATCTTGATAACCAAAACTGGATCTAACCAAAATGGGCCTGCCTGACATGTGTAATAGCTTAAACTTTAACCCACAAGTGTCCTATACCTCATTATAATCCTAAAAATCATACCCATCATCATATCACGGATGCCATTTTCTTACATACACTCTCTGACTAAACATGTCATCCATCTGCACATGATCAGTAATCACATCATCTCTAATTACATCATCTAGACCTATTGTGCCCATCTTCTGATACCATAAAACTATCAGAATTATTGCAGTTTGAGACAGATTTTTAGGCTGATGGGCCATCTGATCTCCTGCTTTGCATCTAGCAATAAACTGTCTTTGAAACCCTGGTGTATCAGGCATTGGTCATTTGAATTCATAGGGCAAAGAACCCACCACTTTTTATTGGTATCAATTGTGTCTGATTTTCCTTTCCAAGTAGGGAATGTGGAAGCAATAATATATAGCTTCCTTCCCTACTGTATGGGGATTTTGAAAGGCTATGGTAAAATAATTGTTTGTCTTTTGTTATGACATGTTGATGCTGAAATGTCTCCCATTTCTGTGCTGGTAGAACCATGTCAAAAATTTTATAATATAAATTATTGGGAAATGTTTTAGAAACAGAGTTCACTCCACTTTTACTTCTAGAACACACTTATTCCATAAAATGTTGTATGTTTTAAAATCATAAAAGTTGGTGTGTTTCAAAATGGTAAAAACGCAAGACTTAGATTTCAGGTCTGGATTAAAGTTTTGATGAGGCTACTTAAATTTTGATGTGACCTTCCAATTGGGAGACCCGGGTTCAATTCCCAGACCATGAACCAACACCGTCTGTATTAGTTAGGGTTCTTGAGAGAAACAGAATCAATAGGAAATATTCGTAAATATAAAATTTGTAAAAGTATCTCACATAACTGTGGGAAGTAGAGTCCAAAATCTGTAGGGCAGGCTGTGACGCTGACAATTCAGATGGAGAGTTTGGATGAACTCCACAGGATAGGTTCGCCGGCCAAAGCAGGAAGAGAGCTTGTCTCTTCTGAATCCTCCTTAAAAGGCTTCCAGTGATTAGATTAAGCATCACTCATTAAAGAAGACACTCCCCTTGGCTGATTACAAGTGGAATTAGCTGTGGATGTAGCTGACGTGATCATGATTTAATTCTATGAAATGTCCTCATAGCAAAAGACAGACTAGCACTTGCTAGTTTAAAAAAAGATTTAAAAATAAGTTTCTGCTTCATTTTCAGAGACTCTGCTACATCTATCTCTACATATTCAGGCCCACTAATGCCTTTCCATCTGATATGTAATGCAATCCAACATAAGGGACAATCTTAGCAGAAATAGTGAGTATCTTAACAGCCAAAGGCAAACTTCTAACCTCAAAATTCAGTAGCACATACACAACTATTGGGCTGTGGCATTGTTCAGTTTGTTTCTCTTTTGGCAAATGGGATGTAGAAAACAAGATTATCAATTATTATTACCAGTGTGTATATACTTCAAGTCACAGCTCTACCAACCTTGAGCCCTTCTGAAAGAGCAGTACAGTTCTCATTCGAATCTGGAGTCCTGATCAAAACCCAACCCTAGTATGGTGCCAGGTGTTCAGTAGACATTTAATGCTTGTGAATGAGAATGGGTTCTCTACTCTGGTTTTGTTTCTCTGTCTTCCTCCTTAGAACTAATTACTTACCCTCATCAATTGGGGTCTAAATTCCTGACTTACAAGAGATATCCCTTATATGATAATAGTCCATTCTCCTGGCAACTGTTTTCTGAAGTTGTGCCAAATTCCAAATGGAAATATCTTTTTCTAATCATTTATAGAGTTTTAATTGAGATTTTCAGTCATCCAACACTAATGGCCTAGTTACTAGAACCTGTGAAGTAAATTTTTTTTTTTTAAATATGGAATGCTTCACGAATTTGCAAGTCATCCTTGCGCAGGGGCCATGCTAATCTTCTCTGTATCGTTCCAATTTTAGTATATGTGCTGCCAAAGCAAGGACTGAAGTAAATTTTTGAAGCCAGATTTATTCTCTTGTCTCTATTTCATTTTGATTTGCAAATCTCTTATGAAGCACAAATTCCTTCCAGTCACTCATAGCATGTATTGACCATCTGCTATGCATCAAGCTTAGTAGCTGAGTGGGATTATAGTGACTTTGTATTCATTTAATACGTTCTATGTTTCAGGCATTTTTCTAGGTGCTCCTTTCATCCTTACAACAATCTCATGAGGAAAGTGGAATTTTGACCTCCACTTTTCAGATAAAGGAATTGAGGCACAAGTTTACACACCTAGTTAGTGGGAGAGCTAGGATTTGAACTCAGGCAGACTGTTTCCAGAACCCATGCTCTTAAGAGCTATGCTACACTGAGAAGGTAGGAGGAGAAGGTTAGAAACTATTGGCTAGAAGAGAGGATGTTGAGATGAGATTTCAAGAATGATCAGAAATGACCCAGTCAATAAAGTAGAGAGAACAGCATTCCCTACAAAGACCCTGTGCAGAGACAGTAGAATGTGAGGGTTCTCAACTGTTTTGGGGAAGTATGAAGAGTTCAGCATTTAGCAGTTATGGGTTAATAAGTAGTGGCAGGAAACATTAGAAAGCATTTAGGAGCAAGAAGAGTCATGCCTAATGTCTGAGTTGTTTGGATTTTATCATGACAATGGAAAAAGATCATAATACTTAAAGGAGTACATATAGTGCCACCTTTAGACATGGGCAAGAGGGGTCCCTGACCTGTGATCACACATATTACAAACATACATGAAAATTTTATTAAAAGATATATAGGCTTTCTAGTAGGGTGGTTGACTCATCTGAGTTAGTCCAGGATCTTCCCGATTTTAACAGTGAAAGCCCTGTCTGCATCCCAGGAATCCCTCTCAATCCTGACCAAACCAGACAATTGACCATCTTAACTTCTATCACTCGAATCCAGCTCTCACTGCTGGCTCAGTGAAACTCACAACCCTAAACATCCACTTCCATGACTAATCGCAATGAAGCTTCACAGAGATACTTCCCCACCTGTTTTTATACATATTATCAAAACCAAAGGTAAATGCCTCCAAATGCCATGAGGATTGCTGGGCTGTGACATTGTTAATGTCATAGGCAGACTCTACTTTGGCCAGTGTGCAGAACCTGAGTTGCAGAAATACTTAACATAAGAGAAAAGGAAAATTTGCATTGATGCATCAAATTTTTCCCCTCAGATATCATAAATATAATGGATTTTGAAACCATTTTAGTGCTTTCCAGTAGTACCAAACACCCATTTTCTTGTTTATAATTGTATTTTAATTCATGTTTTAAAGAAATTCACAAAATAGTATGATATAGGCAATAGTTACATATGGTAACTAAGAAAACCTTTACATTATAAATAATTGATAATACTAAAATTATATAAGAAGTGTAATCCTTATACTATAAAAAAGTTTAAGTATAACACAGATTCTTTATAGTAATGTGTGGATTTAGATATTGTTTTAAGAGAAAATTTAAAATGTGACATCACTAATAGTGATTTATATATAATAAAATTAAAATATTTTGCAATATTTATTGCAATAAAATAGTTTATCATATGTGGCCCTACTACAAAGTTTGAACACAATACATAAAATTTATTGCTTCTTTCTGATTTAAGTTTCCTTTAAGTTATTTTTGACAGCTCCAGTTGCTACTGCCTCAGCAGGGAAAAGTTTCTCCCAATTGCCATTAACAAAACGCTATTCAAGAGCTATAACAATTCAAGGTGAGGTCTCTAACTTGGTAATAATGTCCCTAGAATACAGATTACGAGAAAATTTTGAAAATGACAGTATAATTTGTGATTTTGCTAAAATGAAGTCAAGAAGCATCAATTTTGTTGAAAAATATGCAATAACTAAATTATGTATATTTTTATTAGTTATGCAAACATCACAATCCTAGCATCAGAAAATATAGAAATGAGCAGTAATAACTCACTCAGTTATCTTTGATATTTTACAAAACATTAGTTATATAAAAGAGATTTGTAGTATTTTCTGTTGTTGTTATGAAAGTAAATTTTTAAGGTAAGCAGATACAGCATATTTTATTAACAGTTTGTTAAAATGGTTTGGTTTATCATTTCTAAATATTTGGACCTATGATTTGGAAGTCTGCCTCTGTTCTCTTGGCTTCAAGCCCCACTACTGTGAGTAGGAGGCACAGGTGATTAGATATGCTTTTTTGTGTGTGGGGGTGGTGGTGCTTGGTCCGGGATTTGAACCTGGGTCTCCTGCATGGAAGGCAAGCATTCTACCACTGAACCACCAGCATTCGACCAGTGAACCACCAATAAGCATTTTTAAAACAGCTTAAATCCTGGATTGGAGGAGAATCATGGTAGATACAGAAAGATCATTGAATAATTTGCAGCAATTTCAGAGTCAAAGGATGACCTTGAGGTTTCTGGTTTGCATGATTGACTACAGAAAAGTGCAATTTGATAAGGTACTAGAAAACTATGGATGAGGTAAAGGGTTGTGGATAAATTTCATGAACAATGCTTGGGGACAAAGTTGAGTTGAACGTACCTGAAAAAAATGTTATGGGTGGTTATCTGTGTGTGGTGTGTGGAGGCGTGTGTGTGTGTGTGTGAGAGAGAGAGAGAGAGAGAGAGAGACAGAGACAGAGAGAGAGAAAGATGGGAGTAGGTGATATGTCTGAGCTCCACATTTACAATCTTGTGCTTTCAGAATGTGTAAGAGTGGTTTCACATGAGAAAATATATATGGTATAGAGTGTAATATTCTCAAAACAAAGGAAGAAGCTGATTTTATGAGAGAGGAGGGATTTTACTTATGTCAAATGCTATAATATAATCAGAAAAGTTAAGAACTGAAAATTGTCAATGGAGACATCAAGAGTACAAAGCAAATTGCAGTGGGTGAAGAATACATAGGAGGAAAGTAATTGGAAACTTTGTGATCAGACTGACTTTGGCAGTGAAGGGAAAGGAAAAGGTAAGAAGGTTACCTGCCAAGTGGAATTGTGGCAAGTGTAGCAGTGCTTGAACAAAGCAAGATTTTAAAGAATGTCCTGTTGTTGTTTTTCCAGGTGAAAGTGATGTAAAGATGCTTATATTCCAAGTGGAAGAAGGGAGTTTAGAAGGTGAGGTTGAGAGAGGGTCTATGACCAATGGTTTCAGGTCAAAGAAAGAGGAATGATGCAGACCAGAAGTGGAGGGAGTTATCTATGATAGAGACTGTCTCATTAAAACTGGAGAATGAAAGGATATGGATACTCATCTGAGTGGAAGCTATTTTTGGTTAAAGTAACTGCAACCCCCTTAAATTGTTCAAGCAAAAAGGGGGAGTAAGGTTCAGGAGTATCAGGGCGGTGCAAAGGTGGCTCATGGCAAGGATTCTCACCTGCCGAGCTGGAGACCTGGCTTCGATTCCCAGAGCCTAGCCCATGCCAAAAAAAAAAGAGTACAGAAATATCTTGTGGAACCTAAGAGCAGGAAATACAGTTGCACATTATAGAGACTGCAAATAGGAATTAGAAGTTCATCAGGATCCAAAATCACTCTCTCCGGGGCTACAGTTCTCTTATCCCTGCTTCCCTCGGCACCTCTGCTTCAATCATCATGCCCTATAGACTGTCTTTCCCTGCTGTTCCAGGTTCACATGGCTCCTGGGTTTGCATATGGTAGTTCAAATAGTCAACATGAACCACTGGTGACTTCTGAAATCAAACTTCTAACACTCAGAAGGGGTAATCTAATTAGCCCAACTTGAGCTGATGTGCTGATAACTCAACTAGGGTCAGGGAACAGAAAGAGCTATTTTATTGAACTTTAGCAACGATGAATGCATTCTTGCAGGTATTAATGCCCCAAACCCTGAATGCACCTCAAATCATTTATTACAATTCAGATGAGTTAGCTAGTGAAGGAGGAATAGGAATGGAAAGATTTCCTGTCAGATGGCCTGTATTTAGTCACTGAGTCAGGAGGCAAGATTTTCCACCAGGTGTGATTGCAGAAATGTTATATAAGAGTTTTATTGAGGAGTGACGAAGGTGAGAAGTAGGATTTTTGAGAAATGTGAGGTGAATCACTACGGGGACCTAAGAAAGTTCAGTGAAATTGTACTGAGTGTCCAGCTGAGACTAAGGAAACTGAATTTAACACGGTGCTAATCAAACCATTGTGTGCAAAGAAATTCTTGGCTATCTGGCTGTAAGTGAGACGATAAATAAATGGACTAAGCTAGGGTTAGAATTTTGTGAGGGAGTATTGTAGAGTTTTGTCACTTAGACATTAAAGAACCAGCAGGCAAGGTAATGAGAGATTACCAATTTAATGATTTAGGTAATGGAGTTTTAAGAGTGAGAGCGAGAGCAAGAATGAGAGAGAGTTGAGAATCATGAACCAAATCTCTCCATGAGGTCAAAGGAAAAGGTCTGACAGGAACAAAGGAGTGAAAGACTTGATGAAAGTGAAGTGGTATTAGAGTGAAACATTAGAGTTTCTATTTGGAATGCTGAGCGATTCTGAGTGATCATCAATTCCCAGGTCTGACCGTGGGTCTGGATGGCTGCAGTCAAGTCGAGGGAAAGGTAGTTCGCATTAGTAAGGGCAAGGGTGTGAGACAAAGGTATTGGCTACATAAGCCACAGACATTAAAGTCATCTAGGATGTTGGTAGAAATTTTGATGAAGAGAGGACTGTGCATCAGGTACAGTGAACAGTGTCTGACCATGAGGCCAGCAGACGCCAGCAGCAAACCGGAGACTGGAATAGCCGGCTGCTTCCCGTGGCTGCTCTCTCTGTGCCCTTTCCTGTAAGGCCTTCACAACAGGATTAAGATGCATCCTGATTCAGATGGGCCATAACTTACTTAACTGAAGTAATCTCACCAAAAGGTCCTATATACAATGGGTTCACATCCATATGGGTGGAATAAGTTTAAGAATACGTTTTTCTGAGGTTCATAACTCCAAGCCACCACCTGCTCTTTCCTCCTACCCTGCAGATTATAGAATTTTTGGAGAATAAATATTTCCATTTAAAGACACAATACAGAAAGCAGAATTCATATGAAGAAGGTCAGGTTTTAATCTCGGCAAAGCTAAAGGTTAAGAATAATTGGGAGTTTCTTTGTCACAGAATTGGATTATATCTGGCTCAGATGAAACTGGATTACATTAAGAAATGATTGGGAGAATGAAGGAGTGTTAATAATAGTAAAACATATTTTTGAGCCTTCCTATGATTTAACCACTTCTAAGAATCTTACATGCAATATTATCTTATTTTTAATCATCATAAGAACCCATGAAGTAGATATTATGAAGCTTATTTTGTGGAGAAGAGAACAGAGACATCAAATTATTAAACAACCTGCCTAACGTTATGCTGGGAGGAAAAGGTAAAACCAAGTTTTGAAACCTGAAAGTCTGATTCTGAGCCTACTCTCAACCCCTATGATTTAATGATGGAAAGATACAAATTAGGGAAGAAGATGAAAAATTTAGGAACTTTTATGATATGGTTAAATCATATAATCTCTAGAAACCTTAGTATCTTCACTTGTGAAATATAAATATAAGCTTCAGGGTCTTAAGGTAAAAATTAAAAATGAAACCATGCAAATGAAAGCTATTGGGAAACTAAAAGCACTAAATGAATAAAAGCTTCTCTTACTAATGAATAATAATAGGTTTCATTCTTGGAGCCTTTGCAAAGCATTCAGCTTTTTACTAGCATTTACACTTACTAGCTCACTAAGTCACTACCCACAACCTTTAGACATAGTATGATAATATCTTTACAGATGGAAAAAACAGGGCTTAAATGTCACAGATCAAGCATAGAGCTAAGATTCAAACCTAATCTACCTGACTCTAAAGCCATGTTATAAATATATATACTGTCTTAGTTCAATAGGGCTGTTACAATAAATGACCTAGACTCACTGGTTTAACAACAGGAATTTATTGTCTCACAGTTTTAGAGGCTAGAACTTCAAAATCAAGGTTTTGGCAGGATCATGCTTCCTCTGAAGTCTGTAGCATTCAGGTGATGGCTAGACCACAAGCCCTAACTCAGTCCTGCCTCTGTCCCCTGGCCATCTCTCCCCATTCTTTGTCCTCTTCCTATGTCTATACTTCCTCTGCTTATAAGGTCTCCAGTCATGCTAGATTAAGGCTCACCCTAATTCAATTTGATCTCATCTTAACTAACAATGTCTTCAAAGATTCTATTTACAAACCGGGCTTACATCCTCAGGACTGGGGTTTAGGATACGAACATGTCTTTGTGGTAGACATGGTTCAACCCAAAGCATATACTATTCTGTTACTTCCTGGCAAATACCAGCACTACATAACAGTAAGGGCAATCATTACAGCCTGTTGATATAGTTAGATCTCCAAAGATGTTGTCCTTCCTATCTGGTTTGAATATAAACCCTTTAAAGGAAAAAAAAAGAAAATGAAAAATTTTATAAAGCTTAGGACAAACTGGGCCATAATCAAGTTAGAATAGGCTAGGATCTTTAGGGTATTACTGTATCTGTGACACCCTCATCATGTCACCGGCAAGTTTAATAAATAAAATAAGGGGAAAGTCTGGTTAAATCAGGGAAAGATCAACTTCCATTGTTTGCCATAAGCTTCCATTGTTTCCCATATCACCTTTTAAGCCTGTGTCTCCCAGGGCAAGGTCATAAAGTTTCCATGAAGCAGATCAGACATATACGGAGCCACATATTGAGTGACTGTAAGCTCCAGGTGGCCCAAGATAGTTTTCCTATATGCTATTGCCATGGCACAATCTGTTGCCTTTTACTCTTAAAAGTGTCCTTGTTTGGCCCATGAATTATATGCAAACCTACTCTGTTTCTCACTAAACCAAGAAGGGCTCGATCATCCCATTGCTGTCACCAATAACAGATCCATTTGCACTCATGGAGACTTCATATCAGTAGAATATCCTCTGAATATGACAGCGCTACCTCTAATATGCAAATTTGCTAGTACATACTTAGGGCAGTTTTAAATGGAAAACAAATCAGAAATCATCAATTGCATGGAATGGTAATTCACATTCACTGTCTTCTAATACAGATACAATTTAAATGTAATTTTTTTTTCATTGTTCACATAAAATGGCATTACATCGATTTTGACTACAATTTTAATATGGGGTAACCACATCCCTTGTGCTAGATGTCATAAAATAAAATTGTCCTTTTGAAAGTTTCCACTCTCAGATAATAATTTTTTTTAATTTTATACTTAATTTTAAACTTTCCCTCTGTGAACGGTGCTTTCCATGGTGAATAATCGTTCTTGCCCAAGGCAATGCAATTCTGATCTTGCAGCACTTTCAGTTCCACCTTGTCACATTAGGAATATTATCTTTTTTCTTATATGTTTAAATATAATATTGATAAATAAAAGTGTCAGAATGATTAACAACAAAAACATATAAAGAGATTGAATTTTGCTTTTTTTTTTGAAGTCTTCCCAGTCAGAGAGAATTTATTTCATTCTTCAAGTTATAAGGCTTAAATCTGAATGATGATTTATGCTAATATGGAGGGATTTGGATCGAGTATTTTTAATAACATTGTTTTCCCCAACCAGCAAAAGCAACGGTAAACACGTTAACAACAAATGTTCATATAAAGCATCTGAAAATATTAAAATACAGATAAATTCGTAAGAAAGGGTTAAATCCAATTTGCCAGCATAATTCAATTCTTGATGGATTTTGGAAAACAAAATACCTTCCTATGGAGTTTGGTACACAGCATCTTCCAGCAGAGGGCTCCACGAGACTGAATGATATTACATTCCACAGACCTGAAGCGTTACCTCTTGTGAAGCCATTTTATGATTATACTCAACACAGTGAATAATATTTCTAAACTGAGATCTCAGCATTTTCTACAACTGCCCAAAGTAGATAGAATCTTTTTTTTTTCTAATAATGATCCACTGTTGATTGCAATGGGATCGGATCATTGGTTTGATTTAAATACTGTCAAATTATATGTAAACTAGCTGGCTTCTCAAGACTTGTCTGATGATACAAAGCAATCTTCTGTCTGAAATGCAGGATGCATGTGGACAAAAGAAGTTGTTTCCTTGGAAACGACTATGTGAAAGCTCTTACAACATCTCCTCCACAGGAGTTAATTTGTTTCAGATGGGGAAAGGTGATTACTTATGAGCCATAAAGAGAGAGAGAAAATGAATGAGAGAAGAGAGAGAGAGAGAGAGAGAGAGAGCAAATCACTTATTATAAAGATGATATTTTAAAACCTGAGCTCATAGGTTTTTCCTACCGTCACTGTTATTTTTTTCCCAAAATAGAGTAGATGACTGCAGCGAAAGTAAATATTAATGTTATTATCACCATCTAAGATTAAAACTATACAACAGTTCTTACCCTATATGTAGAGAATGCAGTGGATGGAAAAGGAAAATCTTTTAACAAAAACAAAATAGACTAAAGTGTGCTGTCAATCCTTTCCAATTTGCTGGAAATTTTCAAATATTCACTTCACTTAAGGCTGATCAATAAAAAATAGATATTTACCACTTGACTTGAATTACCAAGAAGATAATTAGCTGTCATATAATAAAGACAGAATTACATGATTTCAACCTTTTTTTCAGTCAGAGAGAAATATTTGTCTTGCTTAACCTACTCTTTCACTTTATTCCTTGATTTTTGTCCCTTCTAGTATGGATTCATTTAGAAGCTGCTTCGATTCTTGACAAGTGATAGTTGGTCTTCAGCAAGGCTCTGTTGATTGACTGGTTAATTGTTGGCATTGCTGATCATGGTTGAGTCGTGGTTTGGAGGTACAGATTTGAATAAAACAAATCAGTCCATATATGGAAGGAACTTAGGACCTATTCCTATCATTTTTCTGATGAAGCAAGTAAACTAGACCACAGAGATCACTATATACATTAAGGGGAATTAGCCAAAACAAAGTGTACCAAGTCATTTCAGTATATAGATGTATCAAGAGCAGTAATTGTGTTAAAATTTATAGTTTTTTAACAAAATGTGATCTAATATACAGAAGTAATTTTTATTTGAAGGCTAAAGAAGGCAGTGCTCTTATACAGTTCTGTCTCTTAAACTGACCTAAAATATTTGGAAGTAAAATCAAAGCCAAATGTCTCCACTATATAAATTCATACTATACTTGGATAGATACTATTGATAGTATTATCCCTTATATTTTTCTATAGATTTTTAGAAATTTGAATTCACGTTTTTTTGTAATTCTGTGGATCCACAAAGTGAAAGAAAGGAAACTTTAGTAAGGCTTTTTCCTAGCAATTCAACTGTAATTGGCATGTAAGATTCTTAAAGAATTCCCATAAAAAAGAAGGAATTCTTGATTCTCAGAGATGTTGATCAACATCATTCAGAAATTCTCAATTTCATATCTTAAAGTCCTCATGAGATATTCTAAACAAATAAACATAAAGTTTTATATAGATAAATTATATTTAGATTCACAAAAAATAAAGTATGTTCATTCAAACAGCTGTAACTTAAAATGTGCTTATTAGGTGATGTTGTACTTCATTTATGATACTTATGGGATTTTTAAATATGACCAAGTTACATGGAAACTACTGGATCACCATAACTATACAACACATTGACTGTCACCAGAGAAAGACATACATTCCAAAAAAACACAATTCCATTTGGCCACTTTCTCCAAATATAAAATCTAGGACAACTTAAATATGCAGTTATGCATCACACAACCAATGACAATGTTTGGATATATTTAAGTAAAAAGAAAATTTATGGTCTTTGCAATTGACTATTTAATATCCTATGCCTTTCTTTCAAAATAAATAATTGAAAACTCTGTGTTGAAGGGATTAGAAAGCATTGTTAAGCAGGGGTGAGCTCATAATCTTGGCCAGGTCACATAATGGAAAAAAAATAAATAAATAAAACACTCTATAACATGAGCCAAGCAGTATACCTTGCTTTTATCCAGAGCTATCTTTCAAATAAGAGATGTTTTTTTGATTGTAAAATCTGGTTAGAAAGAAGTAGAATTATGCTGCACAGGTATACAAATAGCTGTCATAAAGATGTTAGGGAGCACAGGTGGTTCAGTGGTAGAATGCTTGCCTTCCATGCGAGAGACCAGGGTTTGATTCCCAGACCATGCGCCCCCCAAAATAAATAAATAAAAATATTATAGGGGGGTGTGAGGGTGGTTCAGTGGTAGAATTCTCCCCTGCCATGCGGAAGACCAAGATTAGAGTCATGGCCCATGTACTTCCCCTCAAAACCAAACAAACAAACCAAATTCAACAAACGGTGCTGCCATCTTTCACATCTTTATTTCATTGCCCTTACTCATTAGTTTTCTTCTGAATCTTGCAATAATATATTGCAAAAGTCTTTTCCTTTTCAATTAATTTGACACATTACTCTCAGTATCACTTAATAAAGGACTGATTTGCTCAGTTCATGAACCTAATCCACTTCAGTAAAATACAAGTCCTTAACTTGTCTTTCCAGACCTTCTGTATTGAGACTTTAACACACTGTTTTAAATTTTGACCCCTACAAATATTTATGTACATTATACTCCAGAAAATTCAAATATTTGATTTTCCCCAAATATTCCATGAAATTTCTTAGCTCCATGCATTTTCTTATGCTATTGTTTCCACTGGGGATACATTTCAATCTCCTTACTTCTACTTATATCCATTTATCTGAAATTTTCTTCTCTTTAATGGCTCTCCTACTAGTTATTTTTGATTGTGTGCCAAATTACCACCATATTTGGCAGATTAAAACAAAACAACAGCTATTATCTCATAGTGTCTAGGGTCATGAATCTAGATACCTCTTAGCTGGATGCCTCTGATTTAGGGTTTCTCACAAGAAAGTTGTCAGCGGGGCTGCAATTATATCAAGATGCAACTGGAGTAGAATCCACTTCCAACCTCACTTATGTGGTTGTTGTTGACAGGAGTTATTTTCTTTACGGGTTGTTGGACTGAGGGCCTCCAGCCTTCCTTGGCTGTCGGTTCCCCATTCCTCGCCACTGCACAGGGAAGCTCACAACATGTCAGTGTCATCAGAGCAAGACAGTGAGAGAGCAAGAGGAGCCAAGCAAGATGGAAACCAGTGTCAGTCTATCATGTAATCTCGCAAGTGATAGGCCATCAGCTTTACGGTACTCTACCCAATATCAGAAAGTGACCCAAAGGGAGAGGATCACACAAGGATGTCAACGAGGCAGGCATCACTGAGAGTCGTCTTAGGTGTTGTCTACCACACATTTCAGTTTTCATTCCCTTTCTTGGTCCTCTCAGAAAATATAAACCTTTTTTATCTCTGAATTCCTACACTATTTGATTTGCACATACTAGCCATTCTACTAGGCTATAACATATTTAAGACTCTCAATATAGTTCTACCCACCACATTTTATACATAGTAGGTCTTTGATAATAATTTTTGACTAAATTTTGCTGAATGGGTCCTATTGCTGTCATAATCCCTCCTAACAGGGGAGAGAAACAGTTCTTGGTACTTTTCTATTCAGATATTACGAACACTCCTAACTAGAAATACCAGCATAAACTTCCAAAATCCATTGAAGAAAACTTACAAATTGATCCAACTTTTATTGTCCCTTACTGGGTTCAAGGGCATGTTATTGCAGTTTCGAACAGTGTAATCTTTTTAATAAAATTCTACTACAACTAAATAGTCTTGAAACTAGGAAACTATTCTAATGGCATTTCATCTTTATATGCATCACTTTCCACAAAAAGCATTCAGAAATTGCTGATTGTCACAAAATCTAAAAGAAGTATACTACAGGGTTTCTGTTTTCTGCCATAGAGATGCAATCTTAGTTCTCAGAAAAATTAATCTAAAGCTCATACTAAAAAAGTCTGGTTTACAAACTAAAGCCCATTCCTTCTTATTGAAACCTAGGTCCAGACAATAATTTCATAAGATATAATATAACAATGGACTGATATTATCATCCTTACCACAAAAAATTTGGGAAAAGGGAGTAATAATTATTTTTTGTCCATTACTTTAAACAACCTCTATTTGTTTCTAAACCTTGTTGTAAAATTATCTGTGTCTATTTAGATAGTTTGCCTATACATTGTGTACATTAAATGATACTCTCTTAGCAGAAATGCTTTACTTGTTTTGCGAAAACCCAGTAATGGCCAATCACAAATGGATATCTATTATGAACAGCTTTCAAATTACAGTGATTATTATAATTTCTCCTTGAACACAGATGCAATTTTTCTTTCCATTCCCTTTAAAAATCTCAAAAATAGCTTTTTAAATACCTATGCAAATTATGAATATATCATATCATTTCTCTTCTCTTTACATTTCTGTACTCTTTACTATTAGTATCTAAGAATACCATTGTGCCTGATTTGAATCATTGATAATGTAAATTTTTTAAAGGGTATTGCTGATTGTCAGGCCAGTGGAATTGCTGGTGATGCTACAGAAACTTTAAAAAGAACAACACTGTCTCACAAGAAAACTGTCGTAAATTAAATATACCGTCTGCTACTTTTAAATGAAATAGAAGTTTAAAAGCACCACATAGCATATACAAACTGCAGCGTACATTGTAATTTTGATACAAATGTAAGATTTAATTTTAAGAAAAAAAAAAGAAACCACAAAGTCCTTGAGTTCCCTCTGAGTTTGAATTAGAATTCAGATCTTCCTGAATTTGGTTACTTTCAATATTTTGTATCAGATCTTTAGTTGATCTGATTTCCCAAAAGATATGTTTCACTTTCATAATTTATTCCCAGTTTGGCCTGGAATAAGATAGCTTACCTCCACATTCTTGGCAAGAAACATTTCTTTGCTGGAAGAAAAGTTCACCCCTTAACTGAATGCTTGGCTAGAGATCAGGAGAAAACAAAATCCTATTTCTTTCATACTCGAGTTCCTTTTTCATGTGACCCTTACCCAGAACTATCTTTATTCTTCAATTTTATTAGCGGGAATATAATAAATTATGCCCGATCCTGTTGCTCTATCACTCTTGGGAATTCTTAAACAAATTCCACAAATAATACATCTTTTAGATTATTGAACTCTAGCAGTTTGAGAATTTATTCATCTCCAGAAATGTGAAATGTGCCTTCTTTACTTCCTAAGAGACCAATGTACCAGCCACCTCTAAACTGTTATTTGATTTTCCAGGCTTCTGACTAGTGCCAATGTTCTTTCTTTACAATGTTGCTGACGCCTCAGTTTTAACATCCTCTCTTTTTGCCTCCTGGGCCTGAAAATTTCCCTTTCCCAGTTTTTACACCGCTGCTGCTCTGTTTACTCAAGTTAATCATCCCCTACCAATTCTCCTTCCCCTCCCTGCTCTCTACCCCCCTCCCTTCCTTCCTGGCTAGTGAAGAAGAGCAGGCATATGGAGGAAGGAGGTAGAGAAAGCTGTGGATTCTCGAGCACATTTAAGTAAAAGAATATTTATATTTGACTCTGTTTAATGTTAAACTTTTGCTAATCCAGTGTATCAATGAGAAAACAGAATCGACCATTTAAAAAATAAGTAATGCTCATGAAATAAGTAAAATTATTACATTATTTGAATCTTATGATGAAATAGAACAAACATACCAAGAATAATGGTTGTTTAATAAAGTTTACCAATTGTTCAACTGATTTAAGTGACTTTTTTGACTGGCAAAAAGGGATCTAGGTTCTTATACTATAGGTAGGGGGAAATCTCCTGTTATAAAACCACCACTGCACCATTAATATTAATATCTCTATAGTGCGTAGTACCCTGTCTTGACCACTGCATAGTCCCCAATGCTTGTTTAACTGGTTTGAAGTGAGTCTGTATTTGAGAACAAAACTACATAAGATCGAAGAAGCCCTTGAAAATTCAGGAGCAACAAAGGTGCATGATGTGTTTTCAGCTCAATATTTAAAGGGAGCAGAAACAAAGAGACATATGAGTCAGTATCCAGGCACGAGAAGAGTAATTTCACCAGCTATCTGAATGGAGATAATTTAATAGAAGGAATAAAACAATACAAAAGAGCAGCAAAGGGAAAAAAAGAAAAAAGAAAAAGAGCACTGAAATAACAATTTCAAGAGGCAACTGGTGGAACAAGGGGAAAAGAGTGGTTATTAGACTCTAGAATCTTGTAGGAAGATCCGCATGGAGTGGGATCTATGCCTCTAAGGAGGGGTTCTGCCAGGGAATGCTGATTCTTCAGGAACTCTGAGGAGGAATCCCAATGGAGCTGGGACCCACATCTCTGAAGAGTGGGGCACTGGGTGGCTGCTGCCAGGATCTCTGATACTGCCATTTCTGGGTTATTTAGTGTAAGAAACAAACAGAGAAACTGAAGACTGCAACTAGTTGCTTCTGTTACCAACAATTGCTGCAGGAGGTGAGGTGGGGTGGGGTGGGGTGAAAAAGCCTTGCTGAGGTGACACTAACAAGAATGGCAAGCAAACAACAAGGACCATGTCTTTCTCTCTCTTTCAACCTTCCAGTCTTTCCCCATTGGCAAAACCCCATAGTAGCCAGCAGGCAAAGAGAAATGCAGTTTGCCAAGCCCCAGCCCCAGCATCACAAAACAAAGCATAAAAGCATATGAGAGACAATAGCTTAAAACAAGCAAAAGAAAGTAGAATGAACCAATGGACAAGCAAGATACACTACGTGAATAGACTGGAGCAAACTGCCCAGGGTATGTGATGATTGTGAAGTGCTGTAGCTAAGCTAGGGAAGGTTGCTCAGGATTCTATGGGCTAATTAAGCCTTGTTCCAGTCCTCTTTCTCTGTATCATCGTTGTCTCTATTTATCTCTCATACTTTTGATGGCACATCATTTGTGTAGACTGAAATTCAACTGTCTTACTCTAGGGTTCACATTCCATCATGGTACGCCCCCTTCCTTCCTTTCCAATCTTATCTCTTCTTTACAAGAAATCTAGGATCAGGTACCCAAAACTATTTGTAGTTCCCTGAACATGACATGTCAGGACATTCGCACATGCTGTTCTTTCCAGTAGGCTTCTACTTGTCATTCAGAACAGAACTGAATTGTCCCCTTCAGGTGAGCCCTGTCTGTGCTGCCCTGCAGCCAGCACTTGTTTCCCATCTCTGATAAATAATCCAAACACATCCCTTTTTTTCTTTTCTGACCTCATGGCACACCTTTCTCCTGCTTACGCGTTCTGCGCCAGCCACAATTTCTTTTTTGCTCCTGTCTTGGATTTGGAGCAAGCTTTTCCCCTGCTTGCAAGGTTCTTCCCCCAGATTTCCACATGGCTCATTCTTCACTTCCTTTAAGTCTTTGCTCAAATGGCACTTTTTCAGTAAGTTTTTTCCTAATAACCCTATTTAAAATTGTTAACTGCAAATCCAATTTGTTCCTCACTTTCTATCCCTTTTCTTGCTTTATTTTTTTACATTGTCCTTATCACTTTCCAATATACTATCTGTGCCCGTTTAAAAGGATTATGTCCCCTAGAAAAGGCATGCTTCCAATCTTGTGGGAGCAACCATTCCTTTTAACCCTTAGTCAGGACTATGGTTTGGAAACTGTGTTAGATGATCTCCACAGAGATGTGACTCACCCAATTGTGGGTATTAATTGGAGGGAGATGTGACTCCACCCATTCCAGGTGGGTCTTGATTAGTTTATTGGACTCCTTTAAAAGAGGAAGTATTTTGGAAAAAGCTTCAGAATGACAAAAAGTCCATGAAAGACAAGAGAGCCTATGCAGCTAGAGACCTCTGGAAATGAGCGCCCCTGGGGAAGCTCCATGAAACAAGAAGCCTGGAGAGAAAGCTAGCAGATGTCACCATTTTTGCCACATGCCTTTTCACTTGAGAGACCCTGAACTTCATCGGCCTTTCTTGAGTAAAGGTAACCTCTTGTGAGTGACTCAATTTGGACAATTTTGTGGGCTTGCTTTAATTGGGACACTTTCAGGGCCGTAGTACTGTAAATTTGCAGCT
Organism: Tamandua tetradactyla; assembly: GCF_023851605.1. Taxonomy (NCBI): domain Eukaryota; kingdom Metazoa; phylum Chordata; class Mammalia; order Pilosa; family Myrmecophagidae; genus Tamandua; species Tamandua tetradactyla. The sequence continues at coordinate 119,293,187 of NC_135332.1, forward strand.
TAATAAATTCCCCCTTTTTAAAAAGCCATTCCATTTTTTGGTATATCGCATTCTGGCAACTAGCGAATAAATAATATCTAACTAGCTTATTTTATAACATCTTCTCTCTGTGGACAGGTGTTTGGTCTGTTTTGTTTATTGTATATTCTTAGCACCCAGAATAGGGCCAAGCACATGATATGTCTCAGAAAATACCCGTGAATGAATGAACTGGGGCTGAATGAGATATGGCAGAGCAGCAAGATGCTGAGAAATGCTCACTGTACAGAAAACCAACGAAGAGTGACAGCAGACGAAAAGGCTGTTGGATTTGGTGATTATATGGTCACCAATGTCTGCTGGGAGGGCAGTTTTAATAGAAAACAGAAAAATATAAATTGCTTTTCAAATGGCTGAGAAGACAGTGGGTGCTAAAGCAGTGAATTTAAATGCTTTTTTTTTTTTAAGGTATTGTTCATTGTTCTTCTTGAATGTCCATAAAGACATGGACAGAAAAACCAAAGTGTATTTTTGTAAGGAAAAGACAATTAGAAAAAATTTTTAATTTTAGACATAGGAAGATATTTTAAAAAACCCTACCATTTGATAGCTTTTAAGAACAAATTCTTGAAGTAAAAAGGATGTAATTGGATGTAATCATAAGTAGAATCATTAGCTTAAAAAAGAAATGAGTCAAGGAAAAGCAGAAAAGTGAAGGGAGAAAATTGACTAATTGAAAGAGGAGAGTTGCAGAACACCTCTGAGTGAAGTAGAAAGTTATCTCATCAGATTGGAATGAGAGGGGAGATGGCACCCAAAGGCCAAGTTTCTGCAGGAAGAGACTTGGGAACAGAAACTCTGACGGCACAGTGGTTACTCAGTGAGTCCTGGCAGAGCACACCCACATGAAGACTCAACTTTCTGCAGCAGCACTTCACAGAGCAAGCCCCAGAGGAAGGGGATGGCATTCGTCAGAGCTGCTTCTGCATTGAAGAAATGGTTATGATCTGAGAGCAACTGTCAGAAGCAAGGACAGCATTGATTTCAACTTTTCTCTAAGGATTGGCAAGTAGGAAGTGGGGAGGATGTTAATAGAACAGACATCATTTGATTAGGTTTTGAGGAACACAGTGTGTGTGGCAGCTTTCATTTAACATAATTGTTAGAAAGAACATTTGCAGTCAAGTTAGCACTGTAAGAAGTTACCTTCAATTGAAGCCGATTCATACCACCAGAGTACACAGTGGAAGAAGATAACAGGATGACAAGGACAACTGGAAATGGGACAGGGCTGGCAAAAGGGAGCCAAAGTTGAACCAAGCAAAGGTGAAGACAGAAGTGTGGGGATGATGACCATGACCCCGAGAATGAAGATCCCCAGTCTTGCGTGAGTAGGACATGGGGAATTTAGGAAAATGTTTCCCTCAAAGTAGAAAGTTCAGAGAAAGTATCTGTTCAGTGTAGTGAGTTTCATGCTTGACTTTAGTATTCTTTATGCTCATTCCTCAGTTCACCTAGTAAGTGAAACAAATGATTCTGTAAAACTCAAGGGAAAATGCCAAGACACCAGTCAGCTTCTGTAAAATCCATGTGTTTCTCTGAGAGTAAGAAATGCATTAATTAAAGCACACAATTTCGGGTGATGGTTTTCTGTTTGGTTGCTTTCAAGCAAAGCTTGTAGACTATGTACAAATATCATTGACATGCTTGAGTTCATTAGGTCTGAGATAGGTATATAATAGGTAAGGAGATTAAAACAATATTGTACACCCAGAAATGAGTAGAGAAATTCATTTGCATCTGAATAAATTCCTTGGTTCTTTATCAGGTGTTCTTTCTCTGTCTTTTTTTTAAATTATTAAATTCTGAGTAATTGAGGGCATTAAATACTGAGCTTTTTGGTATATTACATGGTGCTGCTTATACATTTAATACATTATGCAAATTCAATGTCCTCAAAATAAATGCTTAAGAAGTAAATTATAACTCATCACTTTACAGATTAAAAGTATAAAGTCAATAAAATGGATAAAATTAAGAACTGTTCCTAAGAAGCAGTTTTAAACAAAGCTACATTTTAAAAAATTACTACAAAAACTTGAAATTTTTGAAGTCACTATACTTTCACATATTAGCTATTTATTTTCTATAGTTCTGCACTGCTGTGGCTTGGTCAACTCTCACATCTTTAATATTGTAGTCATGCTACTTATTGTAACTGGTAGCACTATGTCATGCCTAGCTATAATGTATCTCTATTTCTCTTGATCTAATGAAATTATATTATGAAAATTCTACAAATACAGCCTTTAGATGGACATCATATATAAAAAGCTTTTAGCTAATCTATATTTGGAATGCCAAATCATCTATTACCTAATCATACCTTTAAAATCAGGAGGATCAACCTGGTTTTCAGTTTTGTTTATAGTTATAAATAATGGCAAACCACATTTTCTTATTCTGATACTTACCCAAAATTTAATATGTGTAATAGAGAATCCACTCACTTTTTACGTATTTACTTTTGTAAAGGCCTTCTTTATGTAATTCATTCAGATTACAGTTTTTTTTCAGATTACAGTATTTTGAATTCAATGGAAAATACTGAAAGGATCTTTAAAAACTTCATGTGTAAGTTGTCTTTTCACTTTCATCAAAAATTTCTTTGAGGCAAAAAAAGTTTTTTATTTTGAGGAGACCTCATTTATCTATATTTTCTTTCCTTCCTTGTGCTTTGGGTGTAAAGTATAAAAAACCATTGACTATCACAAAATCCTAAAGATGCTTCCCTATGTTTTCTTCTAAGAGTTTTATAGTCCTGGTTGTTATATTTAGGTCATTGATTCATTTTGTGTAAATTTTTGCATATGGTATGGGATAGGGGTCCACTTTCTTTCTTTGGTATATGGATATCCAGTTTTCCTAGCACCATTTGTTGAAGAGAATATTCTTTCTCAGTTGAATGGATGTGGCAGCCTTGTCAAAAATCAATTGGTCAAAATAAAAGAAAAAAAGGAAAAAAGAAGAAAAAAATTAATTGGTCAGAGAATCTATGATAGAGGTGGAAAAAAATGGCTGCATAGTGAGGTGTGGAATTTAAATCATCCTCCAGAGCAGCTACTAAATAGCCAGGAACAGTTCAGAGCAACTTCTTCGGGGACATCAGTGACTGGACATACAGTGGACACCAGTCTGAAATAGGTGAACCAGCTGAGATCCCATACAGAATTGTAAGACTCCTAAGCCATGAAGACTGGTGCCTGTCCCCCAAAGGCACAGCAGGCTGTTTCCTTGAGGGGAAAGGAAGCAGATTTTAGTAGTAGTAAAGAATTAAACTCAACTTAGCTCCAACTACAGAAAGAATTAACAAATTTTGACACTGAAAACAGGCCCCAAGCACAGAAAAACCTGGAGTAAGCACTAAAGGGACCAGGAGTTCTTGCCTTGGCAAAGAGGGGGCAGGCCTGACAGCAAAAAAAAAAGAAAGAAAAAAGAAATAGGAAAGAAGACAAAACAGGCTTTTTTAGTTGGAAAGACAAAATACTGGAAAAAAGGATACAGAGAGCTGGGGACACATAGAATCAGACTCAACTCCAACTCTTGACTGGAAAACTGGGGGAGCAAGGGTCCAGCTCTGAAAATGCTTAAAAATTTTTTTTAACAATTCATTAGCTAGAACTGCAGGCACTCTCAGGCTCCAGCACTGTCCCAAGCAAGGGCGGTATTAAAGTATGTCTGAGAGAGAAACTAAATAGTCAGGTAAATGGAGTTAATTCCCTAAAGAGTGGGTCTTCCCAAGAAAAAGGAAGGTTAGAATCCAGCTCATGTGGCAACCCTCTTTCAGGGAATTCAAGCCCTCAGGGCTGGAAAACAGAAGTAACCTAAGCCTGTCTGCTACCTCAGCCTCTGCCTGAATCATACTACTGGCAGGGATAGACTGCTGAAATTAAAGGTACTATATCATTTATGCTGGTGGGAAGCTGCATGCAGACAAGCACCACATGATGGGCAGGACAGGAAAAGTCTAGAGGCATCATAGGAAAGTCTGACAACTTTCTGGGTCTCACTATCTGGGAAACTTGATGCTATCTACTCCTTCCTCCTGAGACATGGGTCTGTTTGGTCTGGGGAAATCTGACTGGGTCACTCATATCTGAGAAGACTCTTGTAAAAAAAAAAAAACGTTCCATATATGCAGGACAATAAACAGAAAAACAGAGGTGAAAAATTCTGATCAGTTAAGCAGAACTTATGCTAGAGATCTAGAATAAGTTGAACTGAATGCCAAAGATCAGACAGAGAACAAAGCCATCCAACAAGAAAATCCTAGGTAAAAGTATGAAAAGGGCCTTCAGAATAAACCAATTAAGGAAACCAAATGCCTACATGTCAGCAAAAAATAATGTTATACCAGGAAAATTGAAGATATGGCCCAGTCAAAGGGAAAAAGCAACATTTAAAATGAGATACAAGAGTTGAAACAACTAATTCAAGATGTTTGAACAGACATGCAAAATTTCATCAAAAATTAAATCAATGAAAAAAATTAAATCAATGATTTGAAGGAAGATATGGCGAAAGAGATGACAGATATAAAAAAGACAGTGATGAAGATAAAGAAGAACTTGAAAGTTTGAAAAAACAAATCACAGAACTTATGGGAATGAAAAGTACAATAGTAAAGATAAAAAAACAACAGAGACCTACAACAGTAGATTTGAAGAGGCAGAAAAAAGCATTAGTGAACTAGAAGCTAGGACATCTGAAATTTTGCACACAAAAGATTAGAGAAAAGAATGGAAAAATATGGGCAGGGTCTCAAGGAATTGAATGACAACATGAAACATACGAATATATGTGTTATGGGTGTCCCGGAAGGAGATGAGAAGGGAAAAGGGGCAGAAAGACTAATGGAAGAAGTAATCACTGAAAAGTTCTTATCTCTTATGAAAGACATAAAATTACAGATCCAAGAAGTGCAGCATACCCCAAACAGAATAGATCCAAATAGACCTACTCCAAGACAATTACTAACCAGATTGTCAAATGTCAGAGACAAAGAAAGAATTTTGAAAGCAGCAAGAGAAAGCAATCCATCACATACAAGAGATGCTCAATGACATTATGTGTGGATTTCTTAGCAGAAACCATGGAAATGAGAAGGCAGTGATATGATATATTTAAGATTCTGAAAGAGAAAAATTAACAATCAAGAATTCTATATTCAGTAAAACTGTCCTTCAAAAACAAGGGGGCAGGGTACATGGGTGATTCAGTGGTAGAATTCTAGCCTTCCTTGCAGGAGACACAGGTTCAATTTCTAGACCACGCACCACACCTCTCCAAAATAAAAGGGGGTGGGGGGTGGAGATTAAAATATTTTCAGACAAACAGTCACTAAGAGTCTATGAGTAAGGGACCAGCTCTACAAGAAATACTAAGAAGAGTGCTACAGGCAGATAGGAGAGACAGGAGAGAGAGGTCTGTAAAATAGTGTAGAAATGAAGGCTATCAATAAAGATAAGAAGAGAAAAAGATTAGATGTGACATATAAAATCCAAAAGACAAAGTGGTAGAAGAAAGTACTGCCTTTATAGTAATAACATTACATGTTAATGGATTAAACTCCCCAATCAGAAGACACAGATTGGCAGAGTGGATTAAAAAACAGGACACATCGATATGTTGTCTACAGGAGACTCATTTTAGACCCAAGAACAAACACAGATTGAAAATGGAAGGTTGGAGAAAAGATATTTCATGCAAATAGCAACCAGAAAAGAGCAGGAGTAGCTATACTAATATCTGACAAATTAGACTTCAAATGTAAAACAATTAAAAGAGACAAAGACAAAAAAAGGAACATTTCAACAAGAAGACATAACAATCATACATATTTATGCACGAAGCCAGAGTGCTCCAAAATACATGAGGTAAACATTGACAACACTGAAGGAGGAAGTAGACACCTCTACCATAATAGTTGGAGACTTCAATTCCCTGCTTTCATCAGTGGATAGACCATCTAGACAGAGGATCAATAATGAAAGAGAAATTTTGAATAATATAGTAATGAACTAAACTTAATAGGCATTTACAAAATATTAAACCCCACAACAGCAGGATATTTTTTCAAGTACTTAGGATCATTCTCAAGGATAGATCATATGCTGGGTCACAAAGTAAGTCTAAATACATTTAAAAAATCGAATATATGCAAAACACTTTATTGGATCATAATAGAATGAAGTTGGAAATCAATAACAGTCAAGGGCCAGAAAATTCACAAATATAAGAATGTTAAACAACACAGTCTTAAATAATGAGTGGGTCAAGGATGAAATTACAAGAGAAATCAAAATATCTTGAGGCAAATGAAAATGAAAACACAACACATCAAAATTTATGGGATGCAGCAAAGGCAGTGCTGAGAGGGAAATTTATAGCTCTAAATGCCTATATTATAAAAAGAAAGCAATTTCAAGGATTTGACTGTTCACATGGAAAAGCTGGAGAATGAACAGCAAACTGACCCCAAAACAAATAAAAGAGAAAAATAATGGTGATTAGAACAGAAATACATGAAATTGAGAATATGAAATCAATCGAGAAAATCAACCAAACCAGAAATAGGTTCTTTGAGAAAATCAATAAAATTGATAGACACTTAGCTAGGCTGACAAAAAAAAAAAAAAAAGAAAAGAAAGAGAGAGAGAGAGGATGCAAAAACTACAATCAGAAATGGAGGAGGGGACATTACCACTGACACTGCAGAAATAAAGGAGATAATGAGAGGATACTATGAACAACTATATGTTAATAAACCAGACAATACAGATGAAATGGTCAACTTCCTAGAAAGGCATAAACAACAACATTGACATGAGAAGAAACAGATGACCTCAACAAACCAATCACAAGAGATTGAATCAGTCATCAAAATGCTCTGAAAAAAGAAAAGTCCAGGACCAAACAGCTTCTACCAAGCATTCAAGAAAGAATTGCTACCAATCCTGTTCAAACTCTTCAAAAAAATTGTGGAAGGAAAGCTACCTAACTCATTCTATGAAGCCAACATCAGCCAGATAAAGATACCACAAAAAAGGAAAATTACACACCAATCTTTAATGATTATAGATGCAAAAATCCTCAAATAAAATACTTAAAAATTAAATCCAGCAACATGTTAAAAGAACTATACACCATGATAAAGTGGGATTTATTCCAGGTATGCAAGGCTGGTTTAACACAAGAAAATCAATTAATGTAATACACCATACTAAACAGTCAAAGTGGAAAAGCCACATGATCATCTTGATTGATGTAGAAAAGGCATTTGACAAGAAGGGATTCAAAATCTTTTCTTGATAAAAATATTTCAAAGGACAGGAATAGAAAGGAACTTCCTCAACATGATAAAGGGAATATATGAACAACCCACAGCTAAAGTCATCTTCAATGGGAAAAGACTGAAAACTGTCCCTCTAAGATCAAGGAACAAGAGAAAGATGCCATTGTTATCACTGTTATTCAACATTGTGCTGGAATTTCTAGACAGAGCAATTAGACAAGGAAAAGAAATAAAAGGCATCCAAATTGGAAAGGAAGAAGTAAAACTCTCACTGTTTGTCATGATACTAGATGTCATGATACTATATGTCAAAAATCCCAAAAAATCAACAGCAAAGCTAATAGAGCTAATAAATAAGTTCAGCAAAGTGGCAGCATGCAAGGTCAACACCCAAAATTCAGTAGAGTTTCTATACACTAGTAATGCGCAATCTGAGGAGGAAATCAAGAAAAAGATTCCATTTATAACAGCAATCAAAAGAATAAAATATTTAGAAACAAATTTAACTGAAGACACAAAAGACCTATACATGGAAAACTACAAGGAATTGCTAAAAGAAATCATGGAAGACCTACATAAATGGAAGGCCATACAGTGTTCATGGATTGGAAGACTAAATATAGTTAAGATGTCAATTCTATCCAAATTGATTTATAGATTCATTGCAATATTAATTAAAATCTCAACAACTTAATTTGCAGAAACAGAAAAAAAATAACCAAATTTATTTTGAAGGGCAGGATGCTCTGAATAGCTTAAAATATCTTGAGAAAGAAAAATGAAATGGGAGTTCTCACACTACCTGTCTTTAAAGTATATTACAAAGCTATGGTGGTCAAAGCAGCATGGTATTGGCATAAAGATAGATATACCAATTAATGAAATAGAACAAATGTTCAGAAATAGACCCTCTCATCTATGGACAATTGATCTTTGATAAGGTGGTCAAGCCAACCCAAGTGGGACAGAGCAGCCTCTTCAATAAATAGTGTTCAGAGAACTGGATATCCATGTGTAAAGGAATGAAAAAGAATCCACATCTCACACACTATACAAAAAGTAACTCATAATGAATTAAAAACCTAAACATTAGAGCTGAGACCATAAAACTTTTAGGAGAAAATGTAGGAAAATATTTTTAAAATCTTGTGATAGGTGGTAGTTTCCTAGACCTTATACCCAAAGCTCAAGCAAGGGAAAAAAAATAGATAAACAAGATGTATTAGTTAGGGTTCTTAAGAGAAGGAGAATCAACAGGGAACATTCACAATATAAAATGTATAAAAGTGTCTCATGTGCCGAAGCAGGAAATGAGTCTGTCTCTTCTGAATCCTCTTTAAAAGGTTTCCAATGATTAGACTGAGCATCACTCATTGCAGAAGACACTTCCCTTGGCTGATTACAAATGGAATCAGCTGTGGGTGCAGCTGATGTGATCATGATTTAATTGTATGAAATATCCTCATTGCAACAGACAGACCAGCACTTGCCCAACCAGACAAACAGGTACCACCACTTGGCCAAGTTGACACATGAAGCTGACCATGACACAGGGTCTCCTCAAAATTAAACACTTTCATGCAGCAAAGATCCTTTTCAGGAAGCTTAAAAGGCAACTTACATAATGGGAGGCCATATTTGGAAACCACATATCAGATAAGGGTTTAATATTCAGAATATATAAAGAGATTCTACAACTCAACAACAAAAAGGCAAACAACCCAATTTAAAAACGTGCAGAAGACATGAATAGACAAATTTCAGAGGAGGAAATACAAATGGTTAAAAGACATATGAAAAGATGCTCAACTATACTGGCTATTAGGGAAATTTAAATCAAAAGCATAATGAGATATCTCACAGCCACTAGAAAGGCTATTATATTAAAAAAAGACACAACAAGTGCTGGCAAGGATGTGGAAAAAGAGGCACACTTATCCTCTACTGTTGGTGGGAATGTAAAATGGTACAAACACTCTGGAAGGCAGTTTGGTAGTTCCTCAGGAAGCTGAGTATAGAATTGCCATATGATCCAGCAATCCCATTAGTAGGTATATATTCAGAGAACCTGAGGCAATGAGACAAATGGAATTTTCACACCAATGTTTATAGCAACATTATTTATAATTGTCAAGAGATGGAAACAGCACAAATGTTCATCAAGAGACAAGTGGATAAATAATGGCAGTTCCTCAGGAAGCTAGTATAGAATTTCCATATGATACAGCATCCCCATTTCTAGGTATATATTAAGAGGAACTGAAAGCAAGGACACAAATGGACATTTGCACATTGACATTTATAGCAGCATTATTTATGATTTCCAAGAGATGGAAATGTCCATCAACAGACAAGTGGCTAATCAAGTTATGGTATATACATATGATGGAATAATACACAGTGGTAAGACAGAAGAAAGTCATGAAGCATGTACCAATGTGGATGACCCTTGAGAACTTTATGCTGATTAAAATTAGCCAGAAACCAAAGAACAAATACTGTGTGTTCTCACTAATAGGAACTAACATTACTGAGTGAACTTTGAGAGTTAAGAAAACAAGGTAATCAGCAGATAGAAAGAGAGTAGAGATTGGGCATTTGGTGCTGAAGGAATACAGAATTTGCAAAAGGACTGATTATAAAAAATTCAGATATGGATAGCACAATACTATCTGTTGGTAGCACGTTAATATAAGCTCAGTGAATGAAGGTTAATGTTAATATGGTTGAGGGAGAAGGGCTGGGAGCATGTACGGCACCAGAAGGAAAGGTAGAGAACAAAGACTAAGATGGTGATAACTTAGGAATGCCTAGAGTGGACAATGATGTCTATTAAATGTACAAATATAAGAATGTTTTGCATAAGGGAAAACAAATAAATATCAACATTGCAAGGTGTTAAAAATGGGGTGGTATACAGAGAAAAAATACAATCAATGCTTCCACTAAATGTAACAAAGCCATTATGTCAAAATTCAATGTCAACAAGCGGTGGATATGGAGAAGGTTATGGGATTCTTTGCAGAAGAAAAGGAAATGTCTTCATATAGATTATGATTGTAAAAACATGGCCATGTAATTATACCAGGAACCATTGACTTTTTGCTTAGGATGGATTGTATGATGTGTGAATAAAACTGTTTAAAAAAATGAACAAAGAAACAAGCTCTAGAGAAAATGTGGAGAAATAGATACACCTATTCACTGTTGGTAGGAAAGCTTAGAGGTGCAGGCTCTTTGAAGGCTAGGGGTGGGGTTGCCATTGCTAGGTATATACCTGGAGGAACTGAGAATGGGGACAAGAATGGAAATTTGTACACTGGTGATTATGGCAGCAGTGTTCAAGACTCACAAAGGATGGAGGTGGCCTAAGGGTATAATGACTGAGGAATGGAAGGAGGAACTGTGGTGTATACATGTAACTGACTACTGAGCAACTGCAAAAAGGAATGAAGTTGTGAGGCATGCAACTAGGTAAATGAACTTTGAGGATAGTATGTTGAATCAAATGCCAGAAACAAAAAGACAAATGTTATCATGCCTCATTCATATGGACTCAGTATAATATATCAACTCAGAGAATTGAAGTGGAGAGCATGGATTATTCGTATAGGCCAATTGTAAAGGGTCCTAGATTTTAAGATCTTCAGCAGCCATAGCTATTCCAGAGTTGTAACAGTTATTTTTAAATTCTGAGATACTGAGTTATTTGAGTATAACCAGGTCATTCCCTGAAACTTTTGGTATTTATGTGATGCCTAAGACTCAGAGTTAGAGCTCTGAAGCTATGAAATTCAGTATTATCCCATGCAGCAACTGTTAAAAAGTTGAAAAAGTGGTCAGACTTCAACCAGAGATGTGAATGAAGCTGATCTGGACAGGACTAAGGTAAATTAGAAGAGACAGTAAAGGATGATATGGTCCATATTTTAAAACATCAATTTCTGTGTGAAACCAATGGGAGAGATATTTATTTAGTGCCAAATTTATATTTTTGGTAATGCATTATCTAATTATACTCATATGGTCAGTTTATTCAAACACCATAATAACATGGAATCTTCGGTAGGAAATGTCATCCTTTTGGTCTGTCGAGGTAAGTGTGATGCACCCAATACATCCCAGAGTAACTTGGGTAGAGAACAAAAATATTTGCAAAGTTCCCTTGGGGGACTGGGAAGAAAGGAAGAAATATTCAACTTCCCCATCTGGAGAGTTTCTTATATTCTCACAAACAGTGGGGACAACCAATTTATTAGGCTGAAACCTCGATCTTGGGGTTTGCCCCTCTGAAACATATTCCTGCAAAGGATAGGATAAACCTATTTAAAATTATGCCGAAGAATTACCCCCCCTCCAAGAGAACCCCTTTTGTTGTTCAGATGTAGCCTCTCTCTCTAAGTCAACTTGGTAGGTGAACTCAGTGCACTCTCCCCTACATGGGGCATGACTCCTAGGGGTGTAAATCTCCCTGGCAACGTGGGACGCTGATCCCAGAAAGAGCTAGGACCTGACATCATGGGATTGAGAAAGCCTTCTTGACTAAAAGGGGGAAGAGAGAATTGAGGCAAAATAACATTTCAGTGGCTGAAAGATTTCAGAGTCAAGATGTTATTCTGGAGATTATTCTGATGCATTAGATGGATATCCCTTTTTAGTTTATGGTGTATTGGAGTGGCTAGAGGCAAGTACCTGGGACTGTTGAACTGTATTCCAGTAACCTTGATTCTTGAAATATAACCATATAGCTTTTACACTGTGGCTGTGTGATTGTGAAAGCCTTGTGCCTGATGATCCTTTTATTCAGGGTATGGGGAGATAGGTTAAAAAAAAAGAGGAAAATAAATAAATAAATAATGGGGGGAGGAAATTTGGGGTAAAGAAAATTGGATAGATTGAAATACTAGTGGTCAGTGAGAAGGAAGGGTAAGGGGTGTGGGATGTATGAGTTTTTTCTTTTAACTTTTTATTTCCTTTTCTGGAGTGATGCAAATATTCTAAAAATGATTATGGTTGTGAATACACAACTATGTGATGATATTGTGAGCCTTGGATTGTACAATTGGATGGGCTATATCTGTATGAAGATAACGCAATTAAAATTTTTTAAAAAAATCAACTGAGGGAGTCCAGAGGCATAAGTAGGGTGGGGCAAAGGGAGATACGCACTGAGCAGGCCTAGGGCCACTTGCCTGTCCTTTGAGCCCAGATCTGACAGGAATGTGATAGTGGATCATCATGTTTCCACATCAAACCTCAAAGAATCCAAAACTAAAATGTCATTTATTGCTTGGAATGCCAACACGTGAGCTCAGGCAGGGCAGGTACCTACTGGTGCCCAAGTGTTCCACCAGAATATCTCCCAATGTCACAGTCATCAACGTTGAGAAACCTCCTGATTTCTCACCTGTTGGGTGCTACTTGGTTGCTTTTTCTTCAGACCAGAGCTCTCTTGAAATCTATGAGTACCAGAGCTGCCAGGCCCTGTGGCAGGGATTTGAGGGGGAGATTCTCTCTAATGGCAATGACCAGTCAACATCCAGGGCTGGCTCTTTGAATGCTTTTTTTGTCTTCCTGCACATTCCCAACGTGGTGACAAATGGTGAGCACCTGAACCAAGAGTGCAGCCTCTTCATTGATGACCGCCGCAGTGTCATTGTGGGCTCTGCCATTTTCCTTCTAGAAGACCCTCATCTTCTTTTCTACGAGGTGTGTTGAAACAGTGAGTCAGTGACTCCCAACCCGCGATCGCCTCTAGAGGACGAGTCCCTCCATAGCATTGACCTTGTCACTGGCCACTTATGTGATACTTGCACATTCAAGTGTGGCAAAGTGGTCCTATCGCACAACCAAGAGCTGTACTTGTACAAGAACATACTGGCCATCTTGTCAGTGCAGCAGCAGACCATCCACATCCTCCAGGGACTCCTGAAGGCATTGTCATTGATGTGTGGACTATAGGCCACATATTGCTCACTGGGTCAGCTGTTCTTCCTGAGGTACAGCAGGACAGTAATGCAGACATGGCCAATCCCTTTAGAAATCCTTTCATCAATTCCCTGAAACATTGGCTCCTGATGTACGTGTGGCACTGGGCAGAACAGGAGGGTAGGGCAATGGCCAAGAGGTGCTTCTTCCAGTATTCTGACCCACTGCATCAGCCACGCAGGTGGAAATGCAGCATCTGTATGAAAACCATCTGTTTATCAAATATATAAGTGAAGATGTACTGACAGTGTGGGTCACAGGCCCATCACAGGCTTTTTTTCTGTGGTATAAAATACAGTGACAGCAGAGGTGATTTCTGTGTTGAAAATACATCAGAACAGCTTTTGGAACTCTGAGAACATCTGTAACCTCTTCTGTCATGCTACACTGCACAGTGAAGTCCAGTTTTCCTGCTCAGCTTCCAACAACATTTTGCAAGACAGATCCAATACCGGTTCAAATTCACTATTATAAATGCCAAATATGGAGGGCACATCGAGGCAGTATGCCAGCTGCTGGGTCAGCTTCCCATCAGTGCCACGTCTTACAATGGCAGTCCCTACCTTCATTTGTTTCTCTTCAGCTACAATGACAAGTGGGTGTCAGACATGGAGCAACCCAAGACTTGTGGTGATACCTTATCAGGTTCTACGCCCAGGACTCTGGTCTGCTGAAGTCTGAGATCCAGGCAGGCCTACTGGACTGTCCTATCAGCCACACAGTATGACACCTGTGGCCTTCCCGTTTCATCCTTTTGAGCTTTTTGCCATTTCTGTGCAAAGGACTATGTTGCACAGTATGCATAGTATACTAATGCTGAGTATGTTGTCAACTTCCATATGTGACACTGCTGCACATAGTGCCTCACCAAAGCCAGTCTCTGGTTTTCCATAACTTGCAAGACTTCCTAGATTTATTATCTCAGTAAACTCCAAAACAAAATCTCTGACTACTAGCCACATTCCCGTGGTTGCCAACTGGTACACCTCAAATGATAGAACCAGAGGAGAGGACTGAGGTGGCTCAGCCTAAGTGAATTCTTTTATTGTCTACAACCCAACTGCTGTTTGATTTAAAGTCTTCTTGCCTTTTCCCTGTGGAAATGCCTGGCATTAATTAAGTCCAGCTAATTTTTATTTTATTTTGCATTTTATTGCTGTGAAGATGAGAGCATTACAACTGTACACCCCTCATGACCCTGCTTTGGTATTGTGGTTTGCAGCCTCAAACAAGTAAATCTTGTTTCCTCATGAAAGTAGGGCTGTCCAAATAAGAAAAGAAAAAAGAAAGAAAGAAAACCTTGGTATTTTCTTAAATTAAAAAATTCAATTGACCATTAATGTGAAGGTATATTTCTGAACTCCCAATTCAATTCCATTGATCTACATACTATCCTTGTGCCAGTGCCATGTTGTTTTGATCAGTGTAGCTTTGCAATAGGCTTTAAAGAATTGACATCTTAATGTTATTTAGTCTTCCAATCCATGAACACAGGATGTCCTTCCATTTATTAAGGTCTTCTTTGATTTTTGAAATGAAAAGACAACTACTCAATAGGAGAAAATATTTGGAAACCACATATACAATAAGGATTCAATATCCAGAATGTATAAAGAAATCTTACTACTCAACAATAAAAAGATGAATCATCCAATTTAAAAATGGTAAAGGACTTGATTAGACATTTCCCCAAAGAGGATATAAAGGACTAAAAAGCACATGAAAAGATAGTCAACATCACTATTAGGAAAGAGCAAATCAAAACTACACTGAGCTATCATTTCACATCTACTAAAACA
Source organism: Tamandua tetradactyla (assembly GCF_023851605.1). NCBI lineage: Eukaryota > Metazoa > Chordata > Mammalia > Pilosa > Myrmecophagidae > Tamandua > Tamandua tetradactyla. The sequence continues at coordinate 119,308,307 of NC_135332.1, forward strand.
GCTACTATTTAAAAAAATAAAATTACAAGTGCTGGAGAGGATGTGGAGCAATAGGAACACTCATTAATCACAAGTAGCAATGTAGAATAGTACAGCTGCTGTGGAAGACAGGCAGTTCCTCAGGAAATTAAGTATAGAATTACCATACGGCCTGGCAATCCCATTCCTAGGTATATACCCAGAAAAACTGAAAGCAGGGACTGAGCAAATATTTGCACACCAATGTTCATATCAGCTTTATGCACAATTGCCAAAAGATGGAAGCAACCCAGGCGTCCATCAACTGATGTATGGATAAACAACATGTGGTATATACAAACAATAGAATATTATTCAGACGTGAAAAGGAATAAAGTACTGATGCATGTAACAAATGGATGGACCTTAAGGACATTAGGCTGAGTGAAATAAGCCAGACACAAAAGCACATATATTGTATAATCTCATGGAGATGAACTAATTAAAGCAAGCAAACTCTTAGAGTTAAGTTCTAGAATATGGGTGACCAGATGTGCCAGTATGAAGTTACTATGTACCCCAGAAAAGTCGTGTCCTTTAATCCTCTTTCAATATTGCTGGGTGGGCCCTTTCTGATTGTTTCCATGGAGATGTAACCCACCCAATTGTGAGTGGTAACTTTCTATTAGATGGTTTCCACGGAGACACGTCCACTCATTCAAGGTGGTGGTGTTTACTGGAGCCCATTATGAGGGAATTATTTTGAAAAAAGCTTCAGAGCCATCAGAAACAACAGAGTCCTTCAAGCAGCTAGAGACCTTTGGAGATGAAGAAGGAAAACATCCCCAGGGACGCTTCATGAAACAAGAAGCCAGGAGAGAAAGCCAGCAGATGTCACCATGTACCTTCCAGCTGAGAAACCCAAACTTCATCAGCCTTTCTTTGAGTGAAGGTAACCTCTTGTTGGTGCCTTCATTTGGACATTTTCATGGCCTTAGAACTGTAAACTTGCAACTTAATAAATTCCCCTTTTTAAAAGGCATTTTATTTCTGGTATAACACATTCCAATAGCTTTCAAACTAGAACACCAGGGAATAGATTGGGGGAGGGGGTTGTTGAGAAGGGGAGTTTGTTCTTAATTTTTACAGAAGTTTTATTTAGGTTGTTTGTAAGATTTTGGAAATAGATGAATGGTGATGGTAGCACATTATTGTGAGTGTAATTAAGAGCATTGAACTGTGTATGTGAATATGGTTCACAGGAGAAATTTTAGGTTGTTTATGTTATCAGAAAAAAATTGAAAGATTAGGCATAGGACTGTATAATACAATGAACCCTACCATAAATGATGGGCTCTTGTTAATAAGACAAGTATAAGAATGTTCTTTTATGAATTATAACAAATTATAATAATTAATACAAGATGTTAATAATACAGTAGTATATGGGAAAATCCACCTAATGTAAGTTATGGGCCATAGTTAATAGCATAATTTTAATATTCTTTCATCAACTGTTACAAAGTTACCACACTAAATATTAATGTCAACAGCAGTGGGGTATATGGAAACGATGTATTTTTTTACATGATTTTTCAATAAACTTACAACTTCTCTAATTAAAAAAAAATCTAGCCCTACCACTTACAATGAGCTTGGGGAGTTTCTTAACCCTGCTAGCTCTTAGTGTTCTTACGTGTAATAAATGAGGTATTAATGCAGTTATGGTTAGTCAGTTATATACCATAAATAAAGCATATAGTTCAGTACTTAAAAAAATAGAGTAACAAAGGCCATCAAGGGAAAAAACAAACAAACTTCTTAAGCATGCATAGAGAACACAATTTGCTAGTCTCCCTCTCCATTTCACAGAAGAAATACTCATATTAGTCAAACTTAATGGATATGGATGAAGCACATATTGGGACAATATGTTAGTTTAGACACATTTCCCTCCTGTAGAATATTTTGGGTTCAGCTTTTTCCAAAATAGTATTTGTATACTATCACTCTATTAGTCACATTTTTTCATTAATATAATTTTATATACTGAAAAATTTTCTTCAAAACTGTATTCAAATTTTAACTGAGCCCCACAGAGATTTTAAAAGTACTCTCTTTTATCAATGGAGCATTCTAAATGGCATGCCAAAATCTACATCTTCAATATGGATGTGCAAGAAAGACCCAAACTTCAAACCAGTGTTAGGATTGTTGAAACAGATCTGAATATCCACTTATCTTCTCTCTGGATTGTAATAAGTTACTTAATATATCTTCTCCATGTTCTGAAGTTTAGAAAGACATACTGCCAGGACACAATACATGTCTACAGGGCAAATATGAGCTTGCCCATTAAACTCCCCTACACTGCAACTATGAAACATCCTTTGAAACTTAATAGCATTAATGTAAGCAAGAATATAAAGAAGAGTATGAACTCATTGTCACAAAAAAGTTTTTATAAATGTTTTACAAATATAAATGGCTACAGAACAATTGAAATGTATACAGGAGTACTAGGAATCATAATGCTTTGTCAGTGGAACCTAGATTATACTGGGAATGGCCATAAGTACTAGGGTTTAAATCAGGGACAACTATGCACTCTCAAACTTGTTTGATACATTTCTCAGACATGCAGACTCTCTATGTGTGAATCTATTTGACCAAAGCCTCTCGCCTGACCAGAAATCATACCCCAGGAAAGCAGATACCCTGTCTTTTTTCTTGTAGTGGTTCCTCATTGTATCCCAAGGTTTAGTACTGTGGCCAGCACATGTTAGGAGCTAAGTAAATATTAACCAAATGAATGAATGAATGAATGAATAAGACAAATCTTAGATCCCACCAAACAGCCTACTTTTTGGTGTATTCCAAAGACTTTGTTATAATCAAAATTAACTAAATATCTGAAGAAAACTGGAAGAAAAGGCTGTGGAAATTTATTATTTTTTTTATTTTCAACATCCAACCACATAGAAATGTTTTTCTAGGCTCTGACTACATGACCACAGGTGATTGGATCAGTATTAAGAAACTAACTGAACAGTTCCAACAATCTGTTTTGCTAAAGGTGGTTTAATACATAATAATCAGGACTAGTAATTCTAGTTCCCCACTGCTGAATTCTGTCAGGCACGGATGAAGCAGAGGCCATATGCTCGCTGCAGAGAAACAGCAAAGCTGTCCCTGTGGGAAAAGGCACCTGATGTCTTGAAAAGGCTCGTGGGGACCCTGCCTGACTGCAGTGATGTCTAAAATCTTTTCTCCCTTATTGGGTAATTCATGCCAAGCCCTCTGGACAGCTACAACAATCTGTTCATAAGTCTGTAATGTGAAACAAAGCTGTTGTTGTACATGTTGAAAAGGACCCATTCCCGTAAGCATTTCTGGCATTATGGGAACTTGATGCTATCGATTATGCCCCCTTGCTCCACACAAAGTTCATGAAAACTAGTTTTCCGCAGCAAATAATCCCCAGAATTTAGCTATCGTCAGTCATACACGGGGAGCCATGGGAGTTCTGAGGGTCTCTGACAGGCCAAGAACAAAAGGGGAATTGGTACCGTACATGGTGGTAGCTGATTTCAAGTCTTTCAAAGTTTTAAAAGGGATTGGCTCATGATAACGCCAAAGAATTAGTGGGATTGTTGGGGTCTAGTCTCTCCAGGATAGGAAAACCCCAAAACCTGGTAGTATCTTCACCTGCAGCTTGAGTCCCAAGAATCTTTTTTTGTAGGGGAGAAAGCAATGTAGAAGAAGGGGTTTTAGACTTAAAGGTCACTTTCCTACTACTTGGAGCCCCACTAGCAGCAGTACTCGAATGCCTTGCAAAACTGAATTTAGATAGCTCTCCTTCTCCTCTTCAGGGTCAGAATTATACATTTCTGTTCTTGCTCCCTCCTGTAATTTTATTTTGTCACCCCCATCTGACAGTTTATGCAGGGTCGGTTTCTCAGAACTGAGGTGGGGTGGGGTAGGTTCTATGGAAGCAGAATTCTTTGAGGATAATTTAAGACTGTCATATCCCCATACAATTTCTTTTAAATTTTCCTCACAACTTGATTCTGCTGTCTCAGTTTTCGAGAGCTGGCCATTATGTGGACCAGATGAATACATTCCTGAATTAAGGTCCACATAGAAAGGTGTAAATGGGTATTTTATCTGGACCCTCCGCTGTGGGTTTCCCCACCTTGACCCAGCCGTTTCCCCACCTTGACCCAGGTCTCCGATTGACCATTCCTTCCTTGGGAAACCAAGGACAAGTTTCTTGGACAAAGTTTAAAAAGGTACTAAGCTGGCTTCTCCTAACATCTCCTCTCCTAGCTTTAAGCATCCTCTTTAACATACATAGAATTCCTGTTCCTTTGAACCAGAATGTCCCGTGATTATGACACCCGGCTATACTTTCATGCGCTCCCCCTTACCTTAGTTCCAAATCCTGCGCACAAGTTCCTCGGTATTCAGTTCCCTGTTTCGGCGCCACCTGCTGCGACCAGCGTGGCTCAGTGTCAGAACTGAAGGGAGACAACGGGGAAATTGAGAAAGAAACACAAGAGACAAGCATATAGTTAAAGCTGGGACCAGGTGGGACTCTGAGCTCGAATGGAGACTCAAAGACCCCAAGAGGTTCAGCACGGTTTATAGGGCTGTGAGGTAAAGAAAGTAAAAAATGTAACTAAAGGGTGGGAGGAGGCTGAGCTCTCTGCTTCCTTGTGACAGGATGAGTCAAAAAGTTACAGGTTTCCCAAGGCCTCCTCTGCCCCAGACTCAAGCAGCTTTGCAACGCTTTAGTCTTTTCAGGACATCAGGTACCTTTTCCCACAGAGGCAGCTTTGCTGTATCTCTGCAGTGAGTATGTGACCTGTCTCATCCACACCTGACAGAATTCAGGCATATAAATGTGCCACGATTAAGTGTGCCAAAACCGTTTTCTGATTTTTCTGCTTCTTAGTTTTAGTACTTAATCCATGATTTTTGATATTCGTGAGCATCTCACATTATTCACCAAAAGTCTGAGCGCAACAGAAGTTAGGATGGCACTGAGAAATATAACCAAGATGCTTGGGCAACTACAGGTTGGAGTAAAGCACGTCAATTGCAGAGGTCGCTGGAAGTGTCATTCCTGGTATATTTTCTGACTTCAGATTTGGTTGTTTAAGGGCAATACTGTTAGGTGATCATCCTAATACCTTGACACACAGGTTTTTTTTTTTCTTCTAGGGGAAAAATATTTAAAATCTAAATATAATGGATCTTAGTCTAAGTCTATAAAACAGGAGAAACGTGATGATTTAATCTTCATGTCCTAGTATCTACATGAAGCCAGACTGGCCTGCACATGTCTGGAAGTCAGACTCAAGGGTAGGGTTTTATTGAAAGAACTATGAATCCAGCAACAGCAACAGATTGATTTAAATTTAATTTGTCTAGTAGTCCTAGACAGGATCCTGGAAAAAGAACATTAAGAAGACATGAAGGAAATTTGAATAAAGTATTTTATTTAGTTAATAATAAGTATCAATATGGATTAACTAGTTGTGACAAATAAACCATAATAACATAAAATGCCAAAAAAACTGACTATGGTGTTTACAGGAACTCTCTGTACTATCTTTACAACCGTTCTCTAAACTTAAAACTATCTAAAATAAAAGGTTTTTTTTTAAAGCAAATTTTCTGCATTGAAATTATTCTCAAAGACCAAAGGTTCCATTTATTGTATATGTCAAAGAGTTACTGAAATTCAAAAATTTCTCTTCTTATTTTCCTTATTATCTTACTCATCATACCTGCCTCAAAGACTCTCTATTATCACACATGAAGATTCCTGAATTTTTATCCTACCATATAGACTGCTGGGTTCCTCATCTGATTGTCCTGTTGATCCTTTTTCCATTGCTCTTAGTTTTTCTTCTTCCCACCAGTATCTCAGCTTCTCTGTTACCCCTTTTTCATTCTTTAGCCACACGCTGTATAATAGCACCCTGGTATCATTGAGCAAGACAGAATTCTTGGTTGCACATAAACTATAAATATGCATACATTAGTATTTTTGAAGGTCATATATTATGATGTGTCATGGTCAGCTTCATGTGTCAACTTGGCCAAGTGGTGGTACTTATTTGTCTGGTTGAGCAAGTGCTGGCCTGTCTGCTGCAATGAGGACCTTTCATAGGATTAGGTCATGATCACATCAGCTGCATCCACAGCTGATTCCATCTGTAATCAGGCAAGGGGAATGTCTTCTGCAATAAGTGATGCTCAATCTAATCACTGGAAGCCTTTTAAGGAGGATTCAGAAGAGACAGTCTTTTCTTCCTGCTTTGGCCAGCGAGCCTCTCCTGTGGACTTCATCCAGACTCTCCATGGGAATTGTCAGCTTCACAGCCTGCCCTGTGGATTTTGGACTCTGTGTTCCCACAGTCATGTGAGACACTTTTATAAATTTTATATTTGCTAGTGTTCCCTGTTGATTCCATTTCTCCAGAGAACCCTAACTAATACATGATAAAACAGACTAATAACAAAACAATTCATCACAAAATAATTTAAGCAAAGGTCATTAATGAATGAGAACCAATACTTATGCTATAATCTAGCTCTATACCTTAATAAGGAAGCAAAGACTTGGGATCATCAAGTTGTCAATTCTCCACAAAAGTCTAGAAACTCTGAAAAAAAAATCCCTTCAGAACTTTAATGGCACTTAAAAACTGATTCAAAATTCATATGGAATAGAATCAGAAATAACCTAGACATTTCTGAAAAAGGTAATAAGGATAAAGAACTGTCATTATAAGACATTTATAATCATCTATCATATCTGTACTTTACGTTATATTTTGCCTCTCTTCTCCAAATAAAATATATTTCCAGATGGAATGTGCCTGTTTTGCTTCACTGATGTATCACTTATTTCTATAAGCAGTCTCTGGCACACAATAGCTTAGTTAATATTTGTGGAATAAAGCAATTATAAATCAAAGTCTTTGTTAGTGCAGTATCTATGGAGAGACTAATGATAGAAAAAGTACAAGAAACAAACCCAAGCATATCTGGGATATTAAAAATCACTCTGATGGAAAGAAGTAGGCCCCTGAAGAAATGCCAAATTCCACAGCTGATGCAGGAGAAAAAAAGATAAAAGAAAAAAGCCTTAGCTTGAAATGTTGTGTTGTGCCCAAATGTACACAAAGAAGTACACAAAGAATAAGGGGAATAGATGTGAAGTTCACAGAACCCTCTTAAAGAGGCTCTGACTGGTCAAATCTGGGAAATTTGCACATGAAAATAATGATATTTGAGAATTACAACCTATTGATTAATTAGGAATCCACTGGTCAATATCGATATAAATGAATGAATGAATGAAGAAAAGAAAGGAAGAAAGAAAATTATTCCTAACGGTTGAATACCAACTCAAAGTAGAAGGGATGATAAAAGTAGGAAATTACCATTTTCCAACTATCAAAGGGTTTAGATACAAGAAGGGATTGAAGGTAAATACAATGGTGACTCAAATGAGGAATTATAAAATAATAATATATTTTAAGTTGTTGGGTTGAAATTAACTATGAACAGAACTAAAATCAGACTCAAATGTTATATAAGTTAGAAGGGGTTGATCAGAGTTAAATCATACTAATTTCTTGTACTGATTAGAAAGAGAGTGGATAAAGATTAGTTTTAGAATTTAAGTTAAATACGCATGATAACATTTCTAGGTTTTTCATTAAAGAATAAAACTAGAGTATATACCAATCAAATGAGTATAGAGAAAACATAGGAAGAAAAAAATAAATATAATGTATACTTAAGGCACCTTGGTCAACTTAGAGCGACAACAACAAAAATGCAGCCACAATCTTCAATGGGAACATGTTTGAGTCACAGATATGCTAAAATAAAAGGATAGAGAACTTGGAACCTTCACATGCTGGTAAGAAGATGAAATGGTACAACCAACTTTGAAAAACAGCTTCATAGTTCCTCAAAAAATTAAACACAGGACCCAGTAATTTTACTTCTAGGTATAAACCCAAGAGAAATGAAATCATATGTCAACATATACAAAACTTGTATATGAATGTCATAGCAGCATTATTCAGAATAGCCAAAAGGTGAAAACAACTCAAACATCTATCAGCTGATGAATGGATAAACAAATTGCACTGTATTCATACAACAGAATATTATTCAGTAATAATAAGAAATGAAGTTATGATACCTGCTACAGTATGAATGAAACTTGAAAACCATATGGTAAATGAAAGAAGCAGTATGAGTCAACTCAAATGAATACCCAAATTAGTGGTTCTTTTGGGCTAAGGGTGAAGAGAAGATTGAATATTAATGGTGTTTCTTTGGTGGTGAAAATGCTCTAAAATTGGATTTTGGTATGGCAGCACAGTATGGTGAATACACTGAAATAAACTGCATTGGCATTTTCTATGAATTGTATAGTATGTGAGTTATATCTCAATAAAGCTGGGTTTCTTTTTTAAGTGTATACAAGGCAAATTCTAATCAAAATAATTTTAGTATGTCTATATTGTTAGTGAAAAGTATTTTTTAAAAGCATTGCTTCAAGATTTGCTTCACACTCATAAAATTCCTAATTCCTCAGAAAAATTTTCAAATTTTAAAGCTATATGCAGTAAATAACAGAGTTGAAATATGTAAAACAGACAGATCAAGGAAGAAAGAAAGAAAGATTATATTGATATTAACTGTGGGCAAAGACATTATAAGAAAGTAAAATTAAAGGAAAATGTACCTCTCACAAAATTAGGCTAAAAGCACTAAACAATATTAGCAATTTGAATCTGGAGGTAGATAAAAAGATACATATCATGATAAACTGTGAGTTCATGACAATAATGCAAGGTTAGCTTAAATATAAAAGACAGTGTAATTCACAACGTTAATAGAGTAGAGAGGAAAATCACATTATTTCCTAAATAATTACAGAAAAGCTTGTGATAATATTCATTACCAGTGGCTAATAACATTCAACAATGCAGGAAAACTGGGTATTCCCTTAACTTAATAAATGGTATCTACTAAAGCCCTACAACATGATGTTAAAAAGTGAAATGTTGAAAGTCTCCCCACCACCGAAATCAAGAACAAGGCAAAGCTGTCCACTATCACAACTTCTAATCGTCTTTTTGCCACAGGTCCTAAACAAAATGATAGAACAAGAAGAAAAAGAAATACAAGCTATAAATATTTGAAAATAAGGAATAGAATTTCATAATATGATTATTTACATGTGAAATGACTAAGTACTTAGAAAAACCCCAAAGAATTTACAAAAATGTATTAGTAGTAAATATAAAATGGTCACAATATAAAATGCCAAAATACAAAAATTATTTATATTTTTATACACTAACAACAAACCATTAGAAATAGAAATTTTCAAAATATCTAGAAAACATCAAATTATAGAAGTATAAAACTTCACTACAAAAAATTATTAAGAAAAAATTAAAATATGTATATAAATGGAAATGTTCTAGTTTGCTAGCTACTGGAATGCAGTATACCAGAAACAGAATGGCTTTTAAAAAGGGAAATTTAATCAGTTGCTAGTTTATAGTTCCAAGGCCAAGAAAATCCCAATTGAAACAAATCAATGGAACTGTCCAATCTAAGGCATCCAGGGAAAGATACCTTGGTTCAAGAAGGCTGATGAAGTTCGGGGTTTCTCTCTCAAGTGAGAAGGCACATGGCGATCACAGTCAGCGCTTCTCTCTCATCTGGAAAGGCACATGGCAAACACAGTTACAGTTTCTCTCTCAGCTGGAAGGATACATGATGAGCACAGTGTCATCTGCTGACTTTCTCTCCCGGCTTCTGATTTCATGAAACTCCCCGGGAGGCGTTTTCCTTCTTTATCTCCCAAGGTCACTGGCTGGTGAACGCTGCTTCTCGTGGCTATGTCATTCTGCTCTGCTCTCTCTGAATTGTCCATTCTCCAAAATGTTTCCTCTTTTATAGGACTTCAGACCCTACAAAATGAATATAATTTTATAATTATATTATAATTTATTATATATAAATTATGTAATTTATAATTATATAATTAAGATCCACCCAAATATGTGGAGACACGCCTCTACCTAATCCAGTTTAACCACCACTCTTAACTGAATCACATCTCCAGGGAGATGATCTGATTACAGTTTCAAACATACAATACTGAATAGGAATTAGAAGAAAGGCCGCATTTACAAAATGGGATTAGGATTAAAACATACATCATTTCAAACCAGTACAGAAAGCATACAATATGGTCATGAATTTTAAGACTCACTGTTACAAATATGCAAATCTTCCTAGTTGGGCCTATAAATTCAGTATGATCCTAACCAAAAATCCTGCAAATTTCTTGGGGAAATTGGCAATCAGATTACAAAATTTATATGAAAATTCACTGGACCAAGAAAACCAAGGCAATTCTGACAAAAGAAGAGCAAAATTGAAATAGTACAAGAAATCAAAATATATTGTAAAGCTATATTGATATTAAATGAGTCTGGTATTGGGGCACGCACAGACAACTTGACAACTGACACAAAAGTGAGTGTCTAGATCCTCTCTTTATCCAGGATATAGACAGGTGAGTAAAAAATAAGGATAAATAAGGGTGGATAAGGGGCAAAAAAAGGTGGATATATTGCAATACTAGTAGTCAATGAGAGGCAGAGGGAAGGGGTATGGGAGGTATTGGGTTTTTCTTTTTCTGGAGGGATGCAGATGTTTTAAAAATGGTCATGATATGCACAACTATGTGATGATATTGTGAGCCACTGATTGTATACTTTTGGTGGGCTCTATGGTATGTGAAGACATCGCAAAAAAAATATTTTTTTAAAAAGTGAGAGTCTAGAAAACATTTCCATATATATGTGATCACTTAATTTAAAACAAAGGTGCAATGAATGTACTAAGAAAAGAAGAACCTTCTCAGTAAACAATATTGTTCAGTTGGAATATACGTATGGGATAAAAAGAACCTCAATGTTTACCACACACTGTACATAAACATAAATTTTCAACTTGTCACAGACCAAAATGTTTAAATCTTCTAGATTTAATTAGTAAAATTTCTAGAATATAATATAGTAGAATATATACGCCACCACACTGAGGTGGGCAACAATTCATTTAGGTTACACAAAGTATTAACTGTAAAGGAAAAGATTGATAAATCACAGTCCATTAAAAAATTTGTATTTATCAAAAGACACCAAAAATAAATAAAATGCAAAGAATGAAAGTACTTGCAATATATATAGCTGACAAAGACTTTTAGACAAAATGCATAAAGAATTTCTGAAGTCAAAAGAAAAAATAAATGACTTCATTTAAAAATCAAATAAAGATTTTAATAGGTGTTTACAAGAAAGGCTACCCAGGTAGCCCGTAACCATATGAAAAGGTGATGGGTATCTTTAAGCTAGTGGTGTGGCACAAGGCAGCTCATACAGCCTCTCTAGAATCAATTGTTAAACTTTCAGGAATTTTGTGAGCAGATAATGAAGCAATCACTATTAAAAATCAATGTGTATTAATTTATAACTGAATACATTATCATATAAACAATAGAAATAAGGACAAACATTATTTATTAATTGCTTTACTATATTTTACTCTGTGTTCTTGAGGTTCACTTTTTAATTATTTTATTCACATATTACTGTTTCATTTTTCCAGGTTGCAACTGCAAATTGCACAAACTGGTTTTGGCTTAAGCTACAGGAACTTATTGGCTCAGGGTTTCGAGGCTAGAAGACTTGCTTCTTCCCAGGGTCAGGAGGATAGCATTCTGTCTGTCTGGCATTCCTTGGCTTGACTTCCCGCAGTCTCCTGACAATGGACTCTCCTTTCTCTTCCAGGTTCTATTGACTTCCGGCTTCAGTCTTTTCCCCATGGCTTTCTCTTTATCAGGCTTCCAGTGATAGGCACAAGACTCACCCTGTTTCAGTTAGCCACATCTTAACTAAAAATAACAACTTCACAGGGTGTTATTTACAAAGGGTTCACACCCACAGGACCAGGATTAAGATTAAGAACAGGTTTTTACTGGAGTACATAATTCAGTCTACCACATTTTCTGTTATCCACTTCTTCCAGTTATTTATGGCTATTTTATCTGTACTGTGAAATACTATATAAACTGCTTTATTGAGCATCTACTCCCAACTGAGTGTTTAATATCTTCACTTTGGTAACTCCAAATAGAAAATGTGGGGAGTATTTACATCATGGAAATTGGCAAATACTACAAATCAGGGTTTGATTTGTTTTCTTAATTGTCTAGAATTAAGAAAGTGATAGAGAAAATGTTAATAATGCTGATTAAACTTAAAAGTGTGTTATAACCACACCCATGCAAGGTGTTAATAACAGGGTGGTATATGAGAATCTTGCAATTTAGGCATGACTGTTTTGTGAACTCATTTCATTGGAAAAAGTGTGTTATGGGTGACTGAATGAGCATTTGGTTCACTGAAAATAATTTGTATGAAACTGAGATATGTTTGAGAAAACCACATGTCAGATTTAAGGACAATAAATTTATTTGGAAAGTAGTTAGTGGATTGGAATGCAACCCCATTTCTCAAACCATGGTCGGAATGCAACCACAGGTGGGCTACAGAATCAAGAATTCCTTAAGAATCATCAAAAGCTTCTGTGAGAATCAGTTGACTAAGTAGAATTTATGACAATAAATATCAACTTACTTTTACTTGTACATTGTGTGCAACACATCCTTTATATTAGTAAAATTTAGAATTAATGAGTGTATGTTTATGTGTGTGTAAGTGAGAGAGCAGGATGTAGACATCTGCCAGCATACTGCTAATTAAGTATATGGGAGATGTAAATTAAAACTATGATGGGAATCTATTACATACATGGGAAACAAATCTTTAAAATGTGTAATTACTCTATTTCCATTTAAAATATTTACATATTCCACTTAAATATTTAGAAACATTTATTTAATAATCTATAAATTTTGCCAGATTCAATGATGTCATTGATCTATAATTCCGGAATTAATTTCTTTCCTTCCTTACTCCCTTCCTTCTTTCTCTTTCTCCCTTCCTTCCCTTTCTTCTCTCTTTGTTCTTTCCATCTTTCCTCTGATACACACAGAAAAAGCAAATTAAAGGCTTACTGTGTGCTGAACAATACACTTAGTGCTGAGAAGCAGATGCCCAAACCGATCAGGATTTACCAGTTAGATTAGTGCAGGAGAGGCATATAAATTACTAATTATAGCAATTTGACATGAACTTTAATAAAAATATGTACCAAAGTGCTATAGCAACATGAGAGAAGAAATAAATAATCTAGTAAGAAAACCGAGAAAGTTACATTTTGGCCAGATCTTGGGTATTGCAGAGATGCTGCAGGTGACACGTCTGGAAGAGGCAGCACCATGAGTGACAGAATCCCTGGAACCACAGCTGATGACGAGGCCAGATAGCCAGTGGCATATTTTGAAGGACCTTATAACCCTTATTAAAGATATGGTACTTTGTCATGGTCACAGAAGCCCCTGAAAGATTTTGGTTAGATCATATTCATCTCCTAGAAAGGTGACTCTGATAGGCATGTGGATAATTAGGTTGGAGGGAGCAAGACTAACATTATGATCACCAAGTAGGAGGAAACTGTACTAGATTAGGTAAGAAACAATGGACACCTGGTCTAAGAAATCAGCAGAGAGACTGGTGAACCAGTGTGTTGTGGGTAACGTGGTTAAGACAAAGGAATCACTAGGCATGTAACTGTGGGTAAATTATTTAACATTTCTCTGGTTTTACTCATCTGACAATGGAGCTAATAGTGAAAATATAAATTCAGCATATAGGAAAGCTTTGAAGTGAGGTTAACTATTTTTTTCCTTTGATAGTATGCACTTTATTTTTTTATTATTTTTTTTGGTAAGTATTTCTTAAATTTTCTTTTTTTTATTATTATATATTTTTTTAAACATGGCATACAATCATGAACATTCTTACCATATGATCATTCCATTCCTGGTATATAATCAATAACTCACAATATCATCACATAGTTGTGTATTCATCACCACAATCATTTCTTAGAACATTTGCATCAATTCAGAAAAAGAATAAAGGAATAGAAAGAAAAGAGAAAAAAACTCATATAATGCACTTGTGTTGAAATACTGAGACTCTGACTGACTCTACATCTACCTATAAAAAGGAAATAATAATATGTAACTTATAGGGCTGTTTTGGGTATTAGATAAGACTTACAATGTCTGAGAAATTTTAGACTTAATAAAATGTATTAATTTTTATTAAGGATTATTAATAATACATGGAATCATAATTCTTAAAAATATGCTTGGTTAGTCCTGAAACTATCTATATACAGTTGAGGCACAATAATTGTTAGCTTCTATATCTTACTTTAAACAATGTCATGTGGTGTTCTGATTTCATGTCTATTTATGTGCGATCAGGAATTTTAATTGAGTCCAAACTCATTATGAGCTAACCATGAGGCATGATTGACATATAGAAAAATAGCTAATTTACTTTTAGCCTATATAAACAGAAATATAATGTTTAAAATAATCTATGAGGAATTTCCCCTCTATACCCTGGTGTATTAGTCAGTCTGCAGCTGGCACATTATGTTTGAAAAAAAATGTGTAAATCAATGGTTGGTGAGGATGGGAAACAGCTAGGACTCGCATATATTTCTGGGAAGAATATAAAGTAGTAAACCTCTTTGGAAAAATAGATGGGATTATTTATTATATTAAACATACTCATGCCTATGACCCAAAAATTTCACCCAAGGTATATATATTTATGGAAATATAAGCATCTGTGCACCAAATACATGTATGAGAATGTTCACAGCTGTATCATTTTCAACAGCCACCAACTGGAAATAGTCCAAGTGGACATTAACAGTTAAAAGGTAAATAAGTACATAATCATTCAGTGAAATTTCTATATAGCAATGAGAGAATGTACAACAGTCTCATGAAACAACCCAAACAAATCTCATTAGACAGATTTGAGCAAAAGAATTAGGCAAAAAGAAATGTTTATGGTATGATTTTATTTATGTATTTTTTTAAATGTAAAGATTTTTTTATAAAGATTTTTTTAATTTTTTATCACTTTTTTTATAGTGATAAAAGTCATAATAATAATAACCTTTGGAAAAAGAATTACACAGAGGGGGACCTGATAGAGACTTCTGGGTATTGATAGTGTTCTAATTCTTGATATAGGTAGTAGTTGCATGTGTGTATGTGTTTGTAAAATTTCAAGATGTGTACCTGCTGAATGTATGCTAAAAGTTTTTGAAATAAGAATAGAGAAGATTTGAGGAGCACAAATAAAAAGCTTGGATTACTGTGTATTTGTAGCACCATATTCAACAACAAAAAAATACACATTTTTAAAAAGCACAGAGTAGCCAGCCTCTGAAATGGCCCCAGTGGTACTTACCACTTTGTGGTAGCTTCTCTATATAGCTAGTAAGGCTGACACATAACCAATAGGATACTATGGAAAGAACTGAGTGTGATTACCAATGCTGAGCTACAAAAGCTTTGGAGCATGTCTCACTCTCTTGGATAACTCACTCCGGGGAAAACCAGGCACCCAAAAGGCCATATAGAGAGGTTCACGAGAAGAGGAAACTACAACATTTACTTCCCAGGCATGTGAAGGAGCCATTTTGGATGTGATCTTTAGCTCCTGTCTAGCCTTTAAGTTACTATAATTCCAGCCAACATCATGTCTATACTTTCATGAACAACCCTGAGCATGAAGCATCCCATCCTTCTAAGCTTTTCTTAAATTCCTGATCCACAAAAGCTGTGAGATAATAAATGGCTGTGTTATTTTAAACTGGTAAGTGTGGGGGGAATTTGTTACATAGCAATAGAAAACTATGGCAAATATAGAATATTTGTGGAAATTACCTATATAGAGAGTGTTAAAAGTATCTCCAAGCATATCTAAAGGAATTGCCAAAAAAAGCAAGAGAAAGACTAGTCTCCAGCAGAAAGCAAATAAAGTTTCTATTATTAAGACCTCTGTCAAGTGTGGCTGGTGGATTAAAATACCAAAAAAAAGGGAGTGCAAAATGGTCTGCAGTTTATTTAAGAGCATGTTGATAAGCTGGAAATTGTTCTTTTTTGAATGTCTTCCTGAAGCTAATAAACACTAATTTTCTGTCTCTCTCTTTCCAGGTCTGCTTAACATGGCTGGTGTATATAAAGATGATGTCATCTCATCATGCCCAACATAAACTAAAATTCTTTCTACAGTCAGCTGGAAAATATAAAATTGATAATGAATTAAAATATCTTACCTATTTATTTCAGTTCTTAGGATAATTTTTTTGACAACTTTATTGAGGTACAATTTACGTACAATAACATTTGCCTATTTTAAGTGCAGAGTTTTATGATTCGGGGTAAATGTATGCAGACTTATAACCTCCACTATAAGCCAAACAGTCCATTTTCATTACCCCAAAATGTTCCTTTATACTCTGCAGTCAATTCCCTTCTCTCAGTCCAGCCTTCAGCAACCACTGATCTGCTTTCAGTCACAATAGATTTTCTCCTATGATACAAAGATTTTCTCCTATGATTTATTCCAAAAGATCTAGGCTTTAGCTCTATTTAATATGCTAGGATGAGTTTAGAGTTAATTATTGTGTATACGGAGAGTTAAGGGTTGATGTTTATTTTTTATTTTTGCATATGAAAATCCAAATATTCCAGCACTATTTTTTGAAAAATTAATTCCCCATTGAATCACCTTGATATTTAACAAAAAAAATTAACTATATAAAAGTGTGTCTGGGGGACTTCCAGGAAGATGACCCAATAGGGTAGGCCAAGTTCAGCCCTGTTCCACAGGGAAAATTAGAGAAGGGATAGGAAGACAGCTTATATGGCAATTCAAGAGTGCAACTGACCTGGGAGAGCCTTCTGCACCATGACCTGGGAGACCCTTCTGCACCACATAGGGGAGCTCTGGTTGTAAAAGCTGAGGAACTGAGAAGCAGAAAACTAGCGCCTAATGCAGAAGCATGGAGCTCACAGAAGTGCACAGACAGGAAGACAGGGACTAGGACGTAAGATAGGCCATGTTCCTTGAACATGCTGCCCTCATCAGTGCAGCACCGTGACTCATAGCTCACCCCACACCCCACACACCCAAACCCTGTCACCTGCTCCCATTCACTGAGCTCAAGTGCCTCTCACCTCACCAGCTTCAGCCTGCATACCCACACTACACCCCCATCCCAAGTGCAGCCTAACCCACCTTTCCTGTTTTTCTCTTGAAAACTACCTCCCCTTCCCTGTTTCCTGCAGGCTGTGGCCAATGCATAAAGGCTATGGGTGATAACCTCCATTCCCAGGCTACCCCTGCCCCCACCCATAGTGTCACACAGCCTCACCCCGTACCCATGAGCTCTGCACATCCATTTACAGCACTTCTAGACCTGCGCATGCACATGGGCCCCCAGTCATATCATTCAGCTCTGGGACGTCTGTTTGTGACAGTCTTAGGCCAGTACATGTGCAGGGGCCTCGGTCACATTTCCCAGCTCTGAAAAGGTGCTGACCTGCACAGCCAGGTTACATCAGTTCTCCCAAAATGAAGGCATAACACTGACCTGCTGCCACAGCATTTACACAAAAGGCCCAGCACTGTAGACCAGTGCACACCAGGGTTACACTAACCAAACCAGTTGGACCCACACATTTACATTCTCCCTGACCTCTTGGAGCTCACATTCATAGGCGCCAGCATAACATCCCCATCCTACACCCATTCCTGCCCTGAAACAAATCACCACACAGTTGTGTCCCACCCCTACCCTGCTCCCTGCTGCATATCTATTCCACAAACACAAGGCCTTAGACTACTGAAAGAAATCAACTCCCAAAATAAATCAATCAAGATATTTACAAGAGATAAAAACAACAGAAGATCACTAAGCATATCACAATGCAGAAATATACAGCCCTGCCTAATGACCAAATTAAAACACCAAAGAAGACACAGGCATTGGAACACTAATCAAAGACATTCATGCAACTCTACTTAATAAAATAAGTTGGATGGCAAAAGATATAAAGGAGATCAAGAAGGCAGAAGAAGAGCCTAAAGAGGAATTTGAAAGAATAAATAGAAAAATAGCAGGTAACACAGAGATTAAAGACTCTGTCAACCAAATTTAAAAAAATACTAGAGGCACACAACACCAGATTTGAAGAGACAGAAGAAAGAATAAGCAATATAGAGGACAGGATAACTGACTTCAAAAACTCAAAGCAGAAAATGGCAACAAAAAAAAAAAAGGAAAAAATTGAATTGGATGTTGAGGAAATGAAAGGTAAAACAAAGCACACAAATAAATGAATCATTGGTGTCCCAGGAGGAGAAGAGAAGAATAAAGGGCTAGGAAGAGTAGTTGAAGCTATAGTGGGGGAAAACTTCCCAACCCTTATAAAGGACATAAATATACAAGTCAAAGAAGCCCAATGAACTTCAAACAGAATAAATCCAAATAGGCCTTCCCCAAGAAACATACTAATTAGTCTGCCAAATGTTGAAGAAAAGCAAAAAATTCTGAAAGCAACAAGAGAAAAACAATCTACTACATACACAAGAAACTACATAAGACTGAGTTCAGACTACTCAACTAGTACCATGGAGATGAGAAGGCAATAGTATGATATATTTAAGATCCTGAAAGAGAAAGACTTCCAGCCAAGAATTCTATACCCAGCCAAACTGTCCTTCAAAACTGAGGGAGAGATTAAAATTTTCACAGAAAAACAAATCCTGAAAGAATTTATCAACAAGAGACAGGCCCTACAAGAAATACTAAAAGGAGTTCTGCCAGCTGAAAAAAAAGAAAAAAAAAGACCGGAGAGGGAGGTCTGGAGGAGAGCACAGAATTTAAGAGTACCAGTAAAGATAATTTAAAGGGTAAAAAGAGAAAGAAGGAAAAGAATATACAGATCTGAGAAATAAAATAAAAAGATAAGATGGTGGATTCATAAACACCTTTTCAGTAATAACTTTGAATGTGAACAGACTAAACTTACCAATTAAAAGATACAGAACATAAGAATGGATTAAGAAATATAATCCAGTTACAGGCTGCTTATAAGAGACTCATCTTATATACAAGGATACAAATAGATTGAAAGTGAAAGGATGGAAAATGATTTTCCATGTAAGATGTAACCAAAAGGAAGCAGGAGTAGCTATAGTAATAGCAGACAAAATAGACTTTAAATGTCAAGACATCATAAGAGTCAAAGAAATAATATACTAATTAAAGGGCCAATTCACCAAAAAGATATAACAATCATAAAGTTTATGTTCCCAATCAAGGAATTCCAAACTACATGAGTCAAAATTGATAAAACTGAAGGGAGTGATAGATGATTGAACAATAATAGCAATAATAGTAAGAGAGTTCAGTACACCACTCTCATCTATAAATAGAACAACCAGACAGAAGGTCAACAAGGAAATAGGGAAATAAACAACTTGATAAAAGAATTAGACATAACAGACATTTATAGGTCATTGCACCCCAAAACACAAGGATATACATTCTTCTCTAGTGCTCATGGAACATTCTCCAGGATAGATCATATGCTGGGTCACAAAACAGGTCTTTATAAATTTGAGAACATCGAAATTATTCAAAGCACTTTCTCTGATCACAATGGGATGAAGCTGGATATCAATAACCAGCAAAGAAAAAGAACATTCACAAATATATATTTTGCACTCAGC
Source organism: Tamandua tetradactyla (assembly GCF_023851605.1). Taxonomy (NCBI): domain Eukaryota; kingdom Metazoa; phylum Chordata; class Mammalia; order Pilosa; family Myrmecophagidae; genus Tamandua; species Tamandua tetradactyla. The sequence continues at coordinate 119,328,127 of NC_135332.1, forward strand.
CAAAGCGTCCTTGAAAACTGAGGGAGAGATTAAAGTTTTCACAGTCAAACATGTCCTGAAAGGTTTTGTCAACAAGAGACCACCCCTATAAGAAATACTAAAAGGAGTTCTGCCAGCTGAAAAAAAAGGCAGGAGAGGGAGGTCTGGAGGAGGGAACAGAATTGAAGAGTACCACTATGAGTAATTTAAGGAATAAAAAGAGAAAGAGGGGAAAGAATATATATATATCTGACACAAATAAAATAACAAAGATAAGGTGGTGAATTCAAGAAATGACTTTTCAGGACTTCTGGGCCAAGATAACAGCTTAACAATGTGTGCATTTTAGTTTGTCCTACAGAACAACTACTAAATAACCAGAAACAGTACAGAACAGCTCCTGGGGCCAAGGCAGTGACAAGACACACAGCATACCCCAATCTGGACCAGCTGGACCAGCTGTGAGACCCCCAGAACCATGAGCTCCCCAAGCCATGGCGGCTGGCATCCCTCCCCCACAGGCTGCTTCCCAGAGGGGAAAGGAAAGAGACTTTACCAGCAGCAGGGGCTGAGCCCAACCAAACACCAATTGTGGAATTAATTAACAAATTCTGACTACTAAAAATAGGGCCCCAGCTCAGGTAAACCTGGTCAAAGCAGAGGTCATTCATTTTTGCCCCAGTGCCAAGGGGTCAGGGCTGATGGAAAAAGAAAAAAAAAAAGAAGGAAACATAGGTTTTTGTGGCTGTGTTTCTACAAAGGCTTGACTGCCTTTGGATACAGTGGCAGGGCTTCTCAGGCTGCAACTGCCCCAGGCACAGGCAGAAACAAGCTTGTTTGAGGGCTTGTCTGGAGCCTGTGCCTTCCCCAGGGGAAGGGTGAAGCCCAACTCAGGTGGAATCCCTCCCTCAAGGAATTCAGACACCAGGGTTTGGTAATTTGAAGCCATTAAAACCAGCCTACAACCTCGCCTCTGTCTCCACCATGCCCCCCGCAGGGAGAGTCTGCCAAAGTTAAAGGTACCGCATCATCTTATGCTGGTGGGACCTACAGGCAGACAAGCACCACATACTGGGCAGGATAAGAAAAACAAAGCCCAGAGAGTTCACAGGAAAGTCTTTCAATCTGCTGGGTCTCACCCTCAGGGAAAACCAATGCAGGTGACTCCTCCTGATAGGAGGCCAGTTTGGTCTGGGAAAATCTGGCTGGGATCTATAATTCCTAAGTAGACTTGGCTAAGGGTGGGGGTGGGGGGGAAAGGCACCATACAGGTAGGGCAAGAAACAAGAAAACAAGAACTGAAAAATTCTCCTTTGTTAAACAAAACCTAAGCTAGAGGTCCATAAAATGCTGAAGTCAATGTCAAAGAACAGATAGACAACAAATTCATCCAGCAAGAAAACCCTAGGTAAAAGAAGTGAAAGCAATCTCCAAAATAAACTAAGTAAGGTAATTAAATGCCTAGACACCAGCAAAAAATAACAAATCACACTAGGAAAATTGAAGATATGCCCCAGTCAAAGGAACAAACCAACAATTCAAATGAGATACAGGAGCTGAAACAATTAATTCAGAATATATGAACAGACATGGAAAACCTCATCAAAAACCAAATCAATGAATTGAGGGAGGATAGAAAGAAGACAAGGAATGAGCAAAAAGAAGAAACCGAAAGTCTGAAAAAACAAATCACAGAACTTATGTGAATGAAAAGCATGGTAGAAGAGATGAAAAAAACAATTGAAACCTACAATGGGAGATTTTGAGAGACAGAATATAGGATTAGTGAACTGGAGGATAGAACATCTGAAATCCAGCAAGAAAAAGAAAATATAGGGAAAAAAATGGAAGAATATGAACAGGGACTCAGGGAATTGAAAGACAATATGAAGTGCACGAAAATATGTGTTGTGGGTGTCCCAGAAGGAGAAGAGGAGGAAAAAGGAGGAGAAAAACTAATGGAGGAAATTATCACTGAAAATTTCCAACTCTTATGAAAGACTTAAAATTACAGATCAAGAAGTGCAGTGTACCCCAAAGAGAATAGATCCAAATAGACATACTCTAAGACATTTACTAATCAGAATGTCAGACATCAAAGAGAAAGTGAGAATCTTGAAAGCAGCAAGAGAAAAGCAATCCATCACATACACAGGAAGCCCAATAAGACCATGTGTAGATCTCTCAGCAGAAACCATGGAGGCGAGAAGACAGTGGGATGATATATTTGAATTATTAAAAGAGAAAAACTGCCAGCCAAGAGTTCTATATCCAGCAAAATTGTCCTTCCAAAATGAGGGAGAAATTAAAACATTTTCAGACAAAAAATCACTGAGAGAATTTGTGACCAAGAGACCAGCTCTGCAAGAAATATTAAAGGGAGCACTACAGACAGATATGAAAAGACAGAAGAGAGAGGTGTGGAGAAGAGAGTAGAAAGGAAGACTATGAGTAAAAGTAAAAAGAGGGAAAATTAAATATGACATATATAAAATCTAGAAGGAAAAACAGTAGAAGAAAGTACTACCCGTGCAGTAATAACACTAAATGTTAATGGATTAAACTCCCCAATCAGAAGACATAGACTGGCAGAATGGATTAAAACCAGGACCAATCTATATGCTGTCTCTATTCAAAGAACATGAGGGCAAGGACACAAATGGACATTTGCACACCAATGTTTATTGAAGAATTATTTAAAATTACCAAGAAACAGAAACAGCTAAATTTTCCATCAACAGATGGGTGGTTAAACAAACTGTGGCCTATACATATGATGGAATATTATGCAGCTGTAAGACAGAATAAAGTTATGAAGTATGTAACAACATGGATGAACCTTGAGGATATTATGTTGAGTGAGATTAGCCAAAAACAAAAGGACAAATACTGTGTGGTCTCACTGATATGAACTGATGTTAGTGAGTAAACTTGGAATATTTCATTGGTAACAGAGACCATCAGGAAATAGAAAAAGGGTAAGATTATTGGGTAATTGGAGCTGATGGGATACAGATTGTGCAAAAGGACTAAATATAAAAACTCAGAAATGGACAGCACAATACTACCTAACTGTAATATAATTATGTTAAAAAACTAAATGAAGCTGAATGTGAGAATGATAGAGGGAAGAGGGCTGGGGGCATAAATGAAATCACTAAGAAAGATAGATGATAAAGATTGAGATGGTATAATCTAGGAATGCCTAGAGTGTATAATGATAGTGACTAAATGTGCAAATTAAAAAATGTTTTTGCATGAGGAAGAATAAAGGAATGTCATTACTGCAGGGTGCTGAAAATAGATGGTAATTAATATTTTAAAATTTCACCTTATGTGTGAGACTAAAGTAAAAAAATGTTTATTTGGTACAAAATTTATATTTTGACTGGTGCATCTCCTAATATAACTTATGTAGATAGTTGGTTCAACAACATAAGTACACGGAACCTTGGGTAGGAGATGAGATTTTGTTGGTTTGTCCAGAGTGATGCCCTGATGAATCCCAGAGTGATTTGATCAGTGAGTGGGAAAGTATTTGCAAAGTCCCCTTTGGAGAATGGTGAGACAAGGGAAAATTCAAACTCCCCAAGTTGAATTCTTGATATTCTCACAAGCAGTGTGCACAACCAAAGCTATAGGCTGAGCCCCCAGTCTTGGGGTTTGTTCATATGAAACTTAACCCTACAAAGGATAGGTCAAGCCTACTTAAAATTAGGACTAAGACTCACCTCCCAAGAGAACCTCTTTTGTTGCTCAGATGTGGCCTTTCTCTCCAACCAATACAACAGGCAAACTCACCACCCTCCCCCTGTCTATGTAGGATATGACTCACAGGAGTGTAGACCTTCCTGGCAATGTGGGACAGAAATCCTAGAATGAGCTGAGACTCAGCATCAAGAAATTGAGAAAACCTTCTCAACCAAAAGGGGGAAGAATGAAATGAGACAAAGTGTCAATGGCTGAGAGATTCCAAACAGAGTCGAGAGGTTATCCTGGAGGTTATTCTTACGCATTAAGTAGATATCACCTTGTTATTCAAGATGTAATGGAGAGGCAGGAGGGCACAGCCTGAAAATGTAGAGCTGTGTTCCAGTAGCCATGTTTCTTGAGGATGATTGTATAATGATAAAGCTTTCACAATGTGACTGTGTGATTGTGAAAACCTTGTGTCTGATGCTCCTTTTATCTACCTTGTCAACAAACAAGTAGAACATATGGAATAAAAATAAATAATAGGGGGAATAAATGTTAAAATAAATTTAGTTTGAAATGCTAGTGATCAATGAAAGGGAGGGGTAAGGAATATGGTACATAATTTTTTTTTTCTGTTTTCATTTTATTTTTCTGTTGTCTTTTGTTTTCTTTTTCTGAATTGATGCAAATGTTCTAAGAAATGATCATGATGATGAATATGCAACCATGTGATGATATTGTGAATTACTGATTATATATGTAGAATGGAGTGAGCATATATTAAGAATATTTGTGTTTCTTGTAAATTTTTTAAATTAGTAAAAAATTAAAAAAAGAAATGCCTTTTCAGTAATAACTTTGAATGTTAATGTACTAAACTTACCAATTAAGAGTACAGATTGGCAGAATGGATTAAAAAATATAAACCAGCTATATGCTTCCTACAAGAGATTGATCTTAGACACAAAGATACAAATAGATTTAAGGTGAAAGGATGGAAAAAGATTTTCCATGCAAGTTGTAACCCAAAAAGAAAGCAGGAGTGGCTATGCTAACATCAGACAAAATAGACTTTAAATGTAAAAGCATCATAAGAGACAAAGAAGGACACTGCATACTAATAAAAGGGTCAATTCACCAAGAGGCTGTAACAATCATAAATACTTATGATCCCAATCAAGGAGCTCCAAAATACAAGAGACACATTGGCAAACTGAACAGAATGTTTCATTCTGTTTCAGATGTTTCAACAATAATAGTAGGAGATTTCAATACACAAATTTCAATACTGAGATGAGAACTTCAATAATATATGGAGATTAAATAACACACTCTTAAACAACCAGTGGGCCAAAGACAAAAAGAAATTGATAGAGAAATCAAATCATTAGCAATCTGGAGATAAAGGAAAAGGGAAATGCAACTTATCAGAACTTATGGGATGCAGGAAAGGCTGTGCAGAGAGGGAAATGTATTGCCCTAAATGCCTATATTAACAAAAGAGAGAGAGCAAGAATTGAGGACTTAAGAGCTCACCTGGAGGAACTTGAAACAGAACAACAAATCAACCCCAAAGCAAATAGAAGAAGAGAAATAACAAAGATTAAAGCAGAGATAAATGAATGGGAGAAGAAAAGAAAAACAGAAAGAATCAATAAAATCAGAAGTTGGTTCTTTAAGAAAATCAATAAAAACGATGAGCCACTATGAAGATTGACAAAGGGAAAAAGAGAGGATGCAAAAAAAAATCATAAATGAGAAGGGGTGTGTTACCACAGACCACAAAGAAATAAAAGGAATCATAAGAGGATACTATGAACAACTATATACCACCAAACTGGACAATTTAGATGAAATAGATAAATTCCTGGAAACACACAAACAAGCTACACTGACTCAGGGAGAAACAGAAACTCTCAACAAACCAAACACAAGCAAAGGAATTCAATCAGTCTTCAGAAATCTTCCTACAAAGAAAACCCAGGAACAGATGGCTTCACAGGGGAGTTTTATCTAACATTCCAAAGAGAACTAACACCAATCCTGCTCAAACTTTTCCAAGAAATTGAGGAAAAAGGAACTCTACCTAACTAATTTTTTTTTATTAATTAACAGAAAAAAAGAAATTAGCCCAACATTTAGAAATCATACCTTTCTACATGTGCAATCAGTAATTCTTAACATCATCACATAGATGCATGATCATCATTTCTTAGTACATTTGCATCGGTTTAGAAGAACTAGCAACACAACAGAAAAAGATATAGAATGTTAATATAGAGAAAAAAAATAAAAGTAATAATAATAGTAAAAAAAAATCAAAACAAAACAAAAACATATAGCTCAGATGCAGCTTCATTCGGTGTTTTACCATGATTACTTTACAATTAGGTATTATTGTGCTGCCCATTTTTGAGTTTTTGTATCTAGTCCTGTTGCACAGTCTGTATCCCTTCAGCTCCAATTACCCATTATCTTACTCTGTTTCTAACTCCTGCTGGACTCTGTTACCAATGACATATTCCAAGTTTATTCTCGAATGTCGGTTCATATCAGTGGGACCATACAGTATTTGTCTTTTAGTTTTTGGCTAGACTCACTCAGCATAATGTTCTCTAGGTCCATCCATGTTATTACATGCTTCATAAGTTTATCTTGTCTTAAAGCTGCATAATATTCCATCGTATGTATATACCACAGTTTGTTTAGCCACTCGTCTGTTGATGGACATTTTGGCTGTTTCCATCTCTTTGCAATTGTAAATAATGCTGCTATAAACATTGGTGTGCAAATGTCTGTTTGTGTCTTTGCCCTTAAGTCCTTTGAGTAGATTCCCAGCAATGGTATTGCTGGGTCGTATGGCAATTCTATATTCAGCTTTTTGAGGAACCACCAAACTGCCTTTCACAGTGGTTGCACCATTTGACATTCCCACCAACAGTGGATAAGGGTGCCTCTTTCTCTGCATCCTCTCCAGCACTTGTCATTTTCTGTTTTGTTGATAATGGCCATTCTGGTGGGTGTGAGATGATATTTCATTGTGGTTTTGATTTGCATTTCTGTAATGGCCAGGGACATTGAGCACTCTTCATGTGCCTTTTGGCCATTTGTATTTCCTCTTCTGAGAGGTGTCTGTTCAAGTCTTTTTCCCATTTTGTAATTCGGTTGGCTGTCTTTTTGTTGTTGAGTTGGACAATCTCTTTATAAATTCTGGATACTAGACCTTTATCTGATGTGTTGTTTCCAAATATTGTCTCCCATTGTGTAGGTTGTCTTTCTACCTTCTTGATGAAGTTCTTTGATGCACAAAAGTGTTCAATTTTGAGAAGCTCCCATTTATTTATTTATTTCTTCAGTGCTCTTGCTTTAGGTTTAAGGTCCACAAAACCGCCTCCAATTGTAAGTTTCATAAGATATCTCCCTACATTTTCCTCTAACTGTTTTATGGTCTTAGACCTAATGTTTAGATCTTTGATCCATTTTGAGTTAACTTTTGCATAGGGTGTAAGATATGGGTCTTCTTTCATTCTTTTGCATATGGATATCCTGTTCTCTAGGCACCATTTATTGAAGGGATTGTTCTGTCCCAGGTGAGTTGGCTTGACTGCCTTATCAAAGATCAAATATCCATAGATGAGAGGGTCTATATCTGAGCACTCTATTCGATTCCATTAGTAGATATATCTATCTTTATGCCAATACCATGCTGTTTTGACCACTGTGGCTTCATAATATGCCTTAAAGTCAGGCAGCGCGAGACCTCCAGCTTCGTTTTTTTTTCCTCAAGATGTTTTTAGCAATTCGGGGCACCCTGCCCTTCCAGATAAATTTGCTTATTGTTTTTTCTATTTCTGAAAAATAAATTGTTGGGATTTTGATTGGTATTGCATTGAATCTGTAAATCAATTTAGGTAGGATTGACATCTTAACTATATTTAGTCTTCCAATCCATGAACACGGTATGGCCTTCCATCTATTTAGGTCTACTGTGATTTCTTTTCTCAGTTTTTTGTAGTTTTCTTTATATAGGTTTTTTGTCTCTTTAGTTAAATTTATTCCTAGGTATTTCATTCTTTTAGTTTCAATTGTAAATGGGATTTGTTTCTTGATTTCCCCCTCAGCTTGTTCATTACTAGTGTATAGAAATGCTACAGATTTTTGACTGTTAATCTTGTAACCTGCTACTTTGCTGTACTCATTTATTAGCTCTAGTAGTTTTGTTGTGGATTTTTCCGGGTTTTCGACGTATAGTATCATATCGTCTGCAAACAGTGATAGTTTTACTTATTCCTTTCCAATTTTGATGCCTTGTATTTCTTTTTCTTGTCTAATTGCTCTGGCTAGATTCTCCAACACAATGTTGAATAATAGTGGTGATAGTGGACATCCTTGTTTTGTTCCTGATCTTAGGGGGAAAGTTTTCAATTTTTCCCCATTGAGGATGATATTAGCTGTGGGTTTTTCATATATTCCCTCTATCATTTTAAGGAAGTTCCCTTGTATTCCTATCTTTAGAAGTGTTTTCAACAAGAAAGGATGTTGAATCTTGTCAAATGCCTTCTCTGCATCAATTGAGATGATCATGTGATTTTTCTGCTTTGATTTGTTGATATGGTGTATTACATTAATTGATTTTCTTATGTTGAACCATCCTTGCATACCTGGGATGAATCCTACTTGGTCATGATATATAATTCTTTTAATGTGTTGTTGGATACGATTTGCTAGAATTTTATTGAGGATTTTTGCATCTATATTCATTAGAGAGATTGGTCTGTAGTTTTCTTTTTTTGTAATATCTTTGCCTGGTTTTGGTGTGAGGGTGATGTTGGCTTCATAGAATGAATTAGGTAGTTTTCCCTCCACTTTGATTTTTTTGAAGAGTTTGAGGAGAGTTGGTACTAATTCTTTCTGGAATGTTTGATAGAATTCACATGTGAAGCCGTTTGGTCCTGAACTTTTCTTTTTAGGAAGCTTTTGAATGACTAATTCAATTTCTTTACTCGTGATTGGTTTGTTGAGGTCATCTATGTCTTCTTGAGTCAAAGTTGGTTGTTCATGTCTTTCCAGGAACCCGTATATTTCATCTAAATTGTTGTATTTATTAGCGTAAAGTTGTTCATAGTATCCTGTTATTACCTCCTTTATTTCTGTGAGGTCAGTAGTTATGTCTCCTCTTTCATTTCTGATCTTATTTATTTGCATCCTCTCTCTTCTTCTTTTTGTCAATCTTTCTAAGGACCCATCAATCTTATTGATTTTCTCATAGAACTAACTTCTGGTCTTATTGATTTTCTCTATTGTTTTCATGTTTTCAATTTCATTTATTTCTGCTCTAATCTTTGTTATTTCTTTCCTTTTGCTTGCTTTGGGATTAGTTTGCTGTTCTTTCTCCAGTTCTTCCAAGTGGACAGTTAATTCCTGAATTTTTGCCTTTTCTTCTTTTCTGATATAGGCATTTAGGGCAATAAATTTCCCTCTTAGCACTGCCTTTGCCACATCCCATATGTTTTGATATGCTGTGTTTTCATTTTCATTCACCTCAAGGTATTTGCTAATTTCTCTTGCAATTTCTTCTTTGACCCACTTGTTGTTTAAGAGTGTGTTGTTGAGCCTCCATGTATTTGTGAATTTTCTGACACTCGTCCTATTATTGATTTCCAACTTCATTCCTTTATGATCTGAGAAAGTGTTGTGTATGATTTCAATCTTTTTAAATTTGTTAAGACTTGCTTTTTGACCCAGCATATGGTCAATCTTTGAGAATGATCCATGAGCGCTTGAGAAAAAGGTGTATCCTGCTGTTGTGGGATGTAATGTCCTATAAATATCTGTTAAGTCTAGTTCATTTATAGTAATATTCAGATTCTCTATTTCTTTATTGGTCCTCTGTCTAGATGTTCTGTCCATTGATGAGAGTGGGGAGTTGAAGTCTCCAACTATTATGGTATATGAGTCTGTTTCCCTTTTCAGTGTTTGCAGTGTATTCCTCTCATATTTTGGGGCATTCTGGTTCAGTGCGTAAATATTTATGATTCTTATGTCTTCTTGTTTAATTGTTTCTTTTATTAGTATATAGTGTCCTTCTTTGTCTCTTTTAACTGTTTTACATTTGAAGTCTAATTTGTTGGATATTAGTATAGCCACTCCTGCTCTTTTCTGGTTGTTATTTGCATGAAATATCTTTTCCCAACCTTTCACTTTCAACCTATGTTTATCTTTGGGTCTAAGATGTGTTTCCTGTAGACAGCATATAGAAAGATCCTGTTTTTTAATCCATTCTGCCAGTCTATGTCTTTTGATTGGGGAATTCAGGCCATTAACATTTAGCGTTATTACTGTTTGGGTAATATTTTCCTCTAACATTTTGCCTTTTGTATTATAGATATCATATCTGATTTTCCTTCTTTCTACCCTCTTCTCCATACCTCTCTCTTCTGTCTTTTTGTATCTGACTCTAGTGCTCCCTTTAGTATTTCTTGCAGAGCTGGTCTCTTGGTCACAAATTCTCTCAGTGACTTTTTGTCTGAGAATGTTTTAATTTCTCCCTCATTTTTGAAGGACAATTTTGCTGGATATGGGAGTCTTAGTTGGCAGTTTTTCTCTTTTAGTAACTTAAATATATCATCCCACTGTCTTCTAGCTTCCATGGTTTCTGCTGAGAAATCTACACATAGTCTTATTGGGTTTCCCTTGTATGTGATGGATTGTTTTTCTCTTGCTGCTTTCAAGATCCTCTCTTTCTCTTTGACCTCTGACATTCTAACTAGTAAGTGTCTTGGAGAATGCCTATTTGGGTCTAATCTCTTTGGGGTGTTCTGCACTTCTTGGATCTGTAATTTTAGGTCTTTCATAAGAGTTGGGAAATTTTCAGTGATAATTTCTTCCATTAGTTTTTCTCCTCCTTTTCCCTTCTCTTCTCCTTCTGGGACACCCACAACACATATATTTTTGCAGTTCATATTATCCTTGAGTTCCCTGATACCCTGGTCAAATTTTTCCATTCTTTTCCCGATAGTTTCCATTTCTTTTTGGAATTCAGATGTTCCATCCTCCAAATCACTAATTCTATCTTCTGTCTCTTTAAATCTATCATTGTAGGTATCCATTGTTTTTCCCATCTTTTCTACTTTATCCTTCACTTCCATAAGTTCTGTGATTTGTTTTTTCAGTTTTTCTATTTCTTCTTTTTGTTCAGCCCATGTCTTCTTCATGTCCTCCCTCAATTTATCGATTTTGTTTTTGAAGAGGTTTCCATTTCTGTTCGTATATTCAGCATTAGTTGTCTCAGCTCCTGTATCTCATTTAAACTATTGGCTTGTTCCTTTGACTGGGCCATATTTTCAATCTTCTGAGTGTGGTCCATTATCTTCTGCTGGCGCCTGGGCATTTAATCAGATTTCCCTGGGTGTTAGACCCAAGAGGTTGGAAGATTTTTCTGTGAAATCTCTGGGTTCTGTTTTTCTTATCCTGCCCTGTAGGTGGCACTCGTGGCACACGTTTGTCTCACGTGTTTGGAAGGGATTCCCCCGTCACCATTCTCCGTGGCCTGGGGATTTCCGATCTAATTCTCTCAGTTGGTCCGGGGGGCCACACGTGGTGGGGGCGCCCGCTGCTGCAGCAGAGGGGACCCTGTGGCTCCTTTATTTATGCCCCTATTGGTGTTTGGTTGGACCCAGTCCCTGCCACTGTCAGAAATTCCCTCTTCTCCCTGGAGGGGTGCCGGTCGCGGGCCGCCCCGGACTGGGGAACTCGCCACCGGACCAGGAAGCCGCCTGTGGGGGATGGGCGCCGGTCGCTGGCCACCGCAGCCTGGGAACTCGCCACCGGACCAGGAAGCTGCCTGTGGGGGAGGGGCACTGGTTGCCAGCTGCCGCGGCCTGGGGAGCTCACCCATCCGAGACCCGCCACCGGGCTGGGAAGCCGCCCACCGTGGAGGGGCACCGGTTGCCACCCATCACGGCTTAGGTAGCCCTCTGATCTGAGACTCGTAGCTGGTCCAGGAAGCTGCCTGCAAAAGAGGGGCACAGGCCGCCGTGGCTTGGGAAACCTGCCTCTCCGAGACTCTCAGCCGGCCCGGGAAGGAGGGAGGGAGGAGCTCCGGCCACCAGCTCCCGTGGCTCAGGGAAGCGCACGCTGCTCGGGGATCTCACCACAGCAGAGTCTCGCAATCAGTCTAGCCAGTCCAGACTGGGGTACGCTGTGTGTCCATTCCCTGCCGTGGCCCCGGGAGCTGTTCTGCACTGTTTCTGTTCACCTAGTAGTTGCTCTGGAGGAGGAACTAAGATGCGTGTACCTTACCAAGCTGCCATGTTGGCCCCGCCTCCTACCTAACTAATTTTAAGAAGCTAATATTATTTTAATACCAGAATTGGGTAAAGGTGCTATAAGAAAGGAAAACTACAGGCCAATCTCCCTAATGAACATAGATGCAAAACTCTCAACAAAATACTAGCAAATTGAATCCAACAACACATTAACATAGTTATAAACAAGCCAAATGCCCTCAACAGATGAGTGGATCAACAAAATGTGGTATATATATGCAATGGAAAATTATGCAGCAGTAAGACGAAATGATGTTCTGAAGCACATGACAAGATGGATGAGCCTTGAGGACATAATGCTGAGTGAAATAAGCCAGACACAAAAGAATAGATATTGTACAGTTCCACTTTTATGACCATAGAAAAGTTAAAATCAGAGGCTTATAATACAAAATATAGGGGACTTAGAGATACATAGAAACTAGAGCTGGGTGAATGTTTAGGTAATAAGGTTTAACTCCAATGTAAGGGAATAGAGAAAAGTGAAGGTGGTTCTCTAGTGGGTCTAGAAGTAGCATTACCATATTGAAGATGAACAAGATTGAAAGAGGTTGTATAGGTCTTTGTGTCCCACTGATTAACACTAGATATATGAATTAGTTCTTGCGAGAATTACTTCAAAGATATGATTTGTGCACAGAGTATTTAAGTCCAGGGTATAGGGGGGAATCTGCTATTACATGCTATGGGCTATGTTCAAAAGAAAAACATCAGGACTACTGCAGCAATAGCAGAGGTAAATCATGGCGGGGGGCTGGGGCAAGTGTTAAGAGAAGTTTTAGATTCCCTATTTGGCAGGGTGTGTTTACTGGTTTTCTTTCTCTTGAGAACAATGAAACTATCTAAAATTGAGAACGCTAATGGACTGTGGACTTTGGGCACTATACATGATACCTGATGAAAGCAGGTGGCTGAGGGATACACTGACTGAAAAGTAGATTGGTGAATGATGGTGTATACTTATGAATGAAGGTTGTGCTGCTACAAAAGAACAAAGTTGGGAAGCATGCAATGATGTGAATGAGTATGTGGGACATTTGGTGAGGCAAAGTAACCCAGAAACAAAAGAACAACAATGATATGGTCACCTTTAGAAAATGCTTATAAGCTCAACACTGCAAGTGAAATCATTGCTCTCCCCTCTAAGTGGGACATGACATCCAGGGGGGAAAGTCTCCCTGACGATGTGAGAGATGACTCCCAGGGCTGAATTCGACCCTAGAACCATGGGATCAACAGTTCCAACCCAACCAAAAAGAGGAAAAGAAGTGTAACTAATAAAGAAGCAGGGGCAGAGGAAGTTCAAATAGAGTCAAGAGACTACTCTGGAGGTTACTCTTACGCAAGCTTCAATTAGACCTTGCTACCTATAATAACCTGCCAAATATCAACCAGGACCATTCCAGCCAATCCTAATGAACACCTAGATTAATATATAAAATTCTGCAAGGGTTCCATGCACTAGAGTAACTTTCCAGAAACCTACAACTTCCAGATGGGTCCCTGGTCCAGACAAATCTAGAAACCTAGAGGGCCCAGGCTTTCCAGAACATCAGATAGTTCCATCTCCTTACCCCATATTAGTGACAGACCTTTCCAATATGAAAAATTTAGAATGTCCATAGCCCAAATATCCCCAAAGAGAGGGATGGAAAGATCAAAGGTGATGATGTAGTTATACAGTGAGGATAGGATTTAACAAATGAATATGAATACTGAATCATTAAATTGGTAACTCTTTCAATCTCCAGTATCTTAGAGCAGCTAGAAGTAAAAACCTAAAATTGTGAAATTGTAACCCTTGTTAAACTCTGAAATATGTTCTACAACTAATTGTGGTGCTGTGCTTTGAAAATTCTGGCTTTTTTTTTGTATACAAAAAAAGAAGGAAAAAATAGATTGTGATGATAAAAATATTTAAGTCTTCTAGTCTCTTATATTCTGGAGCAGCTAGAAGGAAAAATCGGAGAGGATCGTGTCGTAGCCCATGATAAACTCTGGGATGTGTCCTGTAACCACTTGTTGTTGCTTTTATATATGTTACACTATATAATAAAAAAGTAAAGGCAAAAGATGCTTTAGGATGAAATGCAATCTTAGTACCCTGTCAATGTTTATGACTAATGATTTTTTACATTTTGGTTCCTGATTATCTTTAACTTTACCTGTCTGTACTTCTACTTCAAGTACATTAAATATATTACAGTTTTTCTGATATTCTCTGTTCTTGTATATGGTTACAACAGAGATGAGAAACTCAAGAAATTTAGCATGAAAAGAAAAAAAAGAAAGTTATGGCTAGTAGAAGAATAGTAGTGAGAATGGGGTCAGAGTTTGACGAATTGACTAAACAGGTTATGCCGAAGAGATTTTGAAGTTTCAAGATAAAGAGAGTTATAACTGATGGAAAAAAGTCTAGGAAGAAAAAATCAATTTGCCATAGTATCCTTCCAAGGATGGAAAAACTTAAAATATATCATTGTTCTTGGGCATTAATATTTATGAATAAGAGAAAAGGATCCAGAGGCTCAGAGAGGCTAAGTGACTTACGCAAACATACACAGCCAAATAGTGTAAGATCTTGATACAGCACATGCCCGACAGCATTCCATTCTACATAGTTCACCGCTGACAGAATCACAATAGGCTTCATTCAACAGCAGGCCTGCACCTTAGAACCACCACTACTTTTTCAGAAGTGCAGTTAGTTTGCTGGGCTGTTTTTAACAAAATTGACTCTGTCAGAATTATTTTTAGGAAAGCCATTAGGCCGTCACAAGCGTAATGCTATGATTTTGGTCTAGACCTACGTTTTGCAAAACCATTCATTCCCTCTGAACATGAAAGGACTTTTATGCTAAGCACCATTTCATCTTGATTATTATGGACATAATATGAATATACATTTACACACAAGGAAGTAAGGAATAGCTTTTTATTTCAAAATTATCATAGTATCAAATGAAATAGAAAAGATTAATGGGGAAAACCACATTCTAATACTAAAAGAGCAGCTGAAACCAGAGCACTTATTCAGTAGACTTGCTATGGCACTATAATGATGAAATTGTGCAGGCACTCAATGCAATAAATTAAATAATATTTCATCTAAGTACTATTAAATCGCATTTAAATATACTATGCTTGATTGCTAGAGTGAAATTCAGAGTATACACCAGGGAAATCAAGTTGTTTTGAACTTAGTTATATGGTCCTTAAATAAATTATGCTTTGCTAATGTATTTACTTTTGTACAAAATTTTGCTCTTGACAAAAGAAGATTCTAATATAAATCCCCAATATAAAATAAGATTACCAACATTTTTTCTCTTATCACAATGGGAAATGCAATCATTCTCCATGTCAGAAATATAATATTCATAGTACTCAATTAGTGAAAGAGCCATTGTTCTGGAGAAAAAGGGTTTTAGATTTTCGTTAAGAGATCTGGGTTATAGACCTGTTTCTGTCACTAAGTAGTTATACTACTTTGGGCCAGTGGTTTATCATTGTCAAATTTCAGTTTCCCAACTGAAAAATGGGGAAATTGCATATACGAACTCTAAGGTTTCTGGTTCTAATATTGAGTACCATGTGCAGAGAGCTTACCAGGTGTAAAACACATTTTAAGACTTTTAATTTTGCTCTATCCTTGAGACATATACACATGAAAAGTCCAAAGCTCAGAAAGGTTAAGTAACGTACCCACAGTTAAACAGCTAGTTTGTGGGAGAAGCAGAATCAGAATCTGCCTTTTAGACTCAAAACTCATTTTATTCCCCTCATATCAAAATAACTATTATCTTTGATTAATGATATCTCCTGCCCATCTTTGAGCTGAAAGTTCATTAAATGTTTAATAAGTGGGGTGGGGGGGGAAGAATCATACTGTGGCATGTTTCTCAGGGACTGGAGCCTAGCCATGCTTAAAATTTTTTAATCCTTCTCTCCCTCTCTACATTCACTCTCTGCCCTCTGTACCTGTAACCCCCCTCTCTGTTTCCCCCTTCCCCCTCTTGTTGTAGACCGCCCATTTCCGTAGCTCACCACTAAACCGCAAGCCTTCCTGTTATTCTCTTCACTCCTCTATACCTAACCTAAGCCCTCAGCCTAGCAACTGCCTCCTGCCTTGTGTGATTGGCTGTCTCCCCCTGACGTGTGCGCCCAAGACTCCACCCCTCCCCGAGAGTACTTAAGCCCCACGCTTACCCCGCTCTGGGTCTTCCGAGCCCCAGGGTCTTCGGACCCCAGACGTCTCACTCCTCGGGTTCCCGGGTGGCCCATCCCGGAGTGTAACAATAAAAGCTTAAAACCCGCATCTGGCCTGAGTGACGACTTCTCGCGACCGCCGGCTGGGGAAAGCGCCGGCTCCAGCTTACCCAGGTTAATTCCTGCGAGCTCGCCCCAAACCCACCCAGTGTACCGGTCGCGCGGCCCGGCTGAAGCTATCAGCGGCATCATACATTGATTTCTTTTGTCTTTTTGAAAAAGAAACAAAAATATTTACACAATGCATGGTAGAGGGAAGTCATCACAGAAGTATGTACAAATGATAAGCCCAGGTAAAGACACAGTCACCTATTGTCTCAGAAAATATGTAATAATGTTGCTGTGGAAGATGGAGGAAAATTATTACTCATGACATTGACACACTTAGCTAAGTCCACTTCTGCTGGGATATACATGACCATGATTAATTTCAGAAATAGTATTATCTCTGCAGATATTTGCTTTCTCTTTGTAATAATGTTGGAAGGAAAAGGGAATCCAATCTGCGATGATTGAGCCCCCTCTGTACAGGGATTGTGGAGATGAAACAGGACTAACCCATGAGAAGGACAACTGCGAAAGAGGGTGAAGGGCCGTCCCTGCCATTCAGCTGAAAACAGAAACTGAAGATTACGAATTTGTGACTTCAGGTCTCTGTTAAGTTTTGAATCAGTTTTAGAATTGGGGAAAACATCTTTACATAAAATAATCAGGAGTAAATTTTGATTGGGTGATTCCTAAGATTCATGTCCGCATTCTTGGACATGCCCTGCCTGGGACCAAGCAGTTCTTACTACTGGAGTGCTTGATCCTCCTACATTCGAGATCACCTGTCACCAGTGAACCCGCCCACCCCCACCCTCACCTCCACCCTGGTCACTACCTCTAGACTTGGAGGAAACACCACACCACCGCAGATCGTGAGACCTGGCTTACAGAAACCTCCAAAGAAGCCAAACAACTCATCCCAGAAGTGAGGGTGTTAACTCTGCACGGGTGGAACTTTGACTAGTGGGAAAAGCAGGAGTTAGGAGAAGCTATATGACTGAATTCTCCTAACTGCTCTGAGAAAGTTTCTCTGTACAGCTCATCCAGAAAAGTACTGTATGACAGCAGCCAGCACACGAACGCATCACTTCACATGGCTTCACATCTTTCCTTGCACTTGCTCTTGCACTGCTGGATTTGCACTTCTCCAGAGCAATTGAATCCTTGCCTCTGATTCTGCTCTCTAGGAAATGTGGTTTGAGACAATAGTCTGCTGAACTGTAGAGACAGGGGAGTAGTTTGTGAGACCTGAATTGTGGGAACTGAGTGACCAAAGAAAAAGATGGAGAACAATCCGAGTTCTCTCAGCTGGAAGTGAGAAGTTGAAGGAAAGAGAGAAACTAGTCTTTGTTGATATTCAGGATAGCCTGGGCACCTTTCATACATTACCACACTTAATCAAATCATTCTCATTATAAAAATAAGAAAACTAAAACTTGGCGGTGTCCTGGGACATGCCACAGCTTTTATTAAAAAAGTGCTGGGAATCAGAAGGAGGTTTTCAACTTCAAACTATAAACTGACTCCCACTGATACGCAGGGGACCTAAGGAAAGATGGAAAGATGTAGTTTTTGATGTAGATGCCCTAACTAAAATTTCAGTGTGCTAAAACACACAAATAACTCTGTGAGGAGCTCTTCCTGAGTAAAAACAAGAGAAAAAAAAAATATTGTAACCATCTTGTCATTAAGTTCCTTCTAAGTCACATTAAATAAAATCATTCATTAAAGAAACATCTTGAAAAGAGAAGAGTACTTACTTTCAAAAAAATAAGTAGGGCATGAAAAAAATAAGACTTCAATAAAAAATGAAGAAAAATCCAAAGCTCCATTGTACTGTCAGTATACTGTTGGCAGATATTTTAAAATACAAACTCTAGGACTGAGTGTTCAAGCTATTAAGGGAAATACCCAGAGGCAATTGGTCTGGGCCGCTGCTCAGCCCTCTGCACTGGCATGGGAGGAGTCAGTTGTGAAATTGTCTGTACAGTTGAAGGCATTTAAGGGGAAACCAAGACTAAAGGTGAAGGGAACTGAGATGGAGGAAATGAAATAGCTGTATTATTCAAATATGCTAAGACAAATCTTCAGCTCTGGAAAAATGCCCACTGTATTCCAGGTAAATGTATCAGGTTAATTGATTCCAGGTATTCTCAAGGATAATTCATTCATTTGGCAAACATTTTTAAAGTACCTATTAGGTGAAAAAACAATGCTGTAAAAGAGAATGTGTGAAGAGCTTTCATTCATTTCTGGAATTTTTCCCAGTTGTAAAACACCAGTTTTAACTATTTTATTTTCACACATTTACAAAATCAGCATTTTTCTCCAGTATAATTATTGATGAAGAAACAGGGTGGTTTCTGTCTGTTTACAATCAACACTTTACCTCAGAGTTTTTGTTTCTGTTTGGTTTTTGGTTTTGTGTTCCCCAACAGCTTGAAGTAAAATTTACTCTGGTATTGGTGACTAGAAAATATTTGCAAGCCCCCTTCAGGGAATGGTGAGAGTGGGGAGAAATTCAACTTCCCCAAGTTGAATTCTTGATATTCTCACAAGCAGTGTGGACAACCAAAGCTATAGGCTGAGACCCCAGGCTTGGGGTTTGTTCACATGAAACTTAACCCCACAAAGGATAGATCAAGTCTACTTAAAATTTAGGCCTAAGAGTCACCCCCAAGAGAGCCTCTTTTGTTGCTCAGATGTAGCCTCTCTCTCCAGCCAACATGACGAGCAGTCTCACCACTCTCCCCCTCTCTGCATGGGACATGACTCCCAGGGGTGTGGACCTTCCTGGCAACATGGAGCAGAGATCCTGGAATGAGTTGAGACTCAGCATCAAGGAACTGAGAAAAACCCTAGAATGAGCTAAGAATTAACATCAAGGGATTGAGAGAAACTTCTCAACCAAAAAGGGGAAGAGTAAAATGAGACAAAGTGTCAATGGCTGAGAGATTCCAAACAGAGTGGAGAGGTTATCCTGGAGGTTATTCTTACGCATTAAGTAGATATCACCTTGTTCAAGATGTAGTGGAGAGGCTGGAGGGAATTGCCTGAAAATGTAGTGCTGTGTTCCAGTAGACATGTTTCTTGATGATGATTAAACAATGATATAGCTTTCACAATGAGACTCTGTGAATGTGAAAACCTTATGTCTGATGCTCCTTTTAGCTACTATATCAACAGAAGAGTAGAACATATGGAATAAAAATAAATAATAGGGGGAACAAATGTTAAAATACAGTTTGAAATTCTAGTGGTAAATGAAAGCAAGGGGTAAGGGGTATGGTATGCATAGTCTTTTTTTTCTCTATTATCATTTTATTTCTTTTTCTGTTGTCTTTTTACTTCTTATTCTAAATCAACGCAAATGTACTAAGAAATGATGAATATGCAACTATGTGATGATATTAAGAATTACTGATTGTATATGTAGAATGGAATGATATCTAAATGTTTTGTTTGTTAATTTTTTTAATTAATAAAAAAAATTTAAAAAAAATTTACTCTGGTATTGTTTGTGGAGAATTTCGTATGTTTAAAATGCTTCTGACTTTACTGTTTTCTACAGAGAATTTTCCAGACTTCATCTAGAAAGTATAAAGGAAAGCACAGTACAAGATAGAAGAAAGAGTTTCATTTCATTTGTTTCCTGAAGTCGAGGATCCCACACTCTGGAAAAAAATAAAACCATAGACCATAATATTACACATTCTCCTAAATTCTTTGTAACTGTAAGAAAAATAGTGATACTACTGAAATAGAAAGTGTTTAAAATAAAAGCAACATAAATGTTATTATTTTTCAATAGTTATTACTTGTTTGTTTGCTTGTGCATGTTGTATTAAAAGAAAATTCTTTCAACAGTGATCATTTGTCTTTTTAGAACTTCAGTTTTATTTTGGTGTGTTCGAAGCAGAGCATGGGACAGTAATTTCATAATTGTGATAACTATGAATATCATTCCCCAATGTCATATCTTAAATTAAGCATATAAAAGTAAGTTGAGTAAAAAATTAAACTTAGACCAATATTCACATATGCAGAAAATTAAGGTATA
Organism: Tamandua tetradactyla; assembly: GCF_023851605.1. NCBI lineage: Eukaryota > Metazoa > Chordata > Mammalia > Pilosa > Myrmecophagidae > Tamandua > Tamandua tetradactyla. Next base: position 119,348,506 of record NC_135332.1, read on the forward strand.
ATCATTTATTCAGCTTCTTAAATAATTTGGCTTTCTTCCTATGATTTCACCCACTTGCTAGCAGGGAAAAGAAGTGTTCAATCTATCCTAAACCATACTCTGATCTCATCGTTAAGCATTCCTTCTAGGAATAGTTCACTCTTCTCCGTGAGTTGATCCTGCATTTCAGCCACTGACATGGGCTGAAGAAGCCTGAAACACGTCCTCCTCTTAGGACCCCAAACAGGAAGATTCTCATTCCTGTGTCTTAGGCTCTAGGACTTTGTCTCCTTATCTAACACACTTCTGTCTGTGCCAAAACCTCAAAGAAAAACCAGATAAATACCCACTTTCTTCCTCTGCTTCTCTTTTTTTTCTGTTCCTAACGCGGGAAAAGGAAGTGGGGTTTTCCTTCTCGTTCTTTCTACCATTTCCTCTTAACCAAATCATGGAACCAGCCCAGCCTCAGAAGACAAAGGATGACTCGTCTCCAGCCTTGGAACTCTAAGAGCTGCTTCCTCCTGGCTAACCCCCTGATATGCTGCTAAGTCGGGAAGGGAAGTGGGGCAAAGTCAGGACAACTCCTCTCTCTAGGCTTAGCCCTAGTCTGCATATCAAAAGCTGAACGAAAATTCCTTCCTTCTGTAGCAAACCCTTTTAAGTCTGCTGTCTCTCCACTTACACAGGTAGGTGAACAAACTCCCCCTGCTTGCCAAGAAGATCATCTCAAAGGAAAAAGAGAAATAGACATTAATACTATTTAAACTATCATCTCACAGCAACTATGAGCATGGGAGTGCAATACATTTTGTTAGCGTTAGTGGGACTGCACATGGAACCTTCAAACTACTTCACTCATCATGTGGTAGGTCCACTTTTAAGACCAAGTCATTTCTCTATTTTCGGTCTATTATTTTCTTTTTCTTTCTTTAATTCAGCATTCATCCCTTTTCCTGTGTAATATCTCCATGTGTAACATTTTCCATGAACTCATCGATACTGCTTTGGAAATACTAATTGCTCTCCTGGGAGTTTCAGCTACATTAACCAGCTTGAGCTTGAGTGTTCTGTTCCTTTTTGCTATGGTCGGACCTGTGTAAGGTAGACACTAAGGGGTCTGAAGAAAAATGGTATGTAATAAAAATGTAGACTTCCTTTCCTTCTGATTTATCAAACCAGACTAGTATCAAAAGCTCTTCACCGTCTGGAGGTCCTTTATCCATTCTGCCAGTTGTTCCTTATAGCCATTAGCAAACAGAGCCTTCTGTGCTTGAATGGGCTCTGGTGCGACAAGCCACGCAACTTCCTAAGAGTGTACTCACAGTTCTCAAAACACTCTCCTCTCCTCTTGTTCAATCCAAAAATCAAGTCCAAAGACCTAGCTTAAATTCAGCATTTTTCATAAAGTAGGTGTTATGGATCAATGTGCACCCTCCTTCCATCAAAAGGTCTGTTCAAGCCCTAACCCTGTGAAATGGGACTGTATTTGGAAATAGGGTTTCTGAAGAGGTGATTGGGTAAAATGATCCCAAAATGGATCAGGATTGGCCCTAATCCAATAAGACTTTGTCCTAGTAAGGTGAGGAAATTTGGACACACAGACAGGGGAGAATGTCACATGACCACTGAAGCCAAAGAACACCAAGGATTGCTGGCAAACCTCCAGAAGCTAGAAAGAGGCAAGGAAGTTCTCCTCTATAAATTTCAGACAGAGCAAGGCCCTTGATTTTGGACCTCTAAACTTCAGAACTGTGAAAAAAAATTTTTGTTGTTTCAAGACCTGCAGATTTTTGGTACTTTGTTATGGCAGTCCTAAGAAACTAATACAGAAGGGCTTTTGGTAAAAAGGTAGATTTACTTTTCCTTTCAGCCTACCTGCAGCATTTAACAACCACCACAATAAAAGCAAGCGTGCATATATGTACAGAGTACCTACTCCATGCCAGGCACTGATCTGAGCACCTGACGGAGATCAACTCAATCCCCACAACAATCCCAGGAGACAGTCTTAAAAATTTCCAAAGCATACAGATGAGGAAGCTGAGGCATGGAGACTTTAAATAACTTGTCCAAAGTTATACAGTTAATCCAACATCATTTCATGTTCTGTATATTACCAGGACATATCTTCCAGTTTAGATCTATGAGCCTCATGGAATTGCATGAAAAATTTTGACTTCATGTATAAAGGTGGATTTTTCTAGGGAGAGAATCTTCATCTTTACATCAGATCTGAAAGCATTCTATGCTCTAGACAAAGATTATAAACAATTCTAAAAGTATCAGGTATTGTTTGCTAGTTATCTAAAGGTGTGCTTTTTTGATTCTCTGCAGTGCACATTAAGAATTCAATAAATATTTTTTATTTGACAGGACAGCTGTCATAACTCAGGAGAAGCATTAGAGATGGTAATAAGATATCATATAAATTAACCAAGTAACAATAATGCAATCACAGTTCATTCATTAATAGTCCCAGCTAAGTTGTAATATTAAATGGAATCCGGAAACTGTAGGCATATAGCATTGTTTATCTCAACATAATATTAAAATTGCATGTCTCAAAGGGCACAGCACAATAAAAATACATATTTTTCGATCAAGGTCAATACTTTTTTATTCAGTATATCATAAAAATAGGCTTTACTGAACTCTAAGATCATTTTTACATTATTAAAACAGATTTTTATGTATTTCCTACAGAATACATATGATAATAAATATACATTTGTTTTGAGTTCTCAAATTCATTTAAATCTCTGAAATGGTGCTAATTGAGTGGAATTTTGTAACACTTTTTTGATGCTATGTTGGTATGTCAGTAAATATTATTTAAGCATTTTGGGTCATAACAGCTCTAATTATATAACACACACACTAATCCTCTAACATCTAATTCATTTTTTAAAAGTGTATGCTATAACATCTGTAGAAATTGCTTATTTCTATAAATCATATTGTGAACTCAAAAACCAAACTTTCAATAAAATCACTGTATTTCCAAATTGCCTGGATGGTTCATAAATATTCAAACTTAGCATTCTGTGTTGACAAGATTTTCTTCAATGGAGTAGATGAGAATAACATTCATTTATTTTAGAAATGGTTGGATCTGATAACTAGACTGGTCACGAATATCTAGAGATATTAAATGAGTCATTTTAAACAACTGAGGCTCAGGTGTGACATCTTTGGAGGACAAGATTACAGTCTTGAGATGGCGATGAGAATGGTTTATGTTTACAATTCTTCATGATATTGCAGGGTTGTCATGAAAATAAATTGCCTGTATGCCTCTACCATTTTTCCATTCCTGTCGCATCATGATAATAAGGCATCAGAATTTTAACATTCAATATATTCTGAAATGCAATTTCATAGAAAGATGTGTAGGGTACTAAAACGCTTGCTACCTATGTTTACTTGTAGATTTCATTTACATTTGTATTTCTGAAGGTACTGCCTGCTCTGTCTAGTAATAATATGAAAAATTAAACGATGATCCTGAAATATGAGAGGAGAATAAATTCCTTCCAAATTTATTATTCCCAAAATTGCATCCTGCAACCACGGACAATTCATGAAGTAGGACAGGGAAAGCTGGTATGCTGGCATACTATGTTTTCAAAGGAAAATGAGTGTTTCTGCTTGGTAGGTCACTTGCTATCGTATTATCATTTCCTGAAGTGCTCCCCCACACTAAGCACCAAGGCTACCAGGACTTAGTACTGACATGCAAGATAATTTTCCAGTCAGCCTCAGCTGGGCTGTATCTCCTAAATGCTGGAATTAACATTCTATTAAAAAAACCCATTGAAATAAATCAAATTAGTATTTCTTAAATATGAATAAGGATCTATTGTGTGCAAACATTTCAAGAACTATCTCAAAGACCAAAAAGATGGATACACCTTTCAATATAATATATGGTTGTATATTCTGGGACTAGAGAAATATAAAAAATTTGAAAAAATCAGGAAAATCATAGAGACTTTAAAAGCTCTTCAGAATCATGATAATAAACACATCAGGATAAAACAATCTTAGAAAGCTTGCATAAGAGCAAAATAACCCATAATTCCTCTGCTATCAAGCTTCTCATAATTATTCAGTTCATTCTATTCCATGCTTTATCACAGCTTCAGGAGAATGGGAACTACCAGTCCTGCACTGCTACATTCTGACTCCCCAGCCCTAGGGTTCAGCACAATGGGGACACTCCATAAACTTTTGCTAAGTTAATTAGTACTTATCTTTAGTGCCCAGTAAAGAACATTAAGTGGAGACTGCAGAAATATTAAAAGGTTCTAAAAGCAAATTCAATACCAGTATTATAGTATCAAATATGAGGTCATCAGAAAAGAAAATAACAACACAAAAACATGAATATAATGTGATATCAAAAAGGAGAAAATCTTAGTATGGTATAGTTCCACTCTTTGCTGTGTTATAAAAATTCAGTTTTGAACAGCTGCTCTATTTTCTTTCCAAATGTCCTTTCTTGATAGTGAACCTTTGCCCATATCTGCTATGCCTAAGGTAGCTTCACTTCCGAATCAAACCAGGACTGATTGAATTTAGACTGTGTTGGGAAGGATTGTGAGGATGCTGGGCTCTGTTAGCAGAGTCAGCCATGGTAAATGTTCAGGTTGAGACAACCTTAGCACAGTGTACATGCTGATGCCAGGCAATCTTCTTTCTCTGCAAATTCTCCCTTATTTCTGCCTGTCCAAATGCCACCAAATCTTCAATGGCAATGTTACATGCCCTCTCTTCTATAATAGGTTTCATATCATTAATTCTAAAATTGATCATATCCTTCTATAAAGTTCTGTGACATATGCTTGCCTTATTTTGTTGTTGATGATATCTTTTAACACCCTTATGTCTTTTCTGAACAAGGCTGTAATCTCTTTAAGTTCAAAGACAGCGGTTTTTTTGTCTGTTTTTCTTTTATTATTTAGAATACTGCACCTGTAACGCTGACAAACTCTGACCAAAGGATGGATTTTTATGTGTAGAATTAATCAAGACTGCTTACAGTATAGCATACTAATTTATTCTCTTATGAAGTTGCTCATCACCAGTTAAATTTGACATGTAGATTTTTATTATGGGTGCATAAATTCTTAAAACCATAAATATTCATATTCTACTATAAATATGTTTTACTTTGTAAAACCAATTTTGAGTTAAACCTTTTCAATATTAAAATTTGTCAAAAAGTCACGTTGCATCTTAATTCTTTTACTTTTTCTGTTTGCACATCATGAGAAAAAATTTTCTCCAATCCTTATTTTTTTAAAGATAATATGTTTGAATAAATTATGTAGCAAAATTCCAATACTTTGAAATGCTAATATGTTAGTTAAATTCTTCATATTGCAAAAGTTTCCCCATCCCAAATTTTGCTGTTGATAGAATGTTTCTTTTTATATTCACAAAAATAGCTCATAACATAATATTACCATGAGTATATTATAGGCAAAATTTTCAAGAAATGAGAATGAAATAGATATTCTTAAATTTTTTCATTCTTAATGCTTCTTAAGCTCCTATTTTAAGGATTATGTGTAAGGGAGGGGCCCTTCTATGCACCATTTTTGACCCGGTAATCTCATCTTCACTCTTAAGCTTAGCTTAAGCTTCACATCTTCTGGAAAATCTTCTATAATCACCCTATCCCTTTTCCCCAGGTGAAAGTCAGAGCCTTTCCTGTCCCACCCCCACAGCATCCTCTAGTTTCTCCACTTACTTCCATTGGCCCCCTTACCACCCATATTGAACTTGTTGGTTTACATCTGTATCTCCATCATGAGATGTACTTTTTTTTGCAAACTATGTTTTCTTTTATTCACTTTTTATATTCACAGTGGCTGGCACTAAATAAAAAAATGATGACCAAATAAAAGAACAGAAAATTGGTTTAGAGTATTAGTAGAATGAGGTTCAGAGTACTAGTAGGATGGTTGAGGATGACGCTAGAGTTGATCTAGTTTCAAAACTGTTGCTGACACTTAAGAACTTGGCAGATTGCTTAAGGCCGCTAATCCTCAGACACCGCTTTGGGAAATGGAGAGATTACATCTCATAAGGTTGTGAAGATAAAATTAGGAAATGTATCAAAATCTAAATGAGTATATTGCCAGGCACATAGTGTGCGGTAAAGAGGTGCTTTTTTTTTTCTGTTTTCTTTTTTACCGTGGCTGCTGTTGTTTAATATAATCGTCATACCATTAAGTTACTGTGATAGAATAAGTTTGATGAAGTATTGTTCAAGGAAATTCCAGTTAATAGGCAGAGCCAAAACTCTGCATGCACCAATTTCTTTCCTCAGACACTAGGCGTTGGGAAGATGGCGAGAGTGGTGGGATGGTGATTCGGGGGTGAAAGAAGTCGGGGGTTTGGAGAAGGTCCCTATGGCTTAGGGGTGAGCTGCCCCTCACCCAGTATAGTAGATGAACCCCATGAACAGAAATTGAAGTCGTGTTTGGAAAGGAGGCAGAAGCCTAGAACAGATTGATCTCAGAGGAGATCAATCACAGAAGCAAAATATGGTTTGGGGAGGCAGGTCAGCTGGAAAGAGAAAACGACTAAAGTGGAAAATGACAACTGGGCCTCAAGTAATATCAGCACTACACATGAAGTTCTGGGCGGGATCACAACTGGCTTGTTTATTTTTAAACATAGAGGCCAGTTTATTTCTGTTGGGGCATGCCTACAGATTATACGTCCATTGAAAAACGGCAGAAGTAGAACAGTATATTTGGATTTATTCTCTTAACCCAAATAAAATTTTCAACTAGTTTCATCCTGGCTTTCAAGTGTTCACAGCCACCGAAAGTAATCTAAATATACTTTATATAAAATATAAAAATATTCAATATAAAAAATGTTCTAATGACCTAATAAGTGCCCCACCCATGCTGGTCCTCCAGGGCTCTCCATGAAGGAGACGTTTAGGTGATGGAGTGGATGAGGCAACAACATGCATAAAGAACATAGCAAAAGTCTAATTCTGACAGTGGAATTCCAATGTTTACTATTGTTATTTGAGCAACTTCAATTGCGGCTCATTCTAAAATGTATTGAACAGATTTTTGCCTTCATAAGCAGATGATATTTAAATAAATAAAATGTTTCCTAATAATTGGCATCATCAATATAAACATCACTGAATGCTTTCCAGTATATTTAAATTATGATAACCTTTTCAATGGTAGAAAAAAATCTTACTCATTTTATGACTTTAAGCACATAAATAGATGATGACCGAAAATGTTTGTTGACTGAAAGAATGAGGAGTATCTTCCCTTATACTAAAGTTTCCTAACTTTAGTAACTCCTAGGGAGTTTTCTAAGCTCTTAAATCTTTTGCTTCTTAAAATAATTTTTCCATCTTTCTGGCTGTCTGCTATTGTTTTCCTCAGTTTTACAGTACTATCGCTTTCCTCTATCCCTCATGCAACCTCCTTCTATTTAAGTTCTGATTGTATTTGCTGTGTACTAGGAGTCAAAAAAAAAAAAAAAGAAATGAATTTATTAATATGTATCTAAATTAGGAATGAATAAGCTTGTATATTTCTAGTAAGTAAAATTTTAAAAGGTTGAGATATTAATTCTATTTTGATTTTCAGAAATCTTTTGGTTTCTTATTATTTGGTTTTCAAATAATTGAGGTTGCCAGATAAATTGCATGTCCCAAAGTGAGGTATATATAATTAAACTATAACTAAGTACAACACTTTTTGGCTCAAGCTCTTTAATTCACTGAATTCCAAAAGGGAATTCCAAAAGTTCTATGCACTGTGAGGGAAATAACTACATTTCTACAATCTCACCTATATTCTTCTAGGCACTGGGAGATCCTGCACTGCACACTTAATCAAAAGAAATCTATGCAGCACAAAGGCAGTTAAGAGGCACTTTACGTCTACTAGGCTGCAGAGCTGAATCTACAAAACCACAGATTCAGGCAACAAGTTGGTAAGCCCAAGAGATGGCAAGGAATTCGGTTTGTTGGAATAGAGTTTGCATGAAGGAAACAGAAGACAAAGTGGAGAGAAGATGATGTACGTAGGATGGATCCAAATGATTAAGGGCAGGGAATGCTCTGCTTGGATTGGGGATGCTATTCTTTAGAGCAATTGCCCTTAAATAGTGTGCCTCAAAATTACCTGGTGAGCAGGTTAACAATGCACCTGCAGTTTTTGTCATGAATTCCAAAAGCAAGAGCCTGATGTCATCAACTGCTGGTCTTTTTGTTTTAAGAGAATAACTGGAAGCATAATGGAAAGGGGAAGAATAAAGCAGAATAATTGGGTAGGAGGTATGCACAAGCCATAGCTATGTAAAAACTAAGAACCTTAAACTTTGGCCTTATTAAGTAGGAAGAAGAAAAAGGCCCAGGAAAAGTAATTTTTAAAAATTTCAAGAAAACTACAAAAGAATAACCTGATAACACAGTCTTAGTTTCTGACTATTTATGAATTCTACTTCTAAAATGCAAGTGTTTATTTATTATGTGAAATTCATGAGTTTTGTTATTAATTGACATTTTTGTTATCAAGGGCAATAAAACAACAAATTATTATAAGATTTTTTTTTCTTATTAATGAATGCCAAAGTAATTCGTTTAAATTTTTGAATCTGGAGAATCACTTTTTACAGATTTTTTTTTTTGTATGCTGTATGGCGGGGTCAAATTTCATTATTTTTCCATGTGAATATCCTATTATTGCAGCAATAATTGTTGAAATTTTTGGTTTGTTTTGCTTGTTTGTTTGAGGGAAGTGCATAGACTGGGAATCGAACCCTGGTCTCCCAGATGGCAGGCAAGAATTCTACCACTGAACGACTGTTGCACCCCCGAGAAATCACTTTTTAAAAACTTCCTAAATAGAAACTTATTATGAACTTTTTAAAAAGCAGAAAGGTGACAACTTTGAAAAGATTAGAGTTCAAGAGGAAAAGCAGTCTATCTACCAATGTTGCAGAATTCGCTGCTCACAACGTGCTAGAGCTGAGAGTGGAAATCAGAGAAGACAAGTATATCTTACTCTCTATTCCTTTCCGGTGAAGAACTGGTCTGTCTCACCTTTACACATTCACTTATTCATCAGCCTCCAACTTATTGAAGAGCTACTACATGTGAGGCATTTTACTAGGTGCAGGGGCTTCAATATGAGCAAAACTGGGTACAGTGCCAACCCTCTTTGACCTGCTCTCCAGGACTAGAGATGTCATTAACGGGGGGAGCAAATGGGGTTGAGGGCTCAGAAGAAGAGGTTCTTTGAAAAAACCCCACAAATCTCATCAAACTTCTGTAACACTTGTGTTTAAGTATCAAATAAGAAGAAAAGATGTGTTTATAAATAAGAGTGCTGTGTTTATATGAAAGTAAAAACTATGCATTTGCAAGCAATTTGGAGTCAGAAATTCTGCATTTAACTATAGCCTGGTGCTTCCACTGATTAGTTACATAACCTTAGTAGAGGCACTTAACTCTCATGATTTATTCATCTGTAAAGTGGGAAAAAACTCAACATAAAAAAGAAAGCCTTGTTAACCTAAAAACATCATGAGAGGACCAAATGCGATAAAATGCATGAAAGCATTTGTTAAATTGTAAAGTGCTACAGGGATATTATATGACATTAATAAACAAAGTGTCACCTGAAGAACTTCTTAAGCTCTCATTGAACTCGATCTAGGAGTGCTCAGTAACGATGGTCTCTTTTTTGGTTTATTGAAGTGAGAAGGACAGACTTATAACTTACCCATTAATTTTTGGCATTTAATTATCAAAATGAAATGATCAATATTTAAAAGATGAGAGTCTGCAAAATGGTTCATTTTTAGAATTGACTTTTTGGTGGCTCGAAATTCCTTTAAACTGTTAACTTGTCACTGAGGATTTTTAAGAATTACCTAATTGAGAATCCTATCAAAACAAACCTATCTTTAATATACTCACCGTTCCATATATTAAGTTATGGAGATAAACTCAGGTTTCCAAAAAAAAGTGTCCTTTCACTAAAACATAAACACTCAGGCTTTCCAACTTTTATAAAATGGGTCAAAATTGAATTTCAAGAGTGAGATGTTTCCTTAATGTTTCCTTAAATGAACTGTTGACAAGTTTTTGGAACATTTCGGCCAGAAATTTGGCTTCCCTCACAATAAGGTTTCTTCTGTGCAAATTGTTAAAATCTAGTCATCACACAACCGTAGACCTAGAATTTTCACTTTTGCTCCAAAATGTCACTGGTAGGGCATTTGTCCTTGCAAACTGCATAAAATTTACAGTAGAATATTTGTAAAAGCAGAATGCTCAGAAAGATCTGCTTTGATTCCTCGGTAAAGAGAAAAGAAGGGCAAGAAGCTTCAGCTTCTATTTACCCTGGCATTAACTCAAGATAAGCCTTAAAATTACTTTTTGGTGTACAAACAGTATGGTTTCTCCATCAAAAGGTTATTTGTTATAAAAGGGCTTTATTCTGTAAGACACTGGGTACATTCACTTTTTAATTAGAGCTGTCAAACCCTGGGCCAGTGTGAGGTCAAAATCATGTCTTTTTATGACGCTTTTCCCTCTTATTATAAAAAGTAATAACAAGTGCAGCAGAACCAATTTCTTTCCCAGGGGAGTCTCTCAAGTTAACTGCACCTTGAAAAAAAATTAACCGTAAACCGATGCCTTGATTTTGCCCTTTTAATGTCTTAAAAGCTTCTTTAAACATTACAATGTGGTACAGAGAGGTGAGGATCCAGCTTTGTGGCTACTGTCATGATTGCTGTAGCTTTATAGCCATCTGCACTCAATTAATGAATGAATCAATATATGAATAAACAAATGAATGAGACTTTAAATGAGACAGGCCGTTTCATTTTTTCATGCCCTGGCAGCTGGGCGGGCAACAAAATACAGTGGCAATCAAATACAAATTTTATGCTGCTTCAAGCAGTTATTGCTGAGCGTTGTGGATAGTACCTGAATAGTATATTTGAGATGTTAAATCAATGCTTTTTTTTCCACTATAGATTGTCTTCCCCTCCCATTTAATACTTTCGTTCCTCATTTTGCAAAGGTAATATGAACAGGTCTTAAATCAAAAAGGTTATTGCTCAAATTTTAGCCTCAAATTAGCTATTTTAAAATATTTGCATAAAGAAACAGAAGTTTGGAAAAGTAGGCTCTGTAGAGAGAGGAAAATTTTTTCTCAATTCAGAAGCCTACAAAACACAGAGCCGGAGAAAAGCTTGATGGTTCAATCACACGGCTTTCCTATAAAAACCACAGTAGAGAGAATGAGCATATAATGTAAGAAAAGTCCCTGCAGTTGAAAGGAAAAGGACTTCTTCAGTGTTGGGGATGGGATTCCATTGATGAGGCTGGAAAGATTTGGAGGAGATGAGACCATGATTCAGAAACAACTTTCCCTTCACCCAACAACTCTATTCAACTTTGAAATAGGAGCTAGGTTGTTCTAAGAAACAATAAAATGCAGTGAAACTGAAGGGAAACTAAAAGCAACAGCTCTTTCTGTGCTCTGCTTCCTGCTTTGAAAGCTGAGAGGAGATGTCATCATAGGGTAAAGAATAACATCATGATTAGAGTAAAATTAGAGGTTGCTAGTCACTGCTGAGAGTGGACTAGTGTCCCAGGGCCAAAGGGCAGGGGCTCTTGAGGGCTTAATGCGGGACACATGACTTCGAGAGTGACCCTGTTGCAGCATGTGCAGGGGCCAGGGACGTATCTAGAGAGACAGCACGGACTCAGAAAACAACCGGCTGACCAGGGCCCTTTCCTCTCCACCAGGAGGATAAAAATTGTTTGTCCTGCATCCTATTTTACACCATCTTGGGAAGAAAAGTGGAAGAGAGGATCCTTCCAAATGGAAAGAAGTTTGCAACAATTATCTGAAGGATACTACCAACAAAAGCAAATGTTGGCTTGTCAAGTTTAAGGTTTCTTTCTTTTTTGCCCTCTCTCTTTTTTTCCCTTTCTTAATCACTGAGAAAGGGTGCTTGATTGCAAGATGAAATTAGTTATCAAAAAAAGAATGTTTTCACTATCTAAGATATCTGAGCTGTAGGGTATAAATTCTGACCCCACTAAAGTGGCATCACTCAGACATTCCTAGGCACTCCCCAAGCCCTCCTCTACCATGGCAGTACTAACCTTCCCAAGTTGACAGTCACATTTTTGGAGGAAAAAGGCAACCTACACTTTCTGAGTAAAATCTCATAGTTGCACGCATACACGCAATGCCTTCTCAGGAAAGGAGACCAACTATGCTAAGTCATTTCCGTATCATTGGTTGCAATTTTTAATCCAATTTTATAAGATGCAAAGATATATTCAAAACAATATAATCAACACGAACAAATGAAAATAATTTTGAAATAGTTCTGAAAAATTGCATCAAAATGGATTTTGTTTTTGGAAACAAATTACTGTATATTATGCAAAGAATTCTAAGAATCAATAATAATTGTAGCATTAAGCTAATTATTTTCAGAATTATATCCCAGAGAAAAATATGCCAATAAAGTTTAATCATAATTCTTTTTTTTAATACCTTCTATTATTTTGCCTTTTGTTCTCCCCCTATAAATGCACTGACAGAATGCAAGCAAAGCGAAAATTCAGTGTTTGGATACATATAACTACCTGAATAATAATTTTTTAAAAAAAGAATCTTTTTTTCAATAATTGCAGAGTAGTTTTACAGGTGTTGTTGCTATCCTTTCCCTAATTCTGCATTTAAATTATGAAAATAATGCACTTACAATTTACTCGGTCAGTGAAAATATAGCTTAAAAGACGAAGAAATGTGTATTTTTAAGTCTCAAGTTCCTAACCTGTAAAATTAGAGGATTAGGCTAGAGGATGGATAGCTACGCAAATGTTTTAAAGTTCTGTGTGAGTTGATGAGTCTTTAAAATTCTTCCCAATAAGTCTTCAAGACAGTCTAAAATCAGAAGAAAAAATATACATATATATATTTGTCATTGTCTTCATATTCATTATATCATCACACTTCCTTATTTGAAAACTCCATAGAAATTATGTAAGTTATTGCTTGAAACTTTAGTTGGGGGTGGGGGTGGGGGGAGATTAATAAGAAATAAAAAAGAATATCAAAATCAAGAAGGGGTCCATATGGCCATCTGGTGGCTACTTAGAGAAGTACACTTGATTCTCTCTATCAATATGATTTGAAAATTGGTATATGAAAGAAAATTAATTTCTCTTTCACCAAGTGAATATTTGCATGATTCTAAAAATCATCTTAGACTTTTTAAAGCCCTTGTTCACATGTATTTAATTTATATGTTTCTTTAAATCATGCAGCTTTTCCTATTCTAGTACATGCTAATTACAGGAAAAGTACATCATGGTCTTTTGCTATTCATTATAAATTATGTCATCATCACATTTTCAAGATAATAGATCTTTTAAAATAGCATTCCTAAATGGGCTAAGTACTTAAATTTGGATAATATGGATTAATTCTCTATAAACATCCATATGTATAACTTATTTATATTGAGGAGCTTTCAAGCAATTAACATATATTAATACATATACACTGTTATATAACAGGCTCCATAATCATATGAACGAGCATAAACCATGCTTTATAAATGCATGAAGAAACATCTGACTAGTAATATATAAACCTATGCTAATATTGTTAGGCTTGACTAAAGGATGAAAAATTTTAAAATCAAAGAGAAAGATTGTATGTTGTTTTAAGGAAAGGTAATTACAGAAAAGATCCGCCTTGTGTTGCTTTCAGATACCATAGTTCATTTACATAAGTTTACAAATAATCTGACATGTTTTTTTGAAAAATAGATCTTCTTTTCAAGGTGGCTGTTTTCAAGCAGTAAAATGAAAACAAGTTTATAACTTAATATGACTATGATAAAATGAAAAAAAAATATTACAAATATTTTAATAAACTTTCATAGGCAGAGGAATATCTTGCACATGTCTTGTTAAAAAAGTACAGAAAGGGTGGGCCACAGTGGCTCAGCGGATAAGAATGCTTGCCTGCCATGCCCGAGGACCCGGGTTCGATTCCTGGTGCCTGCCCATGTAAAAAAAAAAACACAAAAAGAAAAGAAGAGAAAGAAAGAAATGAAAAATAATCTAAAACTAATCCATGTGGTATATATTTTTACCCAAAAGGCAACAATATACTTAATATATGAAAATGTAAAGGTTCTTCAAAAAGTATGTTTATGAGGGTAGCCGTGCATTTGCATAATATAACAATTTTATTTGTTGTACAGTATTTGCTAGGCATCTGTGGCATCAATATAAATAAGATTTAATACGGAGGCTCATCTACACAATTACCTTGTTCAGAATTGATTTTCAAATGTATAATGTTTTCCTCCTACATAATTTCACTGCCAGCTTTATGAATAGTGATTTTTTCACCTAATAAGTGTATAAACACAGCACACAAAAACTTTGAGTAAAGTGATGATGCAAATTTAGATGGCATTCAGTCTGATAACCAAAGAAAACATTAAACACAACCAACAATACTATTTCTCAGCTCCAACATTGCAATCTAGAAACAATGTCAGTAATAAATTCTTACTAAAACTAATAACGTTTAAAAATCATCCTCGTAGAAATAACACATAGGTAAGGTGATCAAGACTGTTTAGTTTAATTCCTGGCTTCCAAGTACAATTCCATCCTCTTCAAGCCGAGGAAAATCATCAACTTTCAAGAAACATCAAATTTCAAGGGTGCAAAAGAATAAACCTACATGTGGGAAAAACTGAAGTCTTATGTCAGAAACTGATTTATTGCTTACGCTACCTGAACTATTTTCCAAAATATTGACATAGACGATCTATAACAAGAGTTTCATGCCTTTAATATCATCCTTAGAGTCAAGGATTTTGTGTGTGTGTGTGACAGAGAGAGTGTGTGTGTGTTTTAATGAATGGACAAAGGGTGCAGATTAGAGTCTTACATTCCTCGTCTAAATGTCAACTCTATTGCTTAATAAATACCCTTTCTTGAAAAACTCCCAATAACAAAAATCAAAATTGTGATTCTTATTGTGAATTTAGATATATTGAATATGTTTCAAAAGAATAATTATAATTATAAAGTGAACAATCACAGCCACCACACAGGTCAAGAAATTGTTTTGTCATACACAAAGCACCATGTGTGCCCTTCATAGATTATTTCCTTGTTTCTCTTTATAGTTTTACTTCCTGAGTATGAATATGTCATAAAATATTTTAGATTTTCCTGGTTTTGAATTTCATGTAAAATGGAACCATTACATATGCATTCTATTGTGTCTTGATTCTTTCACTCAACATAAGATTTGTAAGATTTATTTATGTTGCTCTATGCAGCATTTGAATGTGTATACTAAATATATTTATCCATTTTACCATTGGATATTTGAGTACTTTCCAGTTTGGAGACTTATCTTAATTTTCCAGGCATGATATAACGATGTATCACAGCCTGGTTGGCTTCAACAACAGGAATATAATTGTCTCAGAGTCTTAGAGGCTAGAAGTTCAAACTCAAGGTACCAGGCAGGATCATGCTTTCTCTGAAGTCTGCAGCATTCTCGTGTTGGCTTGCCATCATCATTCAATCTCTACCTCCATCACATGGCCATGTATCCCCCTCTATTCCCTATAACCCAGGTGCAAAATTGTTCTGCTTATAAGAACTCCAGTTATATTGGATTAAGGTTTACTCCGATTCAGTTTGGCCTCACCTTAACAGGATCATTAAGTGTTCACATCATAGGACTGGGATTAGGATTTGAACACATCTTTGTAGGGGGTATGATCCAATCCAGAATGGGGCCATTACAAACAAAATTACTATTAAGGTTCTTGCCCCATGTAACTTATAGAATATGCAAGACTATCTCTAGGAATAAAGTTACTGGGCTTACATTACGTGGGTCTTCAATTATACTATAAATACTGGGTTTTTTCCCTGAGTAGTTGCTTCAAGATGTAGTTTCACCTGTAATTAGAGCTCCCTTTGCTCCATACCCTTCAAAAAATGTGTTACAGTCAGATTTTTCAATTTTTGTCTATTAGCAGTTTCTTTCTTTTTTTTTCCATCCTACTTTCTCTTTCCTCTCTTTCCGGAGAGAGGAAATTACATAGATGTTAGGTCACTTAAAATTTCACAGGACCCTGATGTAATGATCATTTATTTTAATATTTTTCTTCTTTTTTTGTAGTTTGGATAATTTCTACTGTCATGTTTTCAATTTTATTTATTATTATTTCATACAGTTCAATTCCCTATTAAACTCACTAAACAATTTTTTTATTTAAGTTTTGCAAATTTCCATTTGCAAATTCCCATTATAATTTCTAGTTCTCTTTTGGAATACCTTATCTTTTAACATATTATATTTATCTTTTCCTCTAAATTCTTGAATAGATTTATAATAGTTATTTTAAAGACCTTGTCTGCTAGTTTTAATAACTGAACCATTAGTGAATATGATTTCATTGATTTGTTTTCCTGTTGATTATTTCTCTGCTTCTTTGCTTTATTTATTATTTTGAATTATATATGAAGCATTGTGTATAAAAGAACAGTGGAGATTAAGGTAAATTTTGTTTTATTTAATGTTATTTACTTTTCAGAAAGAGCAGATCTTTTTCTCTGCCAACATTTAGAGTGAAAGCCTAATTATTTAGATTCTCCCTAAAGTTGTTGAACTGGTTGGATTGTAGCTTTAAATTCAATTGAACTTACTTATGATCAGAGAGATATCAAACCTTCCATATTGCTACCAGAAAGGATTTGTGGAAAGTTCTTTTTTTATTTCATACTTCACGCAAAACCAGCAAGTTTATTTTTGTGTGTGTGTGTGTGTGTGTGTGTGTGTGTGCGCGCGCTCTCGCTTGAACAGAACCACTACTGGCTTGGACTAAAAGTGACAGAAAAAGGACAGATTGGAGGGAAAATGACTTCAAAGGCAAAACCATGGAAGCTGAAGTTTGGACCAAAGGCATCTTCTCAGTCCAAAAGAGAGGACCTGCCCATGTACGTGGAAAGGGTGATTATGCCCAGTTTTCTCTGATGCCTAGGGGATTACAAAGAGTCTGGCTGCCAGGCTGATATTTGATTAGGGTGGAGTCTAGAGTCCGGCCGTCATAGCAATGCTTAAAAATGTTGGGGCACCAGTGTCTTGGGAGAACATGGGTGCTACACAAGTGCTTGGTAAGTGTGGGACTGCCCCTCCATCAGGTCTGGAAGACAAGCCATCAATACATCTCAGACCTTGAAATCTCATGGAGTATGCCTTACAGTGTACCAGGAGTGATTGGGACCCGTGACCCCTGTTATCCTTCCAATTTCTCATATGGAAATGGAAGTGTTTCTGCTATGACTGTCCCTCCTTTGTATATTGGAAGCAGATAACTTGTTCTCTAGGTTTCACAGGTCCACTCACTGATGGGAACTGTGCCCCAGCACAGAGCACATCTATACTGATTTTGATGACTTTGTCCTTTGTACTTACTGAAATGACTTAAAGCCTTTGGGGTACTGTGATGGAATGAACGCACTTTGTATATGGAAAAAGCAAGTCTTTGGGGCCCTGAGGGTGGAGTGTAAGGGTTTGGAACTGTATATACAACAGAAAATAATGTTCTTAAAGCGAATCCATTCTTACAGATGTAAACCCATTGTAAGTAGGACATTTTGAAAAAGTTACTTCATTTAAGACATGGCCCAGGATTGGTATTAAATCTCTTCCTGGAGTCCTTTATAAGAGAATGAAATTCAAACAAAGAGAAAGAAATCCAAGAAAGAAGCAAGACGCTGAAAGCAAGGAAACATAGAAGAGAAGGGAGAGACTAGCAGACACCACCACGTGTCTTGCCATGTAGCAGAGGAGGAAAGGATGACCCACAGTCCGTTCGTGGGAGAAAGCATCGCCCTGATGATGCCTTGATTTGAATATTTTCATGGCCTCAAAACTGGAAATCTGTAGGCTAATAAATTCCTGCTGTGAGAAAACAACACATTTTATGGTATTTGTTCTCAGCAGCCTAGCAAACATAAACACAAGGCACAGTAAAAATTTAGAAAATTTCATTTATAAAACTTTGAAAAGAATAAATATGTTTAACTCACTGGATAATTCCAAATATATATGCCTATTTTCTGTCACTGCACAAATATGACAATGTTTCAATTATACAGATTTAAGATGGCTATTGACAGATGTTAGGGCAAGTCTCTCTCCTTATTCTCCTTCAAAGGTGTTATGATTTTTCTTGATTTTCTTGGTTCTTTTACCAGAGTACCCATTTCTTCAACTTTGTTTATAGCAGAAGGAATTGAAAGGAGCACATTAATTTATACTATGGTCTAAATGACTGATAACCTTTTAAGAACTTATAATTTTTAAAATTAGAGACTTATTACCCCCAACAAAACTCTGATTGGTGAGGTTTCAGTTAATGTGACAAAGTGATCTAACATTTCTGAAATTATATGTGCAGTTGAAATAGGTATGTGAATTTCAGGCTTTTCCTCCTGCTACTCCTTTGTTTATGCATCTATACTTAAAGAGAATTCTCTCCTTCGTCTTCACTAAATCAAATCTTATCTCCCTTTCAAAATTCTTATCACCAAAATAAAGTTTTATTAAATCCTGATCAACAACACGTAGTATTCATGGTTCCATTTCATGACTCCCTTCCACACAATTCATTCATTTCTTTGAACTTTCATTCCAATATAGTTATACCATTTTATTGTGTTCTGTTATTCTAAACTCTTCCATAGGCATCTGTATTTTGGAATTTTCAGTTTCAAGTCATGGAAATCCAACTGAAAATGGCTTATGTATAAAGGAAATGTATTGGCTCACATAACCAAACCACAGAAAGACAGAGTTTCAGTGATAAAATCTGGAGTTTGCAATACAAACGACATCAGCACTCTCTATCTTAATCTTTCTCCACCCGTCACTGTCATCACTAGTCTAGGCTATTTCAGTATGTCCATCTCAAGTGCCTAAATATAGCAGGGAACATAACTAAGTTTATATCTTGAAGATCCAACAGGAAAGAAAGAGCTATATTTTTCCCCTTGTAGCAATTGAGGGAACAGTGATAATTGGTCCAGTTGGGTATCATTTCTGCCTCCTGTACACTACAACAAAGAGTACATATAACTATGACTCACCCAACCTGAGTTATGTGCCTTTCTTTGGTTGGATGATGGGATTGGCTGGGGCAGAGTTCTTTGATTGTCAAACTTTATCATGAATCAGAACCTATGGGTTGGGGATCAAGGGGTCTCCAAAGGGAGTAGGTGTGCGGGAATTGGAAGTGGGGGTGGGGGATGTGATAGGCAGAACAGCCCCCCAAAGCTGTGTACATTCTAATATCCAGAGCCTGTGAATATGTTAGGTGACATGAAAAAGGGGAATTAAGGTTGTAGATGTAATTAAGATTGATAATCTGCTGACTTAAAATGGTGAGACTACCCTGGAATTACCTGAATTGGCCCAGCATAATCACAAGGATTCTTCTAAGTGGATGAGAGAAGCAGAAGAAGAGCGATGGAGAGATGGTAGCAAGAGATGGCCAAGAAGAACTTGGCCCCGTATTCCTGGCTTTAAAGATACAGTAAGGGAATGGCCTCTAGAATCTGGAAAAAGCGGGGAAACAGATTCTCCTTTAGCTTGTCCGGGAGGACCCAGCCCTGCAAATGCTTTGATTTCAACCAAGGGCGACCAATTTCTGACTTCCGATCTCCAGAACCATAAGATGATAAATTTGTGTTGACTTAAACTGCTGAGTTTGTGATAATTTGTTAAAGCAACCATAGACAGTTAATACATGGGGTTTGATATCACTCAGAAAAGAGGAAGGAGTGCTGGGCAGATGAAAGCAACCATAAACTCCTGAGGAACATAAGTTATAGCTCATACTCCTTTAGAATCCCTCTTTCCTTCTTACTCCTCTAAACAGAGATAGTGGTTTCAGAGGTCCTAGGAACTTATATGTAGGCTGAGTTTATTGGTTAAGATTATAGAACTTTAAAATCTATTCTTAAGTTTTGTTTTGTTTTACAAATATATTTGGACTGAATTCAAATGATTCTGTTTTCCTGTTCTGTTACATTAGTAAGGTAGATGCCGATATTCAAAAATCAAAGGACTAGAGGATGTCCACAGGATGAAGGGAAAAATATTGAATTCAGAACAAAGATGTATATCAACCAGTAAGACAAAGCCAGGGAAATGAATTTATTGCTGTGTTAGAGTTGGAATGACTTCTCTGTTCTCCATCTTACTAATTCAAATACATATTTCAGGCATATCTTATGTCCCCACCTTTCCCTCTTGGTGATTTGTTAAACTTCAGCCATTGTAATCTCTCCATTTCCTGGTAGTAGCCTGCTTATTTTTTTGCACTGCTGCAAAGTAGAAATTTAATCACTTATTTTAAATCACAGAATAATAGGGCATTTATCTTGAGTAGGTTGTTATAGATTTGTCTAGCATTTTTCCTTAATCACATCTTATTATTATGTTTAGACCACCTCAATGGAGTTCTAGATTTCCACTTCTCTTTAAACCTATGTAGTACTGCTTATAGTTAGGAATGCACAGTATTTGGCAAACATTTGTGGATGGTTCAGAATCAGAATGGAACGGAACATTAGGATTTCCAGAAAGATGTATCTTGTTACTGCTTTGAAGGTAAGTTTAAGAATGTTGAACAAAGCATAATGTCTGCTACTTATGCATTCTTTTCTTTTCTTTCTTTCTTTCTTTTTTTGCATGTTGTATGGCTAGGTTCACATTTTATTCTTTTTCCATGTGAGTATCCCATTGTTGCAGCACCATTTGTTGAAATTTTTTGTTTGTTTGTTTGTTTGCTTATGCTTGTGTATTTGTTTTGGGGGAGCATATGGGCCGGGAATTGAACCTGGATCTCCTGCATGGCAGGCAAGAATTCTGCTTCTGACTACCCTGCATCCCCCCTAATTACGCATTCTTATAATTACAGTTACAGGTAGTGGGTGTCTGCTATCCTCCTGGAAGTCTAAAGAAGAAGGAGGTGAATTCAGAGCTTTGGCTCTTCAATGGACAGGTATATTTATGCCACTAGTAGTGTATGTCCAGGGAACATCAGCCAGCTTCTGTAAATACATCTTCAAGTAACAAGATGGCTGGTGATTTTTATTCTTTCACCATCCAGCCTGGATGAGATGCAATTTAGATCCTCTTGGAGTTCACTTAAAATCCTTTGGGAAAAATAGCAGAATATAAATAATTGAAAATAAAAAGGTTCTTTCAAAACAGGACAAACTATTTTGCCTGTCTTGCCTGAAATAGAACAAAGAATCTATATAGTTTCCTCAACTCCAGGAAGATGGCCAAATAAAGTAGGTTAAGTTCAGCCCTGCTCCAAGGAAAGATTAGAGAAGGGATGGGAGGGCGACTGAGATGGTGATTCAAGAGTGCAACTGACCTGGGAGAGCCTTCTGCACCATATACGGTGGTCCTGGTTGCAGGGGCTAAACAGCTGAGAAGCAGAAAACTGGAGCCTAATGCAGAGGCATGGAGCCCACAAGAGTGCACAGTCAGGGAGATGGAAAGATGGGAGATAGGGAGACGGGAATTAGGAAGTAAACTGGGCTGCGTTCCTTGAATGCGCTACCTTCATCAGTGCAGCCCTGTGGCCCACAACACATCCCAAACCCCACGCACTTGAACCCCATGACCTGCTCCCACTCCCCACCCCAGCAGCCCCCAAAGCAAGTACCCGCCCTGCACCCCCACCTAAAGTGCAGCCTGGTCCACCTGTCCTGTACCTCTACCAAGCACTACCTCTCCCTTTCTGCTCCCTGCAGGCTGTGGGTGCTAATTATAATATAATATATTATAGTATAGTATAATATAATGTAGCCTTCATACCCAGGCTACACCAGCCCCCTGCACATAGTGTCCAACAACCTCACTGCATCTCCCCTGAGTTCTGCGCTATCATGTGGGCAGCCCTCAGTCATGCTTCCCAGCTTTGAGAAAGCCCTGACATGCGCAACCAAGTCACATCCGCCCCAGCCCAGGAAGGCTTCGCGCTGACCGCTGCCATAGCTCTATATATGTGCACAAAGGGCCCCACACCCTAGGCCAGTGCACATCAGGGTTTTGAACCCCAGACTCATGCACTCACACAGCTACATCCTCCTTGGCTGCTGGGAGCCCACGTTCGCAAGCATCAGCATAACATCACCAAACTGCCCATAGCCCTACGCTGCAATGCTCACTGCACTGTTGTGCCCTGCCCCATATGCTGCATCCAGCTACACCCACCCTGTAAACACAAGGTTTTAGACTGCTGAAGGAAATCACCCCCCCAAAGTAAATCAATCAAGATATTTACTTGCAATGAAAACAACAGAAGATCACTAAGCATATCACAATGCAGACAGGTAAAGTTCAGTCTAATGACCAAAATAAAACACCAGAAGAGATACAGATGTTGAAACAACTAATTAAAGATATTCATTTAACTCTACTTAATAAAATAAGTGGGATGGCTAATCACATAAAGGAGATTAAGGAGGCAGGAGAAGAGCATGAAGAGGAATTTGAAAAATAAATAGAAAAATAGCAGATATCACAGAGATTAAAGTCTCTGTTGACCAAATAAAAAACACACTAGAGGCACACAACACCAGATTTGAAGAGACAGAAGAAAGAATACGTGACATAGAGGACAGGATAATGGATTTCAAACACTCAAAATAGCAAATGGTAAAAAAAAAAAAAAAAAGGAAAAATTTGAATTGGATCTCAGGGTAATGATAGAAAAAAATGCACAAATATAAGAATCATTGGTGTCCCAGAAGGAGAAGAGAGGAGTAAAGGGCTAGGAAGAGTAGTTGAGGATATAATGAGGGAAAACTTCCCAACCCTTATAAAGGACATAAATATACAAGTCAAAGAAAGTCAATGAACTCCAAAGAGCATAAATTCAAATAGGCCTTCCTCAAGACACATACTAATTAGTCTGTCAAATGCTGAAGAGAAGCAGAAAATTCTGAAAGCGACAAGGGAAAAACAATCTATTACATACAAGGGAAACCAAATAAGACTGAGTTCAGACTATTCAACTAGCACCCTGGAGGCAAGAAGGCAATGAAGAGATATACATCCAGCCAAGAATTCCGTACCAGCCAAATTGTCCTTCAAAACTGAGGGAGAGATTAAAGTGTTCACAGACACACAAAATCCTGAAAGACTTTCTCAACAACACACTGGCTGTACAAGAAATATGAAAGGGAGTTCTGCCAGTTGAAAAAAAAAAGATGGGAGAGGGAGGTTGGAGGAGGGCACAGAATTGAAGAGCACCAATAAGGGTAACTTAAAGGATAAAAAGAGAAAGAGCAGGAAGAATATATAGATCTGACAAGTAAAATAAAAAATATAAGATGGTGGATATAATAAATGCCTTTTCAGTAATAACTTTGAGTGTTAATGAACTAAACATATGAATTAAAAGTTACAGATTGGCAGAACGGATTAAGAAATATAATCCAACTATATGCTGCTTACAAGAGACTTATCTCAGACACAAGAATGCAAATAGATTGAAAGTGAAAGGATGGAAAAAATGTTCCATACATGTTATAACCAAAAGAGAGCAGGAGTAGCTATATAATATTGGACAAATAGACTTTAAGTAGAAAGACATCATAAGAGACAACGGATACTATATACTAATTAAAGGGTCAATTCACCAAGAAGATATAACTATCATAAAGGCAATTGTTCCCAATCAAGGAGCTCCAAAGTACATGAGACAGACACTGGCAAAACTGAAGGGAGCAATAGATGTTTCAACAATAATAATAGGAGACCTCAAAACACCACTCTTGTCTATAGATAGAACAACCAGACAGAAGGTCAACATGGAAAGAGAGAAGTTAAACAACTTTATAAATGAATTAGACCTAACAGACATAAATAGGTCATTGCACCCCAAAACACCAGGATATACATTCTTCTCTAGAATTCATGGAACATTCTCCAGCATAGAACATATGCTGGGGCACAAAACAAATCTTCATAAATTTAAAAACATTGAAATTATTCAAAGCACTTTCTCTGCTCACAATGGAATAAAGCTGGATCTCAATAACCATCAAAGAATAAGAACATTCATAAATACATGCAGTTTAAATAACACACTCTTAAACAACTAGTGGATTAAAGAACAAGATGCTAGAGAAATCAGTAGCTATCTGGAGACAGATGAAAATGGGAATGAAACTTATCAGAACATATGGAATGTGGCAAAGGCTGCGTTGAGAGGGAAATTTATTGCCCTATATCCTTGTGTTATAAAACAAAAAAAAGCAAAAAACAAGGACTTAACTGCTCACCTGGAGGAACTTGAGAAAGAACAGCAAACTAACCCTAAAGTAAGTAGAGGAAGAGAAATAACAAGGATTAAAGCAAAGTTAAATGAATGGGAGGACAAAAGAACAATAGAATCAATAAAACCAAAAGTTGGTTCTTTGAAAAAAATCAATAAAATTGACAGGCCACTTTGACAAAGAAAAAAAAGGAGAGGATGCAAACAACCAAAATCAGAAAAGAGAAGGGTTGAATAGCCCCAGACCCTGAAGAAATAAAATAAATCATGAGAAGATACTGTGAACAACTAAATGTAAACAAACTAGGCAGCTTAGATGAAATGAACAAATTTCTGGGAATGCATAAACAACCTACACTGACTCAGAAAGAAATAGAAGAGCTCAACAAACAATCCCAAGTAAAAAGAATGTTATCAAACATTCCAAAAATGACTGACCCCAATCCTGCTCAAACTTTTCCAGAAAATTGAGGAAGAAAGAACTCTACCTAACTAATTTTATGAGGCTAATATCATTTTAATACCAAAACTGGGCAAAGAAGCTATAAGAAAAGAAAACTATAGGCCAATCTCCCTAACAAACATAGATGCAAAAATTCTCAACAAAATATTAGCAAATCAAATCCAACAACACATTAACATAATTATAAACCATGACCAAGTAATGTTTATACCAGGTATGCAAAGATGGTTCAACACAAGAAAATCAATTAATATAGTAAAGCACATTAGCAAATTGAAAGGGAAAAAAATCACATGATCATCTCGATTGATGCTGAAAAAGCATGCGACAAGATTCAACATCCTTTTCTGATAAAGCACTCCAAAAGATAGGAACCAAAGGTAACTACCTCAATATGATAAAGGAAATATATCAAAAACTGATAGCCAGCATCATACTCAATGGAGAGAGACTGAAAACTTTCCCCCTAAGATCAAGAATGAGACAAGGATGTCCACTCTCACATTTAAGTCAACATTGTGCCAGAAGTTCTAACTAGAGCAATCAGGCAGGACAAATAAATAAAAGATATCCAAATTGGAAAGGAAGAAATAAAACTTTCATTATTTGCAGATGACATGATACTATACTGGGAAGATCCTGAGAAATCTATAGCAAAGATACTTGAGCTAATAAACAAAATATTAATGCGCAAAAATCAGTAACATTTCTATTCACAAGCAATGACCTAGCTGAGGAGTCAGTTAAGGAAAAAATTCCATTCAAGGATCAAATACTTAGGAATGAACTTAACTAGGGATGTAAAGGACTTGCACACAGGAAACTACATAACATTGCTAAAAGAAATCAAAGGAGATCTAAATAGGTTGAAAGATATTCCCTGCTCATGGATAGGAAAGCTAAATATAGTTAAGATGTTGTTGTAGTTTGCTAGCTGCCAGAATGCAACACACCAGAGATGGATTGGCTTTTAATAAAAGGGGATTTATTTTGTTAGTTCTTCAGAGGAAAGGTAGCTAACTTTCCACTGAGGTTCTTTCTTATGTGGAAGGCACAGGATGGTCTCTGCTGGTCTTCTCTCCAGGCCTCTGGGTTCCAACAAATTTCCCAGGGGTGACTTCTTTCTGCATCTCCAAAGGCCTAGGCTGAGCTGCAAATGCTGAGACGAGGAATGCCGAGCTTCTTATCTGTGCTACGTTGTGCTCTCTCATTTAAGCACTAGCCAATTAAGTCAAATGTCATTC
Organism: Tamandua tetradactyla; assembly: GCF_023851605.1. Lineage (NCBI taxonomy): Eukaryota > Metazoa > Chordata > Mammalia > Pilosa > Myrmecophagidae > Tamandua > Tamandua tetradactyla. Next base: position 119,374,639 of record NC_135332.1, read on the forward strand.
ATTGCAGCAGACATGCCTCCTAACTGACTGCAGATGTAAATCAGCAACAGATGAGGTTCACCTATCATTGGCTCATGTCCACAGCAACAGAAATAGGTTCCTTCACCTGGCCAAGTTGACAACTGAATCTAGCTACCACAGATGTCAATTCTACCCAAAGCTGATCTATAGATTCAACACAGTACCAATCAAAATTCCACCTAGTTTGAAGACTTGTAAAGAAAAGTACCAAATTCACCTGGAAAGAAAGAGACCTTGAATAGCTAAAAGCATTCTAAAGAAGAAAAATGAAGTGGGAGGATTAACACTCCCTGACTTTAAAATCTATTATAAAGTTAGAGTGGTCAGACAGCATGGCACTGGCACAAAGATAGAAGCATTGACCAAGGGAACTGAATCAAGAGTGGAGAAATAGACCACCAAATCTACGGTCAGCTGATTTTTGACAAGGCCTTAAAATCCTGTGAACTGGGACAAAATAGTCTTTTCAATAAACAAGCATGGAAGAACTGGATATCAATAGCCAAAACAATGAAAGAGGACCCCTGTCTTACATCTTATACAAGAATTGACTCAAAGCGGGCCAAACATTTAAATATAAGAACTAGCATAAAGTTTCTGGAAGAATGTAGAGAAACATCTTGAAGACCTCGTAATAGGAGGTAGCTTCCCAAACTTTACACCTAAATCACAAGCAATAAAAGGAATTAACAGAAAAATGGGAACTCCTCAAAATCAAATGCTTCTGTACCTCAAAAGACTTTGTCAAAAATGTGAAGAGGCAGCCAACTCAGTGGGAGAAAATATTTGGAAAGCGCACACACACACACACACACACACACACACACACACACACACACACATATGTATATATATTTAATAACCTGATATTTAGACATAAGAATGAAGCTGGTCAGATTGTGGTTAAAGTAATTCAGAACACAGGGGTAAGGAAGATAATGTCTATATTTCAGAACCACACATACTCTGAGACCAAAGGAAGAAAGGTTTATTTGGTCTGGAACCAAACTTTTCTGTAGTACGTAATGTAACTCAGTGTACCCGGAATGCTCATTTGAACAATTGAAATACAGGGACCCCAGAATAAGAAAGAGGTCTGTTAATCCTGTACAGTTTAATATAATGCCTTGATACATCCTAGAGTATATTAAACAGACAATCAAAAATATTGTGCCTTGAGAGATGGGAGAAAAAAATATAGAACTATTCAACTTTACCACCAGGGAATCCCTGATATTGTGCCAAACTTTAGAGACATCCAAATCAATAGGCCAAGCCCTGAGTCTTGAAATTTACTCTTGTGAAGCTTAAATAGGTAGCAAAGATGCTTAGACTACCTATAGGTATGCCTAAGAGTTACTTCAGGAGGACCTCTTCTGTTGCTCAGATGTGGCCTCATTCTTTCTAAACCCAACTCTGCAAGTGAAATCATTGCCCTCCCTGCTATGTGAGACATGGCATCCAGTGGTGAAAGTCTCTCTGGCAATTTGGGAGATGACTCCCAGGACTGAATCTTGTCCTGGCATAGTGTGATCAACAATTCCATCCTGACATAAAGGGAGAAAAGAAAAGTAACTGATAGATTATCAGTGGCAGACAGAGTTCAAATAGAGTTGAGAGATTACTCTGGAGGTTGCTCTTATGCAAGCTTCAATTAGACCTTGCTACCTATCATAACCTGCCAAACCAGGACCATTCCAGCCAATCCTAAAGAATACCTAGAGCAATATATAAGATTCTACAAAAGTTCCATGCACTAGAGTAACTTTCCAGAAATCTGCAATGTCCACATGGGTCCCTGGACCAGATAAGTCCTGAAACCTAGAGGGCTCAGCCTCTCTAGAACATCAGATAGTTCCATCTCCCTACCCCATATTAGTCACAGATCCTTCCAACATGAAAAAGTTAGACTGGTCATAGCCCAAACACTTCTAAAGAGAGGATTAGAAACATTGAATGTGATGGTGGAGTTTTACAGAGAAGGTAGGATTTAGCAAATGAATATGAAGCTGGATCATTAAATTGATATCTCTTTTAGTTTTCAGTATCTTAGAGCAGTTAGATGTAAGAACCTAGAATTGTGGAATTGTAGCCCATGTTAAACTCTGAAATCTGTTCTACAACTAACTGTGGTGCTGTTCTTTGAAATTTATTGCTTTTTTGTATATATGTTATTTTTTACAAAAAAAGAAGGAAAGAAAGTCGATTGTGGTGATAAAAATATTTAAGCCTTCTAGCCTCCTATATTCTGGAGCAGGTAGAAGGAAAAATCTGAGAGGACCTTATGGTAGCTCATGACAAAATCTGGGGTCTGTCCTGTAACTATTTGTTTAAGGGTGCTTTGAAAACTTTTGCCTTTTTATTTCTTTGCTTTGTATACATGTTGTTCTAGTTTGCTAGCTGCCAGAATGCAATATGCCAGAAACAGAACGGCTTTTAAAATGGGGAATTTAATAAGTTGTTAGTTTATAGTTCTAAGGCCAAAAAAATGTCCCAATTAAAACAAGTCTGTAGAAATGCCCAATCAAAGGCATCCAGGGAAAGATACCTTGGTTCAAGAAGGCCGATGAAGTTCAGGGTTTCTCTGTCAAGTGATAAGGCACATGGTGCACATGGTCAAGGTTTCTCTTTCATCTGGAAAGGCACGTGGTGAACACGGCACCATCTGCTAGCTTTCTCTCCTGGCTTTCTGTTTTATGAAGCTCCCCGGGCGGTGCTTTCCTGTTTCATCTCCAGTGGTCGCTGACTGGTGGACTCTGGTTCTCGTGGCTCTATCATTCTGTTCTCTCAGAATTTCTCACTTTCTCCAAAATGTTTCCTCTTTTATAGGATTCCAGTAAACTAATCAAGACCCACCCAAATGGGTGGAGACATTTCTCCACTTCATCCAGCTTAACAACCACTCTTGATTAAATCATATCTCCAGGGAGAAGATCTAATCATGAGGTTTCAAGCATACAGTACTGAATAGGGATTAGAAGAAATGGTTGCTTTTAGAAAATGGGATTATGGTTAAAATATGGCTTTTCTAGGGTACATGCATCCTTTCAAACCAGCACATATGTCATATTATACAAAATAAAAGTTTTAAAAAAAGAATTTATACAGTTTTCTGAGAATATGTCTGTGTAAGGGGCATTTTCTCATGTAAATTTATTCTCAGGGTCCATGAAAGTTAGGAGGCCAGGAAAGCCAACCCAAATTATCGGGACCAGCAATGCAGCATGACAATTAGAACCAAAATGCAAGCCCAATGCAAAGAGGTTTTAGCTGGTCTACCCATACTGGAATGAAAAGGATAACATGGCTTTTTCATTGTCACAGAGCCTGAACCTACTTCTGTGGCCCCGCTAACAAAGTTGATAAATTTCCATAATTGCATAACTACATCAAACAGGTTCATTTCTCACTAACTATCATGGATTTCCATCTCTTTCACCCTATGAGTCTTCAAATTCAGGTCACATATTCAACTTTTCTGTCTATAAAATGCTTCTGGAGAAAAATAATAAGCTGAAGTAAGGAAAAGCTAAGATCTCTGATTCCAAACACAGAGAACCAACAACACAAAACAAAATGACAATAATGAGGGAACAAACTTGGGTTTAATCTGGAGGCCAGCACAGGAAATTATTTGTTTACTAATACAAAAACATGTAGATATTTAGTAGCGCCTTTTGTTGTAATTCATACGAGTTGAATGTGATCTTCTTTCTGACTTAGGAGAATGGTTCTTCTTGAGGCTCAAAAACAATCTCTGATAGTGGCAGATTCCCCTTTGCATGATTTTGCTTACGGGTACTTAGGGTGTGAGATAGTGAGTTGCTTTATCTGATTATTGTCATGATGATGGAAAAGCTCAGAACTTCCCATGGTTGACAAAAGTTTTGTGTCAAGATATATGAACCTGACATGGCCTCACAGAGTGGCACAAAAGGAAGCCATTGATTCCTGTGACCTTGAGAAGGGTATGGAAGGAGCTAGCTCAGAGAGGTGAATCTAGAGAAACCCTGAAGTCAGGACCAGGGGGCAATGAAGCAGCAGCTGGGTAGATAAAGGGCCAAGAAGTTCCAGCACAGGAGAAGCAAGTAGGGACAGAGGATGACTTTTTGCTGCTCAGTGTTTGGTATTAAGAATTAACATTAAATTTATTGGCACTTATTGATAAATCAATTAAGCTGCTGAGAATTTGGATGAGGTAAAGGAAAGTTTAGAGGGATCTGAATTATCGAAGGTTATTTGGAATTATTGAAGGTGAAGTTTCTGCCACAGAAAGGAGTAGGAACTCAAAAAGACATTAAGCTCAGCGTAGAAAGATAAAGCTAAATTTCTGTTTAACTGGCTTAGTGGGCTGGGTTTGTATTGATAAACCTGAAAAGCAAATTTGTTTCGAGAGAACAGATAATTGTATGTAGCAGTTACTCCAAGCTCTAAACTCTTTTAAATTTGGGGAGTTTCTGTTGTTCTGAGAAATGATTTAAGACCATAGAGAGTTGAGGAAAAGCAGATGGCAGGAAACTACAAGGGAGCAAGGGACTCAACTTTTCAAATTGTGAGAGCAGACACACCCAGACCTATATGAATTATTGGCAAGATAGAGCAGCAAGAGGCCTATTTGCATCAGGGTTGAGGAGACCCTGGGAAGAAATGGAAATTGATAAAATTGGAGCACCTAGTCCATTTTCATGACTAAACTCCTAAGTTTTGAGAGGAAAAAAAAAAAAAAAAAACAAAAACTCCCCCAGAAGTGCATTCTAAAGAGAATAGAGACATCCAAACTTAATCGAAGGATAGATTGTAGGGCAGAGGCCCAGGGAAATTTTGAATATAACATTTGCATAGTACATGTTATGGACACAACTGGCAAGGGGCAGTTAATTCTTTCTGTGCCTAGTGGCAGTAGGAGAATATTTAATACCTGCTCCCCCTGCTGGCCACTTGTTCTTCCAGCCAGTTGTTCATTAAAGCAGTTAATGCGACCAGTGAGAAACATGGGGAGTGATAAGCTAGGCATTCATGAAATGAGAAACAGAGGAAGATCAGTTCTGAAATAAAAGCAATAGAGGGTGATCTGAATGCTCTTGTCATCATGGCAGTCTCGTAATTTACCGTATGGTGTAAATCGGCTGCTATTTTTTTTAATATTTGACAATGCTGCTTTATTTTGCAATAAACACTTTTGGCAGCAACAAAAAGTTGAAAAAAAATGAAAGTGCACATTTAATGAAAATTTAGTATTGAAATTTATTTCTCAAGAAGGTTGATGACGAGTGTGTAACTTGTTCAAATTATTTGCTGACCTTTACCATCCAACATGGAGCTCTAATGATATCATTGACCATATAAATACCAGAGGAAATAAATCCGATGAAGAAGGATCAGCATCGATCTCAAAAACTAGCAGTTATTTAAAAAAAGAACATGCTTGTACACAAAAACTGAGAAAGAATGGCTGTAGAAGGTACATTTTTATATCACCACTTGATGCCTGATTTTTCATATGAGTCAGATGACCGTTCTTCCAAATTAATGTTGCTCATTTCAATTCTATAATTTCTTACAGAATTGGGAGATGATTGTTGTTGATATTTTGGATCCATTAGCAAAGAAAAACATTTATAAACAGTTGAATTATCCCAGTTTTAGATCAGAGTTCTCAGGTGTTAAAAATAATTACCTAGATTAATTTTAATAATGACTCAATAATTTCTTCATCCACTTTATAGAATCAATATAGAGCTCTGGAAGTTTATTTTTTCTGTAGTGAAATATTTGACATTATTATGAATGCTACTTTGTGTTCAATTAAGTACATCAAAGTTGGAGGTAATTTCTTGCATTGATAATTCAAAACACTAAATTATCATGAAACTCAGCACCATGGTAAAACAATGTAATTCTTAAAAGAGGAAAGCGATGTAACAGAAATAAACTTGGAATAAGTTATGTTGCAAACATAATCCATAATTGTGCCTGTATTTGTTTTCTATTCCTGCTGTAACAAATTACCACAAATTTAGTGTCTTAACACAAATTTCTTATCTTTAACAGTTCAGTGGGTCAGAATTCTAAGACAGATCTCACCTGGCAAAAATGAAGGTACTGGCAGTGTTGCATTCTTTTCTGGGGGCTCTAGGGAAGAATTTTTTCCTTGCCTTTCCATCTTCTAGTTGTCCACATTTCCTCTCCTTCCATCTTCAACCAGTAACGTAGAATCTCTCCTACCCCGCCTCTGTGGTCACATCTCTTTTCCTGACCACAGCTGGGGAAGGTTCTCTACCTTTAAGAACCCATGAGATCAGATGGGGCCTGTGCAAATAATTCAGGATAACCTCACCACTTCAAAGTCCTTAACTGAATTACAACTGCAAAGTCCTTTTTGTCATATAAATTAATGGATACACAAGTTCCAGATTAGGGCATGGACATCTTTGGGGGTCAATATTCTGCCTCCCATGCATCCAAAAAAGACTATGATAATCTAACAATCCAAATATAAACTTCAAGAAAGACACTGACGTTTATCTCTTCAAAAGCAAGTTGGGGCGGGGGACGGGGTGGCGGTGCAGCGGTGGCTCAGTGGAAGAGTTCTCACCTGCCAGGCCAGAGCCAAGCCAAAAAAAAAAAAAAAAAAAGCAAGGGGGAACTGAACAGAACAGATGATGACTCAAAGTGTACAATGTTTAATTTTAAGATTTAGTAACTGCAATTTTAGATACCTAATAGTGGGAAAAGTTTTAATGGTGAAGCTACAGCACTAGGGTGTATTAATTATTCCCTTGTAATAGAAGGGAATGAGATGAGAATGTTTATGATTCTATACTAAAATAGGCATGCATTCAAGTAAATTATAGACATCTTATTTGATGAGTATTAAGAAGTGTACTCTAAATGGAAGCAAAAAGTATGTGGGAATATATTTTGTTTGATATAGTTATGTATTTCAACATGGGATTATATATTTTTCAAGTAGCCAAATTTAATCAGAGTTTACCAGGTACCTCAGTATCTAGTAAGTGATATGTCTTTCTCAATAAGTACAGCATTTTCTTAATTAGAATATTATAATACTATAATCTACAAGGAGGAGTTAATTGAAGGTGTTAGCAGTTTAAAATGGATTAGCCACAAAACGCACCATTGAAAATTATGGCAGTTTGATGATTGTTTTAAATATGATCTGATTTTAAAATACATTCTTCAAGAAAATTGCCAGTGTCATAAGGTCAGAGATAAATATGACTTAGAAATTGGTTAAAGCATGTGAATAGGTGCCAAGAATAGATTCTGCTTATGCTATTTGTTTTATTTTTTAATTTAATTTTATTTTTTACCACAATAAATTTTTTTTCTTTTTTGTGAAAAATAACATATATACAACAAAGCAATAAGTTTCAAAGCACAGCACAGCAATTAGTTGTAGAACAGATTTCAGAGTTTAACATGGATTACAATTTCACAATTTTAGGTTTATACTTCTAGCTGCTTTAAGATACTGGAGACTAAAAGAGATATCAATTTAATGATTCAGTAATATATTCACTTGTTAAAACCTACCTTCTCTGTATAACTCCACCATCACCATTGATCTTTCTATCCCACTCTTTAGGGATTTTGGGGCTGAAGGATGCACTGACTGAGAAGTAGATTGGCGAACGCTTGTGTATATATAAAATCACATATTGTGCTGCTACAAAAAGGAATGGGGTCGTGAGGCATGCAACGATTTCTAAATTTTTATGTTCTAACTTTTTCATGTTGGAAGGATCTGTCACTAATGTGAGGTAGGGAGATGGAACTATCTGATGTTCTGGAGAGGCTGGGCCCTCTAGGTTTCAGGACTTATCTGATCCAGGGACCCATCTGGAGGTTGCAGGTTTCTGGAATGTTACCCTAGTGCATGGAATCTTTGTAGAATCCTATGTATTGCCGTGGGTGTTCTTTAGGATTGGCTAGAATGGTTTTGGTTGGGATTTGGCAAGTTATGATAGATGGCAAGGTCTAATTGAAGCTTACGTAAGAGTGACCTCCAGAGCAGCCTCTTACTCTATTTGAACTCTTTCAGCCACTGATTACTTTATTAGTTACACTTCTTTTCCCCCTTTTGGTCAGGATGGAATTGTTGATCCCATGGGGCCAGGGCAAGATTCAGCTCTGGGAGTCACCTCCCACACCACCAAGGAGACTTTCACCCCTGGATGTCATGTCCCACGTAGCGGGGAAGGCAATGATTTCACTTGCAGAGTTGGACTTAGAGAGACTGAGGCCACATCTGAGCAACAAAAAAGATCCTCCAGAAGAAACTCTTAGGCATACCTATAAGCAAGCTAAGCATCTCTACTACCTACATAAGCTTCACAAGAGTAAGCCTCAAGTTCCAGGCTTTGCCTATTGATTTGGGTGTTCCAAATGTTTGACACAGTTTCAAGGGATTCTCTGGTGGTAAAGTTTAATACTTCCATACTTTTCTCCCATCCTTCAAGGGATTTTGCCAATACTTTTTGATTATCTGCTTAATATACTCTAGGATGTATCCAGGCATTACATTAAGCTATACAGGATTAAAGGCCCTCATTCTTATTCTGGGCTCCCTGTGTTTCAGTTGTTCAAATGAGCTATCCAGACAGGTTGAGTTAAATTATGTGCTACAGAAAACTTCGGTTTCTGACAAAATAAACCTTTCTTCCTTTGGTCTCAAAGAGCAGGTGCAGTTCTAAAGTATTGACAAAGTCTTCCTTACCCCTGTGCTCTGAAATTCTTTAATCCCGACCTGATTGACTTTGTTCTTATTTCTAAATACCAGGTTAAAGATACATAAAACAGGCTCTCAAAATTCAGGAATAATAATTACCACAAAGGATAAATATGTCTGCTATAAGAGCTTACAATCTAGGTCCTGGTTTTCTTATAAGCATTTTCTAAAGGAGACCATACAATAATTGTTTTCATTTTGGGCTTTTTTTGCCTCACCAAATGTCCCACAGGTTCATTCACATCATTGCATGCCTCACGACTTCATTCCTTTTTGTAGCAGCACAATATGTGATCCTATAAATACACCATCTTTGGCCAATCTACTTCTCAGTCAGTGCATCCTTCAGCCATCAGCATTCATTAGGCACCATGCATAATGCCCAAAGTCCACAGCACATAAATACTCTCAATGTTAGATAATTTCTTTGTTCCCAAGAGAAAAATCTGCTTATGCTATTTTTAATGTTCAGTTTAATATTTTTAATGTTATCAGTATGTTTTTTCCTTCAAGGTATGTGAATATGTTATTTTTATTTTTGAAGATATTGCTTTTGAGAAGTTTTAAATATAGCTACATTATGTGTCCATAAATTTGATTTTCCAAGCTCCTTTATTGTTCTTCCTCTTTATTGCTCATTATTAACTGCATCAATAGGTCCAAAATTCAAATAATTATATAATTGTAATCCTTTTGAGGTCCCACTTTTGCTCTGAAAAATTTCTAGCAAACACAATAGATCACATGGTTACCCTCTGTCTCTCCTGTTGCAGCAATGTATGCCAAACGTACATGGAGAAAGAGATGCAATAAAGAACAAGCCAAATGAAAAGTCATTATCCCTAGATGGTTTGTGAATAAATGATGATCCAAGGCCATATTAGTTCATGGCATGTGGACATGGTAGCTAATTCTAGCACTTCAGTCTAGTGATTTTTGAAGCTGAATGGAAGAATTAGGACAGCAAGGGAGCATCAATCATTAGGACCTAAGTGGCATAGAAGCAGCTCCATTTATGTCTAGTAGAAGCTACACTGAACCACCTGCTATTCCCTTGTGCTCCTGTGAGCCTGTGCTTATGCTAATTTCTCTTCTTGGAATTTCCTCCCTCATGAGCATTTCCTGCAAAGAATCCTACTTTTAAGACTCTATTTATAACTCCACGTTCATTCATTCATTCACTGTTTGCTGAGTGGTGTCTACGTGGCAGACACTGTGACAAGCCCTGGGAAGAAGATGGTGAAAAAGGCCCTGAAGGAGCTTAGAGTGTCATGGGGGCTGTCAAAACCAGTCTCACAATTACAAACATACAAAGAGTGATAGGTCATAAAAGGAGGTTACAAGGGCCAAGGAAACATATAGCAGAGAAGACTTCCCACAAGAAGTGAGGCTGGAGCTGACAGCTGAAGGATAGATAGAAAACAGATAGACCCAAATTACTGAGCCCATAGGCTGTAATGCATGATGCTTTCAAGAACCTAAAAGTAGGACAATGTAAAGGACGTATAAAGGGGCAGGAGAAGAGTGGTATATTCTAATCCCACAGAAGAAGCAGGGACCAGATAAGACAAACTTTTTAGATACTTTTAAGTTTTTTCCTTTCAAACTGAAGTGCACAGAGAATCTATTTAAGGGTTTTAAACAGAGGGAGAAGTGCTAAAATCAAATTAGGATTTCTGTAAGATGTTTATAACTTTGCTATGGGAAATGAATTAGAAGGGACACAAGTAAGTACAGTTACTAAAAAAGAGCATACAAGATACTGTGTACTCAGATGTGACATGGAGCCTAGGAAGTAAGCCGGGCCAAATTCCTTGGGTGTGCTACCCTCACCACGCAGGCCCTGTGACCGGCGACTCACCCCACACCCCACACACCCGAACCCTTTCACCTGCTCCCATTCCCCGTGCTCCAGACACCCCAGCGCTACCAGCCCCCAGCACATATACCTGCCCCACATGCCCACCCCAAGTGCAGCCCAACCCACCTCTCCTGTACCCCTCCCAAGCGCTACCTCCCCCTCCTTGTTCCCTGCAGGCTGTTGCCAGGGCATAAAGGTTGTGGGCACTAATCTCCATACCCAGGCTACCCTCCACCCATAGAGTCCCACAACCTCACTCTGCCCCTCCTCCCCCCAGAGCTCTGCGCATCAGTTACGACACTCCTAGACCTGCACATACACACAAACCACCAATCACATCATTCATCTGGGAACTTCAGGTTATGGCAGTCTGAGAACTGCACATGCACATGGCCCTCAGCCACACTTCCTACCTCTGAGAAAGTGATCACCTGCACAGCCAGGTCACATCTGCCCCCAACCCATGAAGGCATAACACTGACCTGCTGCCACAGCTCTATGCACGCAGATAAAGGGCCCTGCACACTAGACCAGTGCACACCAGGATTATGCCCCCCCAGACTGGTGCACCCTCACAGCTACATCCTCCCTGGTGGCTGGGCACCCACGTTCACAAGCATCAGTGTAATATCCCCAACCTGCGCCTATACCTGCCCTGGAACAAACCATCGCACTGAGTGCCCCACCTCATACTTTGCTCCCTGTTGTTCTTCCATCCTGCAAACACAAGGCCTTAGACTACTGCAAGAAATCAACTCCCAAAGTAAATCAATCAAGATATTTATAAGAGATGAAAACAGCAGAAGATCACTAAGCATATCACAATGCAGACAGGTATAGCCCTGCTTAACGACCAAAGTAAAACACCAGAGGAGACAGACACTGGAACAACTAATTAAAGATACTCATTTAACTCTGCTGAATAAAATAAGTGGGATGGAAAATGACATAAAAGAGATCAAGAAAACAGTAGAAGAGCATGAAGAAGAATTTGAAAGAATGAATAGAAATAGTGGATATCACAGAGATTAAAGACTCTGCTGACCAAATAAAAAACATACTAGAGGCACATAACACCAGATTTGAAGGGACAGAAGAAAGAATAAGTGATATAGAGGACAGGTTTTGAGTTCAAAGACTCAAAACAGCAGATGGCAAAAAAGATGATGGAAAAATTTGAGTTGGATGTCAGAGAAATGATAGACAAAACAAAATGCACAAATCTAAGAATCATTGGTGTCCCAGAAGGAGAAGAGAGGAGTAATGGGTTAGGAAGAGTACTTGAGGATATAATGGGGGAAAACTTCCCAACCCTTTTAAAGGACATAAATATACAAGTCAAAGAAGCCCAATGAACTCCAAACAGAATAAATCCAAATAGGCCTTTCCCAAGACACATACTAATCAATCTGTCAAATGTTGAAGAGAAGCAGAACATTCTGAAAACAGCAAGAGAAAAACAATCTATTACATACAAGGGAAACCAAATAAGACTGAGTTCAGAGTACTCAACTAGCACCATGGAAGCGAGAAGGCAGTGGTATGATATATTCAAGATCCTGAAAGAGAAAGACTTCCAGTGAAGAATTCTGTACCCAGCCAAATTGTCCTTCAAAACTGAGGGAGAGATTAAAGTTTTCACAGACAAGCAAGTCCTGAAAGAGTTTCTCAACAGCACACTGACTCTACAAGAAATACTAAAAGGAGTTCTGCCAGCTGAAAAAAAAAAAAAAAAAAGACAGGAGAGGGTGTTCTGGTGGAGGGCACAGAATTGAAGAGTTCCATTAAGGGTAATTTAAAGGATAAAAAAAGAAAGAGAGAAAATAGTATTTAGATCTGAAATAAAATTTTAAAAGATGGTGGATTCAAGAAACACCTTTTCAGTAATAACTTTGAATGTTAACAGACAAAATTTACCAATTAAAAGATGCAGATTGGCAAAATGGATTAAGAAACATAATCCAGCTATATGCTGCTTACAAGAGACTCACCTTAAACAGAAGGGTATAAATATATTGAAAGTGAAAGGAAAGGATAGAAAAAGTTTTTTCACTCAAGTTGTAACCAAAAGAAAGCAAGAGTAGCTCTATTAACATCGGACAAAATAGACTTTAAATGTAAAGACATAAGAGACAAAGAAGGACACTATATACTAACTACAAGGTCAATTCACCAAGAAGATATAACAATCATAAATGTTTATGCTCTCAAACAAGGAGCTCCAAAGTACATGACACAGACATCGGCAAAACTGAAGGGAGCAATAGATGTTTCATCAATAATAGTAGGAGACTTCAATACACCACTCTCCTCTATAGATAGAACAACCAGACAGAAGATAAACAAGGAAATAGAGAATTAATTAAGCTATTAAGTAATTAAACCTAACTGACATATATAGGCCATTGCACCCCAAAACACAAGTATATACATTCTTCTCTAGTGCTCATGGAACATTCTCCAGGATAGATCATATGCTGGGGCACAAAACAGGTCTTTATAAATTTAAAAACATTTGAAATTATTCAAAGCACTTTCTCTGATCACAATGGAATGAAGACAGGATTTAACAAATGAATATGAATGCTGAATCATTAAATTGATATCTCATTTAGTCTCCAGTATCTTAGCAGCTAGAAGTAAAGACATAAAATCATAGAATTGTAACCCATGTCAAATGCTGAAATATGTTCTACTATGTGGAACTGTGCTTTGAAATTTATTGCTCTTTTGTATATATGTTATTTTTCACAAAAAAGGAAAGAAAAAAGTCGATTGTGATGATAAAATAATATTTAAGCCTTCTAGCCTCCTATATTCTGAAGCAGCTAGAAGGAAAAATCTGAGACGATTGTATGGTAGCCCAGGACAAACTCTGGGATCTGTCCTGTAACTACTTATTGAAGAGTGCTTTGAAAACTCTTGTTTTTTTATTTCTTGGCTTTGTATATATGTTATACTATACAATAAAAAAGTTAAAAAAAAATAGATACCGTGTACTCATTATCTGTTCCTGAAAATCTCAAACTCAATTTGATAATTCTCAGGTCTTCTCATCACAAATTTGTCTTTATTGTCCCCCACGTGAGTAACTATTCATCTAGTTCTGCAAGCCAAAACCTGGGGGTCATCCATAACTTTCCCTCTCCTTATCTCCCAATACATGTCTCATCAATTTTGTCTCCTAAATAGTTCTTGAATTTGAATGCATCTTTCCATCTCCACTGCCACCCTTACTCTCATCACTTGCCTAAAATATTGTACTAGCCTTGAAACTAATCTCCCATTTAGATTCTTGTCCTCTCTATACTCTACAATGGAACCAGAACTCTCTTAAAAATACATATTTTACTAAAACCCATCTACTGCACCTTACCTTCCACACTCCCCTTCTCATTTACACACACTTTTAGAACTCAGGTGGCTTTCCACTGCTTTGCAGATACTGATCTGCAATCTCATCAGAGTTCTGTGTTCTGCATAGCCTGCAGCTTGCCTGCTTCTCCAGTTTTCAGATCATGTCATGTCCCCTCAGCCTTCTACTATCTTGGAGGTCTTTTTTGTCTCCTTGAATGACCTAGATTCTCTCTTAACCATAGAGCCATAGAGTCTTTGCATATGCTTGTCTTTTGGTCTTTCTGTCTAAAATGTGCTTCCCTGTTCCTAGATTCTCTTTCAGATCACAGACTAAACAGTTATTTCCTCAGGGAAGCTTTCTATAGTACTTCAGTGCTCTTATATGCTCCCACTGAACAGTAGTATTAGCATAGTTAATTTCAGAGTCCCTTTCCGCATTTGTAAGTATGCATGTTTTAACATGATCATTTTATTAATATCTGCCTCCAGCCTTTGCCAATAGATTGAAAGTTCTATGAGCAGAAGGTTTGGGTCTCTCTTTTTTTTTGTTAACAACTATATCCCCTGTACCTGGAACAGTTCCATGCACAAAATAGGTATTCAGTAATTATTCACTGAATGAATGAAATAATTAATACAGAAGGTAGATGTGAATTGCGCTGGTAGGTAAGGCAAGAGTAGGAACATAAGTTTAGAGTAAGTCTATTATATTACATTTATTTTTTTAAATAAAACCTTACTATTACTTGTTCTGCAGAATTCTGCCTGAAGGAAAATGCTGGTCAGTAGCCATTTCATACAGAGGCAGATTTGAGGTGCATAAAGGACTTAGAATCTTAATATTTGGTTGTTAGTGATTAACATGAAAATTTGGACTGTTATTTAGCATCTCTAAGTATCAGTTTCTTTAACAAATAAAATGGGATGCTAGTACCTATCTTGTAAGATTACATACATTACATTATACTTACATAAAATTGGATAATGCATTTAAAATCTATGGTTTATATTACCTGCTCAAATGTTAATTAATGAGAAGAAAGCCAACATACATTGAGTCTTTTCTACATCCTTTACTCATCAAAAGCAAACAAATAAATGCAGTACTGATACGGACCTCATTTTATAGAAAACAAAGTTCAGCTAAGAAAAGTTAAGTAAAAACAAAATGGCCAAAATTTCAAATCTAGGAAATAATGGCACCTGGTCCCAAGCCCAGTGGTCCCCAAACTGTGCTTATATTCAGTGGTAACGACCCCTTTTAGCTTAAAAATGTTCTTCTCCCATGTCCTAAGGCTCACAGAAATCCTCACCATTGAATATATAATCTGTTTTCAATTTTATTTCCAGTAAGGACATGGACCTAAAATGCAAAACCTGATCAAGTTTGAATATAAGAATGGATTTTCTGTAAAAGTAATTTAATGATTAATAGTTTTTGGTTATACCCCAAGTAGATGCTTAATAAGTAAAATCGATGATAAAACTTTCTGAATTCATGCTTTAGGAACAGAGGTTCTTAAATCACATGGGTTTGCTGGCATTGAAACTATCTAGAAGCAGGAAATGAACCAGTGACATTGGGAGGGCTCTCAGAGTCATTACCCATCATGGGAAAAATTGCAAACATAAGAGGTAACTCTGCAAGTCATCTTAGCAAGGAAAGGAATAAGTAATAAATCTTCTGTTCTTAGGGAAGAGAGGTGAGATATATTAATGAGGATGTTTAGAGAGGTTTGTATTTTCTCTATTTGTGCCATGTGATAGTAAAAACGGCTCCGTCTCCAAGGCTATCACTCCATCACCCTGTGCAACACTAAATTCACTTATTTTTTTTTTTTTTTCACTTTAACAACTAAGGATGTTATCACTTCTGCTGAGGTCACCAAGAGGGTAATACTACTCTAGGTGACGCTAATGAAAAGGTACTGTGGTGACAAGAGTTAATTGCATAGTTACCACACAATTACCAATTTATGCTCTACTGGTGTTAACAAAGAATGAGAGAGAACTAACATTGTGCCTTGAATACTACATGATATAACATAGCATGAGAACAGTGCTTTGTAGTATGCAACACTTCATAAAGAGACTTATTCATATAAATAAAGAAAATAGCAAAAATGCTCTACCATATTTATTGCTCTACTAATGCTTAAAAATGGACCTAATAGCTTAATAATCTTTCTTTTAACTCTTCCTCCTTAATCATTCAGGTTTCAAATACCTGGCTACTAGATTAAAAAATAAATGCAATAAATATGTTTAGCTACAAAAATGTCATTTACTCTTGAACATAAGTTCTGTTTTTACTTTATTTTCCAGCAAATGAAATACGTGTTATTTAAGTACAGAAGAAAAGAAATAGATTAGACTATATAGCTTCCTCAGTTTCCATAACAGAAAATTTTTTAATTGCATTAGACAAAAAAAAAATCTTTTTCTAGAGTTTGATTAAAACTTCATTTCCACTTAATTTTCAGGAGCATGTTAAATGCTTTATGTTTACATTTTCACAGCTCCTTGGAAAAAACAAACAAAACCAAAAAAGATTTTTTTTTTTTAGTTTCAAATCAACTTTATGGAGGTATAATTGATAGACAATAAAGTGAACTCATTTTAAGTATATTGTTCAATGAAAACAAAATAAAAATTTTAAAACAAGATTTATTTGACCAACCCTCTGAAGGTTGTCTTCAAGAACAGGTGGAACTGGTCACTTCTATAAAACCGTCTATTGCATCTCTAAATTCACCTCTTGTGCACATTTAAGAAAGTTTGTCTTCTGAACATAAGGCAGAGTCCATATCTTACCCATTACCCTCACAGAGTTAGAGTGAATATAAGAGTAAATTTTCTGCCAAAAAAATTTAATGTAAAGCAATTTTCAGTTATACTACAACCCTACTCTATCCACATTTACTGATAATGAGTCTCAATGAGAGGGTGATGAAAAGCTGTAATAAAAGTCTTGAACTCTTTGGCCTTATTCACTCAACAAATATATGGCAAGGCACTTGTATAGGAAACTGGAGAACAGTAATGCCAGGGCAGACACAGTCACTAGAATTTATTTCTTTGCCCTTTAAGCGTTTTTAAGCTATTTAATACCAACTACTAAAGCAATTCTTATTAAACATTAGAGTAGATTCTGGCCTCTGCAATTGCGCTCTGACCAGTACAGCTATAATGCTTCCTTATCTATTTGCATGGTTCTAAAATGTTCTGTCTGTCACTGTGTGCCTTGACTCCTGAATCAAGATACTGTCCACACTGTAGAGAACAAATGGGATTATTTCCCACTGGAATTGATGGGAAAAGTAATTTTCTAATTGCTTGGGAACTGAATTGATATCCTCATTGTGCAGAAAACAGGCTACCATCACACTTACTCTTAAACTGCTTCAAGCCAGCAATTATATAGACTGCATAAGAATACTCAGGGTTAACAGAATTGGCTAGATCATATTCTCAGGGTAGAGTTATTGAACCAGCAGCTTCAGCGTCACCTGGGAACTTTTTAAAAATGCAGATTCTTGGGTCCCAACGCAGACATACAGAATCAGAAACTCAGGGTAAGACAAAAAAATCTGTATTTTAACAAGTCCTTTAGGTGATTCTGAAGTGAATTTGAGAAACTCTGGGATGAATTATGCTCAGATAAACTTCTCATGGTTTAAAACACCAAAGGTTTCTTCCTCATCCCTGTGTGTGACCTGGCTGCTCTGTTCTGTGACATCCTCACTTCAAAATCCAATCTGAATGAACACTGCTGCCACCATTTTAGAGGGAAACGATGCCTCCCAATTAAATTCTCAGGCCTAGGAATATGCAGGTTGCTTCTACTTGGAACTCATTGGCCAGATCTAATAACTTGGTCCCATCCAATTACAAGAGGGTTGGGAAAGCTGTGTCACATGAGGTAGAGACCAAAAATAGTTGGTGGGCAGCTTTTAGAATCACCGCAACCTGCAATGCTGATTATCAAATATTTGGTTCACTCTCTTTTCTTTAGACAAAGTTCACACTCACCTCCTAACCCAGGGGAATAATACGAAAGTCTCATTCAGCATGGCATTGAGTTCAAAGTTCACACTTTTGCATCATAGCATTTAAAGGTAATATGTAGTGGTCTCTATAACAGGTCCAGATATACCTCTTCCTGAACCAGACATGAGCAAAAAAGACATTATTCTCACCCCAATAAACAATAGAAAATGACAATTCATCCCAACAAATACTCCCATCTAGAAAGGGAAAGAATGGGAGTCCCACAGCAGTCGCCGGTTAATAGCAATCTTGAAATCTTCCTGATCCTACTCTGCGAGGGCTTCCTACCCCGACAACAATCTTCATTCAGGTCTTCCAAGAAGCAAATGCCAAGATGGAACTAAACATGTAATAATTTTATTATAGGAAATATCTATGAGAGAAAACGGAGAAGGAGCCAGAGAAGTCTGCAAAAGCTGCCACAGTACCATTCAAAATTCACTTTGGGTGAAGGAGAAAGGGAAGGAAGGAACAAAAGGCAGAAGTATCCTGATGGCCGTGCAGTCAAAGGCAGATTTGAAAAGGCTGCAAAAGTGTTCTGTAGCAAAGATGTCAGAGTAGTCCCATATCTCTTAGAAATTGGCCTGCCTTCGTACCCCCTGGAAAACTCAGTCACTAATGGGGAGAAGCCTGTGGGAATCACGTTCTCGAGGCAAACACGGTGATGAATATCTAAGTGCAGCAGCTAGGGCTCATAGTCAAGTAAGCTCCTTATAGCTGGAACTCTGAGAGGGAAGTGTGCATGGTCACTAAACTCTAACCATTGTGGTACACAGGTCTACTTCACCACACACGTTCACAGAATAACTCCCCCAAGGCTCCTAGGGGTCCCTCTTGCTGAGTGGAACCTCAGAAGAGGGAGGTTAGTGAGATGAGTACAGCTCTTGCTGTTGCATTTCCTCTTGGACCAGACTGATACCAATCCTCTCCCGCCTCTACCACCCATTCTAAATTCCCTTCACTCTCCGCTAGCTATCACTTGGGCAGTCTTGATGGCTTTCCTGTTGGTGTGACCCAAGACCTTAATTCTTGAAGAGTGTGAAGCTTTGATATTCATATCCTTCTTAATGCAGGATTGCTACATGTGTCTGCTGACAGTTAAAATAAGTCGAGGGAGTACTAGGAGGCACCCAGGGAATCATCTGGGTTTCACATGTTTTCCTTCCTGATTCCTTAGTTTAAAAGTAGCTCTACTTCCTCCTGTTAATCAGGAATTGCTCTGGTTAGTGACTCCTTTTCTCATCTGTTGTGCCCTGGGCACAAAGAATCTAAAGTGCCCTGATGGTAGCCATAATTTATAGTTCTATGGGAACCTTGTTGTGTCCCCTACAAAAGTGTGTCTTTTGGGGGAACAGAATTTTCAATCCTGAAGAGCTTAGAATTGTGGGAAAATTATAGCATTTTCCAGTAGGTCATTGTGAGTAATGGTAATAGATACAACTCCAGTTTTGACCTTGATTCCTGGACCCATGTCTTCTTCCTGTGGATGCAGTATCATAAAGAAGTGTTGGATTTAATAAATGCATGTGTCTTGAAGGATGGCACACCAACAATTCAAGTGTTTTCTCCAACCTGGTGCTTCAATTATGCCTTTGGAAGGCTGTTCCAGAGATCTATGAGGACAGCTGCCTCTGGGACAAGCAGTATGTGATATGACCAGTAGATCGTATTGTTATGGGGTCACTCCCACTCCTCCTTTGTTGTGAAATGGGTCTCCTAGTCAGATATATGCCATGTGCGATTTGGTGCCTATGATCAAGCTGAGGGTCTGTTGGCAGGAGATCCACAATAGTTATCTACCTCTCTGAAAAATAAACACCGGCCTCCCAGGAGAGAAAGTGCCTGGTTTAGTCAACTTGTCACCAAGTGGTCAGTTGATGACCTTGGGGAATGATGCCGTAATGTGGGCTCAGTTTAGTTCAGTTGAATGTTCAGAAAAAGCAGTAGTTAGACTAGCCATGGTAAGTGAGAGTCTTTGTTGTCAGTCCCATACATAACCTCTATCTCTGCCTCCAGGACCACTCCACTTATGTGTACATCATGGCAATTGTGGGTTGGTCACTGACAAAGTTGGGTTAATGTCAGTCAGCTTAGTCATTTTGTCTATTTGGTTGTCCAGTGCCTCTTCCATGGTGAATGCTTTCTGGTAGGTGTGCTGGGGATTGAATCATATACCCCATAAAGGTATGTTCAAGCCTCAGTCTGTATTCCTATTCTTGTGAACCCATTCATAATTAGGACCTTCAAGGATATTATTCTTAGTTAAGGTATGGATTCATGTGTAAATGAAATCTTTGACGATCCTATTCAGATGAGGTTAAGTTGAATCAGGGTGGGCCTTAATCCATGTGACTGAGTCTTTACTAGCAGAGGACATTTCAGCCCAGACAGTCAGTAGATGCCAGAAGTCAGATACCAGAGAATGAGACAGAGTGCCATTTGACAGAGTCAGAGAATTAAGTTAAGGAACTCAAGGATCACAGCAAGCCAGCACCAGAATATACAGACTTCATGAGAAAGCCTGGCCTGACGTAATCTTGATTTTGGACTTACATTTCTGTGTGCCTGTCACTTAATGTCTTGATGTTTTTATTTTTGCATCTGTAAAACTACCTCACAGAGCTGTTGCTGGGATTAAATGCACAGCACCTGACACATAAACCTTTATTAATTGACAGTTATTGCTATTAGGAGTAGGAGTAGAGATAGCAGTAGTAGCAGAAGAAGCACTATTGTTAGAGGACCACAAATGCATCTGCAATACTTGAAACACCACACAGATATATTCACTGGTTCCTTAATTTTTGTAAACTACCATTTTGGCAATATATAAATGGGAACGTTGATATCCATGAGCATAGAAGAAAGAGTTAGCCACAGATATGGCAAAATTTAAAGGATATAGGGGAAAGAGAGCCCACTGATCTTCTCCCAGACCCTTGGTAATGCCCTAAATTCCACAGTTCAAGATTTATTTCTTCGATTTAAAATCTTTCCCCAGCCTGATTAAAATGCAGATACCCTTGGGAGGCATAAAGCATTGGCTAGTAGCAATCATAAACATATTTTGCATTTTCAGTCGCCAGCTAGTGTAAATAAAAAAAAGTGAGAAACTACATTGAGAGCATGAGATACTCCATGAAGAGGTAAGGCTGTGGCAGCACTAGCTACCTCCAAATCCTACTGAAAGAAAATGCAAAACTAACAAATACATAAATGTGTTTTGCTTAATCATGGAGCAATAAAATGTTTTGAGAGTGAAAACAAAATTTATTAATTCATTTTCACAAGTGGAGAAGAAATAAGACAAGTACAGTATAGTTTAGAAAATAGAGGTAGCATAGAGAGAGAAACTGATGAGCTCTGTCTGAGGGAGTTTGTGTGAGAACTACAGGAAAGGATTTGTTATTCACAGAAAAAAACAATATTGGAAAAATGAGTGAGTAAAAGCACACCAGACAGATGAGAAGTGGGAGAGTACTCCAGGCAGAGCTGGCATGTGTAAAAATGTGAAGGGAGGTGGAAAAACAATTCCCTACCGTAGTATGGTTCCAGGAGAAAGAAGTTAGGAGTGGCCATGGCAATCAGTGGCAAGGAGGTTCAAGGCAAGATCTGGAAAAGCCTGGCAGACCACACTAAGCAGTTTGAAGCTGATGAGAGTCTACCAGAAGTTTTTAAAGAGGTGAACATGTGAGTAAGTGTGTGCTTTTGAGAGCTCTTAAGGTCTTGTAACTTGGGAGGCATGAGCACATGAAAGATTCCCAGGTTGCACTCTGGGTGCCCAGACACACTGATAAAGTTCTGTGCATCATGCATTTGTTTGCTTCTGAAAGACAACCCATGACTTTGATCTGGCTTTCAAAGTGACTCATCCAAGAACGTTTAACAAAATCACTGATGTGGAGTTAGTTGAGAACTAAAGGTAAGGAATTAGAGTTATGGGGAGGCACAGAAAGTGCTGATTTTTAATTTTAAGTGTTATTAATTAGGACACCAACAGAGTGACCAGGGTTGAAATGAGAGGTGAGGAAATCACTACTATTGCTCACCCAAATACCTATTCTCTCCTACTTCATTACTGCAGTTGATGGGAAAAGGTGGCCACAAGTTTTTCCTACCCTGTGAGAGCTGTGATTTGCCATCTTTCCATCAAGAAGAGGAATCTTTCTCCCAAACTTTTGAATCTAGGCCTGGCCATGTGACTTGCTTTGGCCAATGGGATATTCACAAACACAGTATATGCAGACACTTATAAAGTAAGTGCCAGTGCATTGGGACTCACTGGGAATATTGAGATGGCCATGGGAAGAAGCCCTGGCTACCCCGAGGATGACAGGTTACGTGGAAAGAGAGGGAGGCCCTGCCATCCCAGCTAGATATTCTGGGATTGAGGTACTAGATATTTGTGTGATGCCATCATAGATTATCCAGCCTCAGCTGAGCTAGTTCGAAATTGTCCCACCAGACCTCAAAGAATTGTGAGATATGATTATTGTTGTTTTAAGCCACTAAGTCCTGAAGTGGCCTGTTCACAGCAAAACCCAATTTACTAATACTTGTCAACACAGTTCCAAAGAGCCGACTATCGGTACACCAAAACTTCTGTAGTACTGAGAGTTAAGAGAAAAAATCTGAGTGTGAAAAGAATTAAGGAATCAACAGTCAATTTTGTGGTAGGTAAAACTGTTAGGGTACATGGGATTGCCCAGGAAGAGATAGATTGAGAAGAAAAAGTCTAAGATAAAAATCTTACAAAATACCTGTTGTTACAGGAGTATGGCACGGTAGAGAAAAGTGGCAAGAAATACAGACAAAAGAATATTAAGAGGCTTAGCTATAGACTCTATTGAGCTTAAGATAAGGATTGAATATGTTCATTAAATTTACCAATAGTGAGGCTACTAAAGGCCTTTGGGGGAGTAGTCTGTGGGGCAGAATCCACTAAAGCCAGAGTGGGGAAGTGAATGGAAGTGATAAGAACACCACAAGTCTTTGACTTGTGAACTCACTCTTAGACTAGTGAATCTTGACTACAAAAAACAGAATAAGACAACACAAGTGGCCATAAGTAGTGAGAATGCTTTCGTCATTGTTGTTTGTTGGGTAAGACTTGAACGTATTTATAGCCTGAGCAGAAAGAGCCATTGGAGAGGGAAAATTTGATGAATTAAACAAAGAAACAATTGACAGAACAAGGCCTGGCCCATGCAGGAAGGAATTAACCTTAACCAGGAGTTGAATCTCTTCTTCCTGTGAGAGCCTCAGTACTGCTTCCTGAGAGGGAGGAAGGCACACGCAGATCTGCTCGGATACGCAGGGGGACACCAAGCCTGGCTGCTGCTTTTATCTGATGTCTGATGTTGATTGGAGGCATGTAAGCAATCAGAAAGGCAGCACTTGGAGGCTTCACTTGTGAATATTAAACCATGGCAGAAGCCCCAGCCAGCTGCTGGGAGTTTTTTAAAGCACTCTCTACTTTCAAATGAATACCTCCATATTACAAGACTGCGTAATAATTAATATTTCAAAACCTATGGTTCAAAAAAAAAACACCTTTGCCAAAGACTGCACATTCACCTACAGAAGGGAAACCTTGTTCTCTTGACCCAGCATTAGGGAAGGAATTTGAATACATTTACTTGTGATGATTTAAGCTTCTTGGCTCTTAACTAGCTCATATTTATAAAGTAACTGTGCTGTTAAGAGGAAAATATTTTGTGTAATTAGAGAATAGAAAAATATGTTCAGAATCCACATACATTTTGCTTAGGAAATGAAATTTGAAATTAGAATGAGGCAAGGAGAGATGATAATTGAGCTGACAGGGCAAGTTGGATTCAGAGATAAATCTTTGGCAGTATGTTTGGAGGGCTTTTCAAGGACCAATTGGCTTAGCATTGATAACTTCATTTTACTTATTTGAAGTTAAAATACAAGTGGGTATAGACTATAGGACAAATTTATGGTAAAGATTTGCATGGCATCTGTCAAAAAAATTGTACTAAACAGATGAAGTAAATTAATACATTAATTACTAATTACAACATATGTTTCTTAGCACTTGACTCTTACAATAATTAACTGAAATTTTATCTTTTCATTTGGATGCCTGCAGACCATGTACCTTCAAACAGATATTTCTTTTGCATCTATTTTACCCTATAACTTGGATTGCAGTGGTGCCCTTTTGTCTCTTTCCTTTATGGGAGGAGTATGGCATGGCAGATAAGAGCCTTGGCTCATGAAACAGACAAAGTT
This sequence comes from Tamandua tetradactyla, assembly GCF_023851605.1. NCBI lineage: Eukaryota > Metazoa > Chordata > Mammalia > Pilosa > Myrmecophagidae > Tamandua > Tamandua tetradactyla. The sequence goes on from NC_135332.1 coordinate 119,398,938, forward strand.
TTAAATTTTATACACTTACCATCTTCATGATTCTGATCCTCACTTGTGTTACCTATAAAATGGTGTTAATAATACTAGTCTTCTAGGGTTGTTGTAAGTGTTCAAAATGCTAACTTATGAAAAGCCCACAGAGCACCACCTGGCACATTTGAGCACTCAAAAAAAAAGTCAGCTATCCATTGAAATACGGTGATGATTATTTTTTATGGCTACTTCATTCAGCAAACCTATATATGCTGAATACTTTATAATGTGAAGCTTGAGATAACAGATTTAAATGCCACAACCAGATAGGTTTATTTGTTATTTGGTGAAGACAGTTTTGAAAGTCACATGATACGTGTAACAAGGCATCACAAGCAAATGTGTAAGTATAATCAACTCAATTTCCTTTTCTTTTTTAATTGGGGTATGGCTTTGTGTGGATATTCTAAGTGTTCAAATAGGAAGAGATCTATCTATAGCTGCCTTTAGTGTTGTTGATTTTCTTAAAAAAAAATTTGAATATCAATTGGATTCAAAACTGATAATGAATTTAACCCAAAGTTAATTTTATCCAGAAGCATAAAATCTACATGAAGAGAATACACAAAAGAAAAATGAAAAACACATGCAATAAGTGGATTATCTGGACCAAGATCAATATTTTTAATGATTACTAATATAAAAGGAAATGGAGAGCAGTTACATGAATATGCTATAAAGCTCCTTAACACAATTGTTTACTTTCTTTCCTTTTGCTTTAAAGTTAAATTTTTCTTTAATTTCTTAGACTTGTTTTAGTTTATAAATAAAAAAAATAGGAAGACTCAATCTTGCACAGATAGCTAGTATTTTCTCTTATGCCCACTAGATGGCAGGTATAGGTTTCTGAATACCCTTCCGAAGCTGTGTCATGTATTCTCACCTGCAGCACTAGATGAGAAAACCGACTTGGTTCAAAGTAGGAAATTTGAGAAATTAGTCTCTTTCTTCCTCTGGTTCCATCCCTCCCCCCACACTCCTACCCACAGACTTTAAAAAAAAGAAAGACTGGTAAAACTGGTAAGGGGGCATAGGGTTTCTAATAAGGATTTAAAGTTCTATCTACAATTACAGAGTGAAACAGCCCTCCTGTGTATTTTCTTTATACAAAAATTCGTAAAACCAGAATCCAGCTACAAATCGGTACTTAACTCGCCACGTATTTTCATGTGAAACATTCAAGTTGGTTCCTCTCTCTTTCTTTCTCTCTCTCTTTTGGGTACCAACAATACGAAAGGATGTGTAGTCTCTGTATAATCACAATCCTTTGTCTTTCCATAGTGTGAGGTCCTGTGGATTCCTGCTAGTCAAGAGGCAGTTAGAGATTACATTGTAAATTAGTAATTGATTTACTTTTATTTTTTTTTTTTTCTTTTAGATAAGAGACAGTAGGGAAGCAGGGAAATTTAAAAGAGATTCCCCCTCCCCAGAGAAGACTTTTGGTTAGATCTTTTTTCTTCTGGCTTAAAACGAGATTGAAATGACCGAATTTTCTGCTTTGAACCCTGTGCTCATTTTCATTGAGGGGCCAAGGCCCTGGAAATGTAAAGGGCCAATCTTTGCTGCACAGGGGTTCATTGCAGAGAAGGGTGTGTTGTGCAAAGACAAACAGGTCCCACAGATAGTTGCCAAGGGCACCGAATACATCTTTGCATTACACCTTGAACTAGCATGCTCATATCACCTCTTTTTATTGCAAGTGCCATAAATGACTGTAAAAGTTTGCAAATTTTGCACAGACCTTGACAATCAATATTTTAGCAGGAAATCAACAGAGAGGGGGTGGGGGAAGGAAAGAAATCCAGTTTGCTCTTGCTCTTTGACATTGAGAACTAAGTGTCAGATTTTTAGTGTCTCAAATGCATGTCATAACGCCGAGCAGTTTCAAATTAGAAGCTCATCCAGAAGTCTTGGCTTTGCATTTTTATTAACAAGTGACAGAGCATGGGAGCACTTCTGTGGCCTTAAATGGGCTTATCCTAGGAACTCCAAATCTTTGACTTGAGAACAACATAAAAGACTAATCCTCAGTTCTAGAGGCCATGCCTGCAGCTATTCATAAGTGTTTTTAAGCACCTCGCAGCCGAGATGGTCTAGGAGTGTCTAGATGTTACTTTTTAGCATCTGCACAGCACACAGAAGAATGGGCTGTAGGGCACCAATCCCTCGGCCCTTGTTCATCGTTTTTCTTTTTCTTCTTTTTTTAGTACGTTAAAATTAAAAGCGTTAAGAGGTGGGTGCCCTGTGAAAAGTCCGACAACTCAAATAACAGACAAGGGATGAAACAGGTACCAAAGCCGCCAGAACCGAATCACAATCCGTTGTAGCTCCAGACCCGGGGTCCGACCCCGCGTGGGGCGGCCGCGCCAGGTGGGAGGAGAGAAATGGCCCGGCGTCTCCTCTCCCAGGGGCGCAGAAGGGCAGCTTTATGGCTCTGGCAATGTATGCCCTGGCTTTGGGCAGCGCTCGGGAGCAAAAGGACAGTGCTTTTCCTGAAAGAGGCGGGGGCAAGGCGGTAGGAAGTCGCAGCCAGGAGAAAAGGCTCGCGCGCGGCCCAACACCGGAGGCCAGAAAGCCTCGAGGCCGTTTCCCACCCAACCACCCACCCCACCCCATCCTCGCACCACTGGTCCAGCCCCCTCCCCCGCCCCCCAGCCCCAGTGACCGGGATTCCGACCTCCCCTTTCTGAAGCAGAAATCACTCAGTGGCCTCCGGGGACTTTTTGAAATTCTGGAGGAGGCTGCTTCAGCTCTTCTTTCCTCGGGGTCAAATCACAGCCCCAGCGAGGCGTGGGGAGACGCGTTCAGCGCAGCCCCAGACTCGGTTAATTTCAGTGGAGTCCCTGCGGTCTCTTCCAGTCCACAGTCCTTTATATAGGAGCGACTTTGAAGCGGTCACTCGACTTTGCCCAAATCCGGAAAGAACGGGGAGGTGGAGAACTGTATGAGTTGAAGTTCTCCCTTTCTTTTGCGAGGACACGCGCGCGAGGGTGGGCGGTAATCCCTATCAAATTGCGCCCGCGCTAGGCGGTGGCCCACCCAGGTGTGACTACTACGCCCATGGTGGAGGAGCCGGTTCGGGACCAGGTCAGCAGAGGTGACAGAGACCCCGGTAGCACCGCGACAGGAAGGGGCCATTTCCATTCCCGGCGTCTTGTGAGGGCGCGGGGTCGCCCTGGGTAATAGGGTCTCTGTATGCTTAAATCATGACTTTCCCTGGAAACGTCGCGCGCCTGCCTGCGCCCTCCCCAAATCCTGAGTTCTCCACCCCAGGTCACTGCTTTTAATTAATAGTATCAAAATCGTTTTGGGGAGAACCCAGTGTTCTTATCAAAACGATCTGGGTGGCTCTGGGAAGAATTTAAAACGGTGTAATAAAAGATCACCAAAGCACAGGCTAAATGAGACATTTGACAGGAAAGCGAAGTAAAGGTTTTCTTGACGCCACTTTTGGTGTGTTTAGTTTTAGGTCAGAAAAACATATGAGATATACATATATGCATATGTGTTATCATCCCCCCCCCCCCACCACCACCACCACTAACTAGTGAAACAGAACTCTGTGTCTCCAGAGAACCTGTCTCTGGACAATCACCTGATCTCTTTGCTTCTCACTTTAGTCCAACTCACCCCACTCCCGTGCATCAGGGGACAAATCTCCTTATAGTAAAATTTTCATCTTCAGCAGCTTAAACCCGTGCCATGAAGAATGGTAATAAATTAGTTTCAGGAATAATAAAAGCGATGCTCTAAGGCTTGGTTGATTGGCATTGAGGTATCTAGTAAAAACTGCCGAGCCCGGAGTGGAGCAGACCCCTCGTTTTTTCTTTTCGCTTAACAGTGTTCTGATTTTAAAAAGTCATCGGAAACCATTTCCTTCACGCTGAGGACGCTGGGGTGTTAGCCGTGTAAACTAAACTCTTCTGAGATTTTTTAAAACTGATCAAGTACAATGTTCCCTCTTTAGATAGTAACTAACGCTGTGCAGTTTACGTTTCCTTGAATGCATGGCCGTTTCTCTCTCATCATTAGTTAAAACTCTCGTGTTAATAAAATTGCCAGGCAAAGGGTCTATATATGGTGTCAAAATATTTTTGAACACCGAATATATGACGTTCATTCCTGGTAGAACAACGACTCTACCGCACATTGATGATGAATTGATAATCCGAAACCGAACTCAATGACATCGCGGGTTCTTAAGAGTGAAATAGCCTGAAATTACTGAATTAAAATATTTCTCTCCCGGGAACAACAGAGGCCAGGTGTTATGAAAGCTTCTGTGAACTGGGATGGAGCATTTCTGTCTTCAGATTTTCAGTGTTTTATAGAAATTACACATTCACATTTTGACATATAAGGCAACCTTCATTATAGAAGTAACTAGAAATATATATCATTATACATATAAAGGAATCGCCACAGGGGATCTTTAAACAGCATACCTAAGAATGATTTGCATAATATATGTAACCTGTTAATTACTGCTCCTCCATCTCAGACGTCTCCGGACACTCCCCCGCCGGCGACGGGAACAGAGGTCGCTCTTGCGACACGGTCTGCAGACCACGTGGACAAAGAGGACCCAAGAATGTGTTTTGCTCAAGAAGGAAGATTTAAAGAAAATAGTATGTGATCTCTCCCCTTTGTTCTGCTTTCTAAAACAGCTAACTACTTGTTTTTGAAAGAGCTTTTCACCATGAGACTCAGAAAGAGGAAACTGAAAAAGTTTAGTAAACCCGATCTTAAAATAAAAAGAAAAAAATGCACCTTTCCTTTAATCTCCATGGCATTGTTATTATGGTCTTAAAATAACAGCTAACCCCTTGGTTGGAAAGCAAAACCTTCTGGATTAAGCAACTATTTATCTCATGAGCATAATTACTTGTTGGACCTGAAGTCATTCATTCCTGAAACCACGAAGTTAAATTGTTGGGATGTTTTTAAAGGCCAGGCTTCCGGCTATTTGACAAATGCGAGATCGGGATGACCGGCGCATCTCTGCTGGGTCTGAGAGTCATTTCTGGGAGAAGTCACGCGGAGGTGCCTCGGGTATGGCTGGGAGAAAGGAAAAGCTTTCCATCAGCAGCACATATAAAAAGGGCACCTGAAGCCACAGGTGCCAGGCATGGCCTGGAATGGAAACGAGTTCCCCTTTTCCCAGAACTCTTGCAGAGCAAGGCGGTCACAAGCATCTGAGCAGAGTCTAACCCTGAGGCCCAAGGTGCAGTTTAATGAAATGACTGAAGCTTCTTGGGGTTGGCCTCAGTGCAGTTCTTAAGGGCCCACTGAATTCCCTGTCACATTTCCGCCCCCTTTCTGGACCTAACTGGTGGGAATTAAATCCTCATTCTGGGGTCAACTAGTTTCTCCCTGCTACTGCCAGTCGTGGGGGCGGGGGTGGGGGGGGGGGTGGGGAGCGCCAGTCGTGGAAAAGAAATGCGGGCCCAGCTGTATTGCCCTAGACTGGGAGTGGCTGTAGGCGGGGAACGCGGACGGTGCTTCCCGCACCCGCGATCGCAGCTTGGCCTTAGACCGCTGGCGCCCTCGCGGGGGCTCCTCGAGGTGCGGGCGACGCGGGAGAGAGAGACCCCGGCTCCGAATGGCCAAGCCGCGGCGCGCCGGGCTTTGCCGGGGAAAATTTCGGCACGTGGCTCGTGAAGCCCGGGAGAACCGCGGCGGCCAAAGGAGGTCGGGGGTTGGGACTTGCTGGCCGGCCCGCTGGCTGCCCCGGCTGGGGCCTTGGGAACAGGGAAATGAGCGCGCCGAGGCGGTGGCGACCTCGCTGCTTTCAGTTTTCATTGAGGCTGCTGGTTACTGTTTAACATCCCCACCCACGTCCCAGTTTGTTTAGTAAATCGATCGGACTGTGAGAGTCGAGCCGCTGTCCTGTCGCCATTGAGCAAAGCTAATATTCTCCCCAGCATATGGTATAAAGTCTTTGCTCGAGATCGAAACAAAAACAAAAACAACAACAAAAAAAAAAACAAACGACAACAAAATCCTTAAGCCTAGACTACCAATTCACCCCAGCCCCACCCCCTCCTCCCATCTCCTCGCTTTTAACAAACTTCCCAGGCTCGGGAAAGTGCAGCGCAGGACAGCGCTGGCAGGGCTGGGTGGGGGGACCTGCAGCTGGGAGATGCGGCGGCTGCCGCGCAGCTGACTGAGACGCGGGAGCTCCCGGAGCGGCTCCACGCAGGTAAGTTTCTCCGCACGCGTCGCGGGGCCCGGGGCTGAGCCGCGAGGGTAGAGAGTCCGCGGCCCCCGGCCGGGGTTTGGCAGGAGGAGTCTCGGTTCCCTTCCGGCGGCTGAAGGAGGGGCGCCCGCCCAGGAGGAGCTGAGCCTTTAGGACCCTGACTCCAAGCAGGGTTGAAAGCAGATACCCTGAGGCCTCCCACAGCCTGCAGTGGAGGGAAGAGGAAAGGGTGGAGGGGAGGGAGCGAAAAGGGGTGGGATGTGCGAGCCATTTACCCAGGAAGACAAAAATAAAAGTTGGGTTTGCTTGGGGGCAGAGAAAACTTTGGTGTCTGTCCGCGACTCACGTGATCCCCACAAGTCTCTGGGGTCGCAGGTGGGGTTGTTGTGGCCTGGGGCAAAGCTAGGACATGAGGATGTCTTGTGGGATGCGGACATTTGTGGAGAGGTGCTTGTTATTGGAGCACCACCCCCACGGCCTTTGCTCAACTCTCATCTTCGGTGCGTTCTCTTAGAGACGTGTCACGCGTGGGCATCTTCAGGTGATGAGAATGGGGAAAGTTTTGGATTCTATATAGAGAGAGAGGGAGAGAAAGAGAGAGGTGAAGATACAGATATAAATATTATAAAACCATAGATATGAAATCATAAATATAACGCTGTACAAAATAATACTGTATAATTACATGTTATAAATATATAGATAGATAATATTTAAACTTTATCTTAGCATCCTTTGTGAAGAAAAGGTCTATTGGAAGCTTTAGCTGAACAATGTGTCACCTAAACAAGAATCATACTATGCCTAACGGGAATAGATCAGCACGTGATCAGATCTTAGAATTGGATATAACCTATGCCTCATACCTACATCACCACGGTTCTAAATCTTGCTCAAGCCAGCGTCAAAGCACTCCTCTCCAACATGCAAAACTTCCTGTCAAACTCTCCTCTGAGGGCCAGGGCTAGACAATACAGAATGTAGATGCTCAAAACCTAATTGGGTGTCCTGAAAACGAAATAACAGGATAGCAACATTTCTCCCTGTGTTACTTTCTCTTGCTTTACCTTCATCTTGCATGTAAACTTACAATACTCTTCCTCTCCAGCTATCACCATTTCTCTGAGTCCTCCTCCATCCTCTCATCACACCTTCCTCTGTTCTCAGGTCCATGGACCCTCCTCCTGACCCCTTGAGAGTTGGAAGTCTGTGGCTAAGTAGACTTGGTTCCCCTAGTACCACTGGGGGAAAGGGGAGGGGGAGTGCTGGTAGACTATTCAGTGTGCTGTTTTCAAAGAGGAGTAGAAATTGAGAACCTTTCGTCTTCTCCTGTCCATTCCCCTTAGGCTCCATTCATAGGCTTAAGAAAGGGGAAATTTTTTCATCACGTTTTATGGAGGCACACAACCCTTTTATTAAAATGTGTCTCTTAAGCTATCACTGGCATTTTATTCTGCAATTGTAGCTATAATCATATAAGACATCAGAAATTAATTTTGGGAATTGCGGAGGTTTCTTTAATACTCATCATGTAAATAACCTTATTTTTGAGTGTCCATTCTTTTTTTGAAAATTCGTATTTCTATAAATCCTAAAGATGATACTTGCTAATAAAACCCTGTAATTCTAATAAAATATCAAATGAAGCCTCCCTCACCCCATTCCACTATATTTATGTATCCACTACTAATAACTGGGTTTGTGTCCCTCCAGTTTCCGTATGTATCACCCAAGGCATTTTTCTTTCATTATTTAAAAAAATTGGATAATGAGCTCATACAATACCCAATGTTCTGAAATTGATTTTTCATTAACTCTTTTTCAAATATTTCCCTGTAAATATATGAAGATTCTCTCTTAATGTGTCTGCTCTATGTACCCAACCAACATCCCCCAGAATGATCATTTAGATTTTCCAATGTTTTGTTATTACAAAGTGATGTAGTGAGTATCTGTGTACATTATCTTTGCATGGGTACTTCCAAAGATTTATTCTGAGAAAAGAATTGCTGGCTTCAGGGAGATGTTCACTTTAAATCTGATGGATATTGTGGAGCCTTTCTAAGTATCCACAGTATATTTACCATGCTCTTGCCAACATTGAATAATAAAGTAATGATTTGTTTAAAATGTTGACAATGTGTCAAAAAATTGATTTCTCATTGTTGGAGTTTGATACCTTGAAATTATATAAGCCAGTTTTGGAACATCTGCCTTGGGGAGTGTGAGATTTTTGTTTTAAAAATATAATAAAGTGGGAAGAGAATTAGATGTATTTCAAAATGCAATCTTATTTTGAGCTTGTAAAAGATGCCACCACATTTGTTATTATCTGTCCGTTACTGAATGGCTAGAGATATTGGTGCATGAATAGTGAGAATTTCCATATTGCAAACATGGGACTATCATTTCTTTTGTAGTCACTCTTGTATTTTATGTTTTATGGTTCTTGATTGAACATGTTCTCCACCTTCATAAAAGATGCTTCACCCCACTGGGGATGATGGCACAATTTTAAATGAGTTATCACAGCTTGGATTGTTGAGAAGCCATTGAGGTAAACAAAACAACTCAATATGAACTGATGAATCCTTTTCTCCACTCTCCTAGAAATGTGTGCCTGCTGTTGCTAGTCCCCCAACTCATACACAGAACCAGGGATCATTTCAGATATGGCTTCCTTATTACAGTCGAGCAAGCTGTATAGTAATTTCAGTATATTTCTAGCTAATACTCACTGAATCTCTAATAGGGCCTTAATATCTAAGCAACTTACACGCATTTTCTCTTTTAGATTCTTACAACAATCCTATGCGGTTGACACTTATATTTTCCCTATTTCATGGATGAGAAAAATAAGCAAAGAGAAATTAGGTAACTTGCAAGGTCGTACATCTGCAAGGGGCTGAGGAGTTGAAATGCAGGCGTCTTGGCTCCAGCTCCAGGCCGTGAGGGTAACTATGGCTGTTCCATGGGGTTGTGGGTGGAATAAGAACTGAAACCCTGACCCCACTGCACGGGTCAAGCCATGCTCCTTGGTTCTTGGCCGGGTATTCTCCGGGGACGGGAAACCTCTAGCTCACAAAATGGCACTGCAGAGGCTGGCAGCAACCCTGTTCCTGATGTATCATTTACGGAGCTACTTGTATACATATTTGGAGGTTTATTGCCAGCGAGTACCTTTGTAACCTCATACTATCTTGCCAACTCTTCATAAACACACCCTACAGATCTGCCTTCCTGACTATATTTCTTACCTTATTTTTAAATACATCAGGACACATTATACTATCTACATGGTAGAATGGATTGATGGCTTCTGATGTGTTCCCATAAAAACCTTTCATTTTATCAAGGCAGTTTCGTGGAAAAGACAAAGGGATTTCAGTTTTGTTTTATTTTGCTTTTCACAATACTCCCCATTTTGGGTGACTTTGGCTTTTGGAGGCCTTTGAGAAGGACCAGTGCCACAAGTAGCATATGACACAACCCAGGAGCGCAGGCTTTATAGACAAACAGGGAGATTTATAACACTTTTTTACTAAATGTGTGGGCCTTGGGCAAATAACAACCTCTTCAAGCCCCAATTCCCACATTTCTGAAATGTATATAATTATAATACCTATGTCATAGTGTTGGTGTGATGATCATATATGTTAATACATATATGGAAGACATTTAGAACAGTGCTTAACACATATCACATATGTTATAGAATGAGTAATGCATTTAAAATACTACCTGACTTGTAGTAAATTCTTGGTATTACCTGTTTTGATTGACACCCCCTCTCTAGAATATATTACGTTTACATACGTAAACAAATTGCATATAACTTCAAGAGTTTATGGATCCCTACAACCTAACCAAGGCCTCTAATAGACCTTGGAGATTCAACCATGAATAAGATAGACATGAATGGATCCTGACTTCATGCAGCTTTTCGCTGAATATTACTTTCCCGAGAATTGTTGTGCATATAGTTCAAGGGATAGAGCATGGGCTTTGGAATGGTTATAATCTGTGTGCAGGTCTTTGCTTCTGCCTTTTCCCAACTCTCTTCCCAGGCAAGTTACTTAATGTTTCTGTGTCTCACCTTAAAAAGCTGCAAGATGAGGCTAATAATCCTTACTCTCAAAAGGTTTATGGATTAATTCTTGTATTATTTAAATCAAGTATTTTATTTGTTCAGTGTTTGACAGCTTTCTGCACATTCTAATTCAAATAAGAAAGAAATTATATATGATAAAAATGTTGACATAGACATCTAGACAGATTTTTCGTCTTATTTTAAGTCTTAGCTGTTACCATCTGGGCTTGATGTTTTAATATTTAAATTTGAATATTTAAATATGTTTTAATATTTTGAATCATTAAGTATTGTTCTATTTAGGCTTTATATACTGTGATTTGCTTTGCTTTTATATTCATAGCTGACTGAAGATTATGGAATCTGGTCGCAGTAATTTTGTTTTTAATTTTTGTTTTTCCTTATTTCAGAAGTCATGTTATAGGTTGCAAATAGAGTTGATATATATTTATTTAACAGAAATTAAGTTATAGGCACTGTACAAGGTACCTGGAATAGAAAAATTAATAAAGCAGATTTCCTCCCTCAAATACAAATAAATCTACTGAGAAGACAAACACATCATACAACCATCCAGAATATATGGTGATAACTCTTTCATGGGCGTTATAGATAGAAATACCATGGAAAATGAGAGCACAAAGGATACATTTAGCTTGAATAGTCTAGAGAAATTTCACGGAGGAGTTATGATTTTTTTTAGAGCTTGCTTGGTGGAGAAGTAGTATATTTGAAGCAGAGGAGATTGCATTTGGAGTAAGAAGAGTAGAAAGAGATGAAGTGGAGATGGATGACTGGTCCAGAGTCTGGCGAGCGTGAATGCGGGTAACAAAGATTTGAACTCTGTCTTCTAGCAGTGGGAAGCCATCACAAGTTTTTAAGTAGGCCAGGTTATGAACTTTTTTTTTTTTTTTTTATGATTAACTAGCAGCATTTCAGAGGATGGTTTGTAGAGGGAGAGACAAGAGGCGGGAAAAGAGAGGCTTTCACAAGAGTCCAGGGACAATGTAGATGTAGAGAAGAGGATTAAGATCTGTAAACTGGAGTTAAGGACTATTAGATAAAGAAGATGAGGGAGAGAGGAGTTAATGCTGATCCTAAATTCATATTCTTTAGGATTCTACAAGGAAGTTTAAGATTTGACCATGGTCATTGTGGACTTACATTTCTCCAACTATTATATTCGTACAATTCATTCATGTTTAAAAACTTGTTTTGCATAGCAAAACAGAAGCTTGCTTGATCATTTGAGAGGGGTTGTTAGTTATAAGAGTATTATTTCCTTCTTTTGGACTAACTTTCAACAAAGTAATAATTGTTTGTTTTTAACCTGGATACTGCAACAACCAATGGTTCTCCCTGTCTCACTTTGTTGGCCTCCAATATTTTTCCCAAGAGAGCAGCTAGGTAATGAACAGAAGACAAATCTGGTCACGATCTTTTCTCCCCACTTAAAATCAATTATTACTTCTTAATACCCTTAGTAATGTCCAAATGCCTTCAGACAACTAGACCCCTTGTGAATTTGCCCATGATTTCCATACTATCTGAGACCCCTTACTTTAGTGTTCAGTTGGAATAAATCTCTTAGTTCTTCAAATGCACCTTATTGTGTACCTTCCAAAGTGTTGTTTCTACTCCTCGGAACACTACCAGCTGCCATTGCCTTCATTTTTCCTCTACCCCCAAACATCCTAACTAATTTCCATTTATCCCTTCAGGACTTGGCTCGAATATACTACTTTAAAATCTCTACTAAATTTCTGACCCCATGTATCAATGTCTTGTGCTTTCCTCATCATGACACTTACCATCTTCATCACACATTGTGTTTCTGTGTTTGATGATCATTCTTTCAGATTTGGGTTTTAGGTCTCTGAGTAAGGAACTAAAATGTCGCTGCTCACCTATTCCCAATTCCTAACGTTTATTTGACGATTAATGACTTTGTATTCACTGAATAAGTTAATTATGTTAATGGAGAAGGGAAATAAAATATCAATAATAGAATTAGAAAACATTTGTTCAGTGCCTAAATTGTTAAGCACTAAATTCTATGCTAGGACTTAAGCAATGACTAAGAAACAATTCTTCTAAGTTTCTCATCTCTGGTTGGGGATACATAGAACAGAATTAGTATTCACTGTGATGAGTGAAATCATTGAGTAATGGTGAAACATTATGGAAATGTAGTGAAAGACCCACCAGTTCTCCTGGTATATGTTACACAGGAATTGATATATGGATTCTTTTACATTTTTTAATTGCAATATAATTTATTTTCAATTCTTTTAAATTGTTCATTGCAATATAATTTATATTCAATAAAATTCTGCCTTTTTTAAGCATACAGTTCAATGAGTTTCAGCAAATGCATATAGTTGTGTAACTATTACCACAACCAAGATATAGAGCATTTCTCTTATTTTAGTTTCCTAGGCTGCTTGAGCAAATACTATGGAATGGGAATTTATTTGCTTATGGTTTTGAGGCTGGGAAATTGTCCAAATCAAGGCATCATCAAGCTGAGATACTCTCTGCCCAAATACTGTGGTGTTCTGGGGGGTGCTGCTAACAATCTTGGTTCCTCTGTCACATAGCAAGGCACATACAACTCTCCTGGCCTCTCCCTTCTCTTCCAAGTTTCTTTGATTTCAGCTTCCGGCTGCTTCCTCTGTAGCTTTCTCTTCTCTGTCTGAATTTCATTCTCTTATAAAGGACTCCAGTAATAGGATTTAGACCCATCCAGAATGAATTTGGACACAACTTAACTGAGATAACTTTATCAAAAGGTCCTACTTCCAGTGAGTTCACTCCCATAGAAATGGATGTTTTCCTGGGGGTACAGACAGCTTCAAACAGCCACGTCACTCTCCACCCAAATTTTCTTGTGTGACTGTCAACCACCTTTCCTACTCCTTCAGGCAATCACTAATATGATTTCTGCTCTTAGTATAACTGCTCCCAAATAATATATAAATGAAATCATACAGTATATAGTATTTTCTTTTGGCTTTTTTCATTTAACATAATGTTTTTGAGATTCAAAGATTTTGTTGATTGTGTCAGTAATTTATTCTTTTTTAAAAACAGATTTATTGAGATATAATTGACATACAGTAAAATGCATATATTTAAAGCATACATTTGAACATTTTTGACATATTTATATATATGTGAATCCATCACCACTGTAATAATAATATAGCTATCACTCTAAAAGTCTCCATATATTCCTTTGTAAACTCTTTATTCTGCCCCTTCCCACTCTCCTCTTCCCCATCTTAAGGCAACCCCTAGTCAACTTTCTGCACTTTAAATTAAGTTTCCTTTTTTAGAGTTTTATATATTTGGAATAGTACAGACTTCTTCTATGTCTGGCTTCTTTCACTTAGCACAATTTCCTTGAAATTCACTTATAGAGTTGCATGTATAAACAGTTCATTCCACTCTTTACCATTGTATGTTCATGCCATTGTGCATTTATGCCACAATTTGTTTATCTATTCACCTGTTAATGAACATGTTATAGTTTCCAGTTTTGTGCTATTACAAACAAAGCCGTGTGAACATTCTTGTGCAAGTCTTTTTATCGTTAGTGCAATAATTTTGCTTGTAAAATGTAGGAATAGCTGATCAAATGGAAGAAACTATGGGATTGTTTTCGAGAGTAATTGTACCATTTTACATTACACCAGTAGTGTGTGAGAGCTCCACGTGCTCCACATCCTCACCAACACTTGGTAGGATCAGTCTCTTAATTTTGACCCTCTAAAAGCTACACAATGGTATCTCATTGTGATTTTAATTTTCATTTCTTTAGTGACTAATGATTCTGAGTATCTTTTCATGTGTGTATGTACCATTCATGTATTATATTTGGTGAATATTTTGCTCAAAACCTACTCATCCTCCCCCTATTCAAAATTGAGATGTTTTCTTATTATTGAGTTATAAGAGTTCTATATATATATTATGGGTATAAGTTCCTTTATCAGATATGTATTTTGCAAATATTTTCTCCCAAATATGAATTCAATTTTTTAAAAATTCATTCTTAAACAAGGAGTAGGGTTTGACAAAAAGAAAAAGAGAGTAAAGACTATTTCAGCCCTAATCATAATGAATAGGAATAAAATGTGCAAAGGAAAAAATAAAGTTGGTTTTACGAGGCTCCAAAATAGTAAGTAGGAGAAGGTGGTAGAAAGAAGTGAGTTTACAGAAATAGGAAGAATCCTGAATATAAAAATCTGTGTTATGCTATGGAATTTAGACTCTCTTGTAAATGATAACAATTAATAAATATCAATACAATAACAACAATGACACTAATATTTGAACTTAACAGTTTGAGTTCTTTCACATGCACAACTTACAGGGTTTTCTGCCTATATTATTTTACTTAAGCCCTGTAACAATGATAGAAAGACACTAAGACTTAGAGATGTATGCTGTCAATATTAAATATATTTTTGAATTTGCAGGCAATGTTTCTCAGCTACATACCAGTGTGTGTTCTGTGTGTGTGTGTGTGTGTGTGTGTGTGTGTGCAAATTTAATGGCATATGAGGAAAACAGTGACACCTGGGTTGGTCTGCAACGGCTCAAGAGGGTACTTTCTCACTGGGGCAGGAAAAAGTATCCTGCTGAGCCATGGCAGATGGCACAATAGGCTCTCCTAAAGGTTGGGTGCATTGATGTACTTGGAAAATGACAATTCACTGATGTAGAGTTTCATAAAAATTTCAAAATCTCAGAGGATTTTCTAGATTCTGTGAAGTTTCTTTTAATTGTACTTTATTTGTAAACTGACAAAAAAATAAAATGTATATGTTATTTTATCAAGATAAAACCATAATATGACCAAGTTCTTTCTTATTTATTTATTTATTCATTCATTATTGTTTCTCATGGGACATTCAGAGAACTTTTTCTCTTCAAATATAATCCTTTGGTTTAATGCATATTCTATTTTCAGGTCCCTGACTTCTTCCTTGCCCATGCTACAGATGTGAACTACTTCTGCCTTAGACCAATTTCAGAAACATACAAGCATTACATGCTGAACACATTCATGATTTAGGCATTTTCTTATTTATCTGTTTATTTGCATATTGGACTCACTTGCAAGTTTTTGTGATAAATGAATAAGAGAATTGTAATCTAGAATAACTGAAATATACTTGAAAGAATGAGACATAATCATGTCAAAACACTCTTTTACCAAAAGGTAAAGTGATTTAATTATGTATAATGTGTCCATGCACATAAATATATCTTATTGTGTATCTTTCGTGTAATCATTTCAGAATCACTTTAAGAACTGCACAAATATTATACAGGATATCCTTGCAGACACACAAAGCTTGGAAAGTGTCAATTTCCCACAGGTTAACCTGGAAGGTCAGAGCTGCTTTTAAAAAATACTCACAAAATCTTTCCCTTCCCATTCGTATGTGTTTGATTTAGGACAATGGAAAAAGCTTGCAGTCTTTGGAGCCAAATAGATTTTATCCAAACCTGCAGGGCTTGGGCATGTCCGCTGACTTTTGGCATATGCTCTTAACCCACCTCAAACACCCCAGCTGTAATGAGAACAAACAGCACACATTCATAACATGCAGTTTTATTATTTAAGTCCAAAATGATTTTGAGTAACATTGTGATTTTCTACCTGCACAAAGAACAATTTTGTTCTTATGAAGCCAGAAACTGGCATTTTATTTTATTAAATTGAACTGATAAGTTGTATATTTGAAACAAGCAGATTGCAATTCAATTTAGACAGGAGTTTTTGAGGTATTATGTGAAAAACATGTCATGGCTTAAGTGATTTAAAGAATAAGCAAGGTACCTTAATTTTAGGAAGTAGCAATCTAGTTGGGAAAATAAATACATAAAAAAAACCTTGTTCAAGTTGATTTTTGGTAAGGGTTGAAATAAACAATTCACTTATTCCAGGATGTTCAGATGTGTGTGTGTGCGCATGCATAAATATTATAAATACACTAACAATATATACTAATCACATGAGTACATACAAATTTTTAATTTAGATTCTAAACATTTGAGATGCTTTATTCCAAGTTTAATTGGACAAAGTAAAAGTTTTAATTTGCAATATTTGCAATATTTTCCATTAGTTACCATATCTTTTGTCAGTTAAGTATTATTCCTTGAACAATTTGTCAATTAAAAAAATGGATTAAAAATAAAAAGAGTAGTTATCAAAACTAGTGATGATGATATTGAAACAGAGGAAAATGGGAGCAAAATTAAGGAAATTAATACAATATAAACTATTATATATCCATTTCTATAAAAATTTGTCCACCAAAAAGAATACATTTCAACTTTTTTTTGATATAGAATATTCCAGATATAGAGAAAATACAAAGAATTAATCTGAAAAAAATTTTTTCTACGTAAGGGAAAAGAATGAATAAAATATGTATTTTTGGAAGGGTATAAAGAAAGTGATTCAGTCTTATTACAATCTTAGATGTTTCATATCTTCCTCATACTTTATGTATACATTTGTTTTAGACCATCAGTTAAATCAATCCTGTCCAACCATTTAAGACTAAAACCATTTATACTGGACTCTGGAAGGCCTCCCTTTCTCTTTACATTCATCCCAATCCTCTTGACAGGTCCCTCCTGCCTGGGACAAGTGGCAACAGTGACCTCTCTGTGTAGTTATGGTGCAAGAATGCCATCTGGAGTCACTGAGTAATATATAAAAGAGGAATTTTCCAAGACTAACTTAGAGATGAGCCTGTTATTTTTCATTTTTAATTTTCCTACAGTCTGCTATGTAAGTTCATGCTACTATTTCTCCATCTGCTTGTGAATCAGTGGTGCAGTGTATTGAATAAGTGGAAGTAGAGGGCAGTCGTATGGGTATGTATGTCCATGTCACGTAGACCTGAAGTTAAAGAGTATTGCCAATTTAGGCTTAACTCCAAAGCAGGGCAGTTATTATGCCTTAAATATCCTTTTCAATCCTGTCTTTGCTGGGCCCAGGTCCTAATACAAGCATTTCTGTATCATCTTAGTTTATTGAGTTTAAGCAAGAAGATTTTGCACAGGAATATATACAATAATTCAGAGACTGCTGAACTGCATTCTTGAATTAGTGGGAAAGAGACATACAGCAAAGTGTCATTTGTGCTGAGAACAAAAGTGTCACATTATCAGACCAATTTTTAGTGCCATCCATGGCTGCATCTCCTCTTTCCTAGCAAGAGGGATACAAACACACGCGCCCTTTAAAGTACAAAGGTTTCTGTAGTTGAGGTTATGCATTAAACAGATAGCTTCAGAATTCCCCAGTTAGAATCTTAACTCACAGTGCAGTATAACTTCATGACTACTCTCTCAAACACTTTAATTTCACTAATAGTATACTTGCAAATCACAGTTGTTTGAAATAGTGAATACCCACTGGTAAGTCTGTTTTAAAACTGTGAAATAATAGCTATGTTAATGACTTCAGCCATTTTGTGATAATATCTAATGAATAGCAGTCCATTTATTTTGAGAAAATCATTAGGTCATGGTATGGTGTGGTATGTGTAACACGTTCTAGCTAGAGGGAATTGGGTTATGTTGACTGAGCTACCTGAGTGACAAACCCATGAAAAGTTACTTCACTTCTTTGACCCTCAGTTTGCTCATCTCTGAACTGGGATTGTGACACCTACTTTACTGGGGTTTCTGATTGAACAACATATATGAAGCACTACCCAGCACCATATGTGGTGCTTAGCAGTTGCTTAATGAATAGAAGGATCTTTCCTTTTCTCCTCCATTATTTTTATTTTCCTCTTATGATATGGGAAATGGGTTTTTTTTTTTTTAATTTTTACTTTTTAACTTAAACCAAAAGGCAGAAGTTGTCCTTAATGTTTGTCTTTTCCTTACCAAACCTATGTAATGTCAGTGAATTAGAGATATGTCAATATTACTTCCAAATGAGCCTTGAGTTTTTCCACTTACCTTACCTCTACTATTGCTACGTTGTACAAGCCACAATTATCATGTGCCTGGATGACTGTAAGAATTAATTAACAGTTCTTTCAGTTTCCATATGCTACTTCCATGAGTGGTGTTCTTAAAAGACGTCAGACATGTTACCCCTTAAAACCATCCAATGGAATCCCATCTTACCTGGCATCAAATCCAGAGTCTACTATGGCCTTAGTGGCCTCAGCCCTTCTCTCTAAGTCTCCCCTCTTGCAACAACCCCTTGACGCCTTCGATTTTAGTCACACTGAAGTTTTTTCCTTTATTCCCAAAATAGTTTAAGTTATTTTTCATCCCAAAGTCTCTTCTTTTTGTATTCCAGGCTCCTTCTGCACCTACTCCCACATCCCACACCCTCACATACATATCATATAACTTCATCCTTTATTCCTCAGCTTAACTGTTACCTCCACAGAGAGGGGTTCCGTGAGTTTCCTCTAAGTTGTAAATGTGACCTTTTCCATATTTATTGATTATTGTCGATAATCACAGGCCTGGAGGCAGCAGAAACTTGGGTGGAGCTTGGCAAAGAGATGGAACAAAAGAACTGAGAAACAAGAGGAGAAAGGAAATCAAAATGCTAAATAATTAATAAAATAATGTCTGACACATTCTTTAATCTACGTATGACTTGAAAACACATTATGCAACTTTTTTTTGGTTTGGATTAAGATATATTTATTTCTAAATGCTAATTTAGGAGCTGAAAGTAGCACTGTGCAACAGAAATATAATGCCAGCTACACATGTAATTTTAGATTTTCTCATGATCACATTACAAAAATAGAAGCAAGTGAAAGTAATTTTAATAATATATTTTATTTAACCCAGTGTATCCTAAATATAATCATTTCGATATGTAATAAATAAAAAAATCATCAATGAGCTATTTTACATTCCTTTTTTTTTTAATACTAAGTCTTCAAAACCTGATGTGTGCTTTAAACTTGCAGCCCATCTCCATTTGCAGTGGTCATAATTCAAGTGCCCAATAGCCACATGTGCCTCGTGGCTTCCGTATTGGTCAGTCCAGATCTAAAGGTAACTCAAACAAGGTTCAAGGTCTACTAACCTTTCTTTAGCCGGGATGATCCTTTAATTTAACTTTGCGACAAACTAATTTTGGATTAATGTTTTTAGGTTAGCTATATTAGATTTGTTTCCAAATACTTTGTAATAAATTTATGAAAAATTATTTTCTTACATATATAAAAATGAAAACCTATCATGCCTCTCTTAATTATGCTTGGAGCTAAATAGTGGGGTTGTCAAGGGTTGGTTTACAATTAGAGTTAATATTGCCACTATACTTTTTACTGCTTTTAAGATTTAGAGATGAGGCAATTTGCAGAACATATCCAAATGCATACACTACTGGACTACACCACCTGAGATTTTGTTTCAGAAAGTCAGAGGTGTCACTGAGAATCTGCATTTCGGGCGGGCTGCCTGGGACTGCTGCAGTGGCTGGTCTGGCCCCCACGTGCGAAAAACGCCCGGTACCCTCAGATCCCTGCGCGCCTAGGAACCGTGCAGGCAGAGGGTGGCGTTTGGTTGGAGAAGCAGACCTTGGAAACCCCGGGTTTTTGCTTGTGTCTTCTGTGTTTGTGGGTGAATGGAGGAGGTTACCTATCCATTTGTTAGTGTAGAACATAAGAGTAGAGGGGGAACGAAATGACAAATTTTGAAAAGGAAATTGTTGAAGAAATCCTACTGAGGTCCAGGAGAAACACCCACTCCCCAGCGATTTAAATTTTACTACGTTTGCTGTGAAGGTGGGGCATTGGGAGGGATTTTACCCTAACGATTGGTTTATTTTCTAGGTCCACATGATAGTCTTTTATTTAAGCAACATTAGCTCTGTTGAATACTCAGTCAAAATCTGAAACACACACCGCCTCCCCGCTGCTCTGGCCCCGCTGTGACATATCTGTTTTTCTAATCATTTTGTCATCTACTCTAAATTCCAATTACATGTAGTTTTGAAGCTCACATGGAATAGGTAACATTGTTTATGCCAAAAGGGGAATGCTCACAGTGCTTACTGAATTATGTTGAATTTCTCCAAGGCCTCAGTGAATAGTAGATAAAATTACTGTCAAATTTTGAGTGAAGAGAAAAATCGTTATGAAATTAAATATACAGTATTAACTTTAAAGAGCTATGGATGTGGAAAATATTTTTATATGTTAAATTTAGAAGAACAGATTCAATGTAATTAATCTTTCCTCTTGATTTTCTCTGGTGTTTCCTAGTAGCATGATTCAATATTGATCGAGCACTTTTTAGTGGCATGCGCGGCTCTAAATGCTTTACCTACATCAACTAATTTAACCCTTTTAACAAGATTATGGCTTTATTATTATGGTTCTTATTTTATAGGTAAATAATACACAGCTAGTTAGCAGCAGGGATAATACCCTGGTACCCTGAACTGCTTGCTGCATTGAACTTCCCTCTGTGAGGTTCAGTTGCCTTCGTTTGTTCTTTTATGGCTTACCCCTCCCTTCTCTGACCTCCTATTCTATAAATTTGTACCCAACTATACATCCATTTGAATTTCTCCCAGTTTTTTCCCTTTGACATGCCTCAAGTCTAACGTACTGGTACCTCCCTCCCTGCCCTTCTCTATGCCATTTATCTTATTGATAGCAGAATCCCTCTTTTTGCTTAGATGTGTCCCAATTCTGTTCACTATTTGATAGTACTTTACATTAACCAGCATTTAGAACTCTCGGTATTTTGGGGCCTGTTCTTAATTATAGGAGCAGAATTTTTTAATTTAATTAAATTTTATTTTATTTATTAATTAAAGAAAAAAGAAATAACACAACATTTAGAAATCATTCCATTCTACATATGCAATCAGTAATTTTTAACATCATCACATAGATGCATGATCATCATTTCTTAGTACATTTGCATCGATTTAGGAAAAGAACTAGCAAAACAACAGAAAAAGATATAGAATGTTAATATAGAGAAAAAAATAAAAATAATAATAGAAAAAAAAAGACACAAACAAAGAAACAGACAGACAAAAAAAAAAAACCTATGGCTCAGATGCAGCTTCATTCAGTGTTTTAACATGATTACTTTACAATTAGGTATTATTGTGCTGTCCATTTTTGAGTTTTTGTATCTAGTCCTGTTGCACAGTCTGTATCTCTTCAGCTCCAATTACCCATTATCTTACCCTGTTTCTAACTCCTGCTGGTCTCTGTTACCAATGACATATTCCAAGTTTATTCTCGAATGTCAGTTCACATCAGTGGGACCATACAGTATTTGTCCTTTAGTTTTTGGCTAGACTCACTCAGCATAATGTTCTCTAGGTCCATCCATGTTATTACATGCTTCATAAGTTTATTCTGTCTTAAAGCTGCATAATATTCCATCATATGTATATACCACAGTTTGTTTAGCCACTCGTCTGTTGATGGACATTTTGGCTGTTTCCATCTCTTTGCAATTGTAAATAACGCTGCTATAAACATTGGTGTGCAAATGTCCGTTTGTGTCTTTGCCCTTAAGTCCTTTGAGTAGATACCTAGCAATGGTATTGCTGGGTCATATGGCAATTCTATATTCAGCTTTTTGAGGAACCGCCAAACTGCCTTCCACAGTGGTTGCACCATTTGACATTCCCACCAACAGTGGATAAGTGTGCCTCTTTCTCCGCATCCTCTCCAGCACTTGTCATTTTCTGTTTTGTTGATAATGGCCATTCTGGTGGGTGTGAGATGATATCTCATTGTGGTTTTGATTTGCATTTCTCTAATGGCCAGGGACATTGAGCATCTCTTCATGTGCCTTTTGGCCATTTGTATTTCCTCTTCTGAGAGGTGTCTGTTCAAATCTTTTTCCCATTTTGTAATTCGGTTGGCTGTCTTTTTGTTGTTGAGGTGAACAATCTCTTTATAAATTCTGGATACTAGACCTTTATCTGATATGTCGTTTCCAAATACTGTCTCCCATTGTGTAGGCTGTCTTTCTACTTTCTTGATGAAGTTCTTTGATGCACAAAAGTGTTTAATTTTGAGGAGCTCCCATTTATTTATTTCTTTCTTCAGTGCTCTTGCTTTAGGTTTAAGGTCCATGAAACCACCACCAATTGTAAGTTTCGTAAGATATCTCCCTACATTTTCCTCTAACTGTTTTATGGTCTTAGACCTAACGTTTAGATCTTTGATCCATTTTGAGTTAACTTTTGTATAGGGTGTGAGATACGGGTCCTCTTTCATTCTTTTGCATATGGATATCCTGTTCTCTAGGCACCATTTATTGAAGAGACTGTTCTGTCCCAGGTGAGTTGGCTTGACTGCCTTATCAAAGATCAAATGTCCATAGATGAGAGGGTCTATATCTGAGCATTCTATTCGATTCCATTGGTCAATATATCTATCTTTATGCCAATACCATGCTGTTTTGACCACTGTGGCTTCATAATATGCCTTAAAGTCCGGCACCGTGAGACCTCCAGCTTCGTTTTTTTTCCTCAAGATACTTTTAGCAATTTGGGGCACCCTGCCCTTCCAGATAAATTTGCTTATTGGTTTTTCTATTTCTGAAAAATAAGTTGTTGGGATTTTGATTGGTATTGCATTGAATCTGTAAATCAATTTAGGTAGGATTGACATCTTAACTATATTTAGTCTTCCAGTCCATGAACACAGTATGCCCTTCCATCTATTTAGGTCTTCTGTGATTTCTTTTAACAGTTTTTTGTAGTTTTCTTTGTATAGGTTTTTTGTCTGTTTAGGTAAATTTATTCCTAGGTATTTTATTCTTTTAGTTGCAGTTGTAAATGGGATTCGTTTCTTGATTTCGCCCTCAGCTTGGTCATTGCTAGTGTATAGAAATGCTACAGATTTTTGAATGTTGATCTTGTAACCTGCTACTTTGCTGTACTCATTTATTAGCTCTAGTAGTTTTGTTGTGGATTTTTCTGGGTTTTTGACATATAGTATCATATTGTCTGCAAACAGTGATAGTTTTACTTCTTCCTTTCCAATTTTGATGCCTTGTATTTCTTTTTCTTGTCTAATTGCTTTGGCTAGAACCTCCAACATGATGGTGAATAATAGTGGTGATAATGGACATCCTTGTCTTCTTCCTGATCTTAGGTGGAAAGTTTTCAATTTTTCCCCATTGAGGATGATATTAGCTGTGGGTTTTTCATATATTCCCTCTATCATTTTAAGGAAGTTCCCTTGTATTCCAATCTTTTGAAGTGTTTTCAACAAGAAAGGATGTTGAATCTTGTCAAATGCCTTCTCTGCATCAATTGAGATGATCATGTGATTTTTCTGCTTTGATTTGTTGATATGGTGTATTACATTAATTGATTTTCTTATGTTGAACCATCCTTGCATACCTGGGATGAATCCTACTTGGTCATGATGTATAATTCTTTTAATGTGTTGTTGGATTCGATTTGCTAGAATTTTGTTGAGGATTTTTGCATCTATATTCATTAGAGAGATTGGTCCGTAGTTTTCTTTTTTTGTAGTATCTTTGCCTGGTTTTGGTATGAGGGTGATGTTGGCTTCATAGAATGAATTAAGTAGCTTTCCCTCCGCTTCGATTTTTTTTGAAGAGTTTGAGGAGAGTTTGTAGTAATTCTTTCTGGAATGTTTGATAAAACTCACATGTGAAGCCGTCTGGTCCTGGACTTTTCTTTTTAGGAAGCTTTTGAATGACTGATTCAATTTCTTTACTTGTGATTGGTTTGTTGAGGTCATCTATTTCTTCTTGAGTCAACGTTGGTTGTTCATGTCTTTCCAGGAACCCGTCCATTTCATCTAAATTGTTGTACTTATTAGCGTAAAGTTGTTCATAGTATCCTGTTATTACCTCCTTTATTTCTGTGAGGTCAGTGGTTATGTCTCCTCTTCCATTTCTGATCTTATTTATTTGTGTCCTCTCTCTTCTTTTTGTCAATCTTGCTAAGGGCCCATCAATCTTATTGATTTTCACATAGAACCAACTTCTGGTCTTATTGATTTTCTCTATTGTTTTCATATTTTCAGTTTCATTTATTTCTGCTCTAATCTTTGTTATTTCTTTCCTTTTGCTTGCTTTGAGGTTAGTTTGCTGTTCTTTCTCCAGTTCTTCCAAGTGGACAGTTAATTCCTGAATTTTTGACTTTTCTTCTTTCTGATATAGGCATTTAGGGCAATAAATTTCCGTCTTAGCACTGCCTTTGCTGTGTCTCATAGGTTTTGATATGTTGTGTTTTCGTTTTCATTCGCCTCAAGATATTTTCTAATTTCTCTTGCAATTTCTTCCTTGACCCACTCGTTGTTTAAGAGTGTGTTGTTGAGCCTCTACGTATTTGTGAATTTTTTGGCATCTGGCTATTATTGATTTCCAACTTCATTCGTTTATGATCCGAGAAAGTGTTGTGTATGATTTCAATCTTTTTAAATTTGTTAAGACTTGCTTTGTGACCCAGCATATGGTCTATCTTTGAGAATGATCCATGAGCACTTGAGAAAAAGGTGTATCCTGCTGTTGTGGAATGTAATGTCCTATAAATGTCTGTTAAGTCTAGCTCATTTATAGTAATATTCAAATTCTCTATTTCTTTATTGATCCTCTGTCTAGATGTTCTGTCCATTGATGAGAGTGGGGAATTGAAGTCTCCAACTATTATGGTATATGTGTCTATTTCCCTTTTCAGTGTTTGCAGTGTATTCCTCACATATTTTGGGGCATTCTGGTTCGGTGCATAAATATTTATGATTGTTATGTCTTCTTGTTTAATTGTTCCTTTTATTAGTAGATAGTGTCCTTCTTTGTCTCTTTTAACTGTTTTACATTTGAAGTCTAATTTGTTGGATATTAGTATAGCTACTCCTGCTGTTTTTTGGTTGTTATTTGCATGAAATATCTTTTCCCAACCTTTCACTTTCAACCTATATTTATCTTTGGGTCTAAGATGTGTTTCCTATAGATAGCATATAGAAGGATCCTGTTTCTTAATCCATTCTGCCAGTCTATGTCTTTTGATTGGGGAATTCAGTCCATTAACATTTAGTGTTATTACTGTTTGTACAATATTTTCCTCTAACATTTTGCCTTTTGTATTTTATATATCATATCTGATTTTCCTTCTTTCTACACTCTTCTCCATACCTCTCTCTTCTGTCTTTTTGTGTCTGACTCTAGTGCTCCCTTTAGTATTTCTTGCAGAGCTGGTCTCTTGGTCACAAATTCTCTCAGTGACTTTTTGTCTGAGAATGTTTTAATTTCTCCCTCATTTTTGAAGGACAATTTTGCTGGATATAGAAGTCTTGGTTGGCAGCTTTTCTCTTTTAGTGATTTAAATATATCATCCCACTGTCTTCTAGCTTCCATGGTTTCTGCTGAGAAATCTACATATAGTCTTGTTGGGTTTCCCTTGTATGTGATGGATTGTTTTTCTCTTGCTGCTTTCAAGAGCCTCTCTTTCTCTTTGACCTCTGACATTCTAACTAGTAAGTGTCTTGGAGAATGCCTATTTGGGTCTATTCTCTTTGGGGTGTGCTGCATTTCTTGGATCTGTAATTTTAGGTCTTTCATAAGAGTTGGGAAATTTTCAGTGATGATTTCTTCCATTAGTTTTTCTCCTCCTTTTCCCTTCTCTTCTCCTTCTGGGACACCCACAACACGTATATTTGTGCGCTTCATATTGTCATTCAGTTCCCTGATCCCCTGTTCAAATTTTTCCATTATTTTCCCTATAGTTTCTGTTTGTTTTTGGAATTCAGATGTTTCATCCTCCAATTCACTAATTCTAGCTTCTGTGTCTTTAAATCTACCATTGCAGGTATCCATTGTTTTTTCCATCTTTTCTCCTTTGTCCTTCACTCCCATAAGTTCTGTGATTTGTTTTTTCCATTTTTCTATTTCTTCTTTTTGTTCAGCCCATGTCTTCTTCATGTCTTCCCTCAATTTATTGATTTGGTTTTTGAAGACGTTTTCCATTTCTGTTCGTATATTCAGCATTAGTTGTCTGAGCTCCTGTATCTCATTTGAACTATTGGTTTGTTCCTTTGACTGGGCCATATCTTCAATTTTCTGAGCATGATCCATTATCTTCTGCTGGCATCTGAGCATTTAATCAGATTTCCGTGGGTGTGGAACCCAGCAGGTTGAAAGATTTTTCTGTGAAATCTCTTTGCCTGTTTTTCTTATCCTGCCCAGTAGGTGGTGTTTGTGGTGCTTGTCTGTCTGCGGGTCCCACCAGTAAAAGATGCTGTGGCTCCTTTAACTTTGGAAAACTCTCGCTGTAGGGGAGGATCGCCAGCCGAAGCGGCTTGGGGAAGTGCCAATCCGAATCTCCCAGCCGGCCCGGAAATCCACGCGTGGGGAGGGTCACCAGGCTCCGCGGATTAGGGGAGCGCCTGTCCAAATTTCACAGCCGGCCCGGGGCACCAAGCCTGGTGGGGGGGCACCGGCCTCCGCGGTTTGGGGGAGTGCCTGACCAGATTTCCCAGCCGGTCCGGGGCGCCAAGCATGGCGGGGGGGGGGTGCCGGCCGCCACGGCTTGGGGGAATGCCTATCCACCGTTCCCAGCCGGACTGGGAAGCCACGTGTTTGGAAAGGACCCCTGTCGCCCGTCTCCGCGGCTTGGGGGATCTCCGATCCAATTCTCCCAGCTGGTCCGTGGGGCCGCTCGTGGGGGTGGCGCCAGCTGCCGTGGCTTGAGGGGATTGCCTGTCCAATTCTCCCAGCCAGCCCGGGAAGGAGGGAGGGAGGGACTCTGGCTGCCTGACGCCCCGGCCTTGGGAAGCGCGTGCCCCTCAGTAATCTCACCGCAGCTGGTTCTCCCAGCCAGTCAGCCGTTCCAGAATGGGGTCTGCTGTCTTCTTGGTCTCTGTCGTGGCTCCGGGAGCTGTTCTGTATTGTTTCTACTTCTCTAGTAGCTGTTGTGGAGGAGGAACTAAGACCCGTGAATCTTACTAAGCCGCCATCTTCTCTGGAAGTCCTCAAGATCAGAATTTTAATAATGTTCAAGGAAGTTTTTGAAAATGAGAACATTAAATAACTCTTAATCCAGCACAAATACACTTCGTTTTTGTACATTTCGGTCCATTCTCTTATATATGAGTGTTTGTGGGTATACATATGTTGTATATTTATTCACCATGAATAGTTTCTAATTCTATGTCATCACTGATTATTGAATTAACTTTTTTTGTCTTATTAGAGCAATTTTTAGAACTATCTTTTTAATATTGCATAAAATTTCCATTAAGTTGAAATAATCTACTTAACCATTTTCCTTTTGTTGTACAGGTTAATTTAAATTATTTCCCAGTATTCATAATTTTGTAACGAATGTGTTTCTAGGAATAGAGCTTTTTATTTAAAAACATTGATTCATTTCCCTAGTATTAATTTCTAGGAGTTAAGTAAGTCAACCTTTTTCTGGCTTTTGACACATAGTGTCATATTTTTATTTTTAATTAGAAAGGTTTTATTGAGTTGTGGCATGTATGTTTGCTAATCTTAAACACAAACTTGGATTTTTACATATGTAACCATCTCTGCCCCAAATAGAATATTGCCAACCCTTTAGACATTACCATTGGGCCCCCATCCAGGCAGAAATTAATTTTGCCGATTTAATCCTGTTGTTATTCATATCATTTCCTGTTCTTTCTCACTGCTCTGTAGTATGTCATTGGATGAATATACCACAATTAATTTTCCCAGTCCACTGTTAATGGACATTTGGGTTGTTTCCAATTTCGAGCTATTTCAAGTAAAGCTGCTGTCAGCATATTTTTAAAAATCTTTTACTAGACCTAAGCCTTCATTTCTGATGGATATATTTCCAAGAGAAGAGTTGCTAGGTCATAGGGGACATATATGTTTTGCTAATATTGCATTTTAATGGTATAAAACCTATTTAAAAACTACTATAAATATTCCCATATTGTAAATTGATGAGAACATTATATTCTTCTTACAGAAATGGACAGACTGAATAACAATTTAGGAAAGCAGTAGCAGAGTTGAGTCTAGAAACTTGGTCTTTCATATGTGCCAAAACTTAACAAATTCCACCTGCCTTTGATCCTTCCCTTTGTTTCTGTATCACCTCAACATACATGCAACTATAACTATTTGTTCACACAAACATGTTCCCAAAATGTTAGCCTGTCATTATACTTATTATCATTATTTTGGCTATAAGCACTCTTCTCTTCTTCTCATGGATTTTGCGTGCATCATTATGTCTGCCCAGAGGGACATCATCACCCTTCTCTGTTTCCCCATTGCACTTTATCACTTCATACTTACTGAGAACTGAATACATGCTCTTGACTGACAGGTAGGCATTAGTTTATGGTGATGAACTCCATAAAACTCTACCGTGGTACTTTGTTTAACGTACAGTTTATGCAAATAGTTCAGGTAAGTACAGCACACATGCATTCCCCTCCCCCCCCCAATCTTGTGCTTTACTGTGCATTAATGAATATGATTTTGAAAACATACTCTTTATTTAAGTAAGAGTATGAGAAAGTAACTTTTAAAAAACTTGAGCTCTTCTTATAAATTATCTGTTTTGATCACCTTACAGCAAAATATTCTCTAGATTAATCTGATGATTCTCTTATACCCTCTCTTATACCTCTGAACCAGGAAGTAGGTTAAAAAAAAATTCTTTTAACACAATCCTTCATGCATAGTCATAAAGCAGCTTTTATTTGTTAGGGTGTGCCGGCAATAAATATCTTCTCTCTGGGTTGCCTAAATTATAGCCAAGGTTTGAAGCTTAATAATATGCTCAAGGTGCAGACCAGACAATGTTGCCATTATTGTAATTCTTACTTATTGGAAGATAAAAGATGTTTAGTGAAAAGAGTAAGATGGGAAGTGATAATGATTGACTAAGTACCATGGAACTTCCTGACACTGATCGAACGATATTAATGTTTATTTTAGTACTTGGGTGTTTTATAGTCACTTGTTAAAACTCCACCAGGTAAAGCCATTCCTAGGTCTGGTGGTGAGGATTGGGTGGGGGAGAAATTCAGTGATATTTTTTTAAAAGCAAGACCAAAATCAGATTGCAAAATTATAAATATCTGTTCTTTTCCATATTATTATTAAAGTTATTTAACTTTTGAAAACGAGTTAGTTTTAGAGTTAATGTTCAAAGATGTTCTATTACATAAGAATTAAAGCACAAAATAAAACAAGAAAAGCAAAAGAAAAAATAAAATAAAAACAAAAAAATAAAAATTGAAGCAAAAAATAAGTAATCTTGTTAGAACATTATTAGCAACAGTTTATAACATATCATGTATTAGCTCTTTCCTGATATATTCCTACTCATGATCTCGCTATGGTTCTTAGGACCAGAACAGAGCTTAGCTTCTGAAGTTCTGTGGTAGGCTGTGTGGTTGAATGTCTAAGATGCATCCAGACTCTGATTACCTATAGGAATAAGTGTATATAAAAATATAAGAATATTTTAGCATCCTGTGCAGTACCTGACACACAGAGGTTGCCTTAATAAATATTTGATGAACAAATGAATACATTAATGAAACGTGTTAAATTTTTAAATGTATGCTTCTTTGATTTAGATAATAGCAGGGGTGTATTGAGAAAATTTATAAAATCTGAACTTTATATAATAGTCATATAAATATATATGACCATGTATAGCACATAAAATAGCTTATACTTTAATAATTTATATGAGCTCTGAAGGTTTGTGCAGCACTATTAGCCAAGAGATATTTTCTATTAGTTTCCCCTAGACAAGTCTTGCACAATGATAGCATGGGTCTTGAACAAAAATAGTAATAGCAACATTGTTTCTAATAGTAGAAGCAAACAACTCCAATTCCATCAATTGTTAGTGGAATACTATCTGGTAGAATGAATGAACTAGAGGTATGTCCATCTATTCTGTGGTTGAATCTCAGAAACCTAACATTGGGTGAAAGAAGTCACAGGAGAATATAGTATGATTCCTCTCTTAATTTGCCGGGGCTGCTATTACAAAGAACCACAAGCTAATTGGCTTAACAACAAGAATTTATTATCTCAGTTCTGGAAGTAAGATGTTTGAAATCAAAGTGTCAGCAGGGCCATGCTTCTTCAGACATCTGTGGGTTTCTAACGGTAGCTTGCCAGTTGTTCTAGTTTGGAAGTTGCTGGAATGCAATAAACCAGAACTGGAACAGCTTTTAAAAAGGAGAAACTAATGAGTTACAAGTTTACAGTTCTAAGTCTATAAAAATGTCCAAATTAAGGCATACAGGGAATTATACGTTAATTCAAGGAGGGCTGATGGGTTTCCAACACCTCTGTCAGCTGGGAAGTGATGTGGTTGGCATGTGCTGACCCCTTGGTCCTGGACTTCCGTTGCTTTCAGCCTTTGTTTCAGTGGGGGTTCTTCCCTTTGCCTCTCTGAAGCTGGCTTTCATCTTTTGGCTTCCCATGGCTCTCTCCAGGTTCTGATTTGTTTAACATCTCATGGGAATTCACATGGCAACATCTGCTGGGCTCCAAGCATCTCCAAACATCCATGTCTCTATTCTCTCTGTTGGCACTGAAGTTTCTATTGGCTTTCTCTCTGTCAGCTCTGTCATTTCTGTCTTTTCTGACTTTCCCCCAAATGTTTCCTCTTTTAAAGGATTTCAGTAAACTAATCAAGACACACCTAGAATGGGTGGAGTCGCATCTCTGTGTAATCAATAGGTCACACCCCCAATTGGGCATGCCACATCTCCGTGGAGATAACCTAATCAAAATTACTGCCCTATAGTATTGGATTAGGATGAAGGGAAAGAGCTGCCTCCACAAGATTGAATCAGGATTAAAACATGACTTTTCTGGGGTACATAATATTCAAACCAGCATACCAGTCATTTATAACTCAATCTTGCTTCTTGTAACATAGATGTCTCTTTCTCTTTCTCTTTTTCTCTCTCTCTGCATAAGCTGTCTCTGCCCAAATGTCTTCTTCTTAGAGAGTCTCTGCCCACATTGGATTAGGTAGGCCTACCCCAATCCAGTTGAGCCTTATTTTAACTAATCACATCTTCAAAGAGGCTATTTACAAATGAGTTTACATTGACACGAATGGGGGTTAGAACTTGAGCATGTTTGGAGGACACAGTTCCATTCATAAGAATTCCTTTAATGTAATTCCAAAAATTAGAAAATCTAAATACTTTTTGTTTACATGACACATAAATATTAATTATTTATTTTCTATGAAGGGGAATAATTATAAAGGCCTTGGGATAGTGCTTAACTATTATGCTGGTATATTCCTGGCAAGTGGGTATATGATTGGAAAGGAGCACAGATGAGGACCATAAATATTATTATTATTTTTTTATAAAAGAAAGTGCAGGAATAATTATCAAAGCCTCAAGATAATGTTTAATTATTATGCTGGTATATGTCTGGCAGGTGGCTATACAGCTAGAGAGGAGCACAATTGAGGATTTCAGAGACTGCCAATGTTTTCTTCTTCACTTCGGCAATCCTTTATAATTATTTCATTAATTATTAATCTTTCAGCTGTACAAATGCGTTATATGCACGGTTTTATTTATAATGTTTCACAATTAAAAATAAACTGCTTCTTAAGGACAGTAATGGGCTAGGTAATGTCTTATTCATGATGGTTGCAGCTAGAGGAAAGTTAAACATTGATTCAATAATTGTAATTACTTAGTTGTTATGAATGCAAAAAAAATTGGAATTGAGTAACATGAATATGGCAAATATCAAAACTTTTGGAATACCACTGAAGTAGAGTCAAAAAGGCAATTTAAAGTCTTCACTTGCTGAAATAGATAAGAAAAAAACACTGAAGATATTAGAAACAGAACAATGGGGGAAAAAACCTGAGAGATGAAGGAATCTATTGTTTTTATCACAATGATAAAAAAAATTAATGAACAAAAAACCAAATATACAATTGAGAATGAAAAGTAAAGAGTGAAAAAACCTCCAGAAATTTGAAAACCTCTAAGGAGGTGACTCAAGAAAAACAAAGAAAGAAATA
Source organism: Tamandua tetradactyla (assembly GCF_023851605.1). Lineage (NCBI taxonomy): Eukaryota > Metazoa > Chordata > Mammalia > Pilosa > Myrmecophagidae > Tamandua > Tamandua tetradactyla. The sequence continues at coordinate 119,431,314 of NC_135332.1, forward strand.
ATATTGCTAAAACACATACCCATATGTAAATTAGGTAATACAAGTGTGATATAATGATGATGCAGCAGATATTACAATTCATGAATAGCCCTATACATGCATGCTTAAAATATTGGGAAAAGAATCATATCCTTAAAGATATAAATTGCTGAAACTGACATATGAAGAAAGAGAAAATCTCAGCAGTCTAATAGCCAATAAGGAATATTGCATTAAAAGTAGAAAAATCTCTTCATAAAGAAAATACAAGTCCAGGTGATTTATTTAGGTGCATTTACCTAATAATTAAGGAACACATAATTTCCATCTTACATGAATACTGGAACGACATAGAAAACTTGAGGAAACTCCACAACTTTTTTAACGAGGCTTGCATAACCTTGACTCCTGTCTTCATTTTCCTGAGTGGCCATGATAAATACTGTACAATGAGTTGGATTAGTGTGAATTTATTGGCTCATGGTTTTGAGGCAAGGAGAAGTAAAAAAAAAATGGTGTCAGCAAGACAAGTCTTTCTCTCCAAGGTCTATAGCATTCTAGCTGCCAGCAATCATTGGGGTTCCTTGGCTTGTGTTACATGATGATGGCCTCTCCTTTTTCTTCTGGATTCCCACTGACTTCCAAATTCTGGTTCCTCCCTGTGGCTTTCTCTGACTCTGAGTTCAGGTTCTTTTTCTTTATAAAACCTCAGATAATCCAGATTAAGACACAACCTCATTCAATTGGGCTACACATTAATTTAAAATAACATTTTTAAGAGATCCTATTTACACTAGGTTCACACCCATAGGAATGGATAATAAGATTAAGAACATGCTTAAATTGGGGTATATAATACAAGCTACTACAATACCAAAACTAAACACATATAAAATGAGGAAGCAAAATAGCAGGCCAATGTGCATCATGAAAATAGATTTTAAAATACTATACAAAATATTAGCAAAACAAATCCAGGTTTCCTTTTTTTTTTTTTGGTATGCTGTATGGAAGGGTCTCATTTCTTTATTTTTCCATGTGAATATCCCGTTATTGCAGCACCATTTGCTGAATTTTTGTATGTTTGTTTCGTTTGTTTGTATTTTGAGGGGGAGAAGCATGGACCAGGAATTGAACACAGGTCTCCTGCATGGCAGGTGAGAACTCTACCACTGAACTAACTTTTTTTGCTATAAAAAAGATTACATCATCACTAATTTACACTTCTTAATAGGAATGCAGAGTCGATTCAACTTCAGAAATTTATTAATATATTCACCATATTAATAGATTAAAGGTAAACTCTGTATGATCATTTTATAATCACAGAAAAAAACATTTATAAAATTCAATCTGATAATCTATTTATTAAAAAGTTTAATAATGTAAGAATTCAGGAGATCATCTTTAACACGATAAAGTTTAACTACCAAAGTTTTTAGCAGACATCTCACTCCACAGTGAAATGTTGATATTGTGAATAAATTAAAATGTCTGTTTTTGCTGTATCAATTCAACATTATTCTATAGATCATAGCCAGGACAATAAAATGCAAAAAAGAAATAAAAGTTATTAGGGTTTGGGGTGCACAGGTGGTTCAGTGGTAGAATACTCACCTTCCATGCAGGAGACCTGGGTTTGATTCCTGGACCATGCACCCCCCAAAAAAACTAAAGACATTATTAGGATTTGAGAGGAAAGAGATTTTAAATTGTTATAGATATAACTTTTTTCATTTAGAAAAATCTGTAGACAAATTAGTGATTTTTTAGTATAAATCAAAATTCAATTTAAATTTTGTATATTGATAAAAAGTAATTAATATTTTACGTAGAAAAGCATTCCCTTATAATGGCAACAAAAATTAGAATAATGAAATCAAAGTAAAATATTTCTAAGTGGAAAGTTATAATGTTGTACTGCAAAATACTAAAAGGCACCTAATAAGTGGAGAAATATACTATATTATATTATATATTATAATTTATATACATAAGAAGACAATACTTTTAAAATGACAATTTTCCTCAAGCTAGTTTATGCTCCAATGAAATTCCTATCAAGTCCCAACAAAAATTTTCATTAAAATTGAGAAACTCATTAAAAATTTATATAGTAGGTCAAAAGCACAAGAATTGCTGATTCACCCCTGAAAAAGTAGTACAGGAAAGTAGCTCTTGCCCTATCAGATATCCAGATCTATTTTAAACCTATTATATTTATTAGAGTGTGTTATTAGTTTCACAATAGATTGCTAGAACAGAATGTTTGGCTCACAAACAACTCACACGTATATGGAAAATTGTTCTTTGCACTAGCACTGCAGATCAATAGGGAAAAGACAAACCACCGGATAAAAGATTTGGGAAAAGTGGTTCTTAATCTGGAAAAGACAAAACTGGATTTCACGTCACAGTTAACATAAAAATCAATGCAAATTGGATTAACAAATGACTTTGAAATAACACCCAAGAGAATATCTTGCTGATCTCCTTCCATGAGAGGATAACTTTACAAAAAGATGCACAGCCATAAAGTGATAGATTGCTAAATCTCATTTCACTAAAATTAATAAATTTGTACATTGAAAAGCCCTATAAAAAGAGTAAAATGACAGTTCATACACTGGAAGAAAATATTTGCATTGCCAATCATCAACAAAGTGTAGAATCCAGAATATACAAAAAGTTGGCGTCAGTCAATAAGAGAAAGATAAACAACCAGTAGAAAAATGGGGAAAAGGCATGCATAGGTGTGTGGCAGGAAATAAATTAGAATAGCCAAGAAATATTTGTAAACTTGCTTGCGTTAATCTGTAATAAGAGAAAAGTAAAGCTAAATTACAGTGAATATTATTTCCACCCACAAAATTTCCAGGAATTAAATATATGGCAATGTTTGCATAAGTAAGCAACAGAAACTGTCCTATACTGTAGGGGAAAGTGTATCTTTGTACAATCACTCTAGAAAACTATTTGTACTTACGTGAAGTTAAGCAATGCTGCTATGACTCAGCAGTTCCACTGCTAAGTATACCTCCGAGCAATGCTTCTCAAACTATCCATGACAAAGGGCCAGTATTTATTTTTATTTCCAACCCTTATAAATTGCAAAATTCAAATGAATTACAATTAATGAAATCACAATGCATTTCTAAGAAAAATAAATTAAATCGCATTTATCAACAGAAGAAATATAGTACAGAGAAAAGAAAATTAGAAAAGGTCTACATACTGTTCGTTGAGAATGTTATAAGCAATTAAAGAAGAATCTATTACCTTTGTAACTTTTTGTCATTCTGCAATTGTTTCTAAAAAAATATTATGTTTGAGATAACAATTCTGTGTATAGGAATATTTTGAATAATCATAATGTATATAAATATTTAGAGTTTCTCATGTGACAGAAGAGCTTTTTTCTTGCTCTTTTGATGTATCTAAGTTTAGTTGGGTTACGACAACACCATAAGGAGCAATGTATATTTAAATTGTTTCTATGTTTTGTTACAGTTAATCTCACAGGAGTACAGTAAGATTTTAAAGCAGTTTCAGCAAGTTCAGTATATTCATTTATTAAAGTACATATTTGGGCATCCTTTCCACTTACAAAAATAAAAGTAGTACCATGAAATACTCTATATCTGGATTCACTTGTTAACATTTTAGCTCATATGCTTTATTTTTTTTCCTATCTAGCTAGCTAGTTCTCCATCTGTCATCTATTTATCATCTATCTATACATTTTTTTTCTCAACATCATGAGGACGCATCAGACAAACAAAATAAGATGGGAAGGGAGGAGTCTATATTCTTCAAAAGTGTCCAGTGTCATAAAAGACAAAGTATGGTTGTGAAAATGTTTCAGATTAAAACAAGTTAAAGAGACATAAAAATACCACCTGAAGTGTATTGCCCCAGACTGACCCTCTGCTAGTGGGGAAAAAAGTGCCATAAAGGACATTGTTAAATCAACTGGAAAATTTGAATGTGGATGGTAGATTGATAAAAATATTGTATCAATGTAAATTTATGAAACTGATAACTGCACTGTGGTTATGTGAGAAGATATTCCTGTTCTTAGGAATTACACACTAGATAAAGGGCTGTCATGTTACCTTCAAATTGGTCAGAAAAATGGCACTGCTTTGCTTATGGTACTGTAATAAACAAACTTATTAAAATGAGTTCAGGATTTGTTTGCACCTTGTCTTCCTTCCACAGCATCCCACACTCCCCGAGGCTGAGGGTAATGCACATAAATACTGGATGCATAGGTAACTTAGATTACCTTCTTCCTCCCTCCCTCCCTGTGCTTACGGATCGATATTCATTTGTAACGAATTAGTGGAACAATTAGTTTCCATTGTTTTCGCTTGCTTTCAGTTTTAAGGTTTTAACATTTTCTTGGCTTCCCAGTTTTAATGATTTGATTGATTTTTTTGAATATGTTTGGTATGTTTTCAAAAGGAAAATCATACTAAAAACAGGATTACTCAAGAAGTCAAATGCCCTCTTTTATCCTTTCCAGTCTATATGCCTTTTGTCACCAACTTGTTCTTTTGTAGTGATTCGCAACTATCTTCCTTCCTCACTCTCTCTTCCTCCCTCTCTCCTTCCCTAGGTCTCTCTCTTTCCTTCCTCCTTTATACCCTCCTTCCCTCACTCCCTCCTTTCACAAACGCGCTTATATTTTGTGAGATTTTCAGACACATTATATGATGGTTGCCAATCGAATCGTGAAAACATTACAGGGCTCTACTGTGCGTGACTAGTACGTGGATTTGTCATGTTGCGTTTACCAACCAAACTGGTGAAGCCCTGTTAAGTGAGATGAGGCCACTGATTCCCGGATGGATAATGCAGCAAAGTCAAATCTATTAAAAGTCTCTAAGTACTTATCTTCCATTTCTGTATCTATTCTGAGACATAATACAATTCAAGAAGTGAATTAGGGGCTATCACAAGAATTTGCTGATTTATATACCTGAGATGTTTAAAAAAACTCACTTATTTCTCTAGCATAGTCTTCTGATAAAATGTAACTCTCTGTGTGTTTTATTGGATCACTTAATTTTCTGTTCAAATTTATGTCTGGTATTGTGTTTTATCTGGACTATTTTTAGGCCCAATACCTTTTATTTTTAAATGGAACATAAAGAATTGACTGAATTACTGTCTTAGAAAGTATAAGAAAGATAGTTCTTACCAAAATGCTAACTGAAGTCTATTCCTAGTGTTCTGAAGATAATAAAAGCTTGTATAAAAGCCACATAGAATAAAGAAGCAAACTACTCTGACTAGTTAAATTGTTTAAATATTTACCAAGTCTCTGGTATTCTGATATACCCAGAACAGATTCATGAACTAATTGATTAATCCAGCCACTTACCGAGTATCTGAAGGGTTGATGCTTCAGGCCAGTTGTAAGAGGACCGTGTGAATGTTTGCATGAACAAGAACCATATGCCTAAGAGAAAGTGAGAAAACGAGGATAAGTATTAACTTCCTGCTACCCCTTCTGCATATTTTGTGCAATCAGATAGTGCCTTAACTTCTCAGGTAGGTTTATGGGATCCCCTGTCTTGGTCTTAAGACACAAAGGTGGTTAGTGTCCACCATGGGCCAAAAACTTTATGCCTATCCTTCTCTGTACCCCTGAGGGAAATCTTTCTAGCTTCATTATTTAAATGAAGAAAATAAAGTTGTCAGCCTCTTTAAAAGGGACAGAATTGAAACTTGGCTGTATGCGACTCTCCAGCCATTCTGCTAGATTTTACTATTAGTTATTTGAGAAGAGAGGTAGTATCTGCGAGAGGTTGAAACTTCCAAGGGGCCTGACGTGTCACTTTGACTGTAATAGGTAGGTCCTCTGCTGTGTGCTGTAGGGTATACCCCTGCAGAGGCAAATGGGACATCTCTTCATGTGAGGGGCAGGGGGAATGCTCAGATCTTGCTCAGCAAAGAGATATTTCCTCATAAGAATCATTGCCGTACGATAGAGATGCAGCCCTTTTTGGAGGTGGGAAGGTGGGATCTAAGGTCTGATAGAGTCCGAGCCTGATCTACTTAGAAGAGCACTGGCAATGAGCAACTGTAGTTGAAATTGGGTTGGTGTCTCAATAAACCTGAGGTATGAGTTGCAGAGCTGGTATTGAGGCTGTGGGTGTGAGCAGCTCCACTGGGGCCTGGCGTGGTCTCTAGGCTGAGCTCAAGAGCCTTAAGATGGGATGATTGACTCATTGAGAGAGAAGTGACCATAGTGAGGAAAGGTTACTCACTGGATAATGGTTACTCACTGGATATTTGAAATTTTGAAGAAAATAAAAACTTGCTGTTACAGCTCCAGAAATTAGATTCTCATTCCTGAAGTATCATCAAAATGATTTGGTGAAAGATGCAATGTATAGAATGAGGGAATGGTTATGTTTAAAGTATATATATATATGCATATATATATGTACATAGGCATATATATACACACACACACATACACGTGCATACATACTTGTAAATATGTGTATATACATGCAGATAAATACATACATATAGGTATGTGTGCACATTTAAATGTACCTAAACAAATACAAATAAAAACATAAATATTTATACATATAGATATATGGCAGGAGTGTGGTGAGAGACTGTAGGTGGTTAGGATTAGAAATAAAAATTTGAGAGGTAATAATGATAGTAACATCACCTATCATGCATAAGATCACTGAATTAATATGTATATGGAGAAACAAGATAACATTAAAGACCAAGTCTTAGCTTAAGAATGGGAGGAAAATGTAAAATCCAACTAAGAAGGTGGATAAGGAAGAAAGAGAGGTGAAAGGAGACCACTGTTAGTTTATATTTAACGGGCTAACCTTTATCTATTTTTCACTGAGGAATAGCTGCCAAAATGAAGGAAACCTAGAGGACAAGAAGACTTGTTTGATTTTCATTGGCTTTGTTTTCTCCAAAATAAGGAAGAATCAAATGTTCATGATTTCTACTAAAAACAATTGTTCTGATTTTGACAATGAAAAAAATGTAAAAATTCCCTGACTCTGCTGTAAATACCTTGAAGGTGGTGTATTATTAATTTCACATTAATTATTAATCACACATTTACTGAACTGAATTTACACCCTCTTGGAAAGAAGCAATAGCCTCCACCTACAGGATGACACTCGGGAGCAGAGGTCATGCTGCTTCAGCATCTTCAAAGGGTCAAGGTGAAGAAACAATTCTCATCTCACATATACTTTTTGAGATGAAAATTGAATGGGGGAATCTACAAAGAAGAATGATAAGCCCTCTGGGTCTATTTTATTTTTTCCTAATGACTCTCTGATATCTTAGCTATTTAATGAATACGATACTAATGGAAAATATGCTGATTATCTTTAAATGTGTATTTTTTAAGGGACACGATGGTCCTTATCTGAAGAGGCAGAAGATTATGAAACAAACTACTATGGTTATCTTTATAATATAAGAATTTAAAATATCAGTTATTTAAAAATTTTTCCCATTTATTTATTTTAATCATTTGCAGTGACCATGTTAATTTGACATTCATTCAAAAGAAATGTATCTGCCTCTGCATCTATCTCTCTGTCTATCTATCTGGCCCTCCTAGGCAGAGTGAGATTATATAAAGAGACATAATCCATATTCCATGGTAGGAAGGAGCTTCATACAAGCAGGTAAATAACATATATGTAAAACTGAATAGGAGTCAGGCTAAAACAGTAATATCAAAGGTGACACAAAGTAGCCTATGACTGCATCTCTAGTCAGTATGATATTTAAGAAGTGTCGTGAGTTATTAAGAAGGACACATCACTGCAGACTCTCAAAATTATGAAGCCCAATTTATGTGCAGAATTTTATACTCATTATGTAGGGAAAAAACTGTGATTTCTCTGGGCCAAACAAATGAATTGCATAAAATATGGTTAGGAATTTAATAGGAGCATGAAAGAGAGTGATAGTCAATTTGTTAGGTGATAGGATTGTGGGTAATAAAATATTGATTCTAATAATGACTTCATAATGTTGCTTGTGCAGTAGTTTTTGTAAGCCACCTGTAAATTTTGTCTTCACACTAACAAGAAGTAAATTCTGTTTTGCCCTCATGTGAAAATCAAATAAATAACTCATTTACATGTTCATTTAGAAAAGTTTGTTCATTTATGCAATTTATTATATAGATGTTTATCCACACTTCCTGTGGCCCAGCATGGCAAGGCTGTGGCCTCCGGAATACTAGCAGGCTAGAAAAGCTTCTCATTTCTGGACTGTGAACTCAGATGTATATATGTGTGTATATATATTCACAAGAATTTAATGAGCACCTACTAGTTTTGTATAAGAGATAAGGCCTTTTCTGTTAGGTAATGCCTGAAATTTTAGACAAAGAAACTACCCCCTCACTCTTGCCTCCACTCTGCACCAAAAAGAAATTCCCAAAGCAAAAGTTTACTTATAGCCAAAGCAAAATAACCAGGTGAGATCTGCAAGATTCTCTTTTGATCAATCTTAGTAATGGTTCTATAAAGTGTTACTTTTCAAGTGACATAAGTGGAATATCTTTAAGTGATTCATATACTGAGAAAGAATCATACCCCATGGAATAGGGAGCTATATAACAAATCATCAGTTTTCTGTAGTCACATTTTATACTGTTTATAGTATCATGGTTTTCCCTGAGAACCTGTCTAGTTACTAATTAACTTGTGTCATACTGTAATTTAGTATGCAGAACACTTAAAATCAAGGAAAAAAGGGGAAAAAAAATCTCCCTAAATACAGTATACACAAAACATTCATGAAAATACCTGGTAGCTCAGTGGTTTGAAAGAGTTAATACAGATTCTTGCAAACTAATTAATGAAGATCTACTTATCTCTATATCGAAAGGATGGACATGAGTTTCAAACATGGTCTATTATGTGGGGTTATGGTGATGACAGAAAATACTTATTTCTTTTAATTCAGTTTACCATTTAATCTATAAATGCAAAGCATGCTAAAAGCTGCTTTAAGAAAAGAAACTTGGAAGTCAACATCAACCTCTCAAATCAGGAGAAGATGCTCAAAAGATAATAAAGGTAAAATTTCATTATATAGGCTTCAAGTGGGTTTTAAAACACCCGCAACCCTTCCAAGTAAAATGATGAATGCTGTTCTGATTTCAATTGACAACTGTTATATATGAAAGAGTTCTTGCCTTTGCTCTTATCAAAACTGTGGGGATTTCCAGTGATAGGACAATATTATGTGGGTGGAAACTTCTCAGAAGAATAGCAAACTTATCAGTATTTACTTAGGTTCTATTACATTCAGAGCCATAAAACAACTACACTCATAAATTTATAGCCAGTCAAGGATATTGCCTCTTCCCCAAAGAGGCAAGATATTAAAGGAGTACAGTGAATGAGCTCAAATCATGAAGTGGTTTCAATATTGGAGCAATTTTCCCCCTTCATATTTCAACTCGTAGGCTATATGTTAGGGAGAATCACTGGCTAGGTAACTTTGGGGGTTTAGAAGCAAAATATAATGTTAACCATTTTCTCTTACAAATTTAATTCAGTTTCTTCCTCCTATACTTCTATACTCCTTTCCATTTCCTAATCATTTCCATAATTACAACCCAGCAATAAAACTTACTGTTGAATGAGTTTGTATTGCCGACTAATTATCATCATAATCTTTCAATAGCTGTTTTTAAAATAATTTCAACTAAACAAATAGAGGTTCATGGAGACTTGGCCCAACATCAGTCAGCAGAGACCTGATTTCAGCCCATGTCCTTCTGATTCTGATGCGAAGCCTGTGTTATTTTCCTACTGCTGTTGCCACAAATAGCCACAAATATAGTGGTTTAAAACACCACCAATTTAGTATTTTACCATGCTGGAGGTCAGCAGTACAAAATAGGATTTACCAGGATGAAAATCAAGATGCCAGCAGGGCACTTTCCTTCTACAGGTTCTAAGGGAGAAGCTGTTTTCATATCTTTTCCAGCTTCTAGAAGCTGCCTACAATTCTTGGCTTGTGACCCCTTTATCCATCTTCAAAGCGGGTAGTCACCCCACTACCCCCTCTGTTTCTGTCATAACATTGCCCTCTTTGACTCTTTAGCTTCCCTCTTCCATTTCTTAAGGACCCTGTGATTACATTGAGCCCATCCACACAATCTAGGATAATCTCCATTATAAAAGCCTTGATTTAATCACATCTGCAAAGTCCCCTTACTATGTAAGTTTGCATGCAGGTACCAAGGGTTAGAACATCTTTCGGGGGACTATTATTCTGACTCCCACAGAAGCTAAAAAAGATCTGAGTAAATATAATGTGGCTATGTTTATATTTTAAAATTACATCTTAATACTATGATTTAGGAAACCAGAAAGCAAAATCACTGAGATTAATAATCACCAAAGTTATTATAATAGTGCAATATAATAGAGTAGCTTTGAATTAAAAAGAAAAATCCTTGCTCCATCATTTACTTACTGGAAGCTCATGACCATTGATTTTTCATTCTTTTTCTTTGGGAAAGTTAGTCTATGATGCTAGGAATATACTCATCAACTTTAAAACCATATTATTGACTCCCAATGTGGAAGTTGGGGATCTGCCTCAATTCACTCCTCTATCTCCCTTGCCTGTCCTTTTTATACTTCTCCTGTTGAATACTTTTAGAATTTAATATATTTAAAAGTTCATTTTTTTGTTTTCCACAAAGTATATATTCTTCACTTTCTACGACAAAATACTAATAACCCTACTCAGTTTCTTAACTTTTCCTTCCTCTTATGGCTTTTTTTCAGGTGAGGCTTCTATATTTACATTCTTCCCGTAACCACCACCAGGTCTTCCAGTTTTTGTTTATAGGTTGATTCTAAAAGTTGGAAATGTATAAACAACGTTGGCATCCCTCAGATATTGTTTAATGCTGAATGTGATGGTTTGAAGCCATTATGGAAAAATTAACTCACTCCTCTGGGTCTGGACCCATTGTAAGTAGCATCTCTTGGTAAGGAGGATCTGAGGATGTGGCCCACTTCAAGCAGCTTGGGCCTTAATCCTCTTCCTGGAGTCCTTTATAAGAGAATGACATTCAGAGAAAAAGACACAGAAACTGAGAAAATAAGCCACAGAAGTTCAGGGAGAGAAAGCCACAGAAGCCAGAAGCTGTAAGCAATGAAACCTGGAAGAGAAGGGAGAGATCAACATTTGTTACCATGTGCCTTGTCATGGACAAAGAAGTTTAAACTCATTGGCAGCCTCTCTTCGGGAAGAAGGTATCATCTTTTTTTTTTTTTTTCCCCTACATGGGCAGGCACCAGGATGCCAAGCTGGTCTCCAGCATGGCAGGCGAGAACTCTGCCTGCTGAGCCACCGTGGCCTGCCCAGAAAGCATCATCTTGATGATGTCTAGGTATGGACATTTTCACAGCCTCAGAACGATAAGCTTGTAAACTAATAAATTCCCACTGTTAAAAGCCAGCCCTTTTCTGGTATATTGCATTTCAGTAGCTTTAACAAAAACTAAAACAGATGTTGGTACCAGGAAAGTAGGTGCTGCCCTATTATAAATACCAAATATGTAGAAATGGCTTGTTGATTGGCTGTGTGGGAAGAATTGTGAGGTGCTTGAAGGAAAAGACCTAGATTTCTTTGAAAAGAGATTGTTGGTAGAAATATGGATGCTAAGGATACTCTGAGGAGGCCTTAGATGAAATGACACACATGTCATTGCAAACTGTGAAAGAGGTGACCCTTGTTTTAAAGTGGCAGACAATTTGGTAAAATTGAGTACTGCTGTCAGAGGGAAGGCAGAATTTCAAAGTGATGAGTTTGGATATTTAGCTGAGGAGATTTCAGAACTAAATGTGGAAAGTGCAGCCTGACTTCCCCTTGCAGCTTATAATAAAATGCTAGAAGAATGGGATGAGCTGATAACTGAATTCCTGGGTATTAAGAAACCAGTAATTGATGGTTGGAAAATTCCGAGCTTCTGGCAAACGAGTCCCCAGAGGACAGCGCTCCATGTGAGGTTTTAACTGAACAAGGAACCAGTCAGCCACTTCAGTGCAAGTAAGGAATGGAAATGCAGGTATCCAGGAAGGATCTGTGGGAAGTCCTACTGTCTGATAGTTGGAACCCCTGGGCACTATATGTGAAACCAACAAGCTTTTTGCAAGATCTGTATGAACAGAACCACAGCCAGCCTAGACCAAAAGGGAAAGATTGAAAGAAAAATGAATTCAAGGGCAGAACTATGGAAGCTAAGGTATAGAGCAAAGCATCTTCTCCAGCCGAGAGAGCTGGTCAACCCATGTATGTGGAAATGATGAATTTGCCCCAGAGCTTACAGAGGTTGAGCTTTAAGTCCTGTTGTTCAGAAAAAGTGTTACCACCCCAGGGTTCTCAGATGCCTGAGGGATTAAGGAAAGCTTGATGGTCCCATTGTTCAGGGAGAGTATTGTACCCAGGCTTCAGAGAAGGTGGACTACATTCCCTAGGGATTGGGGAGAGACTCGTCACTATCTTGGTGCTTGAGGAAGGTGGGGTCTAGAGTTTGGCTGCTATCCTGATACTTCACAAAGGTAAACCCTAGAGATCTGCCATCACCCTGATCCTTGATGAGGGTGGAACTGAGAACATGACCACTGGGCAAGCATGTGGAGGAGTTGGGGCTGCTGCTCCATCAAGCCTCAAGGGCAAGGCATTGTTCTGTAGATGACTCTCAGACCTTTAAATTTTAATAAAGTATGCCGTGAAGGGATTCAGACTGTTTGGAATCAGTGACCTCTATTTTCCTTCCAGTTTCTCCTTATGGTAATGGCAATGTTTACTCTGAATGTCCCTCCTTTGTATATTGGAAGCAGATAGCTTCCTGTAAATTTCACAGGCTCACAGCCAGAGGGAAATTGTGCCCCAGGACAAATCATAAGTGATTTTTTTAAGTGTTTTAAATTTTTTATTGTATAATATAACATATTTACAAAACAAAGAAAGAAAAAAAATAATTTTCAAAGCACTTTTCAACAAGTAGTTATAGGACAGATCCCAGAGTTTGTCAGATTTTTCCTTCTAGCTCCCCCAGAATATAGGAGGCTAGAAGGAATAAATACTTTTTTTATCATCACAATTGACTTTTTTTCTTTTTTGTGAAAAATAACATATATACAAAAAAGCAATAAATTTCAAAGCACAGCACAACAGTGTGTTGTAGAATAGATTGCAGAGTTTGATTTGGGTTATAATTTCATAATTTTAGGTTTTTACTTCTAGCTACTTTAAGATACTGGAGATTAAAAGAAATATCAAATTAATGTTTCAGCAATCATTTTCATTTGTTAAAATCTACCTTCTCTGTATAACTCTGCCATCACCTTTGATCTTTCTATCCCACTTTTTAGATCCTACTTACAAGATCCTACTTACCAAGAGATGCTACTTGGAAGGGGCTGTCAGTAATACAGGGTACGAAGATGGAAACAGATGATGTTCCGGAGAAGCTGGGCCCTCCAGGTTTTTTAAGGATTTATCTGGTCCAAGGACCCATCTGGAGGTTGTGGGTTTCTGGAAAGTTACCCTAGTGCATAGAAACTTTATCGAACCTTTTATATTGCCCTAGGTGTTCTTTAGGATTGGCTGGAATGGTTTTGGTTGGAGTTTGGCGAGTTAATATAGGTAGCAATGTCTAACTAAAGCTTGCATAAGAGTGACCTCCAAAGTAGCCTCTGGACTTTATTTGAACTCTCTCAGCCACTGATATTTTGATAATCACACTTCTTTTCCCCTTTTTAGTCAGGATGGAATTGTTGATCCCATGGTGCCAGGGCCAGACTCATCCTTGGGAGTACATGTAAGAGACTTTGATGAGACTTTGTACTTTGTATTGTTACTGAAACGATTTAAGGCTTTAGATGGGTGATGGAATGAATGTGTTTTGCCTTAGAAAGAGCATGTCTTTCTGGGGTGCAGAGGGTAGAGTGTGATGGTTTCAAGGCTTTATCAACTTCAGAAAAGCATGTTCTTAAAATTAATTCCTTTCTGTGGGTGTGGAGCCACTGTAAGTAGCATCTCTCGGTAAGTAGGATCTTAAGATATGACCCAGTTCAGGCAGGGTGGGCCTTAATCCTCTTCCTGGAGTCCTTGATAAGAGGATACGATTCAGAGAGAAAGAAACAGAAGCTGAGAAAGAAAGCCACAGAAGCTCAGTGAGAAGGCCACAGAAGCCGGAAGCTGTAAGCAATGAGACCCAGAAAAGAAGGGAGAGACCAACAGTTGTGACCATGTGCCTTGCCACTGAACAGGGGAGTTTAGCCTAACTGGCAGTTTATCTTCAGGAACAAGCTGCCTGCATTTGACATTTTCACAGCCTCAGAACTATAAGCTTGCAAACTAATAAATCCCGTTGTGAAAAGTCAGCCCTTTTCTGTTGCATTGCATTTCAGCAGCTTTAGCAAATTAAAATACTGAGATACATAGTGTGTTATATTCTCTGATACAGAGCCACTCTCCAGAAACTAGGACACCCATGTGGAAAAGTTCACCCTGTTCAAATGGATTATTTTTTTTTCATTTTTAGGTTTGTTTTTGTCCTGAAACTTCCAATTGTTTCTGTTTTTATTTTCTATGCTGTTTGCCTCTAGCTTATCCTCGTCCTATCCCCTTCAAATTCTTATATTGTCTCAAATTCATTTTTCTTGAAACTTCTCATGGAAAATTCTCATGGAGCTCTATGTCTTTTTCTTAGTCTATTCAGGATTGGTTGCCTCTTTAGTCTTCCTAAACAGCTGTAATCCTCAGAATGCTTTTCACTTTATTTCTTAGATGAGATCCTCATTTTCTATGTCACTTTGTCTATTGTTGTCTTTTCTGGAGCCCATCAGGGTGTGTCTTAATAATCCGAGATATTTGCCATTGATTTGTCTTTTGCCCTTGACTACCCTCCAATTATTCTTGTTAAGACCATGGGATGAGAGGCTGCCTTTTTCCCTGGGGGAGTTTTCAGGAAAAACTAAGGACCGAATTTTCAGAGGAGAGGAAAAGGAATGAGGTATTGTGTTGTATGATAAACTATGTTCCCTACTCTCTGCTAGATTAGGATAAAGTAGATGCACAGCAGTCTCTCTCAATTTCCCAAGAGATCTGAGAATAGAAGGAATACTCTCCTCTGATTGGAACTCTGGTATTGGGTTAACTTCTAGAAATGGCACCAAGAGGATACTGGAGTATCATAAGAGCCCACAGATACTGCATGTCAGCTTTAGAAGTCAGGAGAGCTGACTCTTTCCCATGGCTTCTAGGAGTTCACAGAAAGAATAGCAGAACAATGAAGTTGTTCAGTGGTTGACTAGATCTGAGAACTGGGAGCCTACCTGGGACAGTGGACCCTCAGGGGAAAGAGACAGAGTAGAGTTGACATCTAAAATGAAAGGCCAGTTTAGGACTGAGCTTGCATTGGACAGACCAAAACAGAGAGTATTACCAAACGGCAACCACAAATACCAAATGAGGAGTCACTGGAATGGAATGAGAAAACAGAAAGTAGAAGATTTAGTTCACAGCCATCTCTTAGTGTAGATGGAGATTCAGAGCCAGAAAATAAATTTTAGTTATAAAGTTACAATTTCCATATTAGAATTTTTATTTGCGAAATTCATACCAAAATTCTCATGTGTTTTCCAATAAAGAGCTAATGGAAGTAGTTTCTAAGTTCTTGCTTTCAAATGTCTTTATTTTTCCTTATACTTGATTAAGAGTTTGATTGGGTATAAAATTCTTGTTCTGTTCACTTGAAACTTGGAATAGGTGCCTTCATTTTTGCATAGCACCCATTGCTTTGAATGAGAAGTCAGATTCAGGTTTAAAAGGGTGATTTTTTCTTTTCACTCTCTGAGAGTTTTGAAAAATCTCACCATTCACAGTGTTCCAAAATTTCATAAGTATATTAGTGTGGACCTTTTTTCATTGTTGTGCAGGGCTCCCATGGGCTTGTTCAGTTTTGAAACTCATGCCTTGCTGTAGTTTGGGGATATTTTCTGCTTTTTTCTTTGATAATTTCTTCTCTCTCATTTCTGTTTTCTCCTGGTAGTTTCCATTTCTATTAGTTGGACGACCTGGATTTATTTTCTCTGTGTCTTATCTTTTATCTCATATTTTTGTTCCCTTTCTTCTTTTGCTTTGTTACAAGAAAGCATTTCATTACTTATTTTTCAGGCTCCTAGGCATTTTATATTTTTGTTATTCTCTGTTTAAGCTCTAAGATCTATTTCTTGTTCTATAATTATTTCTATTTATTGACTCATTTTGATTTTTATATATATAACACATACATAAAAGCAGATAAAATATTGTCTTCAAGATTGTTTTGGCTATTCTTAGTCCTTGATTTTCATAATAGATTTAAGAATGAACTTATCAAAAACAACTAAAAATTGATGCTTATATTTTCATAGGAAATGTTATGCTTTCACTGATTACTTTGCAATGAGTTGACAACTTTAATTTTTTGAGTCATCCAATTCATGGGCATGATATTTCCCTTATTGATTTTATCACCTTCAACTTTAGAGTGTTTTGTATGGAAGTATTATAAATATTTTATTAAAACTATTCCTAGGTATTTGATTTTTTGATCCTATTATAAAAAGAATACTTAAAAATTTTCATTGTCTCTTTACCTATACATAGAAACACAGTTTTTTGGTGCATGTGTACATTGACTATGTATACGGCAACCTTGCAGAATTTATATCTTGATTCTAATAGTTTATTTCTGAAGTCTTTAAAATTATCCAGATATGTAGTCAGGGCATCTGTGCATAATTATATCATCAGAGTGGACAAAAGGTGGAAATAATAGTTAAGAGGGAATAACATTTTAATGCCCCATCTACTACTCTAATATCTTGTACTCTCTTCTCCATTGAATTCTATAACACTGTTTTTCCAGTTGTACAACTGCTTCTCATCATTTCTTCTTAGTCTTTTCTATTGGCTTCTTTCTTATCTGTCTGTTAAATGCTGATGTCCTCCAGGAAATGCCCCTCCTTTGGTCCTATTTCTTCAACACTTTAACTTCTGTGGAGGTGACTTCAGAATTACATGCGAACCCTGCCTCAACCAACATCTCCTAGCTTATGTTCATCTGATGAATTGAAGACCCATATAAAATATGTTTAGAGTGTCTTAATTTTTAAAATATTTGAACAATCATGGTTTTTCCTCCCTCTCTGTATATTCCTACTCATCAATAATTCCTTTCTAATATGACATTTCTTTTATCACCTCCCTATAATCAGGAAAGCAAGTTAAGACAAGAGGATTATGGCTTTGTTTAAAAAACCACAGTTTTAAGGAAAAAAAAGAAAAACTGTATTCTTTGAAGTAAAGGAAAAGATACATTAGATGTCTATTGTAAAAAAAAAAAGTCCATTGCTATAATAATGCTACAAAACAATTTTTTTTTTTTAAATCTCGGGAGCTACTGCTCTTTTATTTATTTGTGTTTATACTCACTTGGCTGTGCCTTGGTTGGTGTGGGCCAGTCGCCTCTGGATCAGGGCTAGCACGTAATTTTCAGGTGATATCCAGGCAGAAAGAACGGTAGATATCTGGGCACATTCTTTTGTGGCAGGCCTCAGGTGCATGAGAAAGCAAGCCAAATCATGCAAGCAATTAAGGTTTCTGCTTACATTATGTTCATTCATATTCCATTAGTCAAAGCAAATTTCATGGCCAAGCCCTGGATTAGTGGGATAGGAAAAGTATAAACTGCACATTTCACCCACATGTATACCAAGAATGCTTTTATATTTACACTGTAAAATTACATAGCACACGATGTGATCTATAATCCTAGTACAAGGAAATGAATAATTGGGAATAATAATCCAGTCTTTCTCAGAAATAAGTATATGAATGTAAAGATGAGTATTTTTGATGTATGTGACTTTTTGTTTTTGGTTTCCAGAAACTTTCTCAAAGATGTTTTAAAGGGTTTCACTTACAAGAATAAAAAGGTTACTTGTTTACTTGCTTGTATTTTATGATTAATTACTTCTCATGGTGAAAATAAAGGGGAAAGTGCCCCAGTCTGTCTTTGGAGTGTAGTTCTTGTGTTTCAAATGAAACTTGAATATTCCATGGGCACCTTTTTCTCAATATACAAAATGTACAGTCATTTCACTTACTCTTCATTTACCTAACCATGCTCCCTTAAATCCCTTAATAATTCTGTGTTGATCCTATGTCCCACTATTTTGATCTTTGGAAATCATTTGCCATAGAGTTTCCAGTTACATTAGGCTTTAAATATTGATAAAAAATGCTGCAGTTTTGGCACCGGGAAGGTTAAATTGTTCTAGGGATTTTTTTTTTTTTTTTTACTTCTTCTTTTAAAGACCTGTAACTCCTTTGTCTGATCTCCTTACGGTCCTTGTCACAACTATATGACTTTTAATCACTCATACATTCAGTGAGTTACTGCACTGCTGGAACTTTAATAATGTTCTAGTTTGTTTGGATGATCTTCCTGATAAAGTCCTGACAATCTCTCAGTATAATGGGGAGACAATCAAAATAAAAAATGCTCTAAGGGTTCAGGTAGTGGAGCATACTACTATTTTTCACATGGTGCAAGGATATTAAAACACTGACTTTCATGCTTTTGATTGAGTTTGTGATGAAATCCAAGAAAAATTGAAAATTTGAATTATTCTACTGCCAGTGGGTACTCTATATCATGAACACAAAGAAGGCATGTGTAACCCGTTCTTGTATCATAATCTTAACTGCGTCAGATTGCCTTTCTTTTGTATGTGTTTCTACAGTATGTCTAAGCAATTAATTCTTTATATAGCTCTTTTATATTTGCAGTTTCTGCATGGAATTTTACAAAAATATAAAATGTCATCCTCAATGCACACTGATCAAAAAGTCACTAATATGTTAATAATAATGCATTATATTGGTATAGTGTTTCAGATTTTTCAAGGTGCTTTCCATTAAATTATCTCAGTTGACTCAATAGCCCTTTAAAGTAAGCAGGGAAATTGTTAACATTCTCCACCTCTCCCATACTCTCTGCCTCCTTCCTTCTCATTGTTTCTCTACTTCTCTTTCTTTCTTTTAAAGGAGGCAGTTTGGTGTGGAGGACAGAGCACAGAATATGAATTCAGGTATTTAATTCCATCCTTGCCTCATTCAATTTCTTTGGCAGTGAGCACGTCACTTTCATTTTTCTGAATCTTGGCTTCCTAATTCACAAAATAAGAATAATGCTGGAGTCTAACGCCCAATTCTAATGTGAGAATGAAGTTAAGAAAAATATGAGAAAAATGAAAAAGGCAAATGTCATGCTGATGTTAGCATCTTTTAAGGGCAGCTTGGAAGAATTCATGGAAAGTGTACAGACCTTGGTCTCATTGCTTCTTAATTGTAGACTTGAGCAAGCTGTCTAACCTTTCTGAGCTTATTGTCCTCGTGTGTAAAATGGGCGTAATAATACTATCTTGATGAATAGAAAAATAAGAAAACATATGTGCTGCTCACAGCACTGATTCTGATGCATAGTCGTCTATTCTATGAAAGGCATCTTCTCTTCCTTCCTTTCCCCCTCCTTCCCTCCTACCCTCCCTCTTTCCTACCATTTTTCTTCCTTTCTTATCCTTCTTCCACCCACCTCAATCTTGTTTGGTAGAGAAGCTGGGGAACATAATTGCAGAATCTTGGGATTTAATAATTTTAGAAATAGCAAAAGCATACCTAGCATCAATACTCCTCTCTTTTTCCAAACAAAATAGTAAACTACATTTTCAGGCAGAAGATGGGGACCCCAGGGTCTTATAGCTTTGAGAGAAGATCCCTTGCCATCATGCTGAAATCTTCATGCGTTATCAATTGACAACCACTTATGAGGCATCATCCTCTCATTTTACAGATGAAGAAACTGAATTTGAGAGAACTTGATCTGCCCAAGTTTGCAAAGCTGGTAAGTGGTGAGCTAAGACCTGAATTCAGATCTTTTTGACATTATATCGTATTGTTTTCTTACCAAGTGTAGGTACTTAGTGCAAATATATATAATTAAGATTCTTCCCTCGATGTGTATTATAGTCTATTTGTGGAGATGGGACTTAAATATAAAATACAAGAACAAGCAAAGTGGGATGATATCCATGTAAAATGGTTTAGTAGGTAAGTGCTTTAGGACACACGAAGCATGGGTGATGGACACTGTAGAGGACTGGGACTTGTTTGCTTTGCTCCTGCTCATTTTAATCCTAGTGTGCACGGAAGTGCCTGGCTTCCAATAGAGGATCAATCCATGTTTTCTGAGTGAAATGAAAAATGAATGGCTTGATGAGATTTGCGATTGAACCAGATTTAGAAAAAGGGAGAGAATTTAGATAATCAGAGGGTAAAAGAAAGGGACATTATAGATTAGAGTTTTCAAACCGTGGGTTGATCTTCATTATTGGGTGATGGAATATATTTAGTGGGTCATGATTCACACATAAAAAAGTTTATATAAAAAAAGTATATCATTAAAAAAAGTATATCATTCTATCATAGCAATTGTTGAGATTGAATATGACACATATTTACAAAGCAGATACGTATAAATATGCTTATGTGAATACTTGGTCACAATTTAAAATGAACGTCTCATTATGGCAAAAAATATTTGAAAATACTGTTTCAGACAAAGGGATTACTCAGTGTTGAGGCATGGGGAGGCAGCAGTGTGAAAGCTGTGGAGGAGTGAACAACTTTACCAACTCATAGGTGAAGAAGAAGATAATGAGATCAGATGAAAGTCTACCCAAAGAAAAGGGAATATGTTTGGTTCTTTAACCACTGAGGAATCACTGGGGCTTCTCTCCTCCTTCCATCCTCTTCAACCTCCATGCTAGGACAGATTTACCAAACTATGCATTAGGAGGATGAGAAAGGTCAACCTGTCAGGAAGGGGTACGTGGGGTTGGAACTGGGAGACCAGGTAGGGACCACACAAAAGAAGCAAGATAAGGAAGACTTTGGCCTGGGCTGGTGACAACTGATAGAGAAAAACAGTTTCTTGACCACGAAGGGGGAAAACGAGGTTAAAACAAGTGAGTGGGGGGTTGATAATATGAAGATCAAATTGTAAACAACTTTTTAGAACTGCAACATGAGAAAACATGCTGAGGGGAAACACCGGGCAATTAGAATGAGGAGAAGAAGGTTTCTGCAAAGATAGATGAGAATCATTGTGGTCAACCGGGAGAGTCAGTGGAGAAGGACTTTAGACCCAGGGTAGAAATGAATCTAAGAAAGAAATCAAATCCTAGTTAAGGAGATTATCTCAGAAGAAAGCAATTCCCTATGCTTGACCCCTAGAGATTAAGACCAGAGAAGATGGAGAGATACTTGTTGTAGATAACAGCAGTTTACAAAGAGACAGTGTTCGACATCTTTTACTGTGTGTTGAAAATTGACCAGGGACAACACGTTGTAATCAGTCATGTACATTAGCCTACTAATTTTCTGTTAGTGACAAGAGACTCATTTGAGGGTATAAAATAATTTACTTTGCTATGTGTGAGGCATATTTTTTATTCTCCCTAAATTTTGCCTAATATACCACTATCACTTGAGAAGTTATGCAACTTTTGACTTTCTCTATATGTGTAAGTTAGGAAGTTAGAAAGATTTTTGTATAAAAATCTTAGATTCTGCATTTTAAAAATGCTTAAATTAACGGTGAAATAAATTCAGAGAACTAGAAGTCGAATTATAAAGCATTGAAATATGGTCACATAAGTTGATCAAGTTGATCTTTTTTTGGGGTCTGAAGTAAGGTGTTGAGCTTTTCTCTTATTCAAAGGAAATTCAGAGCTCAAGAATTTTAAACAGTTACAATTTAGAATTTTTCAATATAACATGTTTTTGTGGCTTATTAGAGGGAATCTGTGATGACACTGTAGATAATGTCCCATGTCCCATGTGTTATGGGTCTAAATAACTGAAAGTGTGAGCAAAAGTGTTTAGATGTGTATTTGTGCACGTGCGTGCGTGTGTGTTTGTGTAATGAAACTGTGTCTGTAGGCATGGTTAGGTACAAAGGTCCATCATTTAAGTCTCACAACTAAATAAGCATGTGATGTTATGATTATTTTATTGGGCTTTTTAATTTTATGACTCACTAATGGCTCACGGATCAACTATATTCATGAAAACTGAAAACAGTGTTTTAAGGAGGTTTTGTTTGTTTATTTTTTTAATTGTGAAAAATAACATATACAAAAAAGCAATAAATTTCAAAGTACACTGCAACACTTAATTATAGAACAGATTTCAGAGTTTGGTGTGGGTTACAGTTTCACAATTAAGCATTTTTCTTTCTAGCTGCTCTAAGACACTGGAGACTAAAAAAAATCCAATATAATGATTCAGCAATCATATTCATTTATTAAATTCTATCGTCTCCTCCTTCTCCTTTGATCCTTCTCCCAATCTTTAGGGGTATTTAGGCTTTGTCCATTCTAACTTTTTCACATTGGTAAGGTGTGTCAACAATATAGGAGGGGGATGGAACTAGTTGATGGTCTTGGAGAGGCTGGTCCCTCTGGGTTTCAGGACTTTTCAGACCTAGCAACCATCTCAAAGTTGTAGGTTTCTGGAAAATAATCTTAGTATGTGAAATTTTGTAGAATCTCAGATGTAACCATAGGTATTCTTTAGAGTTAATAGGAATGGTGTTGGTTGGGTTTTGGCAAACCTGGTAATTAGCAATATCTGACTAAAGCTTGCATAAGGGTAGTCTCCAGAATAGCCTTTCAACTCAATTTGAACCCTCTCAGCTGCTGATACCTTATTTTGTTACATTTCTTTTCCCCCCTTTGATCAGGAAGGCATTGTCAATCCCATGGTACCAGGGTCAGGCTCATCCCTGGGATTCATATACCATATTGCCAGGGAGACTTTCACCCCTGAATGTCATGTCCTGTGTAGGGGGACGGGCAATGATTTTCCTTGCAGAGTTGCCTGAGAGAGAGAGAGAGACTACATTTGAGTAGCAAAAGAGGCCCTCTGGAAGTAACTCTTAGACATAATTTTAGGTAGGTCTCCATTACATAAATGAGTTTCACAAGAGCAAGCCTTAAGATCGAGGTCTTGGCCTACTGACTTGGGAGTCCCTAATGTTTGAGACAGTATCAGGGGTTTCCCTGGTGGTAAAGTTTAATAGTTTCATATTTTTTCTCCCATACCTCAATGGACTTTGCCAATATTTTAAAATTATCTGTTCAATCTACTATGGGAGGTATGTAGGCATTACAGAGCTACAGAAAATTTAGGTTTTGGCTAAAATAAACCTCTCTTTCTTTGGTCTAATAGAGGTAAAGGTAATAGGTAAAGTTCTAAAATACAGACAATGTCCTCCTTACTCCTGTATTTTGATTTACCTTCGTCCTAACCTGATCAGTTTTGTTCTTATCTCTGAAGCCTGATCTCTTTTTCAGTTTCTTTAACAGTTGTATATGCCAATGCTGACTTTCAGATCTGAAGAACTCCAATTCTGAGTCTTAGGTATCATACAGGTACCCAAAATTCCAGTGAAATACCAGGTTATACATTGTTTTTGTTTGCAAGCTGCCAGAATGTGATATACCAGAAATGGAACAGCTTTTGAAAATGAAATTTTAATAAGTTGCAAGCTTACAGTTCTAAGACTGTGAATATGCCCAAATTAAACAAGTCTATAAAAATGTCTAAATTAGGGCACCAACAAGAGGTTACCTTCACTCAAGAAAGGCTAATGAAGTTCAGGGTTTCTCTCTCAACTAGAAAGGCACATGGTGAACATGGTGACATCTACTAGCTTTATCTCCAGGCTTGCTCCCCTAGGGGTATTTTCCTTCTTCATCTCCAAAGGTTTCTGACTGTATTGGCTCTTGTGGTTCTTGTGGCTCTGAAGTTTTTTCCAAAGTGTTTCTTCTTTCAAAGGATTCCAGCAAACTAATCAAGACCCACCTGGAATGGGTGGAGTCACATCTCCCTCAAATCCAAGGTTAATACCCACAATTGGGTGTGTCACATCTCTGTGGAGATAATCTAATCAAGTTTCCAACCTACAGCACTTATAAGGATTAATAGAAATGTCTCCTTCCTCAAGACGGATCAGGATTAAAACATGACTTTTTAGAGTACATAATCCTTTCAAACTGGTACATGCACATATAGCTCAGTCTCTCAGAATTTAGAAGCAACAAATTACAGCCATAAGAGCTTACAATCTAGGCCCCAAATATCTTATAAGTATTTTCTATTTGAGACCATACAATATTTGTTTTTTTGTTTATGGCTTACTTTGCATCACTTAATGTCCCACAGGTTCATTCACATCGTTGTTTGCCTCACAACTTCATTCCTTTCTGTAGCCACACTATATTCCTTCATATGTATACACCATAGTTCACCACTGTACTTCTCAGTCAGTGTATCCTTCAACCACCTCCATCCATTGGGCATCATGTAGAATGTCCAAAGTTAACAGTATAAACTTCACATTATCCTCACTTACTTGTATTATCAGCAACACTCAATTTTAGACAATTTCCATTGCTCCCAAGAGAAAAATGACTGATAAACACACCCTCACCAAATAGAAAATCCAAAACTCCCCTTAAATCTTGTCCTTCTCCCCCCAGTTATTTACCCCTGCTATTGCTGTGGTACTGTTGATATCTTCCTGTTAAATATAGCCCATAGCATGCAATAGTAGTTTTCCCCCAATATCCCAATATTATATATTTTTTGTACAAGATTCATACCTTTGAAGCAGTTCAGGCAGTAACTTATTTATATTTGCAGTTTTAATCAGTGGGATACGTGGCTCTATAACAACATTTTCAATCATATTCAACTTCAATATGGCAATATGACTTATAGGCCCACTAATGATCTGCCTTCACTTCTAGCCATTCCGTTACATTTAAGTTCAACTTCATTAGCTAACCATTCACCTATCTAGCTTCTGTGTATCTCTAGATCCTCTATATTCTATATTATAAGCCTCTGACTTTACCTTTACCAAGGTCATAAAAGCAAGATTATGCATAGAGTAGCTATCCTTTTGTGTCTGGCTTATTTTAGTCAGTATTATGTCTTCATGTGCTTCAGGACATCATTTTGTCTTACTGGTGCATAATATTCCATTGTATGTATATACAGTGTCTTGTTTATCCACTTGTCTGTTGATGGGCACTTGGATTGTTTCCATTTTTTGACGATTGTGACTAATGCTGCTATGAACATTGGTGTGGAAATGTCTGTGTCACTGCTTTCAGGTCTTCTGGGTATGTATCAGGTAGTGGTATTCTGGATCATAGGTCAACTCGAAATTTAGTTTTCAAAGGAAACACCAAAATGTCTTCATAGTGGCTGTATCATTATACATTCCCACCAGCAGTGCATAAGTGTTCCAATTTCTCCATACTCCCTCTAACATTTGTAGATTCCTGTTTGTTTAATAGAACCATTCTTAAAGGTATGTGGTGGTATCTCATTGTCGTTTTGATTTGCATTTCCCTTATAGCTAATGAAAACGAGCATCTCTTCATGTCCTTTTTGGTTATCCGTATTTATGGTAAGATGCTGGTATGGGTTTTTCATATATACCCTTTATCATACTGAAAAAGTTTCCCTGGATTCCTACTTTTTGAAGTGTTTTTATCAGAAAAGGATGTTGAATTTTGTCGAATCCTTTTTCAGTTGCAAGTTTACAGTTCTAAGGCTCAGAAAATGTGTAAACTAAGGCACTAACAAGAGGTTACTCAAGAAAGGGTGATGCTGTCCAGAACACTCTGACAGCTGGGAAATCATGTGGCTGGCATCTGTTGGTCCCTTGTTCCTAGTCTACATTGCTTTCAGCCTCTATTTCCTGGGTTGGGGTGGGGAGCGGATCTTACTTGGCATCTGTGCACCTTCACTTAGCTCCTTTGGAACACAACTCTGGGCTCTGACCTGCTTATTATTTCATGGGAAAGCACATGGCAATGTGTGTTGGACCCTGGGTCTAGTGCTGGCTCTGAAGCAAATGCTTTCCAAGTGTCTGTGTCTGCTGTGAGCTTTCTCAGAAATGTTTCCTCTTTTAAAGGACTCCAGTAAACTACTCAAGACTGACCCTGAGTAAGCAGAGTCACATTTCCATCTAACCAAAAGGTCACACCCAGAATTGGGCACACCACAGCTCCATGGAGTTAATCTACTCAAGAGTTTCTGCCCTACAGTTTTGAATCAGGAATAAAAGAAAAGTCTGCCCCCCAGAAGACTGGATCAGGATTAAAACATGGCTTTTCTGGGGTACATAATACTTTCAAACTGACACAAGCATCAACTGAGATGATCATGTGATTTTTCCCCTTGGGTTTGTTAATGTGCTATATTACATTGATTGATTTTCTTGTATTAAACTTCCCTTGCATTCCTGGTATAAACCCCACTTGCTTATGGTATATAATTCTTTTAATTTGTTGTTGGATTAGATTTGCTAGTATTTTGTTAAGAATTTTTGCATCCATGTTCATTAGGAAGATTGGTGTGTAGTTGCCTTTTCTTATAGTGTCTTTACCCAGTTTTGATCTTAGAGAGATGTTAGCTTTATAAAATGAGTTAGGCAGAGTACATTTATCCTCAATATTTTAGAAGATTTTGAGAGAGATTGGTGTTAGTTCCTTTTAGAATGTTTGATAAAATTCCTCTGTGAAACCGTTTTGTCCTGGGGTTTTCTTTGTAAGAAGATTTTTGATGACTGATTGAATCTCTTTACTTGTGATTGATTTATTGAGATCTATTTCCTCTTGAGTCAGATAGCTTGTTCATGTGTTTCTAAGAATTTGTCCATTTCATTTAAGTTTTCTAGTTTGTTAAAGTATAGTTGTTCATAGTAACCTGTTATGATTTTTAAAACTTCTTCAATGTCTATGGTAACGACAATCTCCCCCCCCCCATTTCTGATTTTATTTGTAGCCTCTTTTTTTAATTTGTCAGCCTAGTTAGGGGTTCATCGATTTTATTGATTTTTTCAAAGAACCAATATTTGGTTTTATTGACTCTTTCTATTGTCCTTTTTTTCTCCAATTCATTTAATTCTGCTGTAATCTTTATTATTTATCTTCTTCTATTTGTTTTGGGATTAGTTTGCTGTTTGTTCTTTAGCTCCTCCAGGTTAGCAGTTAAATCCTTGATTTTTGCTCTTTCTTCTTTTCTAATACAGGCATTCAGGGCAATAAATTTCCTTCTCAGCCCTGCCTTCACTGAATCCCATTAGGTTTTTTTTTTCGCATCCCATAAATTTTGATATATCATATTCTCATTTTCATTTATCTCCATATAGTTATCAATTTCTCTAACAATTTCTTCATTGAGCCACTTAAGAGTGTTATTTAATCTCCATATATTTATGAAAGTTCTGTTTCTTTGATTATTGATTTTCAGCATCATTCCATGTGATCAGAGAAAGTGTTTAGAATAATTTCAGTCTTTTAAAATTTATAAAGACCTGTTTTGTGCCCCAGCATATGGTCTATCCTGGAGAACATTCCATGAGCACTAGAAAAGAATGTATATTCTGGTGTTTAGGAATGTAATGATCTATATGTCTGTTAGGGCTAATTTATTTATCAAATTGTTTAAGATCTCTATTTCCTTGTCTGGTTGTTCTATCTATGGAAGAATGCTGTATTGAAGTCTCCCACTGTTATTGTTGAAACATCTATCACTCCCTTCTATTTTGCCAGTGTTTGCCTCATGTACTTTGGAGCTCCTTGATTGGGAGTGTAAACATTTATGATTGTTATTACTTCTTGCTGAATTGTCCCTTTACTAATATATTTAGTGTCTTACTTTGTCTCTTATGACTTCTTTACACTTCAAGTCTATTTTATCTGATATTGGTATAGCTATTCCTGCTTTCTTTCAGTTGCAGCTTGCATGGAGCATCTTTTTCCATCCTTTCACCTTCAATCAATTTTTATCCTTGGGTCTAAGATGAGTCTTTTGTAAGCAGTGTATGGATGAATGATGTTTCTTAATTCAGTCTGCCAATCTGTATCTTTTAATGGGTGAGTTTAGTCAATTTACATTCAAAGTTATTACTGTAAAGACATTTCTTGAATCCTTTGGATTTTATTTGTCAGATCTAGATAGCTGTATTAGTTAGGGTTTTCTAGAGAAACAGAATCAACGGGGAACACTCGCAAATATAAAATTTATAAAAGTGTCTCACATGACTGCAGGAATGCAGAGTCCAAAATCCGCAGGGCAGGCTTTGAAGCCGACTATTCCAATGGAGGATCTGGACAAACTCCACAGGAGAGGCTCACCATCCGAAACAGGAAGAGCCTGTCTCTTCTGAATCCTCCTTATAAGGCTTTCCGTGATTAGATTAAGCATCACTCATTGTAGAAGACATGCCCCTTTGGCTGATTACAAATGGAATCAGCTGTGGATGCAGCTGACATGACCATGATTTAATTCTATGAACTGTCCTCATCACAACAGACAAGCCAGCACTTGCCCAGTCACCACTTGGCCAAATTGACACATGAAACTGACCATGACAATACCCTTTTTCTTCTTTTTCTTTTTATCTTTTAAGTTATTCTTACTGGTACTCTTCAATTTAGTGCCCACCTCCAGACCTCCCTTTCCTGTCTTGTTATTTCAACCTACAGAACTCTCTTTAATATTCTTGTAGGGTCAGTCTCTTGTTAACAAATTCTCTCAGTATTTTATTTTAATCTGTGAAAATTTTAATCTCTCACTCAGTTTTTTTTTTAACTTTTTTTTTATTGTATGTTATAACATATATACAAAGCAAAGAAAGAAAAAAAGGAATAGTTTTAAAGCACTCTTCAACAAGTAGTTTCAGGACAGATCTCAGGATTTGTCATGGGCTCCCATACAATCTTCTCAGATTTTTCCTTCTTGCTGCTCCAGAACATTGGAGTCTAAAAGGAATAAATATTTTGTATCATCATGATCAATTTTTTTTTTGCATGTGAGAAATAATACATATACAAAAAAAGCAATAGATTTCAAAGCACAACACAACAATTAGTTATAGAACAGATTTCAGAGTTTGGTATAGGATAAAGTTCCACAATTTTAGGTTTTTACTTCTAGCTGCTCTAAGATACTGGAGACTAAAAGAAATATCAATGTAATGATTCAGCAGTCATACTCATTTGTTAAACACTGCCATCTCTGTATAACTCCACTTCTCCCTCAGTTTTGACATTCTGGCTGGGTACCAAATTCTTGGCTGAAAGTCTTTTTCTTTCAGTATCTTAAATGTATCATATCACTGCCTTCTCACCTCCATGGTGCCTGTTGAATAGTCTGAACTCAGTCTTCCGTGGTTTCCCTTGTATATAGTAAATTGCTTTTCTCTTGCTGCTTTCAGGATTTTCTGCTTCTCTTCAACATTTGACAGGCTGATTATGATGTGTCTTGGAGTAGGCCTTATTTGGATTTATTTTATTTGGGGTTCATTGGGATTCTTTGATTTACATGCTTATGTCTTTTCAAAGTTTTGGGAAATTTTCCCCCAGTATCTTTTCAATTAATCTTCCTAGCCCTTTATGCTTCTCATTTCCTTCTGGGACACCAGTGATTCTTCTATTTGTGCACTTCATGTCATCTGTCATTTCCCTGAGATCCAATTTAAATTTTTCCATCTTTTTGCCATTTGTCTTTTCTGCATTCGAAATCAACTATCCTGTCCTCTAGTTCACTTATTCTTTCTCCTCTCTGTTCAAATCAGCTGTGGGTGCCTCTAGTATATTTTTAATTTGGTGTACAATATCTTTCATCTCTGTGATATCTGCTATTTTTCTATTTATTCTTTTGAATTCTTCTTTAAGCTCTTCTAGTGTCTTCTTTGTCTCCTTTATATCATTAGCTAACACACTGAATTTATTTAGTAGAGTTGTATAAACATTTTGATTAGTTGTTCTGAAGTCTGTATCTCCTTCATTGTTTTAATTTGGTCATCAGGTTGGGCTATGTCTGTGTGCATTCTCATATACTTTGTGATTTTTTGTTGTCTTTGAGGCATTTAATTATCTTGATAGGTTTACTTTGGATGTTGATTTCTCTCAGTCATCTAAGGTTTTGTATTTGTGGGACAGGTGTGAGGCAGGGCCTGGAATATTGGGTGGGGTGCAGTTGTGTTTTGCGGGGGCACAGTGCAAGAGTAGGCACAGAGTGGGGGCACCATGCTGGTACCTGGGAGCATGGGGTGCAGGACATGGAGACTACAGGGGCAGGGTACAGCTTGGGCAGGTCTCGAAGTGCAGGGGCAGAGTATGGAGGGGAGGCAGGGCACAGTGGGAAGTGGACTGGGAGGTGGGCTGTGCAGATGCATGGGGAATAGTGCACGTGCGTTGTGGAGCTTTCAAGAGGGCTCCAGGCCTCTGGAAAGGGGTGCATTAGGGTCTTTGCACTAGCTGGATAGTCTCTGGTTCTCTGTATCTCAATTCCTTAGTCCTTTCATCCAGGGCCTCCCTATGTTGTGTAGAAGACCTCTCAGGTCATTTGCATCCTAGTTGTTTTTCTGTCACTTCTCTAGCTGTTCCTTGGAGCAGGAGCAGTCTATCCTATTCCACCATCTTCCCAGAAGTCTTGTTATTATTATTTTTTTAAATTTAAAGTTCCAAGAAAAAAAAATTCAGTTCCCAATCTGTGTTCTGTTTACAATAAACTATGGAAGTACGTTTTTTATTATAGAGGAAGAACTAAAATATATGCTAGGTTTATTTAACTGGCAATTTAGAAGTGAATTTCTAATATGCTTAATTTCAAAAGCAAATTGTTGAGCTTCTGAGTTTGAGTATTTGTCTTATGACTGACTATTAAATGTTAGCCTTATGTTTCTTTTTATAATTGTGAGGCTGAAATTATTAACAAAATTAACCCAGTTGTATAATTTAACATTTGTCCTTGTGAGGAAATAAGGTAACTTAAGCATAATTTCTTAAAATTTATTTATTCATTTTCTCATATACAGGAGTTTATTCATGTCCCATTTTATCCAGAATTTACAATGTAGGAATTTCTTTCTGTAGAACCTTCTGTGGGGTTTTGCAGGCTGTTTACTTCCCCTCAAAAAAGAGGCTAGATTAGGCTATGCATTAAGGTTAGGCCTTCCAAATTTATCAATTCAATGAGCCCCTCCACCTTCTCTAAGGCCAGGTGAGTAACAGGGTAGGATGAAGTAAGGCTACATCCTAAAGGACACCCATTTCTACAGAAAGAAACATCAGGAATGAACAGTGAGTGCTCCTCCCACCTGCATCCTCCAAAATTGTCAACATTTCTAATATTTATGAGTAGATTCAGTCTGAAAATTAGGCATTAAAAGTCTTATTGAATGTAGTGATTGATAATTGGCTTTCTTATCTATTTTCAAAGTAAAATCAAATACTGGATATTTAGTTTCAGAATTCTTTAGCCCCCTTAACCTCTTTGTGTTATCAACATCCCTCCTTAAGTTTACTGATAATACATTTAGTAGAAATTTGTGGGTTGAAAAAAATGCATTTGCCAGTTTTGCTTAAAGTTGCTGAAATTTTTGGTTTATTAAGTTATGAAAAGGAAAACAATTTGATGTGCTTATGTTCTTTGAGATCAGAGCCTATGACTTTTATTGAAAAGATTTTCAGGTTTATTTTTCCAATCATGAACTTTTAATGCTGAAATAGTTATTAAAATCACACTATAGAGACTAGAAAGTATTTGATTTTATCAATACTATTATCTATTGTATCTCTATATTTAAAATCAAATTCTTTAAGTCTCTTTATATGTACTGAGACTTCAAAGAACAGTTAATTTCTAGATGACAAATTTGGAAATGTGTACAGAGAGCAAAGGGCAACAGATATACAAGCAAGCAAGAAATAAGTAGATATTCAGAATAGGATCCAACCCAAACTGAGAGATAGGCTTATTATTGTACTAGCTCCTGCAGGTTTTTTGAATTATTTGCATCATTTTAAAAATTATTTAAACAAGTTCTCATGACTCATGAGCTTATATATCAATATGTATTGAAATTCAAATAATTCTTGGAAAAAAGGACAGAAGCCTTTTAAGGAAACACATAAATAAGAAAACCCTGCAATATTCTACCAGGTATTCTAATGTGCTTAAACTTATTGTTACACGGATTCTAAAGTACAAGTCCTGTACAGATTTTCCAACAACTGTTTTTCTTTTAATGAAAAGACGGTGACATTTACAGCAAAGCAAATAATAGGGGTTTAGACCTACGCCAATGTTGAGTCTGAGAACACAAAAACAATGTGCTCACCCTAAAAATTAAACAGAATCACTTAGTAGACTCTGGAGTCCTCAGTTCAATGTGGTGATATGAGAATGCATTTTGGTATCAGAAATTAGAGTCTTGATTTTGTGAATATTAGGTATCTTTGAACAAATTACTTTACCTTTTTAAGTCTCAGTTTCTTATTGTAAAAATGGGGATCATAACATATCCATTCTAAGAGCTGATTAGGATTAAATGACATAAGAGCTATAAAGGGCTTTGCAAAATGCCTGGCACAGAATTGGGCTTCAGTTATCTGTTCAGCTCAGTATGCTCCTTCTTTCAAATGGAGCTCTCAAAATGGTCCCTGATCAAAATTCAAGCTTTTGGGATTGCTTCAGAGATGGATTGGCCTCTTGGATAATGTCTCATAGCTTTGTTTATCAATGAAGGCAAATGATTGTTTTATCTAAAAGGATAGACATGATTGTTCCTGAACAATCTGCAGATTCATGTACCTAAAAAATATGCTGCCTATGGTGTAAATCAAAATCTTTTATTTTTTGCATGCTACACTGATAATGTGATTCTAAAATGTAGATTATTTGAAAGTAAGTGCTGTTTCTTTTAGAGACAATTTTTTTTTCGCCATTTTCTATGTGGATATTAGTCAGCAGTCCTTTAATACTTTTGTCTACTCTTCCCTAAAAACAATTCTACAATAACCAGAAGATAGTACATCAAGAGGTCAGAAATTCAGCAGTTTTTTCCCAGTAAGAAAGCAAGTGCTGGGGTGGGTGGGATTAATGACATTGTATGATTTAAGCATTTCTTTGAGATTTTTAAAAATCTGTAATGTTTTTAGCTTTAAAATCAATATGGGTTGTCTTTTCTTCCACCATTGAAAAAAGAATGTGTGAATTCTTCATTGTTAATAATTTCAAATTATTGATACGTCAGATATACTGAGTAGTTACAAATGCCAGTCACCACACCAAGCAGTTCATGTGTATTAACACACTACTCCGTTACGTATGACTATTACTCCAATTTTGCATATAAGGAAGTGGCATCCCCTAGAATTTAGATCCATTTCCCCAAAGTCACACACTAGTGAGTGACAGAGCCAGGATTTGAACTTGGACAAAGTGGCTTTGGAGCTTGTGCGTTTATTCATGGTGCAGTAAATAATCAGAGATAAATTCAGTCTATAAATTGATACCAGTGCTACCTCATTAACATGATACTGTCACTTGTTTTGAATGTTTTTATTTTGTTTTGTTTTTAGAACTAGCTATGCTGTGTATAGCCACTTATTTGTTCAACAAACATTTTGTTTATTAGAAACTGGATAGCACGGAGGGAATTTACCAACTGTTCTAACTACTATGGGCATGAAGGATGATTTTATAATAAGCTGAAAAAAAAGTTGAAAAACATTGTTTTTGCAATGTCTAATTTTTAAATTTGTGTAGTTCAGACATGAGTTTTATTTTGGAAAACATCTTGTGCAATTTAAGAATAATATAATTTTTACCGAATCTCTACTTAACTGCCCAGTGGGCAATACTTGCTTATATATGTGACATATAAGGTAATTTTTTAGTTTATTAATCTAAATAATGAAAAATATGTGTCAAGAATGAACGGAAACACAAAACAATAATAAGGTTGAACCAGAAACACTCTAATAGGTGCACTGAAAATAAATCCAAATTTGGGAAAATTTGTTTTCACATCTGTGAACAAGACACAAAAGTTTGGACATTCATGCAGCCATGAAGGAACTTCATCCATTGAATGTTGAAAGTTCAAGGAGAACAAAGTTGGCAGCTCAGACTAAATCATACAACATAACTGCACCTTGATATTAACCTTAGATCTTCTGATTTCCAATTTACATTACAAAATACCTTTCATTAGTGAAACCAAAATTAATGGAAAAGATATCATTTAAAATAAAAGAAAATTCAGTTGGAGGTTAAAACCTGTCCAAATTATTAACATTTTCATATTGAAATGTGGTCTCTGAATAATAGATTACTTAATTTCACCAGAATATTGTTGGAAAATATAGCTGAGATAATTAATAGGGGTCTAAATACTTCTGCAAAGCAAGGTTCTCTTGGTTGCCAGGACAATAATGTCCTTGAGCAAGTAACTTCATTTCACTGAGTCTCATTTTTCTCATCAGAGCCTTGAATTAGACCATTGGTTTTCAACAATGCTCTGCCAAGGCTGATGGATCAGGAGTGCTTTAGTATCTCACACCATCATGATATTATGTTTTGCCTATTGGACTCATGCATAAAATTTGTTTAGCAGATACTTCCATAAATTAAAGGTGTGAAAAGCACCGGAGCTAGATTATATCTGGAATCACTTCCAACTTTAACATTCTATGACCCACGTCTTCTTTCCTAAGTCCTGCACTGTGATCAGACACACAAATCACCACCCATATTTTGTGTTTTTCCATTGCTGATACTACTTAACCCTCCAGGTTTGCATTGAAATGCACATCTGCCCATTTTCACCTGTTGCAATTCCACTTGTTTTTTGAGATCCAGCTCTACAGCCCTCTCAGCAATGATCAGGCTTGTGAAGACAGGGCTAAACTCTCCTTCCCTCAGATTTCTAGAGCAGTAGGTTAGGATCAGTTTTGAGGCAGTTACCAGTTCTTCATTCTGTCATTAGAGGAGATGCCTCTCTACTGGCAGACATCTAGCTGGAATAGGGAGTGGGGTAAAAGGTAATGTTGGGACAAAAGGACCCTTCAAGGAGAGCAGATATCCCTCATGGGGTGCTGGATGGCTTAATGGGGTGGCTCGGCACTAAGTCTACAGGGAAATTTAAGACCAGTAGTGCCCTGTTATAACTCACGAAAAGTTGTACATCTGAAGATTAATATAAAAATGTTAACTTTTGGAAACTAACTGAAAAATTTAGAAAAAAAAAACCCACCAAAAGCAAATAAAATAAAAAATGTGTGCCATAGCCCCCTGTATACAACTCTGGACTGCACAAGTACAGAAGTCTTCCTTCCCTAACTGGACATCATCTACTTATTTGCACCTTTTTTCAGCAAAATTTACTGAATTTTATTTGAATGTTCAGGCAGCCTTTTTAGTATACATTTGAATATAATCATGACATTGATAAAAATTTAGGCTAAACTGGCAGTCACGAGCATTGTGACAATATCCCCAAGGTGGTCATATTGTAAGTGGATCATATTTAAAGATAAAATCTTTGACTCTTAACCTTGGAGTGTCACCTTTTTGGTACTTGGTGGTATAACATAAAAGCCTTCCAGGACAAGGGTGAGATTAAGGAATATTTCACAGTTCTACTATAGTAACACAAGAGGCAGAGAGATCAGAAGAGATCAAAAGTCTTGTCTGGAAATTTGAGGGTTTATACATGTGACCTTGTTTTGATCTTGTACAAGATGATTTGTATTATAGTATGTTTTCCTGTGTAGATGTTTTCTGAGCAATTTAGGTGTCTGACACATATACTAGAATACTGACAAGTTTATATTCTTTTAAATAAATATTGCTCTTCTGATGATCAATCATACTTCCCTTTTCCCATGATGAACTTACTGCCTTTTGAAATGGTTCAAACAACATTTGAAGCACTTGTATTTTGATACTGGAACTAACTGTGGTAAACAGTGTTTATAGTACATTCATATCATTTTATTTCTGTATGTAACTTGAAGTAATTCCCAATTAACTTTTTAATGCTCTGGTTAAAATGCTAGTCTATCTTTTATTCTGCTTCTCACTAAATAACAAAGTATTGCAGAGTGATTGAGCATCCTTGGGTGGTGATTGAATACTTCTAAACTCAATGGCATGTGACCTGAACATGCGCAAACATCATAAAATAAAGACAAATATCATTTGTTCATGATAAAAGGAAAATGTTTAAATTATGAGGAAATACCCAATGATTTGTTAATACTATATTTCTCTAAAATGAATATAAAAATGCTTACATTTGTAAAAATAATAAGTGTTGATCTCTTAAAATCTTTATTCATTTATTTCAAATAGGTCAGATAAGAATTTTCCTAGCTCAAACCTTATTCTTTTAAGTGGTTTTGATAACCCTTAGCTAGTCTGCACTACACCCCACTTTTTCTTTTAACAGGCCTATTAACATAAAGTGATCAGTGAAGTTCTCTTGTTAAAAAGAACAATCCACTTATTCTGCCCGGGGCAGTTCCCGCTGGTGCCCTGCCCCTCCCTATGTGGACTCTGGCAGTGCTGCCATTTCATTTCTCAGCCTTTGTTACACTGCC
This sequence comes from Tamandua tetradactyla, assembly GCF_023851605.1. Classification (NCBI taxonomy): domain Eukaryota; kingdom Metazoa; phylum Chordata; class Mammalia; order Pilosa; family Myrmecophagidae; genus Tamandua; species Tamandua tetradactyla. The sequence goes on from NC_135332.1 coordinate 119,467,943, forward strand.
CCCTGCACTTCACCGTGTGGCCTCACAGTCTAAATTGTGGAAGTTACTCATCTTTTATTCTCCCTAAAAAGTATACAGTCAGAGCAACTTTTCATTGAAGTTCAATATCACTTTTGTCATGCTGGGCTTATCGAGTGATAGCTCTGCTCTCTTTGAGGCTAAGGGAGATCAAAGTATTTAAATAGAGAATAATATTTTATAAACCATGTATATATCAGATATTTCTGTTAAAGTTTTGTTAGAATAATTTTTCCACTATAGGAGGAGACAAGCTTACATCTCAATAAGTATTACTAGTTGCAGTAGTTTAGAACTCTTATGCCTGTGTTAATATATTTTGAATGAAAATGATTAATAGCAATGATGAAAATAAAAAGCTTTTATTATAATTTTCTATACTCATAACACTTTCATATGAAATGACTCATTGGATTATCACAACCATCTATCATTATCATTATCTTATCTGATGTTTATATTATTAGAGATTAAAAAAACAATGATAATTCAAGTTTAGGAACTCAGGTGGATGACTGCTTCCAGAATTGTTTACTTTCCTAATGAAACGGAATTTGGTAAAATTGACAGTATTTTTTTTCCTTTTGACTTAACATATCTGTTCTAGTTTGCTAGCTGCTGGAAGGCAATATACCAGAAATGGAATGGCTTTTAACAAAGGGCATTTAATAAGTTGCTAGTTTACAGTTCTAAGGCCAAGAAAATGTCCAAATAAAACAAGTCTATAGAAATGTCCAGTCAAAGACATCCAGGGAAAGATACCTTGGTTCAAGAAGGCCAATGAAGTTCAGGGTTTCTCTCTCATCTGGAAGGGCACGTGGTGAACACGGCGTCATCTGCTAGCTTTCTCTCCTGGCTTCTGGTTTCATGAAGCTCCCCAGGAGGCGCTTTCCTTCTTCATTTCCAAAAGTCACTGGCTTGTGGACTCTCTGCTTTGTGGTGCTGCAGCATTCTCTGCTGTCTCTGAATCTCCCATTCTCCAAAATGTCTCCTCTTCTTTAGGACTCAAATAAACCAATCAAGACCCACCCAAATGGGTGGAGACATGTTGTCACCTAATCCAGTTTAACAACCACTCTTGACTAAATCACATCATCCAAGGAGATGATTTGATTACAGTTTCAAACATACAGTATTGAATAGGGATTATTCTGCCTTTATGAAATGGGATTTTGATTAAAACATGGCTTTTCTAGGGGGCATACTTCCTTTCAAACCAGCACAATATCGTTATGAAGAATTGATCTCACAGAAGCAGGGTATTCAGCTCAGCGTTTCTTAAATTAGAAATTATTAGAAATAAACCAAATGACCAAATGGTAGAAGGATTAAGTATGTTATGGTGGATCTGCATGGTGAGTAATAAGCAGCCATCACAAATCATGTTTTTTAGTAACATGGACAAATGCTTACAGGTTAATATTAAATATTTTAGTTTGTCAATGCTGCAGAATGCAATATGCCAGAAATGGGTGGGCTTTTAAAAAGGGAAATTGTTGAATTACAATTTTATAGTTCTAAGACCATAAAAATGCCCAAACAAAGGCATCCAGGGAAAGGTACCTTGACTCTAGAAAGGCCGATCTGGTAAAATATGATCTGGTAAAGTCACTGGTTCTTTAGTTTTTCCTTTCAAACAGCTTCCCTGGGGGTATCTTCTTTCTGCATCCCCAAAGATTTCTGGCTTTGTCAGCTCTGAAGCTTTTTTCACAATTATTGCTTCTTAAAGGACCCTAATAAGCAGGCTTAGATTCACCTTGAATGGGTGGAGACACATCTCCATGGAATCAACTTAATTGAAAAGATCCCACCCAGAAATATTGAGTCAGGATTAAAGAACATGGCTTTTCTAGGGTACACAACAGTTTCAAACTGACACATTAAATGAAAAAAAATATATATACAGTTATCCCAGTTCTTGACCTCCCCCATTTTGGTTTCTATATATTGCAAGTCGGCATAAGAAATTAATTAAATGCTAATTTGGGGGGGACTTTTGCGGAAGCCACAGATAACACACAAAAGCCAGTAGATGACAATATTTTTAACTTAACATCGACCTATATATAGTCTATGATAAAATATTTAACCTCAATTTTACTAAGGTATTGTAAACACCCCATAAAAGAAAAAAAATTCAGACTAATACTTTGGTACACAGGGAGGGCCAAACAATTTTACTTGAACTTTTCAGATCTCCTATCTTCCATGATGTGGAAGGCATAACTGTATACAAATATATAGTGAGTGTGATCGTAATTATGTCAGCATATCTCTAAGTACTGAGCCTGAGTGGCTCCAGGGCATGTGCTTCTGCAACCTCAGGGCCCTTGCACTTGCTGCTTTCTTTGCCTGAATTTCTTTTGCTCTGCCTCTTTGCCTGACTGCTACGCCTTCAGATTCCAGCTGAAAGGCTTTCTGATTCTCAGGATTGGCTTAGGCCAGGTTATGTTCCCCAATATATGCTCTATTAACACTATACTTTTCCTTCATAATCTTCATGATGATCCTAATTAATTAACTTGTTGTTATCTTTTTTTTGGGGGGTGGGGTGCATGATCTGGGAATCGAACCCAGGTCTCCCTCATGCAAGGTGAGCATTCTACACTGAACCACACTTGTGGTTATCTTTTTAATGTCTCTTTCCCCCTGTAGACTATAAGCTTCATGAGAGCAATAACTATATTAGTCTTGCTTACTCAGCGCCTATCACAATGAGTGCTGCGTAGATGAACTCAGTAAACAGTTGCTGAATACATGAATGAATGGATGCAATGAAATGCCCCATGCTGAATCAGTTTATACATAATCTCATTGAGGCAAAAACTTTAGAAGTCAGTACCATCTTGATCACATTTTATGGTTGGGAAAACTAAAGCTTAGAGTAAATTGCCCAAATTATATAGCAAGTAAATGGGTAACTTGAAGTTAATCCTGATGTCATCGAGTCCAGAGTCTAATCCCTTGGCCGCTGATGGTGTAGTTGGTTGCATTAAGTACATTTATTAAGATAACTATATCTTGTTGAACCATATTAAATCACCATGTCTGTAAGTAAAATATGAAATATCACCAATATCATATTAATAATTTATTAATAAAAGTATCTTATATACTGAAGAAACTATGTAAGAATGTACACAGCGGAAAGATCACAATGGTTTTTATTTCTGCCTATAATTCTATCTCTCCCAAATTTTCTACACTAAGTGTTCAACATTTTTATAAAAAAGAAGAAAATTATTAAAATCTATTCACCTACAAATGTTCAAGCGAGGTCTCAAATCCAAGTCTTTTGGCATAAATCCCAAAGAGTTTCCTTAAATAAATAGAACTTAAGAGAAAAGTCAGAGTTTTTTAAATTTATACAAAATTCATATAAAAATTGAAAAATTGAGATCCATCTTGTGAATTGACATACAATTGATTGTTGATGGAAGAGAAAATAGTTTTTTCTGGTAATGTAATCCAGGGTCATTCTTTAAAATGTGTTTTTAAAATTTAAGTAGAAAAGTCTGTGTAAAATCTAATTATCTATCTCTCTCTCTGTAAGACTGTAGAACTGGAAGCCATATTAGCTCTATACCATAGAAGCTATTAATTACTTAGCGCTTTGAGCTGGTTAAATATATTTCTATCTATGCCTTTTATTCTTTCAATTTTCTATCATAGACACTGCCAGCTAGCAAATTTTTATGATACAGTTTTAAGGATTCCTGTTTTATATATTGCAAGCATAAAAATTTAAGATGAACTTGCCTTTCAAAAGTTAATTTTTTCTTGAAACTCACCAAGGTAACATAATTTAAAATTTATCTCTAGAATTTTCATCATCCCTTTTCTTCCCATGCTCTGAGCTCCTATTCCTTTGATTGCTGTCTGGATCATCCTTGCCTTTGAAGTAGGTTCGAATGAGCAGGGGCCCTGAGCAGCTCTGGGCTCAGACACTCTAGTTTGTTAGCTACTCTTGACAGGACAGGATCATGTATCTTGAGATACAGCACTTGATAGAGCTTGGGGTTCATTTATACTGTCCACAGCCAGATTCTGAAGGTTGTCAGGGCTACTGGACTAATCTATAGGTCTGTGCAAGCTTCCTACCATATCTTAGATCCAAATCATTAAACATAAATAAACCCTGAGTGATTATATAGGGCATATGTTTATTCAGGCTTCATGCCTAGCTTGTGAATGAATGATTGAGTAAAAGAAAGATAATCCAGCCTTAATTTGATTTTTAATTTCTATCTGCTCTTTTTTTTGGGGGGTGGGGGTTGGGGGGAACATGGTCCAGGAATTGAACCTGGGTCTCCTGCATGGAAGGCTCTAGCTGCTCTTTTTTTAAAAAGATGTTTTTATTGCAAAATCTTTACACACATACGGTCCATACATGGCATACAATCAGTGGGTCACAATATCATCATGTAGTTGTGCATTTATTACCGTGATCATGTTTGTATAACTCCAGAAAAAGAAATAAAAGGAAGAAAGAAAAAGCTCATACATCCCATACCCCTTACCCCTCCCTTTCATTGACCAATTTCAATCTACCCAATTTTTAACTCTTTATCCACCCCTTTTATTATTTATTTATTTATTATCCCCCCCCCTTGTTTTTACTCATCTGTCCATACCATGGATATAAGGGGCATCAGACACAAGGTTTTCATAATCACACGGCCACACTGTAAACATTATTATCATACAATCATCTTTAAGAATCAAGGCTATTGGAACACAGTTCAACAGTTTCAGGTACTTCACTCCAGCCACTCCAATACACCATATACTAAAAAAGGGGTATCTATATAATGCATCTCGACTCTTTGAGATTTCTCAGCCTCTGAAACTTTATTTTGTCTAATTTCTCTTTTCCCTCTTTCGGTCTGAAGATTTTCTCAATCCCATGATGCTGGGATTGCTCACAGGAGGAGTCCTATCCCACACTGTCAGGGAAATTTACACTCCTGGGAGTCATGTCCCCTGTAGGGAGAGGGCAATGAGTTCACCTACCAAGTTGGCTTTAGTTGATCTTTTCTGACTTCCTTATTGGATTTCCTGGTCCTGAATCACCAATGAACCTGCTTGTCTTTCTTTGGACATTGTTCCTAGGACCAGTCTTTTCCAAACTACTTTTTCCTAGATCCTGTACATCTTAAGTATTACTTTTCATTGTCTTCTTGCAAAGCCCCACCATGCTTTCTTCCTGAACCCTGACGGGACTTCTTCTTTTTATTTTTTTTAAACAATCAATGGCTTTTACTATAGTCACAGAGTTGTACATATATCACCAAAATCAATTTTAGAACATTTTCATTATTCCAAAAAGAAAAACCCCATATCCCTTGGCAGTCACCTCTCAATCTGTCCATCCTTCCCCAGTCACCTCTCAGTCTGTCTATCTAATTAGATTGGACCACTAATCTAATTCTGTCTCTATTGAGTTATTTATAGTTGCATTTTATATAAATGGAATCATTCCATATGTAGTAGTTTGTGCCTGGTTCCTTTCACTTAGCATAATGTTTTTGTTTTTAAATTATTATTTTTAATTAGAGAAATATGTTCACAGAAAAGTCATGTAAAAAATATAATGTACCCATATACCCCCATCGTTGACACTTTGCATTAGTGTGGTACATTTGTTATAATTGATGAAAGAATATTAAGATAGTACTTTTAACTATTTATAGTTTATACTAAGTATATTTTCCCATTATCACCCTATTATTAGTACCCTATATTAGTGTTGTGCATTTATTATAATTCAGGAAAGAACATTCTTATACCTGTACTATTAACCACAGTCCATTGTCTACCCCAGAGTTGACTGTCTTATAGTCACATATTTTATCTTCTACCTTTAATTTTAGTAACATACTCAATCCAAAACTTCACCTTTCAACCACATTTACATACATAATTCATTGCTGTTAATTACACTCACAATAATGTGCTACCATCACCATCATTCATTTCCAAACTTTTACAATAAACCTTTTGTGTAAATTAAGCATCAGCTCCCCGTTCTCAACCCCAGTCTATCCCTTGGTAATCCATATTCTCTATTCTAACTCTATGAGTTTGCTTGATTATAGTTAGCTCATATCAGTGGGATCACACAATAGCTGTCATTTTGCACTTGGCTTATTTCACTCAGTGTAATGTCCTCAATCTTCTTGTATTTTAATAGTCAGATATCTTTGATTATATGCATGTTGAACATGTGTTTTGTGCAAAGTAATGAGCTAAGCCTTGAGGGAGAAAGTAAAATGCATGCAAACCATATTCCCTGCCTAACAATATTTTATATTTTACTTAAATTAGTTAATTTAAGTAAAATTTATCATGTTTTGTTTGTAGAAATCAATTCAAGCTCATCTGTAACTTCGTAAATGGAACCCAGTAAAGTTCAAGCAAATGACAAACAAAAATCAAAGAAACCTTTTCTAGGCTTAAAAGTTTGAATTTGATTTTTCAAAATCATTCTCTCTTCAAAGGTGAATTTAAAAAAACTGGGTAATTCTAAGATCTCTCTTAACATGTCAGCAATTTAAAAAGTAGTGAAATTCAGCAACCTGGCATTTATTTATTCACTCTTTTAGGAATGGCATAAATGCTTTGCAACTGATTTTCACAATATTTAATTTCTTTTGTTTGCTTTTGGACAGATTCTTTTTGTCAACTCACAGTTTTTTTTTTTTTTCTTAAATATATTTGTATATGTGAGTCAGCCATTCTTAATAGTTTTTATCTCAACATCTTTGATATCCTTTCTCTTTCTGCCTCCTCAAACTTTAAGTGGAATATGTGTGGGATGATGTTTTTTGTCTATTAAAAAATGGTAAAAGGCACCATCACATCCCTGGTTTGTTCAGGAAAGCAGAAACCTCTTTAAGAATTCGAATCAGGAAGGGATTTAACTGAAGGAACACAGTGATCACAAAACCATTGGAAGTCTTGGAGAAACAAAATTCAGGAAAGACTGCTGTTAGCTTTCAATTCACCACTGACTTTAGGAAGCTGCCGGCAGTGATGAAATTGCCTGCAACATCGAGGTGGCTGATATTTCGGGAAAACATCCAGAGGCCACTAGGTAAAATCCAAGCATGTATTTGCTTGCTAATGGTGGAGGAGAGATAACGCTTCTGTTTATTTTCCACCTCCTAATGTTGTGTTAGTATCCCTAAATGGCAGAATCTCAACTGGAAAAGGAATTTAATTGAACGGAAAATGCTCCTACACATGTCAATGGCTCACAAATTACCAATCTGCTATAACACTGAACAATAATAGAACAGTAATAGAATTGTTAGTACTGGAGAGGAATAGGGCTAATTGAATCCATCTTCTCATCTAAAAGATCAAAATCACAAAGCAATGGAGTTGTAGAGCCAACTTTTTAAAAACCTATCTCCATGGCTATAGGTGCAGTGTTTCTCTGCTCTCTGAAACTGCCTATTGCTCCATACTTACAGTCAATTGAATTCTGTAAACTTCTGATTTAATAAGTATTGATTATGCCTAAATCCTTTCTGCAATAGCCATGTTTGAGTTTTGTAAGACACTTCAAAAATCTTTACTGGGTCCTCATCGCATAGGTGAAAACTAAAAGAGAGTTAAGACTTCCCACGGCTGTGCTAAGATAAATCATCATTTTACCTGATGACTGAATGGAAAAGTTGACCCATAAATCTAAGTAATCAGATTTCTCAATATTGGGAATGATCCTCTTGGTAGCCAGATATTATAAGTCTATCGTGGCTACTTCTCATTTTTACTCACTATTCTGGATGGAACTTGTTGTGGCATTAGGGTTTTCTTAAGTATAAACCATTCTGGAATCCCACTGTTATTATAGGTTGCTTTGTCCTCAGGCTCTGTACTATTCCTTTTGGGCTATCAGTCTTTCAACATGCAGTTAGAGGATTAAAGTAAATCATTTAATCCATGCAGCATGTCACTCAATAGTATACTTTTGGAAATTGTTTCCACAAGAGGACCAGTGAAAGCAGCCTGTCTGAGATATTGACACTATAGAAAACACTGACAGCCTACTTCTTGTATTAATTCTATTCTCAACAAATACAGACTCCGCTCCCTACCACTGCCTTGTAAGTGGTGACTGGTGAGGTACCAAATTGCTTTATAAATTATTTATTACTAGGACACCTTGTAAAGACCTCTTACTATCTGACTTGTTTGTACTTTCTATGATCTCATATATATCAAAAGTTCTTAAGGTGTGTACTAACGGCAACTTTCTCATAAGAGTCCTTTCTTTCATATCACATAATACAAATATGCTTTGTGCTGTCCATATTATCATTGTTATGCCTTTTGTCATTGAGTCTGTTTCTGATATATAACCTACAAAATAGCGTAAGTGCTTATATACATACATGCCAGACTGAGCACTAGGCAGCCTGGAAATTTGGATCCCAACATGGGGTGATTGATTAGCACATTTTCAAACTAAAATGTTAGGAACATTTGGTGAATATTTTTTTGGTGATGATGCAAACAGTTTCTATTGATATCTTCTGTGGAAGATGGCACAGTGCAGAGCTCCAGGCCTCAGTTCTTCCACCGAAGCAGCTGTTACACAAAGAAGAACTGTGTGAAACAGCTAATTTTAAAGTTCGGTGGCCAGAAGAACTCTGTACCACATACAAGGAAGAACGGGAAGAAAAGAATGATAAACTACAATAAAGAACAGTGAGTTGCTCTTTCTGCGTGGTATCTGCTGACATCCACACCCCACTCATGCTGGGCCACTTTGGGGTCCAGTCCCTGGCTACCTCGCTGGGGACAGAAAGGGACATAAAAATCCTCTTTCCCAACAACAGAGGTGGGTATGGCAGATCACCGATTACAGCATTTGATTAGCAAATTCAAATTGCTGGGTCCTGGCTCTGAGCTAATGTTTGAATCTGTTCCAGACAAAGGCAGCAGCAGCCATTGTTCAAACCCTCCCTGGACAGGGTGGAGCCAGGGAAGATTTACCTTTTTAGAGATCTGGGGGATGGTTAGTGAATGGCTATGTGTGTTGGGCAGGTCAGGAAAGCACAGACTTGGGAAGCCATCAGAGATGTTTTTGGTGTCTTTCCTAATTCCCTGCCTAGAGCATTTAGAAAGTATGAGACTAAAGACTGGGAAAAAAATGAGCAGCATCTCAGGGATCTGAATGACAGCATGAAGCATGCAAATTTATGTGTCCTGGGTCTCCCATAAGGAGAAGAAACGAGAAAAGGGGCCGGAAGAATATTTGAGTAAATCATGGCCAAAAAATCCCCAACTCTTACAAATGACATAAATACTCACGTTAATGAAACAGAATAATTATTTTTAAAATTCTATCATCAATTGTAAGAAATGTTCCACACCAATGCACAGTGTTGGACATGTGATAGTATATGGGAATCCTGTATTTTATGCAGAATTGTTTTGTAAAGTCACAACTTCTCTAATAAAAAAAAGACTTATCAAAGCAGATGGTATATTTCATTCACTTGCATGGATGCAATTGATTCCATGTTTGGAAAACAATTGCAAATGTTTTCTCTCTTTTCTAAATTACTATCTTCTCTTAGATGTTCTGAATTATAATTTTTAAGATGTTTATTTTAGATTATAAACAATACACTTTTGTTTCCGGCAAACAGATCAATTTTAGCAGATTTTAACTGCCTATTTGTAGCTGACGGAAACTATACACACATACTATAAAAACACTCAATAGAAAGAGGCATGGACTTAATGTATAGGTACTTCCCTGTCCTTCCCCTTGCTTCTTACTTTTGTAGGCTCAGGACAAGTAAATATTTTGTAACTAGTCCTGGAGTTTGAAACTCCAAGCTATCTTCTAGTACATCCCTTAAAATTCACTTGACAACGTTTAAGAGTATGGATTTTGCAATCTCATCTCTGCCACTGATAAGCCCTGTGATTTTAGGCAAGTAACTCAATTCTTTAAACCTCCATTTCTTTCACTATAAAATGAATAACGATGATGATGATGATGATGATGATGCCCACCTGAAAAGGTTCCTGGAAGAATAAATGAGATAATATATTTATTCCTGGAAGAATAAATGAGATAATATATTTAGAGTTCTTTGCGCAGATACATATTAAGTGTCAGTAATGCTTATGATGTGTTATTTATGGGTATTTTTTGCTTCAGAATTTAATTTTATACCTGTAATAATAAAGACCGGCAGTAATAAAGAAAATATACCTCATAACTGTAACAACTTGTTCGTGTATATTTTCTAAGTTTTGGAAATTTGATGTGAATGAAAACAAACTTTTAAGATCACATTAATTCTAAGATCACTTTTATTCTCAATGAATGGAGAATTTAAACCTGCTAGAGGGCAACAGTTCGGATCCATAATGAGGGCATAAGCAGAGAAAGCTAGGTGTTTCTAGACAGTGTGATGTGGGCAAGTGGTGGACACAAGTGGGGCTCATCTGTAATCAAGGAAGAGACATTAGACAATGAGGCCAGGATGCCAGTGGGTGTCAGACCTGTTTCTGTGAGGTTTGCTTCAAAGTGTCATCAGCTTTCTTAGTCACCAAGGCACTTTGTGCCAACTTGTGTTACTATATTCTCCTTTGACTCTCTCCCTGCATCCTGAGAGCAATAACCTCTAGAACGAGTTTCCTATACCTGTTTTCATGGTGCCCTCCTGGACTGGATTTGCTTTTCTCACATTCTCCCAGTGTTTCAAGACCCAGTTGAAGTACCACCATCCCCCACACCCCCCCCACTCCTTTTATCCCTATTGTTCCCACCCTCTTGTCTCTCCCCTTAGAAATTCTTTCACCACTGATAGTATGAATCACTCAACCTACCATGTGATCGGATACAATTCTGTCTTGTTTAATAATTGTCTCCTGTTAAACTACACCTAGCTAAAAACATAGGAAAGGGAAGATTCTTTTACTGCCCCTTCAGAAGCTATAAAATGAAATATTAAAAAAAAAGAACTCAAAGGGTGGTTAAATGAGAAAGTTTGTCAAATTTCTCAGCAAGTTATATTTTCAGATAAAATGTATGTTCTCGTGCTCTAGATTGAAGACTTTTTGTTTGTTTGAAAATTGTTTGTTACAGATCATTTAGAAAATTTTCGTGCTGGTTCATAACTTGTGATCGATACTACCACATATAATTTTTAAGATTGTTTTCAAATTTGGGAAGATTTTTATCAAATTTATTTCATAAAAACTATAAGATTTTGAGGATTTCATGTTTTCTTGTACAGTGACTCTTTTGGTTTGTTAAAGCTGATGAAATGCAATATGCCAGAAATAGGTTGGCTTTTACAATGGAGGTTTATGAGCTTACAAATTTACAGTTGTAAGTCCATGAAAATGTCCCACTTAAGGCAGCAACAGGAGGAACCTTCCCTCCTTGCCATTACCGGCAAACTTGGGCTCATTTATCACACGGTGACGTCTTCTGGTCCTTCTCTTCCGTGTTTCATTGCTTCCACTTCTGGCTTCTCCATATGTGGCTTTTTCTGTAAACATTTCTGGATGTTTCTCTGAATTTCATCTTTTAGCCTCTCATAAAGGACTCCAGTGAGAGAATCAAGACCCACTCTGTATGAAGTAGGTCACATCTCAATTGAAATAACCTAATCAAAAGGTCCCACCCACATGAAGTCTACACCCGTGGGAATGCAGTAAAAGAATATGGCCTTTTCGGGGGTACATAACAGCTTCAAAGTACCACAGTAGTTAGTTTGTGTATCACTTGAACTAATGATACTCATTATCCACTTTGTACTGTATCATGCATTTTACATGACCTTCGTCAATGTCAGTATTTTGTGTCAAACCAGCAAGAAATTTAAATCTTTTCTCAATGTGTCATTTGATCCACACCCCTTCATTAATTGGATTTTCAAATGATCCAGGAGCCTATTCATTTCTTTTATTAAAAATGTCTCTTTTCTTCTTAAAGAACTACAGTTTTAGTTTTGTGGGGAAATATGGTGGAATTCATTCCTCAATGTCAGGTTGTTTTCTATTAGTATTATCACTCATCTTTATTGCTTTTGCTTCATATTCCTTATTTTTATGTGAATTTCTCTTGTTTCTTTAATAATTAAATGAAGATAATAAATGACAGTATCTTTCAAATGGCCATGGAAAATTGACATGGTTCTTTGGATCTCAATTTCTCTAAATGCTAACTAAGACACTTGAGCTGAGTGATCTTTTTAAAAAAAATATTTTTGTTGTGATATCTTCATGCACCATACAGTCCATCTAAAGTGTACAATCAATGGCTCACAATGTCATCAAATAGTTGTGTACTCATCACCATTACCATTTTTAGAACATTTGCATTACTCCAGAAAGATAAATAAAAAGGAAAAAGAAAGACCCCAACCATCACATACTCTTTACACCCCCTCATTGACCACTAGTAATGCAATCTACCCAATTTTTTTTACCCCTTATCTCCCCCCCCTATTATTTATTTGTTTATTTGCCCTTATTTTTTTTACTCAGCTGTCCATACCCTGGATAAAGGGAGTGTCAGTCACAAAGTTTTCACAATCACACGCTCACACCATAAAAGCTATATAGTTATACAATTGTCTTCAAGAATCAATGTTACTGGAACACAATTCAACAGTTTCAGGTATTTCCTTCTAGCTGTTGTAATACACTAAAAACTAAAAATGGCTATCTATATAGTGAATAAGAATAACCTCCAGAATAACCTCTCGACTATATTTGAAATCTCTCAGCCACTGAAACTTCATTTTGCCTCATTTCTCACTTCCCCTTTTTGGTCAAGAAGGCTTGCTCAATCCCATGATGCTGGGTCCAGGCGCATCCCTGGGAGTCATGTCCCATGTTGCCAGGGAGATTTATATCCTTAGGAATCATATCTCATGTAGGGGGAAGGGTACTGAGTTCACCTGCCCAATTGGCTTAGAGAGAGAGAGGCCACATTTGAACAAAAGAGTGAACTGAATGATCTCTGAGAACACATCCATCATTTAGATTCTCTGGGTCAATGTGACTGGGCTGATTTTGCAGTGACCTCACGTAGATTGTTGAGATTGCTTTTATGAAGTACACTAAAATCTTCTATGTGTTAATTTTACATTTATGTCGAAAGAAAGTTCAGGAAAATAATGAGGTTGTGGGTAATTTGTTACTTGTAATACTTTACCAAAGTTTGAAGATGGTTTCCTTTATGTTAGAGTAGAGTCAGTGTCCTGCCTATAAAAAAAATCCTCTCACCCTCTTGAATTCTGAAAGGGTTTTTTTTTTGCATGGGAGGAAAAATGGTTATTCATTGTACACTGCAGAGAATTGTTAGTGAGAGAGTGCCATATAGGAGAAGAATCATATCATTATCAGCTATAATCTTTCACTATGGATGGGAGCTGGTTTAAGCCAGTAAACATGAAGTTCCAAGTCATCAAGGCTAAAGGAATCATTGTAGATATTTTCAGAATGGATCAGCCTAATTTGCTGCTGTGATTTTAAAAGCTAATAAAATTCTGGGCATAGCATTGTGAGATTGACAATGCTTTCCTGAACTAAAGGGTAAAAAGAAATATAACGAAATTATGTTTTTGTGGCTAAGAGGTTTCAGAGTTGAGGGGCTATGCAACTCTTATGCAAACTTCAGTTAGATATTGCTAATTGCCATGGTGTGCTGAGCCCCAGTATATTTATGAGCACTATAATGGCAATTACATTGTTATCAGCATTGTATAAGTGATGTAAATTATGCTGTTATCTGCAGAATATGATGCTGCCATTTAAAAAATGAGGTAATTTTATTAGGCATATGATTCTGTTTTGAGGTTAATTTTTTTTAATTGTTATAAAATTTGCACTTTTCCATGTGTTGATCTTCTATTTATATTTCCGTTTGTGTATATTTACATTCCATAGGTGACCATTTGTTTATTGGCATAACTTGTTTTACTTACAAATTAAAATGATCTCTTTATTATTTATATATAAATAACCCTGAAATTATACATAGTGAATTGTGAATTATGGAAGCAAATTTGAGCATCTTATCTAAGTCCATAATGCTGTACTTTTGAATTGTGTGTTATTATATAGGTGGTACATTAATGAATATGAGGGTAAGTATTTCTTAATCTCAACCACTTATATAGGTGATTATAGAAATTTCCACCAAATTTGTGGGATATGCTCAATTATCAACCCTCGTTATGATCACTGCTGAGAAATTTTCTTTTTGCAGGATTTTTCCAGATAAATCATTAAGGTTTAGGGAGAAATTTCTGCTCTATGCTGATAAGTACTGAAAATGTGTTAATTTTTTAGTGCAGGCACTGATTTTACTCTCTAAATGTTTGTTGTAGCTACTAGTTTCTAAACCCAATTTTCCCACTAACTTGCCAGTAGACCTTGGACAAGTCACTTAACCTCTTTGTTTCCTCAACATCAAAATGAAGCACTAGTCTAAGACGTCTCTCAACTCTTTCTAGCAGCACCTTTCCAATTTATTTATATTATGCACTTGTACTTCCAGCTACACCTTTGGCATATACAGATAAATTTGGGATTGTCCATGATCTACAATGAGTTGGCCTTCCAATTTATCTTATTCTTCATTTAACCTTCTCTCTAGAGAAGGTAAGCAGTAGAAAAGATTAAAAGCTTGCAACTCTCAAAACAGCATACATTTTTAAATTATATTCATTCCCTAAAAATACAGATGAAATTAAGCCAAAATATGAAAGAACATTATTTTATATTGTTTTAAAATACATGTACAAGAGTCATGAATGCATATATTTAAAAATTCTTGGCACTTTTTTCATCTAGTTAAAAATCATCTGAGGAAGGATGTAATAAATCCATTTAACTATCAGTTACATTTTAAACAGTTTGCAAATACATAGACTCTGAATAATTAACTCTGCTTACCACTCAATGATTTAAGTGGAATGACCCCTGACAGTCTGTTTGTAATAACTAACACAATTCACTTTAATTAATTTTTTTAATTAGGAAAAGGCAGAAAAACATTTCAAGAATTTAAGATTCTTGGAGGTAAAATTGAGCTTTTAGAATTGGTTTTGTGAATTTTTTTTCTCAATGAAAGTGAAAGAATCTTGTGTTTTAAAAATTGGGGTGAGCTTTTCTTTTAGTGATATGCAAATATACTTTTCTTTTAGTGATATGCAAATATAACCTTCAAGCGGGCTTTTATTCTTCTTATTGTAGTAGTGTATATACAACTGAAAATTTCCCATTTTAACCACTTTCACCTTTTTAAGAATGATTATATAAGTAGTTTATAATCAGACATCTATTATAAAGATGTTTACCTTTTCTTTCTACCACTGACTATCTAGTGAATTAGGGACTGTGTAGTATAAAGTTGAATAATAATAGGTCTGGCAGTAAAAGACTGAGTTTTATAAGAATCTGAGTTGGAAATTTAAACAAGTACTAATTTAAGAAACATAAAAGTTCAGTTCATAAGATAGCAAGATACTGCATTGTAAAATTTACAAGTGTCTTTATCAATTATTCAATAATACATTTAGTAAGCAAGGAACACTTATCTTCCAGTTTAAGTGACTGTTTTATCTTATACATGAACTCTTCCCTCATTTAATCCTTTTGAACAAAACTGTACTAGAGAGAATCTCTGATTAATATTTAAATGTACATAGGGAGAATAGATAACCTAATCAGAGAAAATAATTAACAAACTCACTCTCCTGTCCTTTAATTCTTACAAGGAAATGTGTGTCTTGATTGCCACAATATCATTCCCTTTGACCTACTCTCTAGTTTGGAGCTTAATAGATCTCATGATTCAACTGGGTTGTTAACATTTAAAATAGTACCTAAAATTTTTCTGAGTATGCTGTTTATGCACTGGCTTTTCCCAAACTACATTTTTCTCCACTCATATAATATTAAAAGGTAAACGGCAAAGGCTATTTTCCCCTTCCAGCCAATTTATCCAGCCAAGGATACAAGGACAGACTCCTGTGCTATAGATGAGAACCACTGAAATACCTTTTGTCAAAGTCAGTAAGGGCGTGAAGTCACTAAAAACTTAGCTAGATTTCCACGTATCAACATAGGGTTGTTAAAGTACAATATAATTTTATCTGGACTGGGAAATTCTCTAGATGTACAAAAAGATTACATGTATAAAAATCCCATGTATTTGTGTGTGTTTGTGAGGTATGTATTTTATAATTTCTATATAGATTATGCATAGGAATGTAAATAAATGATTGATAGATGTATATGTATCCACTTCTATATATAGCTTATCTACTTATCTTCTACCTATGTTTTTTTACAATCTCCAGCTCCAAATCCTTATCCCTTTAGTCGGGAAAGAGAATTGACTTTCAGATTTTAGTATACATATATTTGATGTTTTGATATTATTTTACATTCAAGATAATATGACTTTTATAATTATATACAAGGGAAAAGGCAGGGATGAAGACTGTTATTCTTTTACAGATAATATGTCTTACCAAAAATATTTATTTTTTCAGTAAATTTTAAAAACTCTCAAAAAGGTATTAACTAATTCCATCAAAATTGAACTGTTTATATGTTTTCATTTAAATGGCATTTGGAAATAGCCTCCAGCAGAGATGTGCCAATTTTAATATAACTATAAATTTATTAATTGATTAAATGAAGACATAAAAAAAATGACTGAAATTACCAGCTTCCTGAGAAAGATAACTAAAATGTGTAAAGAATTTAGAAGTTTTAAATTAATTTATAGTTTGAGCAAAACTTGTCTAAAGGATTCTAAACTTAATTTTAACATGACAAAGAGAATAAAGTAGTTTTTGTTTTTTTTTTTGCATGGCAGGCACTGGGAATCGAACCCAGGTCTTCGGCATGGCAGGCATGGACTCTGCCTGCTGAGCCACTGTGGCCCGCCCAGAATAAAGTAGTTCTAACAATAGAGAAAAGTGAATGGAGACTAACCATATCAAATATGAAACAACATTAAAAGGCCTCACTGATAGTGCTGAGACAGGAAAAGGCAGGCAAAATCATGTAAAATTAGAGTTTCTAAATGGAGTCCCTTTTCATGTACAGGTAAAACCCATCCTTCCAGGGTAAATAGGCAGATAAGGTTTAGAGATTCCTTTCTCTTCTTTCCCCTGTATTTGAAAGGGGGACTGGATAAAGGACTTGGGTCATTTGTTAATCTTGTAATATCCAAATAAGATATGTTTTTCCAGTTATTTAATATTTAATATATATATACATATGTGGATCAAAAGCACTTACTTAAAAATAAAATGAATTTAGATCGCTGTCTACATTGTGATCCAAAATAAGTTCTAAATAGATGAAAGAGTCAGATACAAAGTATGTCATCACAACCGTAAGAAAATTTGTTAAGTATCTTGATAAATAGTTTTTCTAAGTTTAAAATGATTTATCTATTCAGAAAGTATTTTTTGAGCACTGATTTTTTTCTTCAGGTAAGAAGACAAAAGTTGTAAGAGGACACAATTGCCAATAGAGATTGGAGTCTAACTGCAAAGACAATCAAAAGCTTTTACAGTAGGAAATACTGATCTTTTATGCTAGGGAAGGAAAAGAGTGAGAGGAGAACCATGTACATAGGCATAGAAGCAAGAGAGAACGTGGGCACAGAAGTACATTAATACTGAAGCTTAGAGGAGCAGAGGTAAGTTACAAAACATGAAGTTGAAAAGGAAGACCAGCACTGGGTTTAAAGTGTTTTATAATCCCTGTTGAAAATTTTGAGCTCCATTTTAAGAGTAGTAGGAAGCCATTAAAGGGTTTTGAGTAAATGATGCAATGAGAATTGAATTTCAGCAAGTTCAAATCATACACTTTAATCTTAGAAGACTAAAATGTATGATTTTGCTATTTAATCTGCAAACAGCCAGGTTTGGGTGTAACTATTCTTGAATCTCCTCAAACCATAGTCTTGCCTCTGTTTTAGAAGTGATCTAAAAGGAATCAGGCAAAACACCCTAATGCTGAAAAAAATGATCCAGGAGTCTTATATTATACATATAAGGCATATCAATGGCATCAGGACCTGGAGATACCTGTAGAGTCTTCTTGATTTCCCACTTACCACATATACCACCCATCTTGAGGTCTACTTCGTGGAAAGCCTGAACAGATACAGTTCCAGATTGAAAGAAAAGCTGTCATCAGTCTTCTGAGCTATTGCCAGAACTTCCTAGCAGCTTCCCAGCCTCCAAACTTACTTGCTTCTAGTTATGACTCCTGTTAATCCCTAAATCTCATTGTAACACTGGCTTCTCATAGGAAAAGATATAATACATCATTTATGTCATTTTTTCTTTCCCCAATCATACACACAAACACACTGATCTCATTCTAGATGTAGAACAAACTAATTGCTCCAATTGTGAGCTCTAGCGATGAACACCAATTGAAGAAACAGATATTTATGTGAGTCATCTTAGCGTAAGTATATTGAATGTATGGGAGGCTGGTATATACTATAGTGATACATAAACAACCAGATGCAAATAGTGGACTATGGCACATTTATTAGGGTAAAATTTCAATGAACTTTTTTTTAAAACTTTCCCCAAATCCATAATATTGAAGAGTATTAAATTTTAAAAAGGTGACCAAGGCATTATATCAATGCTTGCACTAGTTATAACTGACAAAAAATAGTTCTATATATTTGCAACTCTATATTTTCATAGAAATCTCAGTAATTGTCACTTTTCTAACTAAAATGTCAGAGTTGTATATAATTAATATAAAATATATTATATATTAGTACTGTATGTATATATATACTGTGTGTACAGTATATTGAAAACATTAAATAGAAGATAGTTTACATGGGACTAACTTAAATGGCTGGAAATGTTGACACTGCCTTAAATACAATCTTCCAAGCAGATTAATTTTTTAAAATCTTTATTGAAGTATAATATAGATACAGAAAAATACACATACGTGTATGGCATGATAAAGTTTCACAAACAATACACACCCATGTATTCAAAGATTAGGATTTAAATACAGAGATTTGAGCAATTTTAAAGATTTATGGTGGGCATACATATCTCGTGGGTTGGATTTCCTATTAATATATTTATTAAGGAAGAATTTAAGGTATAAATATTATTTACATAGTATTCTACTAAGTACCAAAAGGAATATGAAAGGTTATAACTCTAGGGGAAGTTGCTGTAAATTTGGAAGACATATTGAAAGGAAAAGTTAGCCACAATTCAAAACATTCTACAATTCCATGCCAAACCCATGTTTCTTACTGAAGAAGACTCAAAAGTCACAAGAATGTTAGCCTGTCTCATTAAAATGGTTGTCTTGAGAAAAGTTTTGTCGTTTGGTGTTGAATCATGGTTAGTTTTCAAAACCTGCTTTATATCCTTTTGTCTATATGTTACATGGTTTTTATGTTGTAAAAACCATTATATTTAAAAAAAATCAGAAAGGTTGGTGTGCTGGTTTGAATCTGGTATACATCTTAGAGAAGACTATGTGCTATGTGCTTTTTTTATTTATTAATTAAAAAAGATTAACTAACAAAACATTTAGAAATCATTCCATTCTACATATACAATCAGTGATTCTTAACATCATCACATAGTTGCATATTCATCATTTCTTAGTACATTTGCATCGATTTATAAAAGGACGTAAAAAGACAACAGAAAAAGAAATAAAATGATAATAGAAAAAAAAAAACACTATACCTCACATGCAGCTTCTTTCAATGTTTTAACATAATTACATTACAATTAGGTAGTATTGTGCTGTCCATTTTTGAGTTTTTGTATCCAGTCCTGTTGCACAGTCTGTACCCCTTCAGCTCCAATTACCCATTATCTAACCCTATTTCTATCTCCTGATGGTCTCTGTTACCAATGACATATTCCAAGTTTATTCACTAATGTCGGTTCATATCAGTGGGACCATACAGTATTTGTCCTTTAGTTTTTGGCTAGTCTCACTCAGCATATTGTTCTCTAGATCCATCCATGTTATTACATGCTTCATAAGTTTATTCTGTCTTATAGCTGCATAATATTCCATCGTATGTATATACCACAGTTTGTTTAGCCACTGGTCTGTTGATGGACATTTTGGCTGTTTCCATCTCTTTGCAATTGTAAATAATGCTGCTATAAACACTGGTGTGCACATGTCCATTTGTGTCTTTGCCCTTAAGTCCTCTGAGTAGATACCTAGCAATGGTATTGTTGGGTCATATGGCAATTCTATATTCAGCTTTTTGAGGAACCGCCAAACTGCCTTCCACAGTGGTTGCACCATTTGACATTCCCACCAACAGTGGATAAGTGTGCCTCTTTCTCCGCATCCTTTCCAGCACTTGTCATTTTCTGTTTTATTGATAATGGCCATTCTGGTGGGTATGAGATGATATCTCATTGTGGTTTTGATTTGCATTTCTCTAATGGCCAGGGACATTGAGCATCTCTTCATGTGCCTTTTGGCCATTTGTATTTCCTCTTCTGAGAAGTGTTTGTTCAAGTCTTTTTCCCATTTTGTAATTGGATTGGCTGTCTTTTTGTTGTTGAGTTGAACAATCTCTTTATAAATTCTGGACACTAGACCTTTATCTGATATGTCGTTTCCAAATATTGTCTCCCATTGTGTAGGCTGTCTTTTTACTTTCTTGATGAAGTTTTTTGATGCACAAAAGTGCTTAATTTTGAGGAGCTCCCATTTATTTATTTCTTCAGTGCTCTTGCTTTAGGTGTAAAGCCCATAAAACCGCCTCCAGTTATAAGCTTCATAAAATATCTCCCTACATTTTCCTCTAACTGTTTTATGGTCTTAGACCTAATGTTTAGATCTTTGATCCATTTTGAGTTAACTTTTGTATAGGGTGTGAGATACGGGTCCTCTTTCATTCTTTTGCATATGGATATCCAGTTCTCTAGGCACCATTTATTGAAGAGACTGTTCTGTCCCAGATGAGTTGGTTTGACTGCCTTATCAAAGATCAAATGTCCATAGATGAGAGGGTCTATATCTGAGCACTCTATTCGATTCCATTGGTCGATATATCTGTCTTTATGCCAGTACCATGCTGTTTTGACCACTGTGGCTTCATAATATGCCTTAAAGTCAGGCAGCGCAAGACCTCCAGCTTCGTTTTTTTTCCTCAAGATACTTTTAGCAATTCAGGGCACCCTGCCCTTCCAGATAAATTTGCTTATTGGTTTTTCTATTTCTGAAAAAATAAGTTGTTGGGATTTTGATTGGTATTGCATTGAATCTGTAAATCAATTTAGGTAGAATTGACATCTTAACTATGTTTAGTCTTGCAATCCATGATCTATAAAGTTACTGTGCAGCTCCTGTATCAAAATAATTTGTAAACACTTGGAGATTGGTTCAACAAAAATGGACAACATGAAAGGAAATGGATTTGTTAATATATATAAAATTTTCTTTATATTTAATACCCAAACTCTAACTCAAAAATATATTCAGGTAGCTATTTTTTAGATTGATAGTTCTTCAACAAATGGAAATAAGAATTTTAAAACTATGTCTGTATTTGTAAAATTAACAAAGAGCTTTGTAAAATTTCAGTTTTGTTTGCCTCAAAATGTCTTTTGCCATTGTCTGTAAATTCGATAAAATCCACTACTTCCTCTTCTGGTTTTCCCAAAAAATGCTTCTTGATTGATCTCTCTGTTATTTGGTGAAAATTTAGTAGCTCAAAGAAATCAATGTACCCTTCTAGTTCAACACTTTTTTTCTTTGTGAAATCATGAATAAAAGGTTTTAAACACTACATCGATATCTGTGTCTCTAACCTTGTTCACATGAGAGGGCTTCATCATGCATTTTGCAGTCCTCATCTAACTGGTTCCATTTATTTGCTCATTCCTAAATCTGGAAGGAGTAAGAGTGATATGTGAGGTAAGTGGGAAATCAGGAAGTGTCTGTGGGTATCTCCGTGTCTTGATGCCACTGACGTGCCATATATGGATCATACAAGGTTCCTAGATCATTCTTTTCAGCATTAGGACATTTTGACAGATTCCTACTTCAGATCATTTCTAAAATAGGGGCAAGACTATGGCTTGAGGAAATTCAAGAGTAGTTACACTCAAGCCTTAAACTTCATGTAAAATCGCAATGAAATGCAAATCAGCTTTTTTTAAATGAAGGATATAAATACCTTGCATAGTTACTGTGAATATCAAATGAATAGCGTTTCAATCAAAATATTTGAACCAATTCCAGTGCCCGCAAGGATGGGTCACACTAGCCTAATGTGCTGTGTTGTGGGAACAGCTTTTGAAGAGAAAAGGAGTGCTGAGATATTAGGCTGAACTTCCCTACCCCTGAGACTCTCAGAACACTGGACTTTGAAGCTGAAGGGATTGGAAACAGAGAGGCAACACCTGTCACCTTGAAGTGGAACTGATGAATTTGTAGGTGCTCTGTCACCTGCCTGTCTGCTGAGCATTCCACTCTGGTGAGATTCTTGCCACAGGCTATCACAGGCTGATCTGAGACCAGAGTGTGAATCGAGCCATGAGTAAATAAAGAAAAGTGTTGCACCTAAGGGGATCCAAAAACCAAAGGAAAAAGAAGTGAAACACTTAGAACAACCTGCATTTAAGCAGAATTTCTCAAGCTGACTACTAATAATTAGATGAAAATAATGAGAATTTAAGGGTGATTATGGATTCAAGTTACCTTCTAAGATTAAAATGCATGATTTTGATTTAAAAAATATGAACAAAGAATTAAACAAGCATATCATCCCTACTGAGATCCACATTATTGTCCAGAAAGTGCACCAAAGTATATAAATATCCCAAACAAGAGCCAAAGAGATAGAAATCATAAAGGACATCATACAAGGCTGACCGGATGGAAAATATGAGCTTAATTTTTTGAAGTCTTCCACGTGCCTGGAATGATTCAATGAATGTGCCTTTCAGTTTCGAGTTCATTTATTGCTTTCAATGACCATTTGAGGTGGAAATTCTAGAGATGTCTAATGTATGAATAATGAGAGTTTTCTTGAAGGACAAGAATAAGAAAGTCTGTAAAAATATAATAGAAGAATTTTCCTATAATGAAGACACACTATGTACAGATACCAATTTCCATGAAAGATTTCTGAAAAATAAAATTGAGAGGTACTCCTAGACTTTTCATGATAAATTCCCAAATTCCAAATATTAGCAGTCAGATATTTTATGGTGTATACAGGAAACTGGAATAGAGAACAATCACATTTACAGATGATTGAGAGAAAAGGTCTTTGATAACTAACCCTCACCCCCAACCAAGATAACATTCATCTGTTAGAATAAAAGACATGTATTTTCTGTTCAATTTTGTATTATTATACTGTCATTTTTAAATTTCATGTATAAAGGTAAGTACAATTTATTTTTTGTGTGTGATATGACATTTAAGTCCTACTTAGTTTTTTATCTATGAGATAAAAAATGTCAAATTAATTATTTGGATGAAATATCTTCTTTTTTTATATACTGAACTAAAATAATTAACCACGCTTTTAATATATTAATTTCCTAAATACTGGTATCTAATGTGGAATTTCTGTTTTATCTCCTGATCTGTTTATCTCTTCCAATATAATACTACACTGTTTTTATTCTAATGGATTTATAATATGTTTAAATACCATATAAGGTCATCCTCACTATTCTTTCATTTATAATTTTTGGTTATTCACAAAAATTTATTCTTCAAATTAAATTCTGAAACCATGTCATCTAAATCCCCTCTGACCCATCAATAATAGATAAATTAAACCCAACTGACCACTGGCTTCCTAGCTGAAATTACATATACTATTTGGAGAGAATTGTTTTTATAATATTAGCTTTTTCATAAAAGAATAGGAAAGTTTTCATTGGTTTGACCTTCTTTTAGATTTCATAAATAATTTATATTTTGGTTGCATTTTCTTCTGTACTTTTAAAAATTTATTGTCAAGTAAAGTTTTGTCAGTGTAAATGGAATATTTATCATTTTTATTTCTAGAGGATTATTTCCTAGAGACTCATTATTTTCCAAGATTTATACCAGTTACTTAATTTTGTTTCCTTATTGTAAATGCTAGAACCTACAAAATAATGTTGACTGGAGTTGATGGTATTGTATGCGCCTTTATCATCCTTAGGTTAAGGGAACGGCCTTACTGTTCTACCATTTAGAAGTATATTCAAGGTTGAGTTTTGGTAAACATTTTGATAGTGTTTGTGTGATCAACTTCTACTTCAGTGCTGGCTTTTACAGCACATTGAAGTATATTTCCCAAACAGTACCTCTGATGCTTAAATCTGGAGTAGAAGTGACCAGGCAACCAGTAGAATGCTCTCGATGCTTTGGGAAGGCATGGCCCTGTATTATGATTTAAATCAATAATCCTATAGGAGAGACTGCTCCACAATTCAGGATGAGTTTCACCTTTATTTTAAACTAGTTCTACTTCTTGTAAATGTACTTGTCGAAACAGAAAGCAGATCAGAATCAAAAGTTTATTCAGCACTTAAAAAAGTGATTCAACATGACTAGCTTTAAAAAAATGCTCAATGCAATTTATTTGCTGCTTAATCTCAAGCTGTCAACGTGACCAGGTGAAGGGCACAGAGCACATTTAAAGGTGGAGGATCCGAGAGTCTCTGAAGTCCATCGGCCCTAGGGCCAAAAAATGCAGGTGGCTACGTTTAATGAGAGGCATGGGGAACCAAGTCTGAACTCCCGTGACGGAGGTGCTGGCTGCAGTGTAGCGCCAGAGCGATATGAGGTTTTTTTTTTTTTTTTTTTTTTTTTGCAGCGCAGCACAGGCACTGAAGCTGCGAGACCACGTGAGCCTCAGCCTATTGCTCACTGAAGTGGCGTTTGCTCTGGGTTTTTAGAGGAAGCGCCCTTTGGCTGGCATCAAACCCCAGTCCATATCATATCCTTATGAGAATGTCTGTCATCAGTTGTTACAAAAACTTGTTTTTCTCAATTTGTTTATGCTTTTTAATTGTAGTCAGCATGTTTGCAGTGTTTTAGGAATTCAAGATCATTAATATTTCAATACACAACAAACTCCTAAGAATTATCAACAGTCCAAATAAAGTTCAACATCCAAGAGTGGTCTTACACTTCTTTCTATCTATATGAAAACCAGTTTGCTCTGTTTCAGAGGTTCAAATGTATAGAACACCAATTTTTATTTTTCAATCCAGCTTCTCGAATCCTATGGAAGCATAACAGTTCAGCTTTCAGTCTTTTTACACAGGTGTAAATCATCAATCTTATCATCAGTTTGCAAACTCTATGAGGACAGAGATTTTGTTTATAGAAAAATGCCCATTGACTAGAAAAGTGCTTGACCCTGTGGAGGGAATTGCTATATGATGTCATGGGAACATGAGCTTAGGCACAAGAAAGACTGCCTGCAAATGACCACTTTATAATCGCACAGCACAAAGGGCTGCGGATTTCAGGTTTAAGGTATAGTCAGGCTGCTCCATTGGGCTTCGCATCTCTCAGGGGTTGCAGAATGGAAACCTATGGAAACATCTGCACAGTGAAAAGGGGGGAAGGACAGGTGAGGGCTGGGAGATAGCCCCTAGGTGGGTCTGTGATTGTAAACTGCACTCGTGCTCAAAAAAAAAAGCTGTACCTTGTCAAAGTTAATTGTTGGCCTATGTATCTTATTCACATATTTAGTAAGAACTTGTGATGTTTTTACTAAGTGGCCCACACTGTTCTAGGCCCTAGAATCATCATAATGCATAGAAAAATGTATTTACCCACATGCAATGTGATTAATGCAGTGGTTCCCAAACTCTATTGCACATCAGAATCACCTAAAGATTTTGAAATACACTGATGCCTGACTACGACCCCAAGATATTAAGATTTAACTGTATCTGATGTGACTACCACCCCAAGATATTAAGATTTAATTGTATCTGATGGACATTGGGGTTTTTAAAAGCTCCTCTAAAAAGAGGATGATTCTGATGTGCGGGACAATTATGAATAACTGCCCTAAAGTGCAAGTTCCACGTTAAGCAATTCCAAATTACTTGAGAGAGATGAGAGCTTGTGGTTTAATTGTCAATCTTTGTACACTGCTTTAATGTAATATATATATATATAGTTCAAACTAGGTTCATATATATACATTTACTATTAATGTCATTTTATGTATGTCTTATATTTTTACTTCCAAAGAAACATTTCATTATGATATTGTCGAAAACCAACAAGCATTGTTTTTAAAAAAAATATTTATCAAAACGGAGGTGAGATAGCATTTCGATTGAGTCCACCATATACTTACTTGTATTCAATTATACTATTTTAAGTGGAAAACTCTAAACTAGCATCTCTGGAGTTGCAGATACTGTTTTGGCTGAATCTGAGCAGCTCTTGACTATAACACTATACAGGCCAGTACTGTATTTTCTTATATGTAGAAGCTGCAAACTTTGTTTATTTATGTATTTCTTTATTCATTGATTTGACTTCCAGATAGTTTATGGTCATTATAATGCCCTTGTTCAAAATGTTTAAGTCTAAATGTGCACATCAGCATAGTAAAAATGCTGTTTTCTTAAATATTATACCTCTTCAGAACATATTTGAAATAGGTTTTTGGCCCAAAACTTCTTTCCCTTCATTTTGCCTAATGCAGCAAATTTGGTATCAGAGTGCCACCACAATCTTAAATATTATAGCTAGCTTTGCTGAGTTTGCAGCGACAACGATGATGATAATACCCATTGTAAAATGGAAATGCAGCAACAGTGATTGTCAGCTCTTAAGTTGTCCCTTACAGCCATGCTTTTTAAAAATGTTCCTTACCAGTATAATCTATATTCCAGGTAATAATTTAGTACTAATCAGCTCCTTATCTTCTAAAAAGGAGAGTATGTTTTGAATCACAAGGCAACTGACCTTGAAGGTAGGTTTACCATATGCAGATTTCTTATATCACCTCTAAGTTCTTCTTCAGAGTATTTCTTGGCTGTATTTAAGCCTCAGTTGTACAGTCCTCCTTTTGTCTATGCTAACAGTAACCAATTTAATTATGATACAGCTTCCACTGTTCTTTAGCTTTTATGTTAGACTTATATATAATTAGTTGTATATAATAATCTGATACTTTCATGAGAAATTAAAATAAATATGAATATTTGCGATAAATCGTAAATGTAAGAAAGAATAGCAGCATCTCTTTAAACTAATTCAGCTATTTCAGAAGGTACTTCTGAATCTCTCTTCAGTTTATTCAGATTTAACTGTATAATGTGGCATTTTCTAGTAGTGATGTGAGTTGTTTGCACTGGTCAGAAGAAATATATGGATGTTGTAAAACTAAAATAAGATTACTGGTGTGGGGGGTGCAAGGGTAGTTCAGTGGTAGAATTCTCGCCTGCCATGCGGGAGACCTGGGTTCAGTTCTCGGCCCAGGCACTTCCTAAAAACAAACAGGCAAACAAAAGAAAGAAAAAACAAAATAAAACAAAAATCCAACAAATGATGCTGGCAGTAATGGGATACGCACACGAAAGAAGAATGAAATGCGACCCCCACCACACAGCATACAAAAAAAAAAAAAAAGCAAACTGATGTGAAGCAAGTGGCTATATGGCATGTAGTGGGAACACAGGCTCACAGAAACTTTCAGCAAATGACAGCTTTATTCATTACACAGCACAAAGGGACCAAAAGAGCATGGGGAGAAATCCCATCCTAGCTGGTCTCCCAGGGAGGCTGACTGCTTAGGTCAGGGTCAGTGGACAGCGGCTCTGCACACCCCATTTCACCTCAGAGATGAGAGACAAAGTTGTGCTGCCCAGTGGGGGTATTTATATAAACCAAGGGGGTTCTGCCGTTGAGAGTTCCCACCCTGGTAAGAGCTGAAACTGTTTGTTCTTGGTTTCAGGGTTAAGGTATGGTCAGGCCTTTACATTAGCCCTAACATCTCCCACAGGTTGCAGAATGGAAATTTGAAACATCTGCATGTAATAGATGTAGGTGAGGGCTGACCACGGCCACTAGGTGTGTCCTTGACTTCCGCGGCAATTGGTTCCTTGGGCTAAGGTTCATAAGTTGAAAAACAATCTTTAATGAGAATGATAAAATATGTAAACAGAATCTATGTACATTCTGTTTAACTTTATGAAATGTTCAACAGTTCTAAAGGAAACCTATGTCGCAATAATAATAATAATAGACATATATATTTTAAATCTTGGGAATGGCTTCGGCTTAAATGTCCTAATGAGCTCATGCGGTTCCTAGCTATTGCAGGATCATCTGCTAGATTGAAGACAAACGGGAAAAGATGAGGAAAAATATATCTTATCTAGAAATGAAATGTAATATAATTCAGACTTTAAGAAAAGACTTATAAGGATCTTTGAAAATCAAATCCCATTGTTACAGTGCACTTCAAACGTCTTTGTTTTATAGTGACTTGCTTTGAATATTAAAATGCTATTTCCATTTGTTTCCATTTTTTTAAAAAAAATTATTAGAGAAGCTGTAGGATTACAGAAAAATCATACATAAAATAGAGTCCCTATATATACTCCCTCACACACACACACACACACACACACACACACACACACACACACACACAGGCTTTCCCCATTGTTAACAACTTGCATTAGTGCAGTAACTTTGTTACAATTGATGAAATACTATAATTATACTATCAAATATTGTCTATTTACATAAGGTTTTTCCCCCTATTGCCAGCCTTTTATTATTGTTATTTTTTTCATGCATGTCTTTATTACTCATCTACCATACACTGGGTAAAGGGGGTGTCAGTCGCAGGGTTTTTCCAATCACATGTCACAAGATTAAAGTTCTATAGTTATACAATTATTATCAGATGCCAAGGCTACTGGATTACAGTTCAACAATTATGACGGGAGGCATCATATCTGATAAATGGATCAATTCAACAAGAAGACATAGTTTGTAATACACACCTAATATCAGAGTCACAAAATATATGAAGCAAATGTCAGCAGATTTGAAGGGAGAAGAAATAGACATTCTACATTAATAGCAGGAGACTTCAACATATCACTTTCAGTAATTTAGATAGAAGATCAATAAGGAAGTAGAAGACTTGAGTATAACTATAAGCTAACTAGACCTAACACTTCACCCATCAGCAGGAGAATATACATTCTTCTTTTGCACACATGAATCATTCTCCAGGTTAGAGTATACATTAGGTCACAAAATAAGTTTCAATATATTAAAGACTATTAAATCATACAATGTATCTTCTCTAACCACAATAGAATGAAGCTAGAAATCAATAACAGAAGGAGGACGGGAAAATGCATAAATATGTGGAAATTAAACAATGCTCTCTTAAACAACCAATGTGTCAAAGAAGAAACCACAAGAGAAATTAGGAAATTTCTTCAGGTATTTTCTTCTGGCTATTCTAATACACTAGAAATTAAAAAGGAAAAGGTGTCATATGACTCAGTGGTCATAGTCATTTGTTAAATCCTAATTTCTCAGTTACACTTTTTCTCTCTCATTTGATCTTTCTCTCAAACTTCAGGGATATCTGGGCAGTGACCACTCCAGCTTCTTTGTCCTGAAAAGGGGTGTTGACATTGTGGGGTAGAGGAATGAAACGAGTTGATGTTCTTAGAGAAACTGGTACTTCTGGATTTCAGGGCTTATCTGGCATAGGAGCCATCTCTAAGGTTTAAACATTTTTTTACACTGGTAATTTATACACAACTTAAAATATCCAATTTTATCACTTTCAAATATACAACTCAGTGGCATTAATTACATTCGTAATATTGTGCTACCATCAGCATATCCATTACCAAAATTTTTCCATCACCTCAAAGATAAACTCTTTACCAATTGAACATTAACTGCCCATTCATTACCCCCACTCCAACCCTTGATAACATTTTTGACTCTATGAATTTGCACATTTGAAATATTTCATATAAGTGAGATCCTACAATATTTGTCCTTTTGTGTCTGACTTATTATACGCAACATGATGTCTTCAAGTTTCATCCATACTATTGTTTGTATCAGCAATTCATTACTTTTTATGGCTCAATAATATTCCGTTGTATGCATATACCACGTTTTGTTTGTCCCATCATCTGATGGATGCTAGGGTTGCTCCCAGCTTTTAGCTATTGTGAATAATGACACTATGAACATAGGGGCGCAAATATCTGTTCAAGTCCCTGCTTTTAATTCTTTTGGGCATATACTTAGAAGTAAGATTGCCAGATCATATGGTAATTCTATACTTAACTATCTGAGGACCCTCCAAGTTATTTTCCACAGTTGCTACACAATTTTCCATTCCCACTAACAATGTACAAATGTTCCTATAGCTCCACAACTCTCCAACATGTATTATTTTCTATTTTTTAAATAGCAGCCATTCTATTGTGTGTGAACTAGTATCTCATGTGTGTTTTGACTTATATTTTCCTAATAGCTAATGATATTGATCATCTTTTCATGTGCTTTTTGGCCATTTGCATATGTTCTTTGGAGAAGTACTCAATTTTTGATTGGGTTGTCTTTTTGTTGTTGAATTGTAGAATTTCTTTATAAATTCTGATTATTAAACCTTTATTAGATAAGTGGTTCCCAAATATTTTCTCCCACTCTGTAGGTTGTCTTTTTCCTCTAATGATGAAGTCATTTGTTGTATAAAAGTTTTAAACTTTGACGAAATTCCATTTATATATTTTTTTATTTTGTTGTTCATGCTTTTGGTACAAAGTCTAAGTAGCCATTGTCTAACACGAGTACCTGAAGATGCTTTCCTACATTTTCTTATAGAAGTTTTGTAGTTTTTGTTCTTACATTTAAGTCTCTGATCCATTTTGTGTTCATTTCTGTATATGGTGAGAGGTAAGGGTTCACCTCCATACTTTTGCATAACAATATCCAGTTTTCCAAGCACTGTTTGTTGAAGGGACTATTCTTCCTCCTTTGAGTGCACTTGGCACCCTTGTCAGAAATCATTTGCCTATAGATGTGCAGGTTTGTTCCTAGACTCTCCATTTGATTCCATTGTTCTATATTTGTGTCCTTTGGCCAGGACCATGCTGTTTTGATTACTGTAGCTTTTTAAGAAGTTTTAAATTTGGGAAGTGTGACTCCATGAGCTTCTATCTTTTTTATGATTGTTTAGGCTACCTGGGACTGCTTAACCTCCCACATAAATTTTATGACTGACTTCCTTTTCTGCAAAGAAAAATGCTAGAATTTTTATTTGGATTGTATTGTCTATAAATTCCTTTGGGTAGATTTGATGTCTTAACAATATTTGGTCTTGTAATCCATGAACTAGGAATGCCCTTCCTTTATTTAGGTCTTCTTTAATTTCTTCTAGCAATATTTTGTAGTTTTCCATGTACAGGTCCTTTATAGCCTCGGTTAAATTCATTCCTAGCTATTTGTTTCTTTTACTTGTATTGTAAATTGAAATTTTTCTTCATTTCCTCTTCAGATTGAAACACTACTGATTTTTCAGTATTGATCTTGTACCCTGCTACCTTGCAGAATTCATTTTTTTAATACTAGTAGCTTTGTTGTGGATTTTCCAGGATAGGATCATGTCAATCGCAAATAGATAAAGTTTTACCTCTTCCTTTCCAGTTTGAATGTCTTTCATTTCTTTCTCTTGTCTAATTGCTTTAGCTAGAACTTCCAGTACAATGTTGAATAACAGTGGTGACAGTGAGCATCCTTGCCTTGTTCCTGCTCTTAGAAGGAAAGCTGTTAGTCTTTTACCATAATATATGATGCTAGCTGTGAGTTTGTCATAGAAGTCTTTTTTCTTTTATTCCTAGTTTTCTTAGGGCTTTTATCAATAATTGCTGCTACATTTTGTCAAATGCCTTTTTCTGAATCAACTGAGATGATCATGGCTTTTTTTCTATCCCTTCATTCTGTTATTAGAGTGTATTACATTAATTGATATTCTATGTTGCATACTTGGAATGAATCCCACTTGATCATGGTTATAATTCTTTAATCGTCCTTCTGGATTTACCTTATTAGTATTTTCTTGAAGAGCTTTGCATATATATTCATAAAGAATAGTAGTCTGTAATTTTCTTTTCTTGTGGTACCTTTGTCTGGCTTTGGTATTAGGATAATGTTGGTTTCATAGAATGCATTAAGAAGTGTTCCCTTCTCTTCAATGTTTTGGAAGAGTTTGAGGAGTATTGGTATAAGTTCTTCTTGGAATGTTTGGTAAAATTCACTGGTGAAGCCATGTGGTCTTCAGCTTCTCCTTGTGGGGAGATTTTTGATTATAGATTCAATCTCTTCTTAATGTCTGTTGAGATCTTCTCTTTCCTCTTGAGTCAAGTTGTGTAGTTTGTGTGTTTTGATTTGTTAATGCTGCTAGAATGCAATATACCAGAAATGGAATAGCTTTTAAAAAGGAAATTTATTAAGTTACAAGTTTAAGTTCTAAAGATATAAAAATGTCCAAGCTAAGGCAACCAGAAAAAGATACCTAGACTCAAGAAAGGCCAGTGTCTTTCACATGGGAAGGCACATCGCTGGAGTCTGCTGGTCCTTGTTCCCAGTTCCATTGCTGCTAGCTTCTGATACCAGTGGTTTACTCTCTAAGCATCTGTGGGCCTTCACTTAGGTCTTCTGAGACACAACTCTGGGTTCTGGCTTGCTTAGCATCTCATGGGAAGGCACATGGCAATGTTTCCTGGGCTCTGTATCTCCAAACATCCTCTACTCTCTCTGTTAGCACTACAAACGTCTACAGATGTCTGCATATCTGTCAACTCTGAAGCAGTGCTTTCCAAGCATCTGCATCTGAAGTTTCTCAAAAATATTTCCTCTTTTAAAGGACTCTAATAAATTAATCGAGACCTACCTTAAATGGGCAGAGTCACATCTCCATCTAATAAAAAGGCCATACCCACAATTGGGTGTGTCATAGCTCCATGGAAACAATCTAATCGAAGTTTTCACCCTAAACAATATTGAATCAGGATTAAAAGCTACCAATAGATTGGCTCAGGATTAAAACATGGCTTTTCTGGGGTAAATAATAGTTTCAAAACCTGGCTTTTCTGGGGTAAAAAGTAGTTTCTAAGAACTTGTCCATTTCATCTAGTTTATCTAACTTGTTGGTAAACAGTTGTTTGTAGTATCCTCTTTTAATCATTTTTATTTTTGTGAGGTCAGTGGTAATGCTCTGCTTTAATTTCTAATTTTATTTATTTGCTTCCTTTCTTCTTCTTTTTTTTTCTTCATCAGTTAAGCTATAGGAAAGTTAACTTTATCAATTTTTTCAAAGAACCAATTTCTGGTTTGGTTGATCCTCTTTTTGTTATCTTCAAACTTCGTTATTCCCTTCCTTCTGTTCACTTTGGGTTTAGGTTACTCTGCTTTTCCAGATCCTCCATTTGTGAGGTTGTATCTTGTATTTGAGAACTTTCTTCTTTTTTTAATAAAAATGTATAGAGCTATAAATTTTTTCTCTCAACACTGCTTTTGCTGCATCCTATGAGTTTTGATATGATGTGCTTTTGTTTTTTATTTTCCTCAAGATATTTCCTAATTTCTCTTGTGGTTTCTTCTTTGACACATTGGTTGTTTAAGAGAGCATTGTTTAATTTCCACATATTTATGCATTTTCCCGTCCTCCTTCTGTTATTGATTTCTAGCTTCATTCTATTGTGGTTAGAGAAGATACATTGTATGATTTAATAGTCTTTAATATATTGAAACTTATTTTGTGACCTAATGTATACTCTAACCTGGAGAATGATTCATGTGTGCAAAAGAAGAATGTATATTCTCCTGCTGATGGGTGAAGTGTTAGGTCTAGTTAGCTTATAGTTATACTCAAGTCTTCTACTTCCTTATTGATCTTCTATCTAAATTACTGAAAGTGATATGTTGAAGTCTCCTGCTATTAATGTAGAATGTCTATTTCTTCTCCCTTCAAATCTGCTGACATTTGCTTCATATATTTTGTGACTCTGATATTAGGTGTGTATTACAAACTATGTCTTCTTGTTGAATTGATCCATTTATCAGATATGATGCCTCCCGTCATAATTGTTTTTGAATTCAAATCTATTTATCTGATATTAGTATAGCTATACAAACTCTCTTTTAGGTACCATTTGCATGACATTTTTTCCATCTTTTCACTTTCAACCTGCTTGTATCTTTGAAGTTAAGGTGGCTCTGTTGTACACTGTTTATCATTGGTTCATTTTGTTTGCTTGTTTGTTTGTTTTGTTTTGTTTGTTTTTAGGTGCATGGTGCTGGAATCAAAGCCAGGTCTCCCACATGGAGGGCGAGCATTCTACCGTTGAACCACCCATGCACCCTGGTTCATGTGTTTTTATTCGTTCTGTCAATCTCTACTTTTTGACTGGAGAGTTTTTCCACTTACATTTAAATTAACTACTGATAATGCTGGACTTTCTTCTGTCTTTTTGCTATTTGGCCTTTGCAAGTATTATACCTTTTCTTGTCCCTCAATTTTCCATTAATGCCTAGTTTCACAATAATAATTTGATTTTCTTTTAATGTGGTATTTTGAGTCCCTTCTACATTTTTTGTATGTATTTTTCATATTTTTTGTGGCTACTGTGGGTCTTAAATTTAATATCTTAAATCTGTAGCAATCATGTTTGTCTGATTCCAATTTAACTAGTAGCATTTAAATATGCTGTTTCTATACACCTCCATTCCCCCATCTTTTGTTTTTTTGAGCTTGATACAAATTATATCCTTATACACTGTATGCCCAAAATTGTAGATTTATCATTACATTTAAGCATTTACATTTTAGAAACTGTAAGAAGTAAAAAGGAGAGTTACCTACCAAAAAGCATAATATAATAGTACTAGCATTTATGATTACCCATAGGATTTCCTTTACTTATGGTCCTTATTTATTTATACTGATTTGAGCCACTGTCTAGTGTCCTTTCCTTTCAATTCTGAAGAACTCCCTTTAGCGTTGCTTGAAATACAGGTCTACTGAGGACAAACTCTCTAAGCTTTTGTTTATCTGTGAATGTGCATTCTCTCCCTCATTTTTGAAAAAGGGTTTCATCAGATATAGAGTTTTTGGTTCATATTTGATTTCTTTAATTACTTTAATATGTCATCCCACTGCCTTATTTTCTTCATAGTTTCTGGTGAGAAATCAGAACTCAATCTTCTCGGGGAT
This sequence comes from Tamandua tetradactyla, assembly GCF_023851605.1. Classification (NCBI taxonomy): domain Eukaryota; kingdom Metazoa; phylum Chordata; class Mammalia; order Pilosa; family Myrmecophagidae; genus Tamandua; species Tamandua tetradactyla. The sequence continues at coordinate 119,503,263 of NC_135332.1, forward strand.
CCGTTATTCATAACTCTGATTTTCTCTTGCAGCTTTCAGAACTCTCTCCTTGTCCTTGGCATTTGACAGTTTTGCTAGTAGGTGTTTAGTGACTAGTAATATCTTTACACTTGTTCTGTTTAGGGTTCACTGGGGTTCTTGAATGCGCATAGTCATGTGTTAAATTTGGGAGATCCTCATCCACTATTTCTTTGTATATTCCTTCTGCCCCTTTATCTCTTTCTTCTCTTTCTGGGATTTACATACTGCATATATTGGAGTCCCACAATCTCTTTGGCTCTGTTTATTTATTTATTTTTCTCATTCTTTTTTCTTTCTGCTCCTCAGTCTGAAATATTCCATTTGTCTTGTTCTTTGATTTCACTGATTCTTTCTTCTGCCAGCTTTGATTTGTTGTGAAACCCTCCCAGGAATTTTTTTTTCAGTTATTATGCTCTTCGATTCCAGTACATCTGTTTAGTTCCTTTTTAAAATTTGTATCTCTTTATTTAGATTCTCATATTTTTTTTTATCCCTTATGTTGCTGATATCTTTTAGTTCTCTCTCTGTGTTTCCTTTATTTCCTTGAATATATTAAGGATCATTTTTCAAAAGTGTTTTTCCAGTATGTCAGAGTCTGTTCTTCTTCCTTGATAGTTCTGTATTTTAATCTTTCTTTTTTGAATGGACCATCCTTTCCTGTTTCTTTGTTCTATAATCTTTTGTTATACACTGTATGTTTTAATATTTCAAAGTGTTAACTCTCAGATTTAGTCCCTGAACTTTGTGTTCCTTGTGTTTGTATGCAGCTAGTGATATGACAGAGATTTCCTTGAGTCTTAGGAGCTAACAAAAACAAACCAATGCAAATAATAATAATAATGCATTTCAGAGTTTTTGAAAAGTTTTCATTGACATGTGCCATCCTTCAGAGTTTAGTTCTCCTACCTATTTAAACTCTCCTAGAGTTTAGATAGGTCAAAGGTGAATGTGAAGTTCAGGACCTTTTCTGCTTTTTTGAGCCTCATCATGTTCTGTGCTTGTGCTTGCTCCTGGCCTTAGGAATTCCCCCATTTACAGGATTTTGAAAGTTCCTCTACTCCCTGTGAAATTAACTTTCTGCTCCTCCTGGGTGTTCAATTCTATGACTTAAAGCAGATTTTGCCCAGGCCACTTTGACTTGATTGTTTCTTACACTGCTTCAGCTGTCCTTAAGCAGCTTCTGCCTGCAGTGCAAGTTCTGGGAGTGTGAGCCAGTCTTTCAGGCTCTCTGCCACTGAATGTGATAATACATGTATACAGATTACTCTGCTCCCTCCAGAGCAGGGCCAGAGACCCACAATTGAAGTACAGGCTGGTTCCACACCAAATTGCGAGGGGTTGACAAAGGGGCCAGCAAGCATAACACAAGCTTCTACTGATTTTTAGGGCTGTATTTTCTTAATTTAGTATTCACATAGTTATTGCAACCCTTTAACTGTTTTCTGGAGTTTTAAGGAAGATTACTCTTCCAGGTTTTGCTAGTTGTTCAAAGATTATGTGGAGCTACAGCAACCTGGAGTGTCTTATACCATCATCTTGGTTGACTAGAATCCTGTTTTCATTTTTTCAGATTTGCTTGTTTTCCTTCCTGAAAAGTAGGAAGAAGAAGAGAAAGATGTCACTCTGTAATGAGGAATAATGGTTAGGACAGTAATGGCTAGGAGATATTTTGAGAAATGAAAAGTGACTTTGCTTTGTATTAATATTATTATTGGACATTAGTAGAGTTTTTCACTTAGTAGTTTCTTGTTTACAATGAAAAATACACAGGGTTGATTTGGATTGTTCTTCTTCTAGCTTTTAGTGATCCCATTTGTATAATCACACTTGCAAAAGATGGAATCCAGAGAAAATAGAAAGTACAGATGTGCTTTTGGGATTAGTATGTAGTACTATTGGTAATGACAAATAATCACAATGGAACAAATTTAAAGAACAAATTTTATGAATTACTCTTTAAAAGAAAATGTTTTTATATTAGAATTAGAATTCCAACATATTTTCATGAAATTTATTTATGAAAATAACCTTGATTTTTATTAGCCTGTGTTCTATTTTAAATCACGCTGTAAAGGAATGATTAAATCAAAAATGAAATATGGACACGTTAACAGGCTTAATAGTCTTACAGATAAGATAGAAAAGTTTCTGTTATTATCTTAAATAGTCAGTAGTGAATTGAGTTGTTGCCTTCTTTAAAAACTGTGCTTTTTCATCTCTTGTTACATTCCTTTAAAGAAACTTAATATGCCAATTTAGAGAATTATATTTTTCAGTGTCATCGGTTGAGTTATTTAAAATTGACCTTTCATCTACAAATAATATAGGGGTATTTGACCTGACTAGGACTAAGACAGTACATTTTAGCCTATAAAATATGAGTTCACACTAAAGAAAAGTAGCATTTTGCTCAGATTAGAGATCAAAATCTACAAATTTTGAGCACTTAATCAAATGCAGCCTTAATGAATCTACCTATAAAAAGTGCAATAATGAAAATCTCTTTAAGTGGTAGCTATCTACCCCTTTCCTATAAATAACTGAATTTAATATGAAAACACATGCATACCGTAATTGATTTATGTATTAAAAGTTTATGCAACAAATTGTGTAATTTTATTTTGCTCGGTTGTGCATGGACTTGTTTCAAAAAGTCAGATTTCCTAAATTATGAAAACTCCATACTTGCTATTGAACTGAAAACTCAGAGAATACCTCATGATGCATAAATAATAATGCAAAGAGTAATCATAACTAAAATTATTTCTCTGCAAGAGTCCCTTCTTCTTTTTCTCTTTTTTGTTTATTTTCCTTCTTGTTCTCCTCAAACTTCTCTTTCTCTTCTTTAGGTAAATCAAAATATTCTGAATTTAGCCTAACTGATTTTTGAAATAGAAAGCAAGGATTGCCTATAATGAGGACTATGAGTTTATTTAGAAATACAAGGTCTCTCAAATTAAGATCCACACAAGACGATCTATAACTGACCCCCCTACCTAGCCAATTCCCTGGATTAGCTCAGATTCTCAGTATCCTCTGTGGAGCATCCTAATTCGTACTCATCCTAATTTATCCCCTGCACATCTCACCAACTTTACATCTTGTCAAGAATCACTTGCATTTTCTACCCAGCATATTAATGGTGTTTGTTCTTATCACATTTCATAATTGGTTGAATTTACATAATCTAATTAAATATGAGTGTTAAATGTTTTTTTCCCCCCCTATAAAACCCAAGAGAAATACTCTGGAAGTGGATAAGGGCATTTGGTAAAATATTTTAAAAATTTTGAAAAAGTATAAAATATTCTAGAAAGCCTTTTCATTCAGAGAGCTTTTTAAGTAAGCTTTGACTTTTCCCCTCCATTTCAAAGACAATAGACTAGAAATAACAGGGAATGCATGAGATTTATGCAAAAAATTAATAGACTCTCAGTCAACTATGTATTTAAAGAAAAAAACCTTGGTTCTATAACAGAACACTAGCAAATGAGCTATTAAATGTGGATGTACCTTATTTTATGACTGTTTGTTTTAATTATTTTATTTGCTTAATCAGTTCAGTGAATTACCAGTCCTAAAATTTAAGAAAACAGGGTTTCTAATGAACTTGGTAATCCTTTTGAGAAAATATCTACAGAGAATCCTTCCTTGGCTATCTAAGTTGGAGTTAGATTAGCTCTAGCTTCTGGAAATTTTCAAATTCTTATTCTATAAAATGAAGATAATAATTTATAATAAAAACATGGATGAAAAACAGTTTTCATCATGAAAGCCAGCACTGATCCATTGCTAATGGCCTCTTGACGATTTCTGCTGAGATGCTTCCATAGCCTTTTCTACCTTAGCATGGAATGTCCTGACCTTACCGTGAGAGCGTCATAGGCAAAGGACAAGGTAGAGTGATAAGGTTGTGTATATCACTAGAAGGAAATCTAGAGGATGAAACAAGGAACTGTAAAACATAATGAGCATTTAATCAAACGTAGCCTTAATGAATCTACCTATAAAAGTACCATAATGAAAAGCTCCTTGAGTGGTGGCCATCTACCCCTTTCTTGGCAATGATGAAGGTAGTAAAAAGAGAAAAAAGATCATTTTAAAACTATGTCATTGCTCTTGTGTGCTTATATTCATGTTTCCTTAATGTCTAGCAGTTCTATGAGTGAGTGGTTTTCTATCTTTCATTTTTGTTCTATTAGGGCACTCCACTGGCGATGTCCTTCAGTGTTGGTTATTTACTACATAGATGAGAGAGACCGTGGGTTCTACACAATTTTCACCTTTGGGGTCCACAAGAACCATGTCTTTGTTATGTAACCACCAATGAGAACCGCTGCACCCACTGCTCAAATGGGGCAGGATTTATCTGCTGCCAACTTCTCAAAAAATGGAAAAAATATGGTTAGGCTTACTTAAAAGAAAAATAGTCCCTCAGACTTATCCCCAAAATAAGTGTGACCCTATTCAAATAACACCACACTATGTGGTGTTATAACACTATCTGGGCAATATTACTGTTCCAGTGATCACTTACTGAGTTAGTGAATCTGGTGGTTAAAATTACTCCTATCTTTATCGCAATTCTTTGTGTAATTTTTAGTTCATTTTAAGAGGTCAACCTTCCCAGATGCAAAGATGCAATGATTTCTAACCTAAAATACAATATTTATGAGGTTTATTGTATTAAGAGATTGAGTAAGAAGCACTATTCTGTAAAAATCTTTAACAAATGTGGAATAATGAACTGATAGTGTAAATATGGCTAGAATTATTTCTTGGAAGAAAAATAAATCAATGGATGTATCAGATGTAAAATATATTCATTTAGTACTATCTTTTACATATTACCAAACTCTAAATGGTCACATCTACATGTAAAATTTACAGTGTATACGTTAGAGATCATTTTACTATAGTTTAATGCCTAGAATGTAGTAGGTATCAGAGTCGAGGGAAATAAAACACTTCTTTATTGATGTCTACAGTGTACTAGGAATTAATCTTCCCTTTGGAAGTTAGCAACATGCAAGGGAAACAGTTGATACAAAGAATATGTTAAAAGCAGCTTTGGGATCACACCTAATATAGTTTCCAAAGTACAAATTTACTTTACACAAACATAAGCCTTGTTAGTTTTATCATACATGTGAGAAAACTTGGACTGAAGTGCTTATGTTAAGTGTTGATGCATTCATTAACTTACATTATTGACTTAGCAAATTTACAATAGTAAAGTCTCATCTTTTAGATTAGGCTGTTACGTGGTTTCAGTTCCCGAAATGAGGGAAATCACATTGTAATTACAGTTCAAAAACTGAGGGATTTTCTTTTCTATTTTTAATCCTTTTTTCAATGATATTTATTGTCTACTGGAAATCACTTTAGAAAATCATTTTAGTTCACTAAGCAGTAAAGATAAGGTGATGCCATGAAACATTCCAAGATTATCACAGGGAATTGCTATTGTATACCATAAAAGAGAAAGAAATAAGCAGAATGTGGCCTGTTGAAGGAGTTCACAGCTTTACGGCTCCTCCCCCTGCCGCACATAAGTCACTCAGTTACAGTTAACTTTGGATTATCACTCACAGATTGAAAGCAAAACAGTCTTCACGCACTTCTCAGGGACCGTGGTGTCACTTGTATGTGTGTCTCTAAATCAATGATGAGGGTATCGGAACCAATACTGGACATGGAAATGGCAAATTACAGTGAAGTTTTGGACCCAACTTACACAACTTTGGAGTTTGAAACGATGCAGATTCTATATAATTCAAATGGTGAGTTCTTATCTGCTTATAGAAGTAAAGAAAATAATGGAAGAAGAGACACGGAGCTTACCGTGATGGTAGCTCAGTGTTTCATTGCCGAAGATTCAGGGCTTACTTCTTAAGGCCACAAATCAGAATCTTTGCATCTTATCACAAAGTTTAAATTAATAATGCTATCACTATTTTATGTTTGAAATAGAAAAAGCCTAGTTCTTCATCATAAAGTAACTGCAGAATTCTGTCATGAGTCAGGTAGAGAGGTTAAAAAAAGAGAATAATTTCAGCAGCTACTTTATTTGGTGAAATCATAGTGATAAGTAACATTGGCATTTTGACTGTGAAAGTATATTTTCTATGTGATATTCAAAATAGCATATGGAGCAAAGTTTCTATAGAACAGTGGGGAATTTTACTGATTGTCACCTCCTTTCATTATTACAATTCTCAATTATTGCTGATGAGGAGCTGCATTTAAAATTACTATGAAGTCTTTGCATTGAATGAAAATATGAAGGGAAATAGAGGTTTAGATTATAAACTCTCTTGACAGGCTAATATTTAGCCGCATGAAGCTCTTGGTATTTATCTACTGTAACATTTTAACCTTAAATAAGACATGAATTGTTAAGTCTTCATGTCTTTTATGTAACAGTTTACTGTTGACTGAATTCTGCCTAAGTGAAAAAATTTTTCCAAAGTGAGTTCTAATTGTTAGAATGTCTAATATCTAGTAATCATGTATACTTTGGAAAATGTCCATATCTGTGTGTCTTTGTGCTTAATTTAGCGTTGAGAATCTATGTTGTACTCAGAATATGTTATTACTACTTTGTACAACTTGTCTGACTGGTATTCTGATTATATTTATAATCAACAAAAAAGTTTATTAATGTTAAGATTTTAAAAAATTGTTAGAAAATGAATTCTGACATTTTACCACAAGTAGGGTTAAAGTGAATCTGTAGGGCAACTTTTAGAAAGGCAGTGTTTGGGTGCATGGGTGGTCCAGTGGTAGAATGCTCACCTTTCTTGCAGGAGACCCTGGTTCGATTCCTGGACCATACACACTCCCCCCCTGCCCCAAAAAGTCACTACTTTGGTTTCTTAGTTGAGACTTGTCGACAGATATTTAACAGAGTTTCTTAATACGCCATGATTTTTTTTTAAAGGCTATAAATTACTAAGCAGTTGGGTTGTATTTACCATAAGTAAATTACTAAAATAACTGACTTTGGGTATTTCTAAAGTGCTGTCTAGTGAGTGATACACTTGTTTGTTTGTAATAATGTTTCTAAAAATATATAAGTATGCCATTAATTTAGAAGTGAGAGTTTAATTTGCTGTTCATATTTCAATATAATCTCACTATCAATCCTGAACACTTTTTATCTCCAAGTTTCTAATACTCCATTTTGGTAATGTTATTAAAAGAAATTTTGTTAGCATTTATATTCTATAATGCTATTGTATGTTTAAATATATATGTGTAACTCTCTATATGTTTATTTATATGTGACATCAAAGTTTTTTCAAGTTTTATCGTATACATGTCAATATCTATCTATTAGCAAGCAAAATATATGTGTTGTGAGAATGAAATATGAAAGTGACAACTTTAAATTTTATCCTGTGGTTATAAAATAATGACCTTATATTTATCCCACTATACTGTTTTATAATTAAATTAATTAATCATTCAAATATATTGCCTTATCATATGTACAATATCTTTTTACTTAAGCATATTTTTAAGGATGTAGTCAGCAGTATTAACTAATTTAAGAAACATTATTGAATACAAATATATATGTGGATAAATAAATGGTAAGGGAGCAAGGGTAGGGAAATCAGATAGGAGGCCGTTACAATTATCTAGGTGATGGGCTATTGAAAAAGGGTAGTGTTAAAAGGGGGAGAACTTGTGGATTACATATACTTAATGTAGCATTACTAATGGATTGGATGTGAAGAAGGAAGGTGAAAATTCAGGAAAGACTCCCAGTTATTGATGATAGACACTGAATGGTACCATTGACTGATATGGGAAAAACTGATGGAAGAAAAACTTTTAGGGAGAAATCAGAGTTCTGTTTTTGATTTGTTGATTTGTGATTCCTATTAGGTTTCAAGGTGAAGTTGTTAAATAAGCATTTGGGTATTTCAGATGGATGCCCAGAGGAGGGGTTAGGGCTGGAGATAAAATTTGGGTTCTTCCTACGATACACATGGTATTTAAAGTCATAGGACTACACAGCCTTCCCTGGTGAAACAGTGTTGTCGGAGCCTGAGCCCCATGGCTCCTTAAAGACCAATGGTGAAAAAAACAAGTGGGGAGGTTGGAAGGGAGACTGGCAAGAGAAGCCGATGGGGCATCCAAGAAGCCAAGGAACAGAGTGTTTAGAGCCTATGAATAATTAATTGGGAAATTTAATAAAGAAATACTAGTACTAATTCTAACTCTACTTAAACTTTTTCTCTAACAGATAGTTCTGCTCCAGAGACAACAAGTATGAATACTGCAGACAGCGGTGTGAATTGCCTATGTGCTATATGTGGGGATAGAGCGACAGGAAAGCACTATGGGGCATCGAGCTGTGATGGGTGCAAGGGCTTCTTCAGACGCAGCATTCGCAAGAGTCACGTTTATTCTTGCAGGTAACTTCAAATGCTCTTTTTAGGAACCTTATCTTTAGGGGTGTTTCAAAATGGCATGCAAAAAGTAAAAGAAAGCAATTCAGAGCTTTCATATTTCTCTAACTCTATAAATAAAAACTGTAAGTTGCAGCATATATTCACTCAGGTAGTTCTTTTTTTAGGAAATATTTTAAACTTATAAAAATATATATAAAAATTAGAATACCTACCCCCAGCTCTAGTGGACACTTCTTCTGTCACTTTGTGTTTCTCTCGTCTCCCAGGTAACCACTGTCTGGAATATGGGTTTATCGTATTCTCGTGTTTCTTTATTGTTTTATCATGTATGTATACACCACTAAACATTTTTAAACCCGCATTTAAATTGTATCATAATGTATGTGTTTTTCTGCAGCTTGACTTTATTTTTGCATCATAACATCCTGGCTCTTTTGAAACAAAATTATAAAAGTGCAGATGGTACTTTGTTTGGTAGTTTGTTGATGTTAATGAATTAAAGTTGATTTTTAAGTCCAATTTTTACAATGTATTTCTTAGCACACATGCCTTGCCATTTAAATTTGTTTTGCCTGAAACTTACTAATTATATTGTTTGTCATACCTTTAGTTGACTATTTTTAAATAGTACCTAGTCAACACCATAGCACAATTTAGGTTTAGATACCACACCTTGATTTTTCAGTGTGATAGTTCTTGAATATATATTATATTCAGGCTAAAAAAAGGACTGTAAGAAAAATTCCTGAACAGAAAAAAAAAAAGCCCTGTATTTCCACTATCAATGGAAAGTATTTGTAGGATTATTAATTATACTACAAGTTGGATATTTTAGAACAAGTTGGGCATATGGGAAGAATTTAACTCTTTCACCACATGGTGCCATTTGATTTCCAGTGTTGTGAAAAAGTTTATATATATTCCACAAAAATATAATTAATGTTCTCTAATAATTTTTCCATGAGAGTTTGAGGTAGGTTTTAAAAAATAAAAAGCACCCACTTGAAAACCTTCTTAGTAAACAAAAAGAGAATTTAGACTGATCTATTTTTTACATACACCAAAACTGTACAGGTAAAAGTTCAATTTCCTTCATCAAAAACATTTTCTCTATAATTGCATTAAATGTTATATGTTCCTGAAAAATTAACAACTAAAGTAAGTGAAAATAATATGTGAAAAACCACTTTTTTGACTTATGTGTTCATTAAAAGTAAAATACATCTATGTGAAATATGGTGATTCAAACAATTAAATAACAAATTTAAGAAAACAGAAAATGGTAGCAGAATTCCCATCCTTCCTGTAGGGGAAGCGTGGGAAAGGAGTGTTCCCACAGTAATTTTGGAAGTTTAAGTAATATTCCAACATGTACAGTTATACCTTTCCGTCATGGATAATCCTGCCAACCTAGCCTTCTTCACATATTTTAGGCAACCTCTATGATTTCCCATTTAGGGATTTTATGTAATTGTATTTGATGCAAAGTTTGGTGACATAAAGGTTTTTGCTCAGCTTAGATACTGCTGATCTCAAATATATTATTTCCTTAGATTTACAAATTCCATTTCCATTATAACCATTTCATTATACTGAAATTGGGCTTTCCTTCCCAAATCACTTTAAATTGATGCTTTAATTCACACATTATGCTTTTTATTATGGCTATTTGTAAACATGTATGTGTATTCTGTTAGATTGTAGAGTTGTAGAATGAAGAGACAGATAATATTTATCTGTTTAATTCCTACTCCAGGATCTAATACCCAGTAGGTGCTTAATATATATTTGTTCAAATTTTTATTGATTTCACATTAATTCGATGGTTGTGGTTATTGGTGATCTTGTTGTGGTTATTGGTGATCTGGTTTGCTCTCCTGAGTCATGCATTCCCAAATGAACAATGTTTTTGTCCTCACCATGAAACATAACTTTTTTCTAGTTTAATTGATTTATAGTAAGCTTTATTTCTTATTCAATTTTAAGTGGCCATCCATAGGTTTTAGAAAAAAATGTATTTTTTATAGGTCACAGAATATAATCCTTCCTTTTCATCATTAATAATCAATTACAAATAATGAGGGATACATCAATGCATATGGGTAATTTTATGACAATTCTGTTTTTTTTGGTATAGAGTTGTGTAACTATTGCTACAATCAATTTGGAACATTTTAATCACACTTCCCCCTTTAGTCGTCACTCCCCATTCCCCAAAGTGCCCACCACCAAGATGAGGCAGCCGCTAATATACTTTATGTTTTATTTATTTGCTTATTCTGGGACTTCCTATAAATGAGATCATATAATGTTTGGTCTTCTGTGCCTGGCTTCTTTCACTTAGCATAATGCTTTCGACAGTCATCCATGTCGTCGAATGTATTAGTACATCATTTCTCTTTTTTTATTGCCAAATAATATTCCATTATATGGCTGTAACACATTTTAGTTAACCATTGATCAGTTGATGGACATTCAGGTTGTTACCACTTCTTGGCTATTATAAATAATGCTGTATGCACATTTGTGTACAAGTTTTTATGTGGACACATGTTTTCATTTCTCTTGGGTATCATCCCAGGAGTGAAATTGCTAGAGCATATGACAATGTCATGTTTAACTTTTTAAGAAACTGCCAGATTTTCTTCCAGAGCACCTGTTAACCATTTTATAGTCCAACCAGGAATGTATAAGTGTTTCTATTTCTCCGCATATTGGACAATGCTTGCTCTTGTCTGATTTGATTATAGCCATCATAGTCAGTATGAAGGGGTATCTTTTGTGCAGAGACTAAACCCTTACTGCTGTTATCAACTGCCTCTTGATGTGTAATTTGGCATTTGAAGTAAACTTCATTAGAATATGAGGTTCATTTAAAATTAATGGGAGAATTTTTAAAGGAGGAAACCATGGGAGGAAGTCTTATTATGTTCTTCCTCATACCCAAATCATTCAACAATGAAAATTCAAGTTTTTGTACAAATTTTCTAAAATTTTAGCTTTGGCTTTAATGACTCATGATAGAAATGATCATTACCTACTAGATAAAAACGAGATAGTCCTGTTCATTTTTCTTTTATGATACAGAACTACAGGGGAGGTGGGATTTCTAGTCCCACATATGTACTGATCATGAGGTCCTATAGAAGGATCATGGTCAATTGTTCTTACACATTCTTTCTATTAAGCAAAATTCCATATTTATCTAAAGTCTGTTTTTTTGGCTTCTTTGTATTACCAATTTTTTTGCATACTAATATATCTTTGTTTGATATTATAGGTTCAGTCGTCAATGTGTTGTTGACAAGGACAAAAGGAATCAATGTAGATATTGTCGGTTAAGGAAGTGTTTTAGAGCCGGAATGAAAAAAGAAGGTAATTATGATAATAACAATGATGATTAACATTATTGATAAAAGTAATACACGTATATTCTTAATTAATCACAATAACCTTTTCATATGCATCATATGATTTTCCTCATATTATATAAAGGCTTAGGATTCCTTGAGTTTAAAAATACAGCCCAAAGTCACACAGGTAGCGAGAGAGGAGCCAGTCTAGATCTCGTGACTGTCTAATTTCAAAAATCATTCTCCATACCACTGTGTTGTCCTTGGCAATATAATTACTGTCTAAATAACATTTCAATGTCCAATTTGAAAATAAGTGGGCAACTACTTTAATAAGTTTTATAAATTATAAATTTATTTTAAAACTCACATCTCTTCATTGTCAATGACATTTGAATATCTTTATTCATTTCATAGACATTAACTGAGCGTCTACTTTTCATTCATTCATTATTCATTCAACAAATATTTATTGAACACTATTACTTTCTAAACACTGTTCTAGGTTCTGGGGTTTCAGCAGTTAATAAAATAGGCAAAATAATTTCCCCTCTCATAGACCTTTTATGTTCTTTGGGGATACAAAGACACTAAACTAGGTACTCTATTTTAGTGTGCAGTAATTTCAGTTTGTACATAGTAACGACTCACTTATACTATCTTGCATTCTAAATAAGGTTAATTTAGAAACAGATTTTTGGATGCATTCTGAATGTTCGGCAGGGAATAGCAACTGTAAGATTTCATGCCTATCAGTTTTATCACATGCATATGCCTATAAAGAAATGTTTGTTGCAAACTAGTTCACGAACTATAAAAAAATAAAATGAAATCAAATCATTACATTACAGAAGTGTAAAATTTATCAAAGAAACTTATTTTGAACATAGCTTTTTTTTCCTTTGCCCTCAAGATTTTCAAAGAGACAGAAGTACTTTTAATTTTGATCAGGTTGTTAGTTCCAAAGAAGAAGGCAAAAAATAAACTTCATAAAACTACAAAAATAAAAATTATCAATTAAAAACATTTTCTCACTTCAAAATGACATTTTTAATCTCATGAGGGCTTTATGTGGCAGGGCTTAATAAGGAACTTTGATGATCATCATTTCATCCATCTACTTGAATTCCAGCTTGACCTCTAAAAAAGTTTGGGCAAATCCCAATCCTATTTTTCCTTTATGAGTTTTTAAATTTATGAAATAAAATTATTTCAAAAAATAGTGAAATTATATCCTCAAGTAGTCAAGAAAGAGTGCATTAATTTTTCCTAAATAGATTAGAAAGTAATTTCTGGGTTTCAAAATCGATATCCCTCTCTCGTTGATTATATAGCATTGTATCAGGATTAATTAAATGGAAACCTAGGTAAACATGGTTTTATGTCAGACATAATAGCAATGAGAAAGATAACAAATTTTCCCAATATACTTTAGCATTTTTCTAAAGATTTATAATGTAAATGAAATTTGTAAGAGTCAACATCTTAATTTTTTATATCCGCATTTGCATTTCCACAAGTCAGTTTAGGTTGAAAAATCAATAACAATTTCTGTAAAAAGAAGTGTGAGCTACCAGTAAATATGATTTTAATATAAAATATTGATGATTCACTCCAATTTAAAAACTATTCATTTTTTTTTTTTTTAACCAGCAAAATGCCAAATATTTTCTCTTACTATTTAATGGAGTCAATAGCAAATAGCAAATTTTGGGCTTCTGTTACTAAATTTTGGCATAGAAAATTAGTAGATTGTTTTAATGAGAGAATAATTGCAGAAAAAAAATTCTGTTGATTTGTGCCTTATCTTTCCAGAAAATAGGGCAGAACACTAATAATAGTAGGGACTATGAGTCTTGCTTTCTTTCTCTTTAGGAAATGGAAGATAATTTTACTTTCTGAGTTTTGAAATCCAATTTCAATGTTTGATTTTGTTGACTTTTTAAAATGACAAGTGTACAACTAAATACACCTCACCCATTCTTCCTAATTTTTAAAAATCTAGTTTTCAGTAACAGCTTTTAGAAAATATATTATTCAATCTTTTCTTTCTGAAATAAGAAAGGAGACCTAGTTCTCTCTTACTCGCATTTATATAATACTTAAAAATGTCTTCATCTTTCCAAAATACTGGTGTTCAAACTTCCATCTTCTTGGGTGACACCCTTACCTACTTCACCTTTTGCTTTATTAATGTTGGTAAACTGTCCAGAGGACAGTGTTTCATAGGAGATCATGAGATTGAAACCTTAAAATCATCCTCTGTGAAATCAATGTACTTTCCATTTTTGCTAGACTTTTATAGGGAAAAAGAAAATGGAAGTTTTAAATTTCTGTGACTCAAATCTTCTGACTGAATATGCTCTTATCTTTGACCCAGTCAAAATCACAGGCTAAACCTTTTCCTGTAGTTATCTTGCGGTTTTATTAACTTTGAGAAAGAAAATGATCCTATTAAAAATACAGTGCAGTTGAACTAGCTGACCCCACGGTTTCTCACAGGTATGTCATCCCCAACTCCTAAACAGCAATAAATTATCAGCTCTAGTGGCAAGTTTTGCTCTTCCTATATTTCCACGTGGTGCAGTATGAACCATTTCTTTGATCAGACCCTCATCCACACCCATCCCTGTCTTTGCGAGGGATAACTTCCTTATATTCTCACTCTTTGTTTGAACCTTAAGCTGTAGAAACATTTCCCAAACAGAAATGATTTTAAAAGATTGTTTTACTCCTCTAGCTGTGCAAAATGAACGCGATAGAATAAGCACCAGAAGAAGTGCATTTGATGGCAGCAATATCCCTTCCATTAACACGTTGGCACAGGCTGAAGCTCTGTCTCGCCAGGTACCTGCACACCAGCGACCAATCCTGTTTAATAGAGTAAAATGTTTATTTGGACGTAATGCCAAGATATTCTAAGTTCTTCCAAATTGTGCTTGTCAGTAAAATCAATTACATCTACACAAATTCAAGAGCTTTTTTTTAAAGTTATTAATGGGACCGCTGACATGAATTTTGACGTTTCCTGGACATGACCCTATTTTTTTTGTAAATTGGGAAAATGAAATATGTTTTGGACTAATATTGTGAAAAAGTGTTCTCTTACAAGGTTGAATGAAAAATACCTACTGCATAGCACAATGCTCTGGGGGCAATGTTTTATTTTATTGATTGAACCTGTAAAAATCAGTTAGCAAAACTTTTGGGAATTTGATGGAGACCTGTCATCTGTACTTCCTTTGTTGAAAATGACTTCTGGGCTCAAGAAGTCACCTTGGCATCCTGTTTGGGAAACAGTTATTTATGGGAAAAAAAAAAAACAGAATTCATAAAACACAGGAGAAAGAGGGCTTTATTATTTTGAATTTCTAGAATGAAAATATTAGTCCTAAGCTTTAAAAAGAGCTATTGGTTATATACCTGAAAATAGATCACTGAAGAAGCCAATAAAGAAATCCTTGAAGACAGTTTATTTTAGCATTACCCTTATTAGAAATGCTAGTGATTTTTTTTCTATTTTAAAGCATGTTATGAAATAGCTTAATCAGCTCCTATATGAGTCAGCGTGACTACTTTCGTTTTTGATAACACAGGGTGATATGATGAGGTTAACATCACATTTATCATCATCATTACTTGATGGTCCTGTAAAACATTTATAGAATGACTTACAGGGGAGCTATGAGGGAATATACACATACACCTAAGCACATGCACGCATGTTCAAGAGAAAAATGTATAAGACCTTTTAGACAGGGCTTTTCTCAGCTGAAAGACATTTTAACACCACTTATATTTTTATACAGTCGAAATTATATACAGTTTTAGGGCGGGCCACGGTGACTCAGCAGGCAAGAATGCTTGCCTGCCATGCTGGAGGACCTGGGTTCGATTCCCGGTGCCTGCTTGTGTAAAAAAAAAAAAATGCAAAAAAAAAATTATATCCAGTTTTAAACATTCCTCTTTACGTGCTAAGCTGCACAGCACTGCTCAATCAGTGGTTGGTTTTAAAATGTTATTTGGATGAACTTCCATTTAATAAAGCAACATAAGTAGTTCTACTTCTTGTCCAATGTTTTTCTTGCCTATTTGGTAAACTTTATTCGTTGGAAGCATTTTCTTCATAAACTTCAACAGATTAAAAATGGGGCTTCCTTAATGGCAAACCTTTTTTTTTTCCAATTGAAAATAAAAACAGAGCATAGCTGAGTTGGATATTTCATATCTCTTCATGTGGCCATTTAGAATTAATGAAACTCTTTTAAAAATTGTGGTAACTTATATAAAGATTTGGCCGGTAAAGTAAGATACAGTTCCCAGACCACTGTGTTATGCATTAAGTATTTTTTATTTAACTTGAAAAGTGATAGGTATTTTATTCTCAACTTAAAAATGTTTAGTATTTTCAGGATGCTATGATAGTCCTACTTCAGGGGCGGTGACTTATTAAAGTAATAGCAAAAAGAGGTATTTTGGGCATGTCTTATTTTAAATGATAAATTAATATAACATTCTTCTTAATGCTAGATCCCTGTCTCAAGCCCTGGGGCAAGCACTGACATAAATGTTAAGAAAATTGCAAGTATTGCTGATGTCTGTGAATCTATGAGACAGCAACTCTTAGTGTTGGTGGAATGGGCTAAATATATCCCTGCTTTCTCTGAGTTACCACTGGATGATCAGGTATTATTTAAAAAGAAATAATGAATACTTTTAAATCACTTTGCTAAGTTTTCGTGTTCTGTTAATTATATTGGTAGTAGATTTAGCATATTTGACAAAGGTTAAATTATCCTAAGAGGTTGCTCCGTCCATTTCACCTGCTTCTATCAAGATGTGTAAGTAACTGCCTGACTTCTGATTTTGAAGCTAGCAAACTTGTAGGTTGGAGAATAGTTGGAGAAGACATGGTTCTACCTCTTGGAGGTGAAAAAGCTTCTGTGAGGGAGAAGGACAGACGGCAAGTTATTGTCATTGAGGGACAAATTATTAGAAGAGAAAATGTTTGGGAGGCAAATGTTACTCTATATTGTTTCTTGGTGTTTACAGAAGACACCATATAAAATTCCTCAGGAATATCAAGTCTGTCTAAATATCTTAGACAGAAACCACACAGGATGTGTTGGGGTCTTTGTGGGTGATTTATGCAATTAATGTGCAAAATTTTTCTTACCTATTGTCAATTTTCTTCTAGCATTTGCTGTATAAACATTATACATCTGTCAACAGAGCCTATTGAACATGCTCTGGCATCTACAGGGAAATAGAATTCAGATTTAATGATCTTTTCCTCATATACATATTTTCATACTTTGTCACGTGAGCATAAAGACATTCTTAATTAATGGTTAGGAAGTTTGATGCCCTAATTAGTCTATGAAGATAAGATTATTAGTTTCAGACTCTTAACACTCTTCTCACTAAGAAGTGTATGATTTTTTTATAGATGAAAGTACTTTGAAAGCCTCCAGTTCTCCCACACAGGAAAACTATGTGCTCACCCAATGTCTATTTTTACTCCTCTGACCTGTGCTCCTTATCATCCATACACAAAAACAATGGAATAATCAAAGGGGAATGAATGATTGTTTAAAAATCAAAGAAGGGGGAAATATTTGCATGGACAAAATAAATGAAGATAGAAAGTTAGCAATTACATTTTTAACAGTGCATTTCACCTGGTGACAGAGGGAAATAAAGTACTGTGAAATCTGAAATCATTCTTAAAATGTTTTGTAACTGCCTTCCTGGTATGAGTCACAGTTATTGACATATCATAAAGATAGCTTGGCTCAGGAGGTTATGCCACAGTGAATAATGCTAAATTGCTAAAAGCTACTCGTCTCACCCCAAGCAATATAAGTAGAGTTATATTATTTATCAGTTTTATATTTTTATTATCACTGTTATTTAGAAGTTGCTGACTTGTGTTTGAAGAAAAAGATTTTTAAAATGGGAAATTATAATCCTGTAACCAGTCAAAATAGTTTTCATTTACTAACTGACATTTTAATATCAACTGCATAACATTTATAGCCAAGAATTAGTGCAGGTCCATTATAGGTAAGGCCCCGGGGAAAGCAGCTCTCAGCTGCATTATAAGTTATATTATTGTATTAAATCCTCTCAGGAGTTCTGGGGCATTAGTGTTATCGTTTCCATTTTGAGTTTAAGAGACTGAGGGAGTTCTATATCAAGTTTAATTCATTCAATAAATTCATCAAACAAATATTTATTAGATGCCTACTATTCAGTTTTAGGCAGCGTGGCTATTTCTTAGTAAAAACTCAGATTGTATCACTAGTCCTCATAAAGTTTGCATTCTATGTAGGGGAGACAATAAAAAGATACAAAACATGAGTAAGTTAATCTAGATGGGGGCGAGCTGTATACCATACTATAAAAAGGAGGAGCAGAATGAGTTGTTGGAGGGGTCTGGGAGTGGAGTGATGAGAGATACTTTACACTGGGAATCAGAGAAGATTTTCACTGAGACTTGAATGACAAGGGTCAAACAAGCCGAGCATTCCAGGTACAGGAAAAACACGTTCAAAGACTGAGGAATGAACAGTGTCTCTGGAGAAAAATAAACAAGGGAATGTGGCAAGATGAGGTGGGGGAGGGGCACGAGGCAGTCAGTTCATTCCCTCCCCGAGGCCAAGGTTAAGGAATTCGGGTTTTAGTCTAAGGACAATAAGAAAGCAGTGAAGAGTTTTCAGCAGAGGGGTGGTACTAACTGATTTCTGTTTTACAAATGACACCCTGGGAGCTTTGTTTAGAAGAATTTAGGGTGGAAGAACCAGAAAGAAAGCAGGGAGACCTTATGGCTATTAGGATTGTTTTGCGGTAACCCAGGTGAATGATGAGGCCTTGGACTGGCCTGGCAGTGATGGAGATGGATAGTAGGGGATCGATTTGATAAATTTTGTGGGGAAACTGCCACTTGATTTGCTATAGAATTCGATGAGAGGGATGAAGAAAAAAGGGAAGACGTGCTTTTGCAGTGAGCAATCACTTTGGAACATGGTACCATTTTTTTTTTTTTGGCAAGCACCAAGTCCAGGAATTGAACCGAGGTCTCCCATGTGGGGGGAAGGATTCTATCACTGAGCTACCCTTGCCCCTTCCTGAATGGTGGCACCTTTTATTAAGATGATAAGGAGAAACATTACATTGGGAATGTGTTGAATTTTAAATGCTTTCATTACTTCCTAGTGGTGATCTACTCTAGGGAACCGAGTCTATGAATGAAGTTCCATTGAGAGTCTGGTGCAAAGAGTTAAGAATTCCAGACTTAGAAAGTGGCAGGTCCCCAATCTCCATGAGAAAGCAAGCTCATTCTCTTTCTACTACATCACAAGTCTTTTTACTCTCGTTTATTCAGTTTATTATGTGCAGGAGATTGTGTCCTACATACATTTTCTCATATAATCCTCATGACTACACGTGGACATTATCACTCCCTTCATTTTACAGATGAACAACGCAACTCTAACATACTTAGTTAACTTACCCAAGGTTAAACAGCTAGTAAGTAGCCAAGCTGGGATTTGCACTGTGATCTGTTTGATGCTGGCCTGTTTGAATTCAGAACATGATTTTTCTGCTTTGTTTGCTGCCATTCTGGTCGACTTATTAGATAGTTTTGAAATTAGAAAAATGAAACTCTATGGACATGGTAAGATAGAAAACCAGAAGGTTTTACGATGGCAAGTATTTATGAATACTGTTATTTGCTAAACCAACAAAAGTCCCAGGCATACTGAAAACTGTAAGTTAATCAGACATATTGTACCATTTTTTAGTCACTATTTTTCATAATTACTTATAAACCTTGGAATTTTTCATTAAGGTGGCACTGTTGAGAGCTCACGCAGGGGAACACTTATTGCTTGGAGCTACAAAGAGATCCATGGTGTATAAAGATATTTTGCTTTTGGGTAAGTTTTTCTTTATTTAAAAAGAAATTGTACATATTTCATCCATACAGTAATACACAGGATCTTTTCTGTATGTACCAAGCATTTGCAGAGACCGTCAAATGGTGTTCTCACTTCACAGATTAGATTTAATTGATTGTGCCCTCACTTGGGCCATAGTTTTCCTTGTTTTAATTGCAGGGGAGTTCAAAGTACATTGAGATGATCAGGGTGTGCTAAGATTAAGAAATAAAAGAAGATATTTTGCTTAATAAACAGTATTGAAGTATATTCACATTCAGTCAGAACAAATAATTAGTGACTTCTGTGACCATCCTGTGATGCATGGAGTCTCTGAATTGTTTTTCACATCCTCAGCATCTGCTTAATAATTGCAATATACTACTTATACACTTTAAAGGAGCATGTTTATCTGCTATGATCCCCTTGCTCATGATATGCTCTATAATCCCAAATTAAAAAATAATAAATTTTGTTGGCAATGTTTACAAAACCCTGGTACTTAAGTACGAGTAGCTTTAGAGGCAACAGTAAAGATGGCACGTGGAATGCAAGGGATTAGATGCGAAGAGAAAGCCTTGTATTCCTTAAATTGCTCCCATTCCTTCACCTTATGCACCTCAGACACTAGATCTCCTAGTGAGAGAGCTGAAGTTCTCTCTAATGTTTATTCGCCAGCTCCCTCCAGCCTTCGTGAAATGATACCTAGATTATTCTATTTTTGCAAATAGTTGTTTTGCTCCCAAATATAAACATATTTAAAGTAATGTAACAGTGACTAATGTTTATTGAGAACTTGCTGTATAAGATGCACACTACCTAATTTTCACAATAACACTATGGTATATATAGGTACTATTATTTTCAACCCTTTTTGCTTGTGAAGAGATGGAGGCAGAGAGAATTTGCCTAAGGTCACAAAGCTAGTAAGGATGGAGCCCGGATTTTAAAACACATAATGTGGCTGCAGAGAGTAAGTTCTTAAATTCTATTATATACTTCTCTTACAGGTCTGAATTTCTAGTAAACACCTACCTTACTGTTCTCATTATAGATCTGAATACAATATACCTAGAAAAAAATGTTTCACTATGTAGTTCTGAATTGCTTTACCCTGAATAATTAGGTAAGCTAACTTTTCACGAGAAAGAGCAAGGTTACATTTTATGAGTACTTGTGTGTGTGCTGTTAGCCCAAAGATTGTCTTTGCCTTTGGTGAAAGAATTCAGAATATTCCACTTTTCATAAAGTCAGAAAATGACAATTTAGCTTGTTTTACTAAAATAAACAGTCATCATATTCTAACCAGAGATTTCCTAAATTATAACAGTCTTTAGGAGTTGGATGGTTCAGGTCTCTATCCAATTTCTGAATTTCCTTGAATTCTGCTGTAAAAGTGCTCAACCCACCACTCCTTAAACCTAGGAAGAAGGAATTTACTAGTTAATGAGGCAATATAAGAGAATAAGCATGGCAATTTTTCAAAATCAGCTTCATTTAGTTAGGCTCATTAAAATTGTGTCTCAAAAATATTACCCCTACATCACCAGAGATCACGGTGATGCTGTTTGTAATGCGCTGTAAACAAGAAAGAGCCTCTAGGTTTTGTATTACGTCCATCAATGAGAATGCTACTTGCAAGATTAATAGACGTAATAGATGACGGACATAGCGGAAAGCTAATCATTACAGTTTGCTTCACCCTTGTCAATTATTAGCTTGTTGTTGGTCTGTACTTTCATGTTATCACCTGTGACTCAGGCTGTTAAAATGCATGTGATCACATTATCAATGTTATTGATCTTTTAAGTCATCTTGTGAAGTTTTTCTAACATAACTAACTTAACACTGTGGAGAGGACTATTATTACTGTAACTTCAAGGGAAGACCATATTAGACATCGGTTTGCAAAAACTGAAACAATATCTGACAATTTTTGGGTGGCGGTGGTGACTTTTTATCCCCCCCTAGGAAACAACTACATTATTCACCGCAACAGCTGTGAAGTAGAGATCAGCCGCGTGGCCAATCGCATTCTGGATGAGCTAGTCAGACCATTTCAAGAAATTCAGATCGATGACAACGAATATGCTTGCTTGAAAGCAATTGTATTCTTTGATCCAGGTTTGTTTTCAAAGTGCCTTTAAAAAAATAATTGCCGTGGAAATTAAACTCCTTTTTAATTAGAACATTTGTTCTCACACTCTAGGTAGAGTAATAAATCTTTGGTTCGCGCATTTTATTTCTTCATTAGATGCAAAGGGGCTCAGTGACCCAGGGAAAATTAAGAACATGCGGTTCCAAGTTCAGATCGGGTTGGAGGACTACATCAACGACCGGCAGTACGACTCCCGGGGGAGGTTCGGGGAGCTGCTTCTGCTCCTACCCACCCTGCAGAGCATTACCTGGCAAATGATAGAGCAAATACAGTTTGTTAAACTATTTGGGATGGTTAAAATCGACAGTCTCCTTCAGGAAATGCTACTGGGTGGTGAGTACATTTAAACATTTCTATTGTATTTATTAGCATGGCACTGAGTACTTTAAAACCAGTTTGACCCATTTGTTTTTTGTCCATTTTTATTTCATCTTTTAAACATGCTGGTTGTTCCTGCCTTTTATTTTATTTTCCGTGACACAATGAATACAATTTTTATATTAAAGTCTGTAAAAGTGTTGGATGGGGACAAAAAGTGCTTGAATCATAATCAAATCCTCATGCTTGCCAGCTTCCACCATCTTTGTTCCACAAAACCCGTTACCTAATTTTCAGGTCCTTCCAAATGTGATAGATAGAAATTTATTGGCTGTTTTTAGGACTCCTTGAAGTATATTCTCTTTATATTGTGCCTCGACTCCTTTAAAATCTCAAAGATACTGGAAATGCAACACAACCTAAAAAAATGTAGAGTAAATATCTTAAAAATTAACTTTTCTCTTGAAATAATTAGTTGATGACAAACAATGAGGGGGAAAATGAGATTTATTGCTGCAATAAATGTCAGGAATAAGTTATGAAATCATTTATTTTGTGCTCCAGTCTAGATTAAATTTCCTTGTAAAATCACTTTATTTATTTTTAGTTCTCTGGTGTGTAATGTGTTCCTAATGATATCTTGCTGAAATAAAGTTGTTCATGCTATTAGGTTGATCCCAAATACTATAAACTTGAGGTAAGTGATTCTTGGAATTGCCTTAACAACGGCAGCAAATCTAATGATTCCAGGAAACAGCACACAAGGTCCATTATTAATATACAATATAGTATGATACAACATTAATCTAGCCAATGTACAGTGAAGGCTGACATTGTCTTTAAAATGGTAGTGGTTCTATTAATTTATTTTTGAATTTCCAAAAAGCACTTTGCAAAAATAGCAGTATTTAAGCTGTCAGTCACTGCATTTATTCCAAGGTAAACTCTCTATTTCTGATTAAATATCACTAATGAAAGCATCTTTGTATCATTTGCAGGTGCTTCCAATGATGCCAGCCATCTCCATCATCCAATGCACCCACATTTGTCTCAAGATCCATTAACTGGACAGACTATCCTTATAAGTTCAATGTCGTCACTGGTTCATACAGACCAGATCTGTAAGTATTTGGACTACTTTTCAACCCTAATATTTCTTAAACTTAATTACTTGTGAAAGTGAAATTTTGGGAAAAATCTATTAGTACCCAGAAATTGCAAAATTGGGTACAACTTCCGTTCTAGGACTCAGCCATTTGATATCAGCACATCACTTCTCCCTAGGCCTGAGTTTGCTTCCTAGAATGGAGATGTGAGTCCCTACATCTTTCTACTTCATAGGTTTTGGGAGCGGAAAAGAATGTACAGGTAGTTCTCACTTTGCAGGGTAGTGTGTGAGCATAAAAATGACCCTGCAAAGCTCAAACCAAAGCAATCTTGACAATCAATAGGATAATTATGATTATTCACAACCCTTAAAAATGTTTACCAAAACATCAAAATTTCTCTTAACTATAGGTTATAATCATATAGGGAAAGTGAAAAAAATAATAGTAATCCTAATATCTATATGCTACAGCACAATTTAAAACGTTAGAAATATTGAGAATTAATGCGTTTTATAATGTTTAAGAAGAGTAGTTTGATCAATGCTTACTTTCTTCTTGTCTGATAACTTACAGGACAAGCAAGCATCTTTCCATGGCTTGATGAAATGCACCCCTTTAGGTGTTTGGGTCAGCTTCCAACATTTTAACCTTTGCACTTTTAGTATCATGAAATATCTTTGAGAATTCCTTTAATGTGATGTTTTTTGCCAGTTTTACTTCCTCTGGGATTTGTTCATCCTTTTTGTCACAACCCATTTACTAATTTATGTGACAAGTTTGGCTTCACTTGTTCCTCTGGTGCATATTTAGGAACTAAAACAGCGACATGTCAACTGCTTTTTCTATAACTCCATTTATGTTGCGTTCAAATTTCACTTCCAGGTTATCACTTTCTGGTTATTCGCTGCATTTTCAGCTTTGCTGGCCAATTCTCTTTTGATTATCCATTTTTATGAAATGTCATGTGGATTTATCACTGGGAGATAAAGACGCAATACAACTACACACTTTTTGGTCAATGTGTGACATGAATAAAAGATACAAAGTGACCAATCACCGACAGACTTTGAAAAACGTTACTTGATTGGTCACTGATCCTAATGCACATCTGTCATTTAGGAACTGATTTGTAGGCGGAGTTAGCATTGAAGTTTGAACTTTATGCAATTACATTTAATATAGCATGATGACTGCAATTTGAACCTTGGTGTTGGAAGAGTGGTGCTATTTAACAAAACCATGGCAACTGAAATGTGTGCATATGAGAATTGTACAAAGTAAATAGGAGGGGCCATTAGTAGCCCTGTTATTATCTGATATTATCACTGCAAACTACATTGACTTTAATGCAACTTGTATTTTTTTAAGCTATCATTGGGAGAAAAATCTCAATAAACTTGACAAAATATCTAGAATTAATTGCTTCTGAATTTATCCTTATTCATCCCAGATTTAGCTTTGATCTATCACCTCTGAACACCAAATCTGCTATCTTAGGGATAACTTGGGTTTTTGTGCTGTAATTATTATGCATACATGTATTACCTGCTGAACTTAAAGTGCCCTGGATAACTAATTACATTTTACCCAAATGTTCAATGCAATGCAACAGCAATTTAGCAAATACCACTTGGGTGCTAGCTAGTGTTAGGAAAAGTGGAGGCCACAGCAAGCCTGCTATCACTGCTGTCCTTGAGAGACAAGCACTTACAGACCTTTGTGTCTATTGTGCCTGAAATAACATTCTTTGATTCTATGAGAGAGACAGAAATGAAACTGTTAGAAAACGATAGAAATTTTGGAAATGGTATGGGATGTTTATTCTGCAGGACCCTGGGCCACATTAAGTTGGGGCCATCCTTGAAAGTAGAAGTTACCCTGCCAAGAAAATCCATGGAATTATTTCTTTCAGACATCAGTTATTCATAAATTCCAAAGATGAAAATACCTTAATAACACATGAAGCGTGTAGACATTCACTGGCAAGAAAGTTTAACAATTCTGCTGGTGGTGGAATCCTTTCCTTCCTTAAAAGTAGTTTTCCAGTATTTTAAAAATTTATATTTGCTGATCCTAAACTTTTAAGAATCATCAAACTTTGCATGTTTTTCCTTTCAACATAATACCTGTAAGAGTCCTTTATAAAGGAGAACCTTGCTTTGTGCTCATTTGGAATAGTTTATATTCTAAGCAATACAAGACATTAAACACATATAAACAAAAACATTTACTTGGATATATGGTTATTAAGTGTATGCCTGTTTTCTTGGTGTTCTAGAACAGAGCACTGCATCCTAAATATCCACAAATATTTTTTTTAATTAAATTGATGAGTCTTTTATTGATTAAACTGCTCCTAAAAGAGCTGCCTCTAAGTAATTGCTAATCCATACTTACCCATAATAAAACATTAATGTTTTAAAGAAAACCAAGAAAAGAGACTGTTCTTGTTTTTAAACAGAATTTTTTAAAACTGAGAAAAACAATCTATAAAGTTTGCAATACCTTGCTCTGATTATTAAACATTTTCTATCAGTTCTCTTTAGTACGTGAAATAATATTAAGTGTGAGTACTAAAATATTTCAAGGTTTTAAACTTTACGGAATGTTCTCTCAGATTATTTTATAATGTGTTAAAATTTTACAACAGGAGGAAATACTGTTCTAGGCAATGAAATATTCAAACTACAATTTTTTTTTCAAATATTCAGGATTGCTCCTTGTATTGTTGGTGAAGACACAGGCAAGCTCAATTGTAATAGCATAATTTTGACCTAAGAAGGCCATTATTTTTCAGATGCATTTGACTACAACATAGATTTCAAAATTATTTAAAAGGACGTTAATCATAATTTTTTATATCATCTAGTATGTCCGGATGTGGAGTCCAGATGAAATTTTGTTTTACTTGATGCACATTCATGATTTTAAAATTTATAATGTTTGTTTTCTAAGAACTTGAAAACCCGGCATTCTATTAATTCATTTGATTAACATTTTCTGCTGTATTTGTGAAACAGATACATGCCAACAGTATTAAGAATGGAAGAATCCACCTTAAAGTAAATATTATGGTCTTTTAAACATGCCCTATTCCAGTTTAAGGATATCTGGGGAAGCCTGGTGGGTGTGACTCTCCAATAATTTATCAATGCATTATATAAATTGTTACTTTAAATATGGGCTTTCAAAGATGTTTTCAACATATAATGCTCATTGGTGTCATATAAAGTTTAATGGGATGGTCAGATTGACTGCCATGCTCACGTACAATCATTTGCTTTTCCAGCAACTCCTGAAACCCCACTCCCTTCCCCACCGCAAGGCTCTGGACAAGAACAGTACAAAATAACTGCAAACCAAGCCTCGGTCATTTCACACCAGTCTCTCCCCAAGCAGAAGCAATTGTGAGAGTGTGTTTACTTCTGAACGGCGCTGAATAAATGTGAAAAGTTGCTCACCTTGAAATATCTCAGGATAGTCCTTTCGGAAAACTCTTACCAAGGCTTCTTCATGGTGCTGTTATAAGAGGTTACCCCATTTTCCTGTTTATATGTTCATTTGTTGTTGTTGTTATTACTGTTGCTACTGTTTAAAA
This sequence comes from Tamandua tetradactyla, assembly GCF_023851605.1. Classification (NCBI taxonomy): domain Eukaryota; kingdom Metazoa; phylum Chordata; class Mammalia; order Pilosa; family Myrmecophagidae; genus Tamandua; species Tamandua tetradactyla. The sequence goes on from NC_135332.1 coordinate 119,530,189, forward strand.
CCTTCAGATACAACCAGTGTACATGTGCATTTGGATATGTTTATATGGTGTATTTTTCCCCACTACCCTGGCACTGTATCTTGAACCAGCTGAATCTCAACTATTTTCATTTGTTTCCTTAATATTAATTTAAATCTGTAAATAATTGGTGGAGAATGAAGTGTCCTTCTTAGACTGAAAATAGGAAATCAAAAATCCAGGGTATTTAAAATGAGCCAACTTTTTACAAATTACAAACTTGCCGATTAGACAAATAAAGCAGTTGTTATAGGCTAGGGTGTACATCTTTAAAAAGAGAATCACATATAAACATTCTGTGATCAAAAAAGCATCTCTTTGGCCCACAGTTAAATATGCCTATCTTGAGTTTGAAAAATTAAAGCTATTCCAAAGATAACCAAATGCTTTTTGAGATCTGGCTGTATTCAAGGAAGAATGATAGGATCTCAATATGTCTCAGTTAGGATACAGACTCAGCTATAGTAACCAAGGAACCCCCCAAACAGTGGCTTAAAGCGGAAAGATGTTTAGTTCTTTCCCCTGAAACGATCTTTAAGTAGCCATCCCACTAAGTAGGCTTTAACACAAGCCCATATCTAGCTCTCAGAAGTGTAGTCTTCAGGTGAAAGCCTTTGCCACCTCTACCCGTACAACTCTTGAGAAAACTGATACTGGGAGACAATGAACCATCCCCCACACATATGTTGCCTTGTTTAATTCTTACAACAACCCTGTAAGGGAGGCATTTCTCTCTCTCTTTTAAACATAAAGACACCAAAGCTTAGAGGTTTTAAGTACTTAACCAAAATTCACAAAAATAAAGTGGTTGAGCCACATTTGAGCCCAGGTCTGGTTGACAATAACAAAAATCAGTCTTTTGTGCATTGGAATAAAAAACCTGAGCTCCTCACTGCGATTTTTAAATATATGTGATTGAGTAGTGATTACTTTTAACATGATTATAAGTAACTATCACGTTACTTATGACATGTATTTGTCAGCTTTTCACAAGCACCTACTCCCCCCAAATTTTTAAACAAACTAACAGAGGAAGAAAAGATCCACTGCATAGGTTATGGTCAAAATAAAGACAAAAATAAAATCAGATCAGTGATTTAGCAGATTTTCAAAACTCCAGCAATCCAGGGATATATCGAACATTTAATTCCAGAGTGAGGAGTACAGTTCATTGGAGTTTACAGCGGGGAGCTTATTTTAAAACAATTAATGAGTGTTTTCCTCATGAAGCAGTGACCTCTCTCTCCCTTTCCTCACCATATTAGCAGCAAAAAAACTGACAAATTATCAACACAATGAAAAGAATACCACCAAGCTTTCATTTAGAGATTTAATTAAATGATTTTTTCTGGATCCTGAAAAATTTCTAAGATTTGATTTCATAAACCTAACTTATCCTGCGAATAAAAAAATGTAAATGTTAACTAACTTATTAGCTCTTAAGATGAAATTGAACTTTCAAAGTGGAAAATGACTACTTATAAGCTATCATTTATTTAATAGAATCAATAACATTCCTTCTAGATCTGGTATCCTTGTCAAACCATAAAATATTGAAACAGAGACAGAGAAAAAGAGAGAAAGTGAAAGACAGAGAGAGGCAGTAAGAGAGAAGAAAGCATTTTTTAACCCTGAATTTTAAGAAATTCACTAGTATCCATTTTATGAATGATATTTTGATGTTTATAAATTCAAATCTTTTGTAGGTTTCTGTTTGCTTTTATATGCTATTCTCTTAGAAGACATGAAAATATACCTTTTTAAGTATAAAATAAAACTCATTTTCAGTGCGTCTAATTTAACCACATAATTTACTAACTAGCTATATTGTAGAAATTACTAGTACAGATTTTGTTTTAATAACTATGGTCAGGGAGTTTATAATATTTTTGTATACCTAACTTCCAAAAGTGCTGGGCAAAAAAGGAACTGATGTTTTTAGCATCTTTTCAATATATTGGTAAGAAAAGCTATTGCTTTTATATAGTATAAAATGTTTTTCAGGTAATAAAAATGATTAATTTATTGTTAAATAATGATTCATTTTATAAATATAAAATTATTTTTATAAATTTCATTGTTGAAAATCAAAAATTACTAGATTTTTGAATGTTAAATTATAGTGAGATTAAAATTCCAAACTGTGATAACATGTTATTTCACTGAAATTTCTAAATAAAAATTGAAAAAAAAAAATAGAAGTGGGATGCCTCATTAGTGTTCAAAATGATTTCATAATTTTAGAAATACTTATAAAAGCTTTTATATGTTCATTTAATTAAATTTTTACATGTTGCTTTTTAATACTTGTCTGTAGAGGCCAGAGCAAATCTGTCTCAACATAATCGCAGCATTGGATACGTTATTGAAGAGATGATGTTCACATTGGACTTTAATTATATAATTTTGCTTTCTCTTCAGTTTTGTCAGAGGATTGAAAACTATAATGACCTAGGATGTAGAGATATGATTTGTAGAGATAAACTTTTAAATTAGATGTTTTAATTATTGGTACCCTCTGTTCATCTTAAAAGTTCATTTGTAAAATTTCTTAAATTATAAGAACCAGCATATTTTATTTTTATAGCGTTCTACCAAGTTTGGTTAGTTTATTTTTACTCTTATCAAGGATATGTGAATGTATCACCAGCTATCCTCCAACCTGCACTTCTGTTTCCCCAAGTTCTGCTGTCTAATAAAAACACCCAACTATTGCAGCTGTTTTATCTGGTATTTTTCTTTATAGTTTGAAAACAAATGTTTATATCACTGTTTTTTTTCTTTTTTGTTTTTTGCATGGGCAGGCACCAGAAATCGAACCCGGGTCTCCGGCATGGTAGGCGAGAATTCTGCCACTGCCTTTTTTTTTTTTTTTTAATTTTTTATTTGGTTTTAGACCTTGACTTTTGACTTCTTACTATGAGAGATGAGATTTTAGCACAATTTGCCTTTGTACAGACACCTTCACCACATTCTTCCAATTTCTTGATATTTATGTATTTTGTATTTACATTAGTGTTCACGCTTTAAATAATTGGAAAATATCTTTTAAAACATAAAATATCATTTTTAAAGTCCAGTGAAGAATAGAAGCAACATGCCTCTAATTTTATAGAGAAAATGAGAAGATTAAGAACGCTGCTTGCTCCAGGTCATAGAAAGACTATGACTTAGAATAAATAATACCCTAATAATAAGGCTTATTGTAACTCTATGCTTAAGTGCATTTAATAGTCATACCAACTTAGCTATTTGAACTGATACTTTTAACTAACTGCCGTTCCTTCCCTCCAAAATCTCTTTGAACTGCCCAGAGAAAGACATTTTAAAAATAAGATAAATCTGTGCTCATACTGAAACTTAAAAGTGTATTTTTCTGCAAAACGGGCAAATATTATCAGCATGACGGGTATACAGAACAGGCTGTGATCAAGCCCAGATTCAATGGAACCTGCCATGTGATGAGGCTGGTCACGTGATATAACCTGTGGCCAATGTAGCATGACAGCACGAGTGGAAAAAAGTGAGACATTATACCAGAAACACAAATGGGAGATCAAAGTGATGTAGTTCATTAAAAGCAGTGCTCACAGCATATGATACTGAAGTGTCTGAGTGATGTGGTTATATGACCTGGTGGAATTCTTTCCTGGAACCCTTTCCTCCAATCCGGAAGGAACCAGGGAGATTAGAGAAGCTGCAGCCACCAAACATCCCCGAGCCAGATACCCCCTGCCCTCTGAATGTATCCTTACAGCCTGACCCAGCAAACAGCAATTTCTAGTCAGAGGGCTCATTTTCTTCATACCTCCAAACCTTCCTTAGTGAGACTACTTCAGGGAGTAAGCAATGGAAGTGAACAAAAGTACACTCTGAAAATATCAAACAAACAAACAAACAAACAAAAAGAACACCCAAGAAGAAACACCTGATGATAATACAAGGGCATGCTGATAATTGAATTAGAATTCAAATGAGATGATGTTTAATTTTACATTGTTAAAAGGAATCATCCAATTTGATGGAATAATAGGTGTATCTTGTCCAACCCAGACCAAATATGTAAAACAAATTGACATAAATGTAATTGACAAGAATCACAATCATAGTAGGAGAGCTTAAATTTCAAATTTTAACTCCAAATATCTGACCAAAATTAGAAATAATTTTTAAAATCTAAGAATTGAATATTCTAATGATAAGTTGGCTATGTATGCATTTTGTAGGTACTAATTAAATTATAAAGAAAGAATAATTCAAGATTCTGAAGATATTTAAAAAATAATATGTTAGACTGCAAAGAATCCTCATATAATTGAAAGCAGAAGATATAAATTCTGTAGTAGTTACCATGCCATAATAAAACTCAAAAGCAATAACAAAGAACTGAAAGAGAATTGAGTTCTTGAAAACAAAAAATATATGTTAGGTAAAAATTAAATAAAAATGTAATTACATGCTATTTAAAAACATAAAAATAATAAATACACTACATCTCAAACTTAGGGATGAAGCCAAAAGAACACACATAGGAAAATTCCTAGTTGTGATAGCTTTAAATAAGAATCAAACTGAATGTTAGGACTCTACTCTTTTTACTTTTATCATGCTAATGAGTGTGTTGTGTTATCTCATTAAGGCTCTTATTTGCATTCTCCTGATGACCAATATGTTGAGCACCTTTTCATGTGCCTATTGGCTATTTATATATTTTTTATTTTGTCAAACTTCTACTTAAATATTTTGCTCATTGTTAAAATTGGGTTGCTTGTCTTCTCATTGAGTTGTAAGAGTTCTTTACATGATCTGGTCCTTTGTCAGATAAATAAATTGACAGTATCATCTCTAAGCCTGTGAATTACCTTTTCATTTTCTTATTGGTGTCCTTTAAAGAGCAGTGATTTTTAATTTTGATGAAATCCAATTCATCACTTTTTTCTCTTACCGTTCTTCCTTTTTATGCATGATTTTTTTAATAACGATGGAAAGACTAGAAATAATCACAATGCGATAGGTTATGTAAAATGGTACAACTCCTTTGAAAATAATTTGACAATTGCTTATGAAGGTTAAATATATAATTACCATATGATCTAGAAATACCACTTCTAGGTACTTACCCAAAAGAAGTGAAAATACATGTCACAAAGACTTGCACAAAGAGTTTTATTTATAATAAGTGAAAACTGGAAAAAATCAAGCGTCCAGCTGTCAGCATGTAAACAAATTGTAGTGTATTCATATACTGAGTAATTTGATACAGCAATTAAAGTAAATTAACCACTGATAAACATCACAAAATGGATTAATTTCCAACCATATGAAGAACAAAACAAATCAGACATTTATATGAAATTTTTAAATAAGTAAACTTATCTGTAGTGACAGAAAACAAATCAATGATTGCCTTGGCTTGAATTTGACTTCAAGGGGCAGGAGGAAATTTTTTGAGTGATGGAAAACCCATATATCTTAACATGGTGGTGGTTACACAGATGTATACATTTGTCGAAATTTGTCAAACTTCATATTTAAATGGAGGCATTTTCCTGTATATGAATTATTCCTTAATAAAGGTCATAAAATGAAATAAATTAATCATTATAATCAGGAAACTATAAAAAGAACAAGAAAATAAACCTGTGGAAAGCAGTAGAATATAAATATGAAAGCAAACACAAATGTAGTATCAGAAATATAAAAATTGTAATTTATAATAAATTCAGTAACTTTCTCTAAAATGACAAAAATGAATTAGTTGAAATCCTTAATTATACCACGCACGAAAAATGCAGGAAGCACAAAGAAAATTACAGGGCAATAAATCTTGATGAAGATAAATACAAAATATTCAAACAACCTATTTGCAAATTAAGATCAGTGCTATTTAAAGCTCATCCAAGTAGGCTTTATTCAAGAAATGCAAGTTGGTTTAATGTTCGAAAATCAATCAATGCAATTCATTGATTCATTTATTCATTCATTATTAATTCACTGTATGAATAGAAGGGCTGAAATCCTGTGACCATTTCAACAGATGCAGAAAAACATTCAATAAAATTTAAACCCAATAATGATTAAACAAAGTAAACAACAAACAAATGAAAAAGAAAAAGCTCTGAGTAAACTTGAAATAAAGGAAAACTTCCTTAAACTGATACAGGATATTTACAAAAACTCTACAACTAACATTATATTCATTGTTGGGATAGTAACTATTTCCTGTTAAGGTGGGTATTCTAGTTTGAAAGCTGTTGGAATACGATATACCAAAAACAAAATGGTTTTAAAAAAGGAGAATTTATTAAGTTGCAAGTTTACACTTCTAATGCTGTGAGAATATCCAAATTAAGGCAAGGCTATGAGAATGTCCAATCTAAAGCATCCAGGGAAAGACACCTTAGTTCAAGAAGGCTGATGACATTCAGGATTTTCCTCTCAGCTGGAAAGGGCACGTGGGGACGCCACCTGGCTTTCTCTCCAGGAATCTTCAACAACTTCTCACCATTCTCTTGGCTCTGTCAGTTCTGGTGGCTCTGGTGGCTTTAAGCTTTTTTCAAAATGGTTCTCTCTTAAAGGCTCCAATAAGCAATCCTACCTTGAATGGGTGGAGACACATCTCCATGGAAACCATCTAATCAAAAGTTACCACCCACAGTTGGGTGGGTCATATCTCCAAGGAAACTATAAAAAAGATCCCACTCAGCAATATTGAATGAGGATTAAAGAACATGGCTTTTCTGGGGTATGTGACAGATTCACACTGGCACAGCAGGAACAAAAAAAGAATCTTCATTTCCTTAAGTATTGTACTGGGAATCCTAACCAGTGGTATAAGTCAAGAAAAGGATATTAAATAATATACATATGAAAATGATGAACAAATAATGCCATTATTTACAAATAATTTTTGTAAAACACAGAATTTTTAAAAAATCTATAAACAAAGTAGTAGAATTTATAATAGAATTTATAAGTTTAAGTGCTGTATACAAAGGAACATAATACGTTATGGATGTTATGATGCACCTGTGAGAGCCCCTTCAGGACTGAAGGATTTAAGCCTTTTGTTGCTGGGATTACTGCCAGGTGACAGCTCAGAATTTTTGTCCTTCTAGAAACTGCCCATGACTGTAATCTGCAACTTTAGGTAACACACTTCCCTTTCACATGGGCGTCTTCCATTCAATAAAGCAGGAATGCAAAAGCCTGGCCTTGCCACCCTAGTTGAAACCATTCTGATGCAGAAGCTCCGAAAGAGTTGGGGGGAGTTTTCGTTAGGAATGCAGTGCAGTCCTCTCCCCCTACCCAGCCTGCATCCTTTCTTTCTCCCATTTGTATAGATCCCAAGACGACCCCATAATAAACGTCTCGCATGCTAATCTCAGTTCTGGAGTCTGTTTCCCAGGGAACCCCATCAGCATCTTCTTGTACAAGAAGTGGTACAAGAAAGGAGATACTAAGGGGATTTTAAACCTAGATCACTCAAAAGCCAACTCTCAATAAAGACATTGATGACAGTGTCACTGATGACAGTGATTAAGATATATAGCCCCAGGCACAAGGTAACAGTGCAATTACTAAAATTTATACCTATGGTGAAAATACTTTTATTAAGATTTCCAAAAGAACAGGAAACACTAAGAGTTATCACCAACTTAACAAGAATAACTGACTCTGATAACAGACAGTAGGAAGCATAGAGATACACGTTTAGCATTTAGGTGCTCCATTGGGTGTTCCATGGGGCCCCCTTGACCAATTGTGAAGGTAAATGGGCACTGTAACTAAGAAATCAGGATATAAGGGATGATTTTGATTACTGAATTATTATATAGACATTCTTTTTTTATTTTCTGGTATATTGGAGCAGACAAAGGGAAATACCTGAAATCTCTACGTTGTAACAGCTGCCTTGATCTCTGATAAAGATTGTAGAGCCTCTATCGTCTGCCCCTGTGATTGTAAAATCCTTGTGACTAACCTTCATTTGTATCCAGTTACCCATTTTTTTTTTAACTTTAAAGTCTTGTAATCACTAAAGACAGTCTCTGATGTTTATTGATGAAAGGTCTTGGGTCAGTCCAGAACTAACCCACCCCAAATCCGAAGTTATCTTGACAACTGAGACTGGATCTAACCAAAATGGGCCCACCTGACATGCACAGAAGCCTAGACTTTAACCTACAAGTCACCTATACTTCATTCCACCATTTTCTTACATACATTCGGTGACTAAGCATGTAATCAATCTGGGCATGCTCAATATTTGCAGTATTTGGGCCACTGGGTTCATTATACTAAACCTTGCCCATCTTTTTCTCTAATAAAACTATCAAGATTACTGCATTTTGTAGAGACAGATCTTGGGCTAATAGGGCATCTCCTCTCCTATTAAGGGCCTAGTAATAAACTCTTTCTCTCTTTGAAACCCTGGTGTCTCTGGAATTGGTTATTGAGTGGCAGGGCAAAAGATCACAGTCTTTGTTTGACAACAGCATGTACAGTACTGGAAGTCTGAGAAGGACCTGAGGACAATGACTCAGAACCCTCAGAGATGAAAGTCTGACTCACACCAGCCAATGAGACTGCAGAGGTTTGGTTACAGGTGAAGGAGAACATAGAATACATAGTAGAAGAAGGAGACAATTAGTTGTAGGCTTAAGACCAGTTTCAGCCACGAAGTTTGTCCCACCAACATTTCTCTTTTAATATTCTCCCTGAAAAGGGGCTCAACAGAATCATGGAGGAGCCAGGACCTAAACTTATATGAAAATGTGCTTTTGAGTACTACAAGGATTATTTATATTTCAGGCAACACTGTGATGTGTTGAGCATATCCCTCCATAGAGTGAAGGACTTAATTCTGCCAATTGCTGAAGGACTATTGGCTAACAACTTTCAGTTAGCAGCCATCTCTGAGAACTGCCCTAATTTGAAAAGCCACAACACCCAGAGACTGATCAATGTGGGGCATAAAGGTTGGCCCTCCTATCCCAATGCAAGATCATTCTGGAGAGCCATCCTAGGTCGGAGTTCAGAGCGGAATTGGTTGGGGACTTTGTTAAGTCTGCATTATAACTTAACTTCATCCTCTACCAAATTTGGTCTCCATCCTTCTCTTCAGATGTGGGTCTTGAAAGCATTCCCTAATCAAAACCTGAATTATACTGTTTATGCTGCCAGAAAGCAATATACAAGAAATGAAATGGCTTTTAAAAAGGTAATTTAATAAGTTACAAGTTTACAGTTCTAAAGCCATAACTATGTCTTAGCTAAGGCATCCTGAGAAGTACATCTTGGTTCAAGGAAGGGTGATCTGGGAAGGCACAAGACCGACATCTGCTGGTCCTTGTTCCCAGTTCCGTTGCTTCCAGCTTTTGATGCCAGTGGCTTCCTCTCTAAGTGTCTGTGGGCCTTCACTTACCTCCTCTGGGACACAACTCTGGGATTGGCTTGCTTAGCATCTGGTGGGAAGGCACATGGCAATGTCTTTTGGGCTCTGCCCATGTCTAGGCATCTGTTCACTCTATTGGCACTCCAAGCATCTCCAAACATCCGTGTCTCTGGCAGATCTAAAGCAACTGTTTTCCAAGCATCTGCATCTGTGGTTTCTTCAAAATATCCCCCCTTTTAAAGGACTCCAACAAACTTAAAAATGACCCACATTGAATGGGGAGAGTCACATCTCAGTCTAACTAAAAGGCCACATCCACAATTGGATGTGGAGAAATCTAATCAGAAGGCCATAATCACAACTGGGAGTGTCTCATCTCCATGGAGATCTATATAATCAAGTGGGTTTCCACCCTACAATACTGAATCAAGATTAAAGGATAAGACTTTTCTGGAGTACACGATACTTTCAAACTAGCACTTTCCACCCTCTGGACCTCAAAAAAGACATATTCTTTCCATATACAAAATACATTAACTCCATTACAATATCATAAAGCCTTAAAACATTTCAGTTACAATACAAAGTGAAAAATCAGTACAAAATCTTATCAAAGTCAGTTACAGGTGTGATCTATTCTAAGCCAGTCTCCTCTGGTTATGGAAATGAAAAACTCAGAACAAATTCTGCTTCCAATATACAAAGGAGGGACAGTCATATGATAGAGACTTCATTTCACTGCCATAAAGAAAAATCAAAAGGTAAACAAGGGTCACCAAATCCAAACAGTTCAGAAAATTTGCAGGGCAAACTCCTTTGGATTTCAAAATCTGAGAGTCATTCATATTTGGGTTTAGAGAGAAGCAGTCCCACCCTTTCAAAGGACGTATGCAGCAGCCTTACTCTCTCCAAATGCTGGAGTGAGGATTGCAAGAAGGGACTTATTGGTGGGACCACCTTTTTCTAAGGTCTACCCTTTGCAAATACTAGGGCATCACATGGGATCTCAGCCATCTCCAGGGTACACGTTCAACCCTTCCAGAATAATAGGGTGGTAGCCAGGCTTCCCCTAATCCTCAGTTTATGTGTTCCACCCTCTTCAAGGCCTGGGGTGCCTGCCCTCTGCCTTCAGGGCAAACTCACCCTCTCCAAGTGCATGGGTGGGTCCACTCTTCTGGCCTAATATTTCTTGGCTTCAGATCTTTGCTTCCATGATTCTGTTTCTGAAGTCATTTTTCCTTCAATTTGTCCCTGTCTATTATTCCTTTTAGTCTAGACTGGCAGTGGTTCCATTTATACAGATTCCACAACAGTCTCTTTGTTGTTCTATTCAATATGCAGAGATCATAATGATCAGACAACAGGATTTTCCACAAATCCTTTCTGGATAACTCTATTTTCAACCTTTGCTTTTTCTGTGATGGCTGGCTGCTTCCATCTTTGGTTAAATCCTCATATAGGGCTCTATTCACTGGGATCTCACTTTCTGTTTTTCACGTACTAATGAGACCAGTTAGGAAAAAAGGGAGCAGAAAGTGACCCTAAAACCTGTAACACAGTCCCTTTTGGCATGCACACATTGCCCGTGCACGCCTGGTCCTCACTAGGGTCAGCACATGAAAAGAACCAATAAGACATACAGCTCATCAATCCCTTCTTAGCATAGTTAGAGGGGGTAGAATCCTTCCAAGTCTTTATAATGCAAAGACTCCAACCTCAGAGGGCTTCTCTTCCTTTGGAGAATGCCCGTGCTCACTTCCCTTGCAGCATGCACTTTTATTACGCATCAAGATTTTGAGCTGTACACACTGGCTAGTCTTTGGATTCTTCAGCAGTACACACTACAACTCAGCTGCAACTCAACATAGGAAGGAACTCATGTGGGTCCTGGTGAGGTCTTGACTTTTCCACGGCTTCCTGGTGCCCTCTGGCATCTGGTGAGAACTCCTGGGGTTCTGCGGCATTGAGCTCATTAATCTATGTGGCTGTACACACTGACTTGTCCTTCAATTCTTTCCTGTGACTGAGTCAAGAATCCTCACCATGCCAGCCCATGTTGAAGTCTTGATTTGTCCGAGCACTACCGGGGCTGCTGGGTAACACTAGATTCAAGGGAAATATTAAGCTGGATATGATCAGAAACATGAAAATAAATGACGAATATTTTTGTTTTCGAAGTATTTGAAATCTAATTAGAAAGATTGACATATTAATATTTATAACAGAAGGTAGAACTAAATAAGTGCTAGGGTCCTCGGTACCACAGTGATTAAGAATTTGGGCTTAGCATAGATTCATATCTATGCTTCAGGTGTAGTGAGTGTGAAATTATTTACAAGTTCTCTCTGAGTCAAAAGAAAGAAGTCTTTCTTTCTCTTCCTTCCTTCCTTCCTTCCTTCCTTCCTTTCTTTCTTTTGACTCAGAGAGGACTTTGTAAATCATTTTACACCTACTACATCTAAAGAGCAGATATGAATCTATGCCAAGAAAGTGACGAGAGGGGGAGAGAGAGAAAGGAAGGAGGGAAGGAAAGAAAGAGGGAAGGAAGGAAGGAGAGAAGGAAGGAAGGAAGGAAGGGGGAGGAAGAAGGAAAAGAAAAAAAAGGATAATTATAATACATGATCAGTTAAATTATTTTGGGTACATTGAGAAAGTTTACTAAAGTACTTATCATAGAACCTGGGTCTAAATAAGCACTAAAAAAATGTTAGGAACTATTATTAAAGGTAAAAAACAATGAGATTTGAGAGCACAGTTAAAAGATCAATTACTTCCAATTGTGAGTGCCAGCGATGTTTAATAAAAGAAATAATATTTGAGGTGGGCTTATGAGCAGAATTTGGATATAGATGATTGGGAGAAGGGGCTATGAAGTGCATTTTCACTGAGGAAATTTAATGGTCAAGAACAGAAGAACATGAAGTTTGAGGAAAATTATAAATAAATTATAAATGAATCATTAGGAAGAATGCAGTTGAAAATGAAGCATCAACTAAGGGGTGAGTTGCAAAACCAGGAGAATGGGGCTGTAATAGAAATAGAAATCACAACCAGAAAAGATGGGTTTCTTGCTTAAAATACAATCCAGGAGAAAGTGCAAAATCATTTTTCAATTTCAGAAATCCGTTCAAAGAATTAGGTATTTACTAGGTAGGACTTAATTCCTAGAAATTGCTTTTAATAATTCTATTTCATAGGCAGGATTATCTTTATGACTACATTTGATGAAAGTATGGCTTCAAAATCATGAATTAAGGCAGATATTATATATTTGTCTTAAGTGTATTTTCACCTTTTTATCTCCCTTTCCTTGGTTCCTTAGAACATATTTAGGAGGAATTTCTCTGTAAAATATCAATTTTGAAAAATAACCAGGTTCTTGTTCAGGCTATTTATGATAAAGCATCATAATAATGTTGCCAGGTGAATATTAAGGGCTTAGATGAATAAACACATTTTTAAACCAGTAAACAAATTAGCAAACTAAACTCCTCATTCAAAATGTGATCCAGATAATCTGCTATTGATCATAACCTGAATATATGGTACTTTGATATGTCAATGCTATTTTCATTATGTTGGTAAAGCATTGCAGTTAGGGCTTCCATAAACTAGCCAAAGGTCTACCAATCAACATTTATAAACGTGATTAGAAACCTATAGTTTTTGAACCATCAAATGAAACAATATCTGTACCTTGTAGGGCTAATGTTTTTTTGGATTTATGGATATTAATTTAAAAGGGGCATACTACATCGACTTTCATACAGTTTTCTTTATTATATAAGAAGGTTTTGGTTGGAAAGAGAATAGAAGAGATGCAAGGAAGTGGTGACTTCTAGCCCAGGAGTTGATGGCGCACCTGAAACTGGTAGCTAGCATGACCCCAAGGATACAGACAGGGATTTCTAGTTTTATGTGGCAATACTTAAGATCCCGACAGTCTGAGTGACAGAGTTTATGCTCTTGCTGCTCTAAGTGCTGTAAATAATTACACAGGTGTAATTGCAAAAGTGCTATAAATGAGAATCGCTCTAAGTGAATTCCTCTCTGTTGAGAATTTTCTGTACTCAGAGAAAGCTCAAAGTGCCAGTTTCACATGGATTTTAAGCTCTAGCCAATTATTCACAGCAATTCACGAAGACTGTCTCCTGACTCCAAGGTGGATTCAGATAAGATCAGATACAGAGAACAGCCTTCCCTGGCAAACTTTTGGAAAAAACTGCAAAACAATCTTTTTGACATGTGCAGCATTTTAATAACTAAAAATTTTTAGTAGAAATAAGCATATAAATGATATTAGTTTAAACTTTACAACTTAATAAATGAAATGACAGTTTGTGCAAGTGAAAATATTTTGCTTTGTGTAAAATAACTTGAAATAGATAGTTTACTTTTTCCTTTCAGTTATTAGGCATAGCAAGACGATCAGGCAAATCTATAAATTGGCCTTAGATGCTGAGATAGAGTTAAGAAACATGTTTACTGGAAACTTGGATTTGTGTGTAACAAACATAAATGATCATGGCATTCCTGTTTTTGAAACCCTTTCTAGTTTTCTTTTACTTTTAGAGTAAAATCCAAGTTACATGCCCCACAAAGCCTAATGTAAGTGTGGACTATCTATCCTTCTTCTAATCTAAATAATTTTCCATTCACACAATATTATTATTTCTATTATAGTTGCTGTTATTGTTATTATTTTGGTTAGTGGAGCTTAGTGCTTTATTTATTTTATTGTTACTTTTTTTAACTTGGGCAGGCACCGGGAATTGAACCCGGGTCCTCTGTGAGCTTAGTGCTTTTGATTGTGCAGATTTCTCTACTTTGAATACTCCTCACATGCTTAATATATTCTAACAGCTTTTGTTTCAGCTCTTATTTTACCTTTTCAGAGACCTTCCTTGACTTTGTCCCCTAAGTTTCTCTTTTATCTCATCACCATAATAGGTGCCTTCAAAAATCTATCTCCATGAGCAATAATGTTATTTGTTCATTTGTCTTTTTTCTCTCTGTCTTTCTTTAGAATATAAGCTAAATAGGACAAGAAACCACATCTGAATTATTCACCACTGTACTGCTAATAGCGAGCACAGGATGTAGCTCACATGGTCAGATGTTTCTTGAAGTAATTAATTGAAAGGTAGTCCCTCATTGTTGGAGGTATCGTGTACAGGTAGTACTTACTTTCCCCTTTTTGTCTTTTACTTCAGAAGTTAATTAAAATTCATTTCTTAAAAATTTATGTTCCTGTCATTTATAAATTACTCCCCACCCCACCACTTGTAACAGCCACATTAGGATAGGAAAATGTCTTCCCCAGTAATAATCATTAAAATTTCATAAGCTCTCACTATTTTCCTATCACTGGACCAAATACGCACATATTTATTTAATTCTCACAACAAAAGCCATTAACTACATGAAGCAGTTTGAGAAGTTATGTAACTTGCTTATGGTCACAATTTGCATCTGGAGTTCATATCACTAAGATTTTTCTTGATTTAAAGATGATGTCTTTATCATTATTGTATATTAATTTTTTATATATGTGAACCAAAAAGTGACTATAATAATAGCTGATATATAATATACGTGCTATCTTGAGATTATCTATAAACAAAAGTTCTAGAAATTAAACTTCTAAATGTATTTTGCTCTTTTTCCCTGTAATCTCCCTGAGATATTTTATATCTTTCACTTTGGGAATTGGTCCTATACCCTAAATTTATTTCAGTTTAAGTCCTTAATGACTGGGAATATTTGCTTGTAAGGGTAGAATAAGAAAATTTCAAATGACTAATGGCTGCAGTGTAGTGAATAATATAGGTCATTAAAATGTATGATACCATTTTTGCTAAATGTATTTTCATATTTTTACTCTAGGGAATAACTCAAGAGAAAAAAAAGGAAGAGAATTCTGGCTCAGATTGTGTTGGAGTAGCCTATATTAGCCTAAATCTTTTGCCAAAAATAACAGTGATCAACTCTGGATGCCATATAAAAAACAACTTTTTAAAGACACTGGAAAGCAACTAAGAGCAGAAGAAATAGAATATAATATGAACTTTTCAAGAAGGAAATTCCATAACATGAAATTCTTATTTAGTGTGATTTTTCCCCTCGTGGTACTTCCCAGCATAAGTTCTACATTGGAGATAGAGTGCTAACAGAGAGTGGCAAAAGTGGTCAGAAACCTGAGTTCAGGGTTGTCAAAGCATCTGGAAGTAAGAGAACATTTATGAATAAAGAAAATCAAAGTTAGTAGCCTCAAAATCTACAAAATCCCTTTAAATTTTGTCTGAGTTCTTAATTGTGCACATATAGCTCAAGATTTCAAGGACTCCAAAGGAAAGTAATAGCTGGAAAACAAAAAGCTTAGAGCTAGGGAGTTGATGTTTTGGGTTTTAATCCCTTCAAACTAGAAGGCTTTGGTAAATAACTAAGGCTGTCTACTGAAACAACAAAAAGGCCACATCTTGGAAGAAAATACCAAATCTAGGAAGGCTTATTCTCTAGATTCAAGGCAAAACTTAAATAGGCCCACTGTAGTGAAGTCTGAAATCAAGCTCCACAGGATCAAGGAGATTTTACAATGATGAAATGCTTGAAGAACAATTTAATAGTTCTCAGTAGAAAATAACACAAACCAGAAAATCTGTAATGTATCTTCCAAAATATCCAGGGTATAATAAAAATTACTAAAAATGGGAAGAAACTGGAAAATGTGACTCATACCCAAGAGAACAAAACAATCAATAAGATAAGTCTTATAGAAGATCTAGGTATTGGACTACTAGAAAAGGAATATAAAATAACTGTTTTACATTCAGGAAAAGGTATATAAAAATGTGTGAAGGATGGACCAAGGTGGCTCAGCAGGAAGAGTTCTCACCTGCCATACCAGAGACCCGGGTTCGATTCCTGGTGCCTGCCTGCCTGCAAAAAAAAAAAAAAAAGAAAAAGTGGGTGGTGAGATTAAGACTGCAGTAGAGTTATACAACTCTTTAAAAGAATGGAATGCATATCTAAAAATATATAATATATGAAATTGAAAATAAATCTAATTGAGTGGACTTAATAGCAGATTGGACACTACAGAAGAAAGGATTGGTAAACATGAAGAAAATTAGAACATGGACAGAGCTTACTTGACCAGTGGGACAATACTGATTGGGTTAACATATAAATAACTAGACAGAAAATATATTTGAAGAAAGACTGGCTGAAAACTCTTCATAGTTAATGAAAAGTTACAATCCATAGATTAAATATTTTTAGTCTATCCAAAGACACACACACACACACACACACACACACACACACACACACACACAAAACAAATGCTTACACCAAGGCATATCATAGCCAAGGTACTAAAAGACAAAGTTAAGAAAAATTTGTGAAAGAAGCCAGTGATAAATAGATACACGCCATAGAGTACAGAACTGATAAGGTGATGACAAGCTTAACACTTTAAAGTCCTGAAAGAAAAAGTGTGTCAATCTGGAATTTTTTATCTAGTGAACACTTTCTATGGAAATGAGGGCAAACAACGTGTTTGAATAAATGAAAGCTGATGGAGTTCATTGCCAGCAGACCTACCACGTAAGAAATGCACAAGTCCTGTTTCAGCTTGATGGTAAATAACACTGGAGTGAAATTTGGATCTAAAGGGAGAAAGAAGAGCACACTGGCAATGGTAAACACATAAGTCTGAAATAATATCTATAAAAGACATTGGATAATTTAAAGCCAAATAATAGGTGTTTTAGTTTGTCAGCTGCCGGAATGTAATATACCAGAAACAGGATGGCTTTTGTAAGGAGAAATTTATTGTTTTCAAGTTTACAGTTCTAAGGCCATGAAAATGTCCCAATTAAAGTCAAGCTTTAGAAATGTCCAATCTAAAGCTTCCAGGGAAAGATACCTTGGCCCAAGAAGGCCGATGATGTTCAGGGTTTCTCTCTCAACTGGAAAGGCACATGGTGAACATCACGATGCCTTCTAGCTTTCTCTCCCGGCTTCTTGTTTCATGAAGCTCCTCCCAGGGGTGTTTTCTTCCTCTCCAAAGGTCTCTGGCTGTGTGGGCTCTGTGGTTCTCATGGTTTTCTCATGGCTCTGTGTCTGTCTCCAAAATGTTTCTTCTTTTAAAGAATTCCAGTAAACTAATCAAGACCCATGTGGAACGGGTGGAGTCACATCTCCCTCTAATCAAAGGTTAATACTCACAATTGGGTGAGTCACATCTCTGTGGAGATAACTTAATCAAGTTTCCACCCTTACAGTACTGAATAGGGATTCAAACACATGGCTGCCCTCATGAGATGGATCAGGATTAATACATGACTTTTCTAGGGCACATAATCCTTTCAAGCCAGCACAATAACACATTGTCATACTTTCAAAATTTCAAATGTGAAATATATTGCAACAAGAGCAGGAATGACGGGAGGGTGTATATGGAATTACATTGCTGTCTAGTTCTAACATTATAAGTGAGCTGATATTATGTTATTCAAAGTAGACTGTGATAAATTAAAAATGCATGTTGCTATTCCTAGAGCAATCACCAAAAATATTATAAAAAGAAATACATAAAATGAAAATAGAGATAAAAATGAAATTCTTAAACAAACTAAATTATCCTTAGGAAAGTAAAATATGAGGAAACAGAAAGAAAGAATATATAGGAAAAATATAGTAAACTTAAACTCAAGCCTATCAATAATAACACTGAATATAAATGAACTAAACTCTTAAAGACAGAGATATTCAAACTGGATATAAATCAAGATTCAAATATATTCTATATACTTTAAATGTAAAACACAAAGAGCCTGAAAATAAAAAGCATGGAAAATATGCCCTAACAAATCATAGGTGGCTATATTAATTTAAAAGGCATTTTATAATATTTGAGGATCAATCCATCAAAAAATATAATGAGAGTAAATGTATATGCATTTTATGTCAGAACTATAAACCTATATGAAATAATTGGCAACTAAATGGAAAAATAGATATTTTCACAATAATCGCTGAAGATTTCTTATACTCATGCCTTCATAATTGATTGAGACAAAAGTCTATTTAGAAATAGACAAAAATCAGCAAGCATATATATATTAGTTTGTTAAATGCTGCTGGAACACGATGTACCAGGTTTGAAATGGTTTTTACAAAGGGAATTTAACAAGTTTCAAATTTACAGTTCTAAGCCTATGAAAATGTCCAAACAAAGGCATCCAGAAAGAGATACCTTCATTCAAGTAAGGGCGATGGGTCTGGGACACCTCTGTCAACTGGGTAGTCACATGGCTGGCATCTGCTGGTCCTTTGCTCCTGGGCGCCATTGCTTTCAGCCTTTGTTCCTGTGGGGGTTCCTCACTTTACTTCTCCGGGGATGGCTTTTTTCTCTTGCTTCCCTTGGCTCTTTTTCCAGGTTCTGTCTTGCTTAACATCTCACAGTGATGTCTGCTGGCCTCCAGGCATCTCCAAACACCTGTGTCTCTGTTCTGTGAAGTAACTCTGCTGGCTCTGTCATTTCTGAGGTTTCTCCAAATGTTTCCCCTTTTAATGACTCTAGTAACTAAACTAATCAACCAATCAAGACCAACCTGGAATGGGTGGAGTAACATCTCCATCTAATCAAAAGGTCACACCCACAATTGAGCACATCATATCTCTGTGGAGATAATCTAATCAAATGCTTCCCACCTATAGTATTGAATTAGGATTAAAAGAAACAGCTGCCTCCACAAGATTGGGTCAGGATTAAAACGTGGCTTTTCTGGGGTATATAACAGATTCAAACTGGCACAATATAGATTTAAATAAATCATCATCCAATTATATCTAAATGGTGTACATTATACCTGATACTGCAGAATAGTCACTAATTTTAAAGACATATGGATCATTTGCAATGATAAACCATATGAGGCACACAAACATATCTCAATTTTCTGATCTCAACATAATTAAATTAAAGCAATAAAGCTAAGAGATGTAGAAAGTCAAAAATATTTCAAATTAAGTAGAACCTTTGGGTGAAAAAGAAGTCTAAAAACATTAGAAAATATTTCAACTAAAAGTTAATGAAAGCATAACAATCAAAATTTACTCGATGCAGCTAAATCAGTGCTTAGAGAACCATGAAAAGTTTCAAATGCTTGTTTTAGAAAACAAAGGTTGGAAGATTAAGGATATGAATATTCTCCATTAGAAGATCAAAAAATAAAATATGAACATATGCTCTTG
Source organism: Tamandua tetradactyla (assembly GCF_023851605.1). Classification (NCBI taxonomy): domain Eukaryota; kingdom Metazoa; phylum Chordata; class Mammalia; order Pilosa; family Myrmecophagidae; genus Tamandua; species Tamandua tetradactyla. The sequence goes on from NC_135332.1 coordinate 119,549,867, forward strand.
AAACGTGTAAAAATGCCCATAGCAACAATATTATTAACTAATTAATATAATACAGAAGAGCAAATTAAGCAGTAAGTAGAACAGAGAATTAAGAGGGTCTAGAAGAAAATCAAGGAAATAAAATAAGATGAATATGGACGGAACAAGGTGGCTCAGTGGCAGAATTCTCGCCTGCCATGTCAAAGACCTGGGTTCGAGTCCCGGTGCCTGCCCATGCAAAAAATAAAATATATTAAATAAGATAAATATTATATAGAATTAACATATTCTGACCCATGAAAATATGAGATATACTAAAGTGGTTGTTGCTTTAAACCACTAACTTTTTGTGGTAGTTTGCAATGCAGCTATGAAGAACTAAAACAGTAAAACCAGAAAAAATATAAGCTGTCATCTATTTACAATTTTTCCCTACAATCAGGCCCAATGTAACCAGAAATAGTTACATGACTGCTTAGGTATTTTATTGATATTTCTTTTGGTCTCCAGTATCTTGGAGCAGCTAGAAGAACAAATGAAAAATCGTTGAACTGTAACCTGTACCAAACTTTAAAATCTGTTGTATAACTACTTGTTACAATATACTTGGAAATTTATTACTTTTTTGTATATATGTTATATTCCACAATTAAAAATAAGTTACAAAATATTATGAGAATGCTGCGATGTATGTTTTTCCAACAACACTTTGGTTTAGCTGATTTTCTTGGGAAAATATTCTAGTTTTGAACTCTTCACTATATATTCATTAAGTATAGTTAAAAGAATAAAGCAAAATCAAAAACTTTAAAAGAATGTATAATGATGGTGGTTTCCACGACATATCTATTCAGGTAAAAAGTTTAGTTGATATTTCTGCCACTAAAGTGTAGTTTCATAGCTTAGTTTAAGACTACAGTAAGGTGATATCTTTACCCCCATTGTACTTCCATTTGTGGTTTGAACTTCAGTTCTCTATATTTTGTGTGTTATTATTCGCAAACTATATTTGAAGAATTATTAATCAATAATTTACAATACAAAATTGGATTCAATTTATAGTTTAGTTATTAATGCAATGCTTAATGATAATTTTTTTTGTAGAAGCTGATTTGTTGATATTATGTTAGAAATTAAGCATTTTGTCTTACAATTAATGCTGCTCTTTAATATATGACAACTTAAAAACCTGACATTATGGGTCTCTTCAACTTGCTGGCATGTATTTTATGTAAATACTAATTATTTTGTCATTCAATTGCAATTTATTTTAAAGATACGTGTTCTTGCATGTTTTTTTTTTTTTTTTACTTTGGTATATACAAGTGAAGAGGAAATCATATTGGTGTTCAAATGTGAAAGTCTAGAAACTTCTTCAATAAAACCTGATGAAAACTGAGATAGAAAATCAGATTAATATTCCACATATCTTTGCTCTGGTATTAATTTCATGAAAAAAAGATTTTGAAATTTGGGAATGAAGTAAACTTAAGCCTGAGTTCCCAGAGTTGCATTAATACTTTTTCAGTGCTTTATTAGCATAGAATTTTATTTCTCAAGTAAACATAGTTTTAAGAAGCATAAGGCTCAAAATAGGATGATGTGCTGGTTTGAAAGGATGTATGAACCCTAGAAAAGCCATGTTTTAATCAAAATCCCATTTCGTAAAGGTAGAATAACCCCTATTCAATACTGTATGTTTGAAACTGTAATCAGATCATCTCCTTAAAGATGTGAATTAATCAAGAGTGGTTGTTAAGTTGAATTAGGTGACGACATGTCGCCACCCATTTAGGTGGGTCTTAATACATTTTTGGAGTCCTATAAAAGAGGAAACATTTTGGAGAATGAAGGAGATTCAAAGAGAGCAAAGCAGAACGATATAGTCATGAGAAGCAGAGTCCACCAGCCAGCAACCTTTGTTGATGAAGAAGGAAAATGCCTCCCGGGGAGCTTCATGAAACAGGAAGCCAGGAGAAGAAGCTAGCAGATGATGCTGTGTCCTCCATGTGCTCTTCCAGATGAGAGAGAAACTTGGACTGTGTTTGCCATGTGCCCTTCTATTTGAGAGAGAAACCCTTAACTTCATTGGCCTTCTTGAATCAAGGTGTCTTTCCCTGGATGCCTCAGATTGGATATTTCTATAGACTTGCTTTAAATGGGACATTTTCTCAACCTTAGAACTGCAAACTAGCAACCTATTAAATTCCTCTTTTTAAAAGCCATTCTGTTTCTAGTATATTGCATTCTGGCAGCTAGCAAACTAGAACAGATGACAGATCACTTTTCACCATGAACAGCTTCATTTCACATGAGCAGGGTATTTGTAAACTTTTTAGCATTGTGAGCTATAGATGTTGATCTGAGAATCTTGGAAGCAAGTGCTCCAATTATTAAAACCTTGAAGGCGGGTGCCCCACAGTGGCTCAGCAAGCAGAGTTCTCGCCTGCTATGCTGGAGACCTGGGTTTGCTTCCCTGTGCCTACCCATGAGAAAAAAAAAAAAAAGCCTTGAAAGCATCTAACAGAGTACTATAAAACTAGCTCTTCAGCATAAAAGATAAAAAAATTCAAAACTATAGTCTCTGAATTTGGAGTGATAATGAAAATCTTTGCTTTTTGACACTTCCAAATTCAGTGTGAGTGTTACTAAATATTCAAGCAGTAAATATAAAATGAGATTAAGAAATCATGGCAACACAATGCATGGCACTTAAAGTAACTCTAAACTTCAAATCACATCTGACTGGTCAAACTAGAGATGTTACAGTAAATGAAGAAAAACATTTTTTGTTTAGTTATTTAGTGAGATACCTAAGAAACATATGTACGTATGTTCTTGAAACACATGCAGAAATATTCGTAGCAGCACCATTAGTAACAGCTCCAAACCAAGGAGCTGTTATTAGTAGCACAGTAAAACCTATTGTGGTATATACATGCAATAGAATACTCCATAACAAAGAAATGAATGAACTACGTGCAACATAGTTAATTACAAAAACATGATATTGAACAAGGATATCAGGCACAAGAAACTACATATAAATATATATAATGTACAAACAGAGACGAAAGTAATCTATGATGTTAGAGGTCAGTAAAGTGGTTACCATAGAGGATATAGTGGCTGGAAGGGGACATGCAAGGAACTTTAGAGTGCTGGCAATGTCTTGTTTTGCAATTTACAAATTATATACAGGGTATGTCCTCTTCGTGAAAACTGATTTCTGTGTTTGTAATTTGTATCCCTTTCTGTATGCATGGAACTCTTCAATTAAAGAGTCTAAAATTCAGAAATGAATGTAGGAGCTCCAGATGGACCTCTGGGGACCAGATTACTCCTGAAATGCCCAGGCTCTTCAGAACGTCACCTAGCTCCATCCCCCATCCCATATTATTGTATTATTGACAGCCCCTTCCAACATGAAAAATTGGAATGGACATAGCCCAAATACCCCTAAAGAGTGGGAGACAGATCAAAGGTGACTGTGGAGTTATACAGAGAAGGTAGGGTTTAACAAATGAGTATGATTGCCGAATCATTATACTGATATTTCTTTTAGTCTCCAGTATCTTAGAGCAGCTAGAAGTAAATTCTAAAATTAAAAATTGTGGAATTGTAACCCATACCAAACTCTAAAATCTGTTCTACAGCTCATTGTTGTGATGCACTTTGAAATTTATTTTTTTGTATACATGCTATTTTTCACAAAAAGAAAACAAATTGATTGTGATGATAAATACACAGCTATATGATGATACTGTGAACCATTGACTGTACACTTTGGATGATTACATGGTATGTGAATATATAATGTATATCAATAAAAATAAATAATTAGAAAATATGAACGTAGGAATTTCTGCTTCTTGTCGTGAAGGAGTCAAGGGGAATGCCCTCATTCTTCCACTGTAGACAACTGGAGAGCTGGATGTGACATAAGTAACCCCTGTTTTTAGATACTGGAAAGCAAGAAGTGCAGGACTGTGATCCCTGAAAAAGAAAACAAACGATGTGAGTCCTACATTCACAATCCCAACTTTTTGTTGGAGGAAGTGTCAGCACTGTAGAGATGCAGGGAGAGAAATCTCAAGCAGAACAGAGTGGTCTCACTGACTTCAAGTAACTAAGCGGAGATCAGAGTTCAGGTGGATGAAATCTGATAATTATTCCATCCTACTTTCCCAGGTATCTGAGAAAAAGAACTTGATTTGTTTTTAAACTACCTTAGCCACAGTACGTGTTCAATGCTGCACACTTGGATTATTTTACTCATCCGATATGTACACATCATGAATAATAATGAAAAAAATTATGCCAAGCAATAAATAAAATAGAATCTACCTTGCAGTTAAAAAAAAAAAAAAAAAGGGTGGGAAGGATTGTGTTTCAAGGTATCTAAAGCTTGCATTAAGTTGATGAAGGTTTTTTTCTCTTTGGTTCCACAAAGCAGATAGACCAAATAGACACATTTTTTAAAAAAATGCATATATGCACTGTATACACACTATTTTAAATGTATAATATAATATAATATGAAATGATAAGATATGCCATGTATATAAGATTATTTGTATTACGTGTGTGTGTGTGTGTGTGTGTGTGTGTATGTGTGTATATATATATCTATATATATATAAAATCCCCCTGTCCTCATGCACACACAGTGGGCTTCAGAAAGCAGTGGCTTTTCTTTTCATCTGAAGGGATCAGTGTCACCTGTAACATATGAATTAGCTGTTCCTCTGAGAGGTCCTATATTGACCTCAGCCATTTTGCTCAGTAATTCTTCAAAAACAGACCAGGGGCTCACTGGTGAACATGCTCACAATACTGATGTCTGTGCTGTGGAAAATTTTAGGAAGGGAATTCTATTTCCCTGAGCAAGTTTCCAAGCACTAAACTCTCTTTCAAATAATAAAAGAGGTTAGAGACTAACTTAGGGAACAGATTCAATTTTTCAATATGGCGTTAATAGGGCAAAGCAAGAGACAGATTGCATTGACAAGGAGACAAAAGTGGATAATGGATTTAATGGCTTGAGTTCTAATAGAAAAAATAACATTGTCCGTGAGATTGTCATATTTTTTAAAATGTGACTACCATTAATAGCTCCTACATGGAAAAAAAGCTTATACAGTAGTGTATAAATCATTAAAAAATGTTTTCAACAAAACCAACTAGAGAGGAAGCTCTGTTTCCTTCTGTTTATGGTCTTTTTCACTATTCACATCCTTAGTATTTTATTGCGTACTCAATGTCATTGATAGGAACTTTTTCAAAATTGAATAGCAACCTGGGGTTCTCCACTTTTTTGATGGTTACAACAGAAAACACCAGTAAGAAGAAACGTGAAGCTAATTTGAATGTTAGAATAACTTTTTGTGTTATTCTGTTGACAGGTATAAATGAAAATGTGTAGACGCAATACATGAACAGTTGGCTAACTAAGGGATATTTCAGGTTATAATATTGACTTGTGTAAGATATTCATAAAAGATCAACCAACTAAAAACTTTGAAATCCCATGAAATTTATGGACCCCATATACACACATGACCATAGACCCAAATTTTAATTCAGATCACAAAAGGAAATTTGAAAACTGTAAAGAAATAAGTAATTGGTAGAATAATGGGACTAGGATGAAAGGTAGAATTAAAATTTTATTTCTTGGCGGGCCGCGGTGGCTCAGCGGGCAAAGTGCTTGCCTGCTATGCCGGAGGACCTCGGTTCGATTCCCGGCCCCAGCCCATGTAACAAAAACAAAGAAGAAACAAAATACAATAAAACCAGAAAATGTTTAAAGATGTTTCCCTTCCTTCCTTCTCTCTGTCTTTCCTTTAAAAAAAAAAAAAAATTTTATTTCTTTCAAAACACCAAGGGAAAACTACCCCTATCACTCTGACCACAGTACATAAAGAAGCACAATGTCCCAAAGGGATAGGATCTAATAAAATGTTGATACTTGGAAATAAAGAATTCCCTTTTCTCCAAGTATTAATGCTAATTGTGATTATTTTCTATAAGAGAGTCAGCGAGAGAGAATGAGCTGAGCCTGACAAAGGGAAAAGAGAAACAAAAGAGTAATACTAAAATGTGTAGTAAGAAAAGACAGAAAACAGGATATTACAAATTAGCAGATTATTTTCTATTCTACTTTATACAGTATTTGTTCAGGTACTTGATGGGATATGTTTCAACTCTACAGTGTGGTCCATCTGCTGGTTTCAATGACTTTGCCCAGCTTTAGCATTGCTTCAGCAGCTATTAAGTAATTTAATGAGCATATCGACGATGACAGTTAAGTGTGATAACCATTCAAGTGTAAGAAAGCGGAGAGAAAAAAACATTTCAGGTGTTAGCTCTGGCTCAAGTCATCGTGAGTGAAAGTTACTGTGTCTGATCCTAATTTTCCATTGTTAGTGTTTATATCAGTTCGCCATTATTAGATTTTCTTAAACTTCTGTAGAGATCTACACCATGCTAAGCACTATTCAAAGAAATGTTATGAAAGGTTGGAGTTTTATTTACACAATTCTTTTTGAAAACAAAGGGTATTTAAATTACTTAGTCATTAGGACCTCTTACATTCTAATTAATATGCCATGTATTTAAGAAATGTCTTTACTTCTCAAAGTAAAGCCGCAGCTGGTGTTAGTTTGCTGAAATAGGTGCCTGCCTCATTATTTATACATTTATGCTCACAAAGGTTTCACTCCCATCAAAACAAAAACAAATTTTCCTTTTAGCAGCTGAATTTCTATAGAGCAGTAGAAGTGCGAAGGCTAGTCAACTGCGTACAGTAGCTTAAATAAGACCTTTGGGTGGGAACAGAGCACCAATAAGAAGAAATGAGAAGCTAGTTTGGATGTTAGAGTTCTTTTTTGTGTTATTTTGTGGCAGGAGTCCATGAAGAAAATTATATGTGATCAGTTGGCTAACCAAGGGACGTTTCAGTTCATAATTTTGTTAAGTAAGATAACCTCACTGCCTGTTAAGTAAGATAGCCACAAAACATCAATAAACAAAAAGGCTTTTGTTTAAGTGACCACATGTATGCCCTCTCTTTGCATTTCAAAGTTATTAGCAAAGATAATTTTTCCTTTACTCTGAAGTCTTTTGTATTGGCCAGGTTCTCCAGAGAAACTGAATATGTATGTAAATATTAAGAGATTTATAGGAACTGGCTCAAGCGACTGTGGGGATTGGCAAATCTGAATTCCACAGGGCAGGCCACATGCTGGGGAACTTCACCGAAGGTTTTGATGAATTCTCCAAGAGAAGCCGGCTGCAGTAGAGACAGAAATTCTTCCTCACTGCTGAAATGGTCAGTTCATTTTAGGCCTTAAGCTGATCGGATGAGACTTTTCTCATTGCTGGGAGCGATCTCTTTTGTTGATATAATCACTTTTGAACATATAATCAGTCACAGGTACAATCAACTCTCTGATGATGTAAGTCCACAAAATACCCTCAAAGTAACAATTAGGCTGGTCCTTGCTTGACCAAACAACTGGACACTATAACCTAGACAAGCTGACACATGAATTTAACCATCAACCCTTTGTTCAGTCATTTTTTTGTATATGCCTTTATATAATACACATGAAATTGCCTGCCTTCTGTATTCTTTCATTCCTTTAGATGGGGATTTTTATTTTAAATTATAAATGCTTATGTTTTTTTAGTCCCAAACTTACGTGTACATGTATATAAACCTTTTGGCTACTTGAGGAAAAGTTAACTCTTGATGAATTGGACGAATATTTCAAGATAATTTCAAGATAGTTCATTGTGAACTAAAGAAAGAAGTTTAAGATAAAGTGAAAGAAATGCAGGTCATGTTGGTAAATGGAGACTAGAAAGCACAAAAAAGTTCAAAGCTGAGATGGAAGAAGGCAGTCAACCATTAAACAGGCAGGCTCCTATGAGTTTCAAAGAGGCAACATAAGGATTTGAGACTGTGATTTTGGTATCTCAGAAGGTTAAAAGCTTTTGTTTACATTCAATAAACGACTGACCTTCTCAGGAGCTGCTATCTCCCCAGAAGTTCTTAGGCCAGTTCACATAGAGGAAGCTTTGCTAATAATTTCTTAAACTCCCCTGACAAATACAGATTTAGACAAAGTCTTAGTGGGCCTTATAGTTCTTTATTCCTCACTGCATATGTTCAGTATGCTCTACATCCAGCTTGGTGGCCATCTTGCTGCCTTCTGCCTCCTTCTATACCATCTTGGCTGTCAAATATTCTCTCAAGCACAGTTACTGTGAGTGTGCAATCCACTCTTAATTGTCTTCCAGGCACTTGAACACAACACCCTTTAATGCAAAATAGCCAACTTCATCCTAACATTTCTCTTCTGAAGGACATGAAACTCCCCTGCACCATCAAAGTTTTGACTCTCTTAGTCTCCAGCCTACCTCACACCAGTAGGGACTCTGAAGAGAATTTCCACGTTTTTGCTTTTGGCTTTTGGCTTATTCTGCCAAGATGCTATGACAAATACCAAACAACGGGTTGGTTTAAACAACAGGAATTTCTTGACTCATAATCTTGAGTCTGAAATCAAGTTATCAGAAAGGCTTGCTTTCTCCTAGAGTCCATGGAATCCAGGTGTTAGCTTCCAACAATCTTTGGGGTTCCTTGGCTTTCCCACCACATGGGGATGTCCTCTCCTTTTTCTTCTGGGTTCCCACTGACTTCCTCTTCTGGTTCCTTCCTGTGGTAGATCTCTTTATAAAGCCTCCAGTAAATTGGATTAAGATCCACCCTCATTCAGTTGGGCCACACCCTAACTAAAAGTAATGTCTTCAAATAGTCCTTATTTACTATAGCTGTACACCCACAGGAATGCCATGTCGTGGTACATAGTTCACAGCTTTTATTCGTCTTCAAACTAGATCTATTTTGCTTGTGATTTTGCTTAATATTTTGTGTAGCATCAAAATGGTATTTTGCCTTTTCAAATAAGATAAATGAGAACTTCTGCAGGGCACCCATGCAATTGAGCAGTTTTTGGCTCTTCTATAACCTATTCTGGAAGCAGAGCTTCCCAGATACTTGTTCAAGTACCTGGTAGAAATTAATAATGAAAAAGTAGTAGAAAGATTTGTATAATCTTTCATAGATTTGAAGAAGTCAAGCCTGTCTTGAAAGATTACGGGTTAAATAATAGGAGTTATTAAAGACACTGCCAGGGCTATAATGAATTTTTTTGTTTTTTACTCTTTTTAACAGGATCCATGTTGCTGATCTTAAAACAGGAGAGAAAAAGTGAACGCAAGAAACTATGACAGAGAAAGTACATTTTTATCTAGCAATTTGAGGCCAGTGTTAACTATAGTTACATTTTTTTTATTATTATATATTTGCTATATGTAGCAAAGAAAAATTAACTGAGATTGAAGGGTCATGATAGCTGCCAATAATTTGACTAGCAAGGCCAAGTTAAATGAGGAGGAAGCAATTAAAACTTTTTTTTAATTATTTCAAAAATGTATGACACTATGACTCTGCTCTGTTTTACTGCTGTCTTTTAAGGAAGACCTATTAAAGATAATTAATTTTACTCTCAGTGTTCTGGAATTAGGATACATACATTTTATGTCATATTTTTAATAAGATGTGGCAGACAACAAACTTTAGGCTCTAGACTTTGCAAATTTCAAATTGGCCCACTAGTCATGGAATAAAATATCGAGCAAATACTCTTCCCTTCCTCTGTGTCTTCCCATTCTTTCCTGAAAGATCAGTCAAAACTAGTCAGAGAAATTCTTGAAGCTTTCACTAAAGGGCTACTGCTAATTCATTTGGCTAATTCATGCCAAATCATCACAATATAGCAAAAGGTTTTATTTTTCCAATGCAAATAATGAAATACACTTCAGCAACGGGTATAAAGCAAATCATTTATTCAACTTGCATTTAAAATTAATCTATTCCATAATGTTTATTTGTACTGACATATTTTAATTAGAATAGTTACATTATCATTGAACATCAAACAAGCTACATTGTATATCATTCACAAACTTGAATAAAAAATGACAGGGAATATTAATATGGTAACCACACAGCAGTACAGATAATTGGCTTTTTCTATCATTGCTTTTTTTTTTTCATGGGCAGGCACCGGGAAACGAACCCAGGCCTCTGGCATGGCAGGCAAGAATTCTGCCACTGAGCAATCGTTGCCCTATCATTGCATTTTATTGCCAGTGGCAACAGTGTGAAGTAATGGGTTTTTGGAGATATGCCCATATATTTAAAGTAGAGAGCGTATATATAGCTCATGATCTTAAAAATAGAACTTTGAAGCTGAGAACTAACAAAAACAGACTATGAAGAAATGACTTAAATATAGAAAAAAAGATGCAAATTCCTATGAACAATTTTCTTCAATTTTTCCTGAATATTTTTGTGAGTGCATCAGTGTGTACATGTCAATTTGCCAAAATAAAAAAAAATATTAATGTCATGAAACTGTTGTCAGCTAGATGTACACCTGAGATAAAGATGGAGAAGAAAAGCATGTTTACCAAATCCAACTTCCATTCTTAAAGTGCAAAATATGCCTCTCTTCTGTTTTACCTTTTCTCACATCATTTAACACCAAAGTTTCTAAAAAAGAACAAATCATAATTGAAAACTACTTTGTTTCTGCAGTATTCTTGCCATCTCAGGGAAAGCCAAAAGTTTCAGACTGTAGATATGTTTTAGACTGTCTTTTTATTTTTTCAAGGAATGTGAAAATATAGGAAAGGTCTTAGAAAAATTGTTATTGGAAAGTGGTGACCACAACTCTTTTCAGTTATTCTGACTGAGCTGACAGTCTGAGCTGACAAAGTTGGAATCAATGAATGATTACATGCTGGTAGTGTGACCTAATGGACACATACAGAAAACGGGGCTCACGATAGTTGTTCCGTGATGCTATACGTGGGGCTATGAGTAAGTTGACTGTCTTTGAGGCTCAATTTCCTAATGTCTCTAAAATGAGGGGAGTACGTTTATATAGTCTCTGAAATGCATCTCTAAAAGTCTACCTTATTTTGTTACTTAAAAATTACTGACTCATTTTTAAGAAAGAGTTAACCACTGTGTTGGTTTGAAGTTATAATGGACCCCAAAAGAGCCATGTCCTTTAATTCTCATTCAATACTGCTAGGTGGGAGCTATTTTAGTGTATGTATGGAGATATGACCCACCCACCCAATTATGAGTGGTAGCTTTTGATTAGATGGTCTCTGTGGAGATGTGTCACCACTCATTCAAGGTGGGGTTGCATACTGGAGCCCTTTAAGAGGGAACCATTTTGGAAAAAGCTTTAGAGCCAACAGACCCAACAGCGCCCATGGAGCCAGAGACCTGTGGAGCAGAAAGAAAACGCCCTTGGGGAAGACTTATGAAATGAGGAGAGAAAGCTAGCAAGCACCACCGTGTGCCTTTCCAGCTGATAGAGAAATCCTGAATATCACTGGCCTTCCTGAACCAAGTTATCTTTCCCTGGATGTCTTAATTTCGATATTTTCACAGGCTTAGAACTGTAAACTTGCAATTTAATAAATTTCCCTTTTTAAAAGTTGTTCCATTTCATGTATATCACATTCTGGCAACTTGCAAACTAACAGAGCCACATACTTGGAAACTTGGTTTTATAGCTTTCATTTATAGCTAGTTTATCTATAATCTCTAAATAACTTTGATTTCATTATCATAATAATTATCATTAATAATTGGCAGTTTCATAATGTTTATTTATTGGAAGGAATATAAGAAACTATAAATAATGTCTTGAGAAAGGAATAAATCAAGAATTTATAAAATGCAATTTCAAGGCAGGCAATAGTAGCTCAGTGGCAGAGTTCTCGCCTGCCATGCCAGAGACTCGGGTTTGATTCCCAGTGCCTGCCCATACAAAAAAGTAAATAAATAAATAAATACAATCTCTACTGTCACTCTATCTTATATTTAGAAAATAATGAAGTCCAAAAGGTTCTTCTGCCTAGAAAGCTATTACATCTTAGCAATACAATCTGTAAAACTATTTTATAGTAGGCATATTGATCTTAAATTAAAAATTAAAAGTAAAATTAAACCCTAGCCCTCTTTAAATTGTTCCTAGCATACCGAGAACATTCCAGAAATTGATCATTCTGAGCCAAGTGATAGTCACGTCCAAATGACATAGAGTCATGTGAGAGGTGAAAATTATAAATTGATATACTTCTGGTTGAGCCATGTTTTCATTGTCATTCTGCGAACAAGCTTTTCTTGTTAATAGAAGACCTTGACAATTCTCAGAAAACCAGATTACTTGAGTAAAAATTCAATAAGTAAGTTAAAAATACCAAATGGTAACCAGGCCTGAGGGAAGCTATAGAATTGAAACACAACTTTTTTTTTTGACAGTTTGTAGTGTAGCTTTGGTGGTCTGTTCCAAAATCTGTCAAAAAGATGATAACTGGCCTTAAGAGTTTAGTTTGATTCTTAAACCAAATAATCAGACAGCCTCTCTGGCACTACTGCCTTCGGCCATTTAGAAAAAAAACAAACAAAAAAGCAGCTGAGTTTTGAAAGAGCAAAAACATTAAAATCATCAAATTGCTGCTGTGTACCAGCAGAAGCATTTGCTAAGTTGACTGCGTGAACAGCTAGTGAGGGCAACCAGATAATGAAGGCATTTTTGCTGATGTCAATAGGACTCGACAGCAAACACATCCCCAAAGAAATGATGTTTAACAATTATGTCATCTAAACTGATGGGGGAATCATCAACCTCCATTTGTTTCAATGGTGATTTTAGTTTCGCTTTCTCAACATCAATAAAACAGTCACCCCCACATTTGTTATATTGGATACTCAAGTGAAAGTGAAGAAAATTGACACAGGAGTCTCACTGCTTTTGAGTTGCACAAAGTTGCTGTTAGAAATCTACAAAGAAAAAGAGAAAACAAAGCACATCGTTAAAACTCTATTTAGAATATTATGTGACTGGACACATTTATAATTCATAGTTATATTAGTTGGAGTTAGGATTCGAAGTTACTTTAAAGATTATCTAATTTTAAACTCTATTATCTGAGTATCTCTATATATCTAATATTGTAAGTCATTAAAACAAGCACCTTAAACCAGGATCTTAAGTTAACGATTCCTTGAGACAAACATGACCTACAAATAACAACAGTAGGTAGTTTTTATTGTATGCCTTCTATTTTTCACACAATGTAGTAATTATGTGCATTTATTCATTTGACTCTTCAAACTCTCTCTAAAGTTACACTATTAATATCTCCATTTCACAGTGAGGAGACTAAGCCTGAGCCAGGCTTCATGATTTTTCCAGTGGAAGTCGGTAAATGGCATTTATAGGTATCTTCGGCTTAAAAATCTGCCTGGGTTTATACAGAGATCATTTAGAATGTGTTTTATTTTATCACCTAACAAATAATCTAAAGAAGTATCTGTAAGTTACTTAAAGAATTGAAAACGGCCATCCTGTTTAAAAACAAAAAACAAAACAAAACTCACTTCTGGTCTTGTCTGAAATGCATATGGATTAAATCAATAATGTAAACAAATTACTAGGAACATTTCTAACGAACTGCTACTGCAAATGTAAAGAAGAGATCTTTATGATAGTCTAACAATTTGAGAACCGGACGGCCCCGAGAAAAAGCAGATATTCCGCAGCTTTGTGAGAAAGGGCATTGGGAATTTATAATTGTCCCCAAAAGGGAGTGGGGTGGTCTGCTGCTGTCAGGTAAGCTGTGTTCTAGGAGCTTATGGGAACAAGGAGGTGTGGAGACTTATTTGAAGCCGATGGTCAGAGCTTAGGCTCCTTTGGATCTATTTCTTGGAAACGGAACCCTCCTTCTGCGCATGCCTGAAGTCTGATTGCATCAGTCTTCCTTGTTTACCTCCTTTGCCCATAACCATTTTGTAGCCCAGGGCTAGAAAGTCAATTTAGAGTTCCTTTTATGGCATTCACCTGCCTCCTCTTGTGTCATCATTCCTCAAATCCATGGTTATTATTCTGAAGGCACGTGACCCCAAAGGGTTAATTTCAAGGGAGGCTATGATAAATCTGACTTGAGGGGATTAAACAGTGGAAATCTAGCCTGGTGGAAAGCAGCTCTGGTTTGGGGCTCTGCATAGGAAAATTGGGGTAATGGACTGCTGAAAGCAAAATATGCTTAAAGAGAGGGCTTTTGCTAAATATAAACTTAACTCTTTTGTTTAGGATTCACATTTCTCATATTTCCCCTCAATCTCTAAAGTGTGTCACTTTATAATGGTCATATGATATAAAGGTGATATGTCCTATAATTCAGAGAACTAAGATTAGTGCTGAACAACATCAGAACTGGGTGAGGAGGCAAATTGTTAAACATTCTCTGGACAGTTGTAAGAGGGTGAAGAAAATTGTATTTTCCAGAACTCTCTTCATGGGAAGTTCTATGAATAGTTGGGAGATGGAATACTGTGGGCGAACTTCAGCTCCCCACCCTCAACTGCCATGCTGAAAACTATCTTAGGAGGAACCTCTGGTCTTTTGCCAGGTGGGAAATACAACTTTGGAGCTTGGAATTTGGAAAAGAATTCCTCAAGACGATATAATTTTGCCATTAGCAATTCTTTCTTTTCTCTTCTCTCCTTCATAGTCAGTATCTTTTCTCTGCTCTATAGGCCTCAGCTTCTTAAAAAAAAAAGAAAGAGTTTAATATTTGTTTGACAATATTTGTTTGATGGGATATCAGATTATGAGCTTTCTTAGGGTACCCGTATGTCTTAGTCCATCTCTGATTTTTGCAGACTTGGAGGGAACTTTGAAATAGTCCGCCCCACTGTTATAGATAAACACCTGTAATAAAATGAAGCAAAGAATGCAACCCCACAGCATCAATAAGAAACCAGCAAGAAAGTATTTAGATCACGTTTCTCCTCCCCTCTGTATGTTTTCACTGTCTTTTAGTGTTGCAAAAATACTCCCTAAATAAACAATAACTTTGACTCTGCAGGCTAAATCTATAAAAAATTTGCCATCTTCTTATAGTAAACTAAATATCAGAAAGAAGATTGGCCGCTTTTTATTCATATATGATTGCTTCCAATTATTCCTGGAAAATGGTGGAAGATATTCACATGGTCTGGGGAATAAATTATATTTATGTGCACTGTACACCATAGAAAAAGACAGTTTAAGTTATATTTGCATGGTGTTAAATAGTTAAAATACAAGTCTTCAAGTAACAAGTGGACTATTTTGTTTAAGTGAATTGTTTTTTAAGGATCATTACAGCCACTATGAAGAATGTTGCTTCATTCAACACAGAAAGGTTTTCCAAGTATTGAAAAAGTGTTTTTTCAAATAATACCAATAGTAGAAATTGTTTATGTCCAGTCAGGTAGCACAGAGGGCAATGAAATCCTGTCACTGAAATAGCAATGTGTTAGCTTGTAAGCCGCCGAAATGCAATATACCTGAACTGGAATGGCTTTTAAGAAGGAGAATTTAATGCATTACAAGTTTACAGTTCTAAGGAAGTGAAGGTATCCAAATTAAAGCACCAACAAGAGGTTACCTTCACTCAAGAAAGGCCAATGGGTCAGGAACACCTCTGTCAGCTGGGAGTAGTCACATGGCTGGCATCTGCTGGTCCCTTGTTACTGGGCTCGGTTGCTTTCAGCCTCTGTTCCTGTGGACTTTCCTCACTTTACTTCTCCAGGGCTGGCTTTCATCTTTTGGCTTCCCTTGGATCTCTACAGGTCTTGCTTGCTTAACATCTCATGGCAATGTCTGCTGGGCTCCAAGCATCTCCAAACATCCGTGTTTCTGTTCTCCATGTGTCCACATCTGTCAGCTCTGCTGTGAAATTTCTGTTGGCTCTGAGGTTTCTGTTGTTTCTATCATTTCTGACGCTCTACAAAATGTTTCCTCTTTTAAAGTATTCCAGTAAACTAATCAAGACCCACCTGGAATGGGTAGAGTCACATCTCCATCTAATCAAAGGTCACACCCACAACTGGGTGTGTCACAGCTCTGGGGATATAATCTTATTAAAAGTTTCGCACTATAGGATTAGAAGAAATGGCTGCTCCCATAAGATTGGATCAGGATTAAAACATGGCTTTTCTGGGGTACATAGTGCTTTCAAATCAGCACAAGCACCTAGAAGAAGGCTTTCCCCAATCCTTTTTGCCTGTGGTGGGCACATCTGCAGAGCTAGAGGAAATTTGGAGCTCCTGGATGTGCATATAAAGGATAGAAACAGAAATGGCTAGAGTTTTGAAAGTATTGTGTAAAGCATATATTTTACTTTTACAAAAATTATCTTTAAACATTTGCAAACTAGAAAACAACTATCTGCAAATTTATTTTACTTGTATTGTTGAAAGTGGGGGTGGGGGTAGCAGTTATAAATAAGTTACTAGATGACCTAAGGCTATGGGGACTAGTTGAGAATTGGAATAGAGATTACCTCCAGAACCACTACTCACTGAAGGTTTTAGCAGCAGGACAAATTCACAGCTCACATATACCTATCCTGTGTGCTGTGGTATGTGTCCAAGCCAATTGTTTTCTGTATTTATGCTCAAGTTGGCCTACATATTGAGAGTTTTGCCTGTTGCAGTTAGCATTTTCCTTAAGGCCCTGGGTTTAAAAACAGAACACATTCACAAATAACAAAATATTCAAATATGTAAGGTGGTCATTTTAAATAATTTTAGAAACATATGACAATACATATAAAAGAAATGAATCAGTTTGCAAGTTGTCTGTGTGATGTTGTAGACATCTTTAAATATATCTAAAATATTAGAAGATGTAGTAATAGTCCTTATTTTAGGATGACGTTCTTAATAATAAATAAATAGATACATTGATTTATTTCAATGTACTTTTCACCTTTAAGGTGAATATGCCTTATTTAAAATTTTGAATATTTAAAAAAATTTCCATTTTTTTAAATAACTAATATAGATATTATTCTATTAAGAGTGATTGAATCAAACAGGTGTTTCAGTCTCCATTCTGATACCCAGGTCAACAGCACCACCTACAGAGTGGTGCGAAAGTGATACCTGTTTCTTTTTAGGCATACATAGTTCTTGATTTAAAACAACAACTGCAACAAATGTTTTGTTGTACTGCAATATGATTTGCCTTTGTATTTCCTATTGCTACTGAAAGGATTGACAGTAATAGCTTGCTAAATTATAAAATCCCTGTTATCCTTTCCCATTCTTTCTTGCTTCATGCTTTCAATTCTCAACAGCAAGTAATTTGTACTTGCCAAGTTGTACTTGCGAATTTGTACTTTCTAAAGATAGAGACAACACCTTATTTAAGTTAGTGTGCTAAAAAAAGATGAGGTGTTATTATGCTGGTTCAAGGGATACTGTACAAATAAAAGTTATTGACTCTAAATAACAAGATGGCTAAAATTGAATGTTTGTTGAAAATATGAACTTCTTAAAATGGAAATTCTGCTAAGACTACCAGTACTTATATACCATCGCTAAGTCATTTATGGTACTCTTTGGAAATTCACCTTATTCTACTCTGCTCCACCCAGATTTCACTAATTGAATCCTCAAGGTTTCTAGAAGAAAAATATACTGTCTCTACAAACCTTCTAGTCTTTTTCTTAACTCCAATTTTTCTCACTATTTTCAGTTGCACGTGTATGCACACATGCACACGTACGCATGACAGCATGAGCTCACAGAGATGCACCCATTCCTTTTATCTATTTATCCACACTCACGCCCCTTTAGGCAATTGCTTCACTTTTCTTTTTATACCCTTCCTATTTCTTTCAATCCTATTCTGCTTCAATCTCATTCTTTTTTAAGTCTACTCTTAACCAGTCCCTTAAACCATTTTTCCTTCTACCTGGTGGATTCTTTAACATACTGTTGTTAAGCTCCCCTGACTCCTCTGAAATTATACAATTGTTGTTCATGCCTTTTTGTCCCGTGGTATTAATTTACAATTCCCGCCGGTTCCCTGTAATACTGCTGCCTTTGTACCTTCAGAACAACCTGGTTCTCAGGGTCAGGAGGTGAGCATTCCTCAGTCCCCGTTTTCTGATGTTTGGCTGCACCACATCTCAAAACACTTCAATTCTGTTGCTGTTTACACCATCTTTTTAACATATACCCTCATAGACACCTGCTCTTAATCCCTAATACCTCCTGCCAAACTCCTCCAATGTCATGAGCTCTTTGCAAAGTAGACCATCTATTCATTTTGGCATTATTATACACAATATTATAATTTATATGATTATACTGTAACTGGTACCTACTAGGAGCTGCATAAATGCTGCTTAAAGGACTTTATTCTGAGACTTTAGAACAAAATTTATCTTTATCCTACTCATTCCCTTTCACTAACCTCTGTGATTTTAATGTCTTTATTGTTGTCTCCAATAATATTTCCTCACATTTTCCCAAATCATTATATTCCAGTGAATTTTCTCACTGCTTCAATCGTCCATCAGCACAGATATAAATAAGATCTTATTATCATTCAGAATGGCTCATCCCCAACATCTTTCACCAGGCAAAATTCCCACACACTCACGTCTGTATAAATTAGTTTTCATTCCTCTTGTAGTTGTAACTGTTCGTTTCGTAGCTCCAGTAAAACATGTTTGTACGCTTACAAACAAAATTGTTGTATTTCCTCTTGGTCAATAATTCTGGCAGTCTCTTGAAATATGTTGGTAAAGTTTAGAAGGTATTCTTTTGGAATTACATTGTTAATACTTATTAACTTTAAAAAATATTCTGTAATAAAACGTATATACAAAGCAAAGAAATAAAAAAGCAATAGTTTCAAAGCACTCTTCAACAAGTAGTTAGAGGACAGATCCCGGAGTTTGTCATGAGCTACCATACCATTATCTCAGATTTTTCCTTCTAGCTGCTCCAGAATATTGGAGGCTAGAAGGAATAAATATATTTTTTTACCATCACAATTGACTTTTTTTTCTTTTTTTGTGAAAAATAACATATATACAAAAAAGCAATAAATTTCAAAGCACAGCACAACAATGTGTTGTAGAACAGATTGCAGAGTTTAGTATGGGTTACAATTCCACAATTTTTGGTTTTTACGTCTACCTACTCTTAAGAGTAGGAGACTAAAAGAAATATCAATATAATGATTCAGCAATCATACTTGCTTGTTAAACCCTACCTTCTCTGTATAACTTCACCATAACCTTTTATCTTTGTCCTACTCCTTTGGGGTGTTTCGGTTATGCCCATTCTAACTTTTTCATGTTGGAAGGATCTGTCAACAATAAGGAGTAGGAAGATGAAACTAGCTGATGTTCTAAGAGTCTGGACCCTCTAGGTTTCAGGACTTATCTGGTCCAGGAACCCATCTGGAGGTTGTAGGTTTCTGGAAAGTTACCCTAGTGCATGGAATCTTTGTAGAATCATATATATGTCCCTAAGTGTTCTTTAGGATGGGCTGGAATGGTTTTGGTTGGAGTTTGGCAAGTTAAGATAGGTAGCAATGTCTAACTGAAGTTTTTTTAAGAGCAGCCTCTAGTGTAGCATCTTGACTCTATTTGAACTCTCTCGGCCATTGATACCTTATTTTTTACACTTCTTTTCCCCCTTTTGGTCAGGATGGCATTGTTGATCCCATGGTGCCAGGGCCAGACTCATCCCTGGGAGTCATCGCATCTCCCACCCTGCCAGGGAGACTTTCAGCTTTATCTCTATTAACTTTTTGTTGTTGTTTTTGCTTAAGCAGGCACCAGGAATTGAACCCGGGTCTCCGGCATGGCAGGCGAGAACTCTGCACCTATTAACTGTTATTATCATAATAGTTAAACTTTCTTTGCAAGTCAGTAAATGTCAATATTTTTATTTGGCCTAATTTTACTAAAGATAGAAATTAACATCTGGGTGTGTCTGTACTATTCTTTTATTTTTAAATTTTTATTCTAGTAATGTATATAGAACCTAAAATTTCCCCTTTCAGACACAATTTTGTGTTACTGTCACCACCATCCATTACCAAATCTTTCCATCGTCCAAGTAGCGATTCTGTTCTGTCCTGTTCTCACAAAGGCAAATAATCACGATACAAGTATGCATTTTTATTATTTATTTATTTATTTGTTTGTTTTGCCAACTTTGTTTGATTTTATTTTCGTTTCCTTAAATCAAGGCTGGTCAAAGAAAATTCCTTGAAATGGGTAGGTTAAACAATGGGCATTTATTCATGCATAGTGTTGAGGCCAGCCAAGTGTCCAAAACAAGGCAGTGCAGTCTTCCAAAACCAGTTGCCAGTGGTCCTCAGTTCCTTTGCCACATGGCAAAGTACGTAGAGGTGTCTGCTGGTCTCTCCCTTCTCTAAGGATTCATTGACTTCAGCTTCTTGCTTCCATGGCTTTCTCTCCCTTTGTCTGAATTTCATCCTCTTATAAAGGATTCCAGTAACAGGATTAAGACCCATACTGATTGTGGTGAGTCACAATTGAACTATCCCCATCAAAAGGTCCTACTTTCAATGGATTCACACCCACAGGAATGGATTAACTTTAAGAATATATTTTTCTGGAGCAGGTATCATTCTAAACCACCACAGACTTTAATGGTGATCTCTGAACCTTTAATCCTACAATATGTTCTCGTCTTACACATCCTTGAAAATGTGTAGGGATATGTAAACTTAAAATTGATCTCTTACTTTAAATACTTTGATGCATTCATCCTTGTATTATTTTATGATCAGAAGTTTTAAAGAGGTACAATAAGATTGGATTTTTTGCATCCCTTAACATTGACCTTAAAGGCTAAAGATACCACTGCATTTCTTAGCAGGTATGTAAGACTGTCATTTTTTAAAATGCCTCTGCTTTATTCCAGGCTACTTACTTACACTATGACTAGTTCTTACAACATTCTCAAACAAAGAAAATTATCTTCTTGGGGATTAGAAAATGGAAGGTCATAAAGTAAAATAAATATCTCAAGTCCAAATGCCAGTGATCTTGTTGCTAGGATAAAATCTGGTGACCATAGAACCTGGGCATTTTTCACTGGATCACATTATAAAACTGCCCCAAAGTTTTTGAGTCGATTTATGTTTTCTGACTTTCTCTTGGGGTGATGTGTTCTATTATTTGTTAATTATTGCATATTTGTTAGTCATGTAAACATTCATTTCATATTTAAAAGTTACTTTCTCATCCTAGAGTTATGAATTTTGGTGACTATTAGTCACACCTAACCTTTTCTCTGCTCAACACTCATTTGCTCTCATTTGCCATTCCTCCATCATTTAAGCATTTCTGTGAGGTCCAGATCTTTGGGCATGAAGTCTTTCAGTTCCCCAGTTTTTGTGTAAAAGAATTTATATTATGTGTGCCTGTTCATTGTTATTTTCTTCTTTTCAGGCTGACTTTTTTTTTTTACTAATAATTCGATAATCTTACAAGTTTATTTAGGCTTGCTATACATTCTTAAGTCAGTTTTTTGAAAGTTATGCTTTTCTAGATAATTGTCCATTTTGACGATAGTGTTGATTGACATAAAATAGCTCAAGGTTTTCTTTCTTTAAGAAAAATTTTAAAAATCTTTACTTTCGTATTTACGTCACCTTTTAATTTCTAATATCTTTTTGTTTCCTCTTTATTTTTCTCCCATACATTCTCCAGTCATTTGTGTGTTACATTAATATTTTCAATGACCTGACTTTAGATTTGGATAATCTTTTTTGCTGTTTCTTAATTTACATTTCATTACTATGATCTATTTTTAATTTGTTTTTCCAAATAAGAAAATTTATTGTTATTTAGAAAGAAATATAATCTTTTTACAGTTATTGTGATTTTAATATATTTGCATTCTTTTATTAGTAACTTCTGAGATTTTAATTTTCATTCATATTTAATAAATTATAAAATAAACCTCTCCACCATCATTCCATACAATACAAAAGCCACATGACAAAGTCCAAACAACTCTCTACTGCAGCCTACCTTTCATCTTATTGCCGGCTACTGCTTTAGCTCCACTTTGTTTTTCACTCTTTCATAAACAGTAATAATTATTATGATGACGATATCATGAAAGTTACACTTTCTAAGACTTGGTCTGAAAATATCTTTATTTTCCAATCTTTCTTTAAAATAATTTAACTGGATTTTAAATTCTAAGTTGGGAGTTTCCCTTCAACATTATTTTTTAATTTAATAGATCTCATTACCAAGATATATTTACACGCCATCCAAACATCCAAAGTATACAATCAGTAGTCCATGATATCATCACATAGTTGTGCATTCATCACCGTAATTTTAGTCCCATCAGCATTTGAAATATTTAACTGTCCTCTGGAGTTTTGTTGCTGATGAGAATTCTGTTGTCAACTGAATTCCCACAAGCCCTTTGTATGAAACTGGACTCTTTTTTTCTGCTTGCATTTGTCTTTGTCTTGTGTTCTGTTATTTCATTATGGCATACACAGGTATGCATTAATTGTTGTTTGGTATTTTGCCCAAATGCCACTATCAAAAGTGAAACTTACAATATCTATTAACTATTTCTAGTACCTTTGCAGTCTATATTTGATATTTTCAAATATTCGTTATACTTAAATTTATAGCTCACTCTGGTGCAGTCTAAGTAAATTCACTGATACTATTTTCTAGCTTATTAATTATCTATTCAGTTGCAAGTTAAATTATGGTTCCTGCAATGCAGTGGGTTGAATTAATAAGGACCATGCTCACTTTCTAAACACATGGACATTTGGGATGATATATACTGTAATTTTTGAGAAAATAGATCAACATTTTAAAGCTTACTTTAAGATGATTTTGATTTCTTGTCAAGACATTTGTAGAAAATAAAACTCACTTTTACTTTAAAAAGGATTTCATTTCTTCTCTAAATTCAATTGTTTGTTTTATAAACTATATTTTGTTTTTTGTTATTTGTCTAAAGACTTTTTAATATTTATTTTTAGGGTGGAATTCTTCTTACTTTCTATTTATGTTAGCTAGCATAAAATAAATGAAACTGATGAAAAGTAATAGCTAAGGAAAGTAAGGAAGAGATAATAATTTTAAGAAAGATAGTAGTGGATTCACGTATATTTTGTTTTATTTTATTCATTGAATCCTGCTTGGGAAATTCATCTTTTATCTGAGAGAATTTCCTTTTATCTTCTTGTACTCTATACCTGAACTGCCCTATTCACATATCTAAATAGAGTAAGATAATAGGATTTATCTTTGTAAATTGCTTTTAAAATGCATTATCATCTTACTAATTACGTTGTCCACAAAATTTGCATTGACTCTAGTCACAATTCCATAGTCACATTTACCACAGATATAATTCCATTTCCTGTATCCCTGAGCAAACCCCAGTTTCATTCAAAGGTGTCTGCATCTGCCTATATAAATCACTTCATAAATTAGAGGTAGCATTCTTTATAGAACATGGATTTATTTTTGAATCCAGGCAAAAGAAATAAAAAATAGAGCTATGAAGTTTGGACTGCAGTCTAATTTTCAGAAAATTCATCAGCTACTGTAGTTTGAAGCTTCAAATTCATAATCAAAATATTGTAAAATTATGTCCATCGTCATTCTTTTATTTTTCTTCCTCCCATGTCTTCCAAATCCAAACACAAAGACTCAGAAAGTCTTAGGTCTTTCTCCCTTTCTTTTCAGGGTCCCTGTGCTTTCATCTGATGCTTAACTGCACTTATGAATTTCAGGTTTCTTTTTAGGACCTTGTAGCAAGTGAATAAATACTTTTGATATTTTGGGGCTAAACAGAATAGAGTCTGGATTCAGTGATATAATATCGCCATTTCAACTATCACCATATTTATTATTTTAATTATTCTTTCAATATACATTAATTCGCTAGTAAATTCAATATTCATGGAATGCTTACATAAGTCAAGTATTCGTTAGGAACAAATGTTACATTTTCTTCTCTTAATCTCAGAGTCAAGTGGTTGAGGCAATCAAATATTCTTATATTTGAGATAAGTGCTGTAAATTAGTTATGTACATAGGAAGGATTATCTTTACTGGCTATTGTCAGGTATAAGTTTAGCATAAACCTAAATCAGATGGAGAACTGTCAGAAATCTTTTCTGATATTAATGAAGCTTGTCATTTGCATAAATTCTTTGTTTCTTTCTTTGAAAATATGTATTTTTCGCCATGTGTTTGAAATATAAGGATGATGGTTTCTCAAACAAATTTTTAAACTTGTCTAAGTGGTATGAGCAGCATGAAAGGTGAAAAGCTGGAATGTCACATGTCACAGTCTATTAAGGTAATAAGATGTCTAAGATAGATTCATAAACACAGCTGAAAAGCATTTTTTCATATTCATGCTCTTGATAATTTCATTTTTATAATCTAACATAAGCAAGGAAAACTATTTCTTTCATTAGAATGGTGGTCAACTCAAGGTAAGCCATCTTTCTATTAAAAAATGTTCAGAAATAATCTAATTAGGTCTTATAATCACTTTTCTAAGGGTTACTGCTGTGTTATTATGTGTAAAATAGAGGAACATTTCACAATAAAGTGAAAATGAGGAAAACTGACATGAAATCTGCAGGAGTAAGCTGACAATTTTTCAGACAACAGGGCCATATATTTTGCATTATTGTTCTGAAGACCTGTAGGCTTTGATTACTTGGGACTGCTTTTTTCCTCCTTCCAAGCAGAGCTGCAGATTTAATTTTATCTGTATGAGAAATATGAAGCTAGGGAATTTAATAATTGTTTCACTAGGTAAGGAATGAAGTAAATTCCATTGCCTTTCGTTTGATTACACTCTTCCCTGCTGGTTTAATTAAAAACATCCATGTGAAAAAGAAGAAACATAGTAAAAGATCTAATTATTTTATTGTATTGGATGTAGACTAGGGACAATGAAACCAAAGGGTTTAGAGTTGTAAAACTTCAATGTTTCATGTAAATCTAAAATGCAGACAGGTCAGCTGTAGACAAATGTCAGTGGACTAGATGCAAAATGCACTGCAGGCAGAAAAGATGACATTTATCAGTCATCCATACATCAGTAACTAAAACAATTTTAGGGTTGTCTAGACAGGCATCTATTATTTCTTAAATTTAAATCTTTAGTGGAAGGACAGCAACAAGCATAGTATCTATATTGAGTTTCACAAAAAATGAGAAGAAGGTCTAGGAAAAATTTCAAAAGCATTTGCAGGGTTGTACATAGAAAAGAGTTTTATTGTTGTTACTGTATTTTAGAAGCAATTATATGACTCTAAATTATTCACCCAAAAATCATATTAAATCCTGATAATCATGATTGAATTTTCTATTTTTAGGATAATTTGTCTACCTCAATGTTTTAATAAAGGAATCTATGAAAATACTTTTACAAGCTTTAGTTCATTTTAAAAAACGGTTATTAAATTAGAAAATAGTTTTTAATGCCAATTTTGAAAATGGTGGTAATAGCAGAAAATTCAATGTGTTAACATTATGAGAATGTCATTTAAAACCTTTCCCAAATATAAGTTCCGCAAAAGATTTTGAGAAATAGTAAAAAAATAAACAGGATGGTGATGGATAGGAGACCTCCAAATTAAATTTCAGTATTCCAAGGTAAATTTTTATTTAAATTGTATTTGAAACTATAAGTTCAAAATGTAGTTCAGACAACCTGATCTGTAAAACAACTAACATATCTCGAAACTTCTAAATGGAAAGATTGCCAAAAGATCATATTTTAGAAGCAAAATAAATCCCAACGTAACAGTTGCTAGATTCCTTTGGAATTTCATTCCATTTTCTTACTTACAGCTGCAGGTTTTAGTGGTATTTTTTATTGATTGATTTTTTCTAGTATTAATAAACCTTTCTAGATAAGTAATAGTTCATAAATTATAAGTCTTTGTCCCTATCTACGAAAAGGAATCTATAGGTTCTGCTACTTTTCACTATTTAAACTTAGCTTTTTAAAAATATTTCTTTTCGTTTTTCTTAAAATTTATAAGTTATTCTTAGTTTGGATCCAACTATTTTAAAAAAAACTATTTATGATCTTGATTTTTTAACTGTGATTCATTTAAAAGTACTTCTTTGTGTCGAGAAATCATGGGATTTTAATGCCATCTATTCTTTGACTCTCTGGGAAGTACATTTTTCAAACACTCCCCCCCCCATAGACACCCACATATGTCTTTGTGATGAACATTATTGTGCTAAATATATTACATGGTGCAGATTACCGCAGTCCACTGCTTCTAAATCTTACAGCTGTAAATCACAGCTTTTAAATATTTATAACTTCCTTTTGAACACTTAAGGGAGAAAGCCAAACTAAGATTTTTCATTTGCTTCCTAGAGTAAAAATGCTTGTGCTGGCCAAAAAATACTATAGTTATCTTTAAGAAATTAAATTACACCTGATAACCTCTACCTAAACCATTTGATAGTGAATGAGTCAGCCTACGCTTCTTGCTTTCCCTTCATTGGCATCAAAATAATTGTTTTTGGACAGGTCCTTGATACATTATAAAAATCTCTTTTTATCTTTATTTTTTCTTTTATTTGGAATTCCCTTTGGTTTCTAATGATAGTCACCAAGCTCTTTATTTTCTTCAGACCAAAAATTAAACAGTATTATTCACCCAAGAATACACTATAAATCAACTACCAAGTCCATTTAAAATGCATGTTCCCCCCTGTAAGGTCAGTAGGGATGTACCATTCAAATTTATAAATGCAAAGTTGGCTTTATACTGTCAGGTGAAAACACTGTCGATGAAGGGGAGACAGGGACGATTTTGTAACATCTAGAGCGACAGAGAATAAGCTTATCTTGGACAAAAATTAAAAATAAGGGTAACCTATCATTCCCTAGAATTCCTCAAGACCATCATAGACCAATTTGGGGTTCACTTATAAGATTTTTATGGCTACCCTGCTTTGCTGCTTTTCGTTAGATGGTGGGAATTTCTCATATTTTACTTCTTACTTCTTCCCAAAAGTATCCACTAGGTGGAGATATAATTATATTTTTCTTGGATTTAGGGCATTTATGATGCTCTATGAAAGGAATATTTATCTCAACAATTTGAATATATACCTTTTAATTGGTGTTTAATAAAGACTCTGATGTCAATCTATACTTAATCTGAATAGTATTCGATATGAAATTATACTTCCTTTTGGGTTTCTGTGTTTTATTATAGATTCTAAAATACAGACTACTGATTGAACTGATGTCATTTTTATAATTTTCTTCCGTATATAGGAATATACAATCGAAGGAGTATTCTCAATTCCTGAGAATAGCTAAATGTAATCCCCAGCATTATGTAGAGATTCTTTGGGACTAAATACAGGTTGTTGGCAGGGATTTAATTGGAGAGGTTGGAGAAGATGTAAGAGATTTTCCTTTTTCCTCTAAGCCAGGTAAGAATGCTCCACTCAGCTCCCTGGTTGCCAAGAAGCAAAGGGCTAAGAAAGCCAGTGGAGTGGTTCCCAGATCCTGTAAGATCCATTCTTCATAACAACCTGTCCTTCTCTCCCCTTCTCTCTTTCTCTCCCTTCTCTTAACTTCTTTTCTCTCTCTTCTTTCTCATTCATTTTTCTATTACTTGTATTATGGAAACCAATTTGCCAGTTACTTATTTCTAGAAGTCTGAACATTTTATTTCTCTTTGTTTCCTGCTTTCAAGAGGACAGAATGTTTCCTGTGACCCTTGACAACTTTTTGGGACTTCTGAGCTTGGCCATTTTATTCAAATACTTTCCTGGAAACCAGGGACTTTAAACTCCTTGGCAGAAGGCAGAAACATGCGCTACTCTACTTCCTATCAGATAGACTAGATTTAAAACAAAGGACCTATAATATAGTAGCTGCTTTAAATCTAGGAGTGGGCAAAATTTCAAGAGCTATTTTCATGTGAAGTTCTGAGTTATGAAGTGAGGTAATACTGACTTGGTGGAGGAATCTTTCACTCTCTTCCCAAGAAACACAATTTTGTTATTCAAGGC
Source organism: Tamandua tetradactyla (assembly GCF_023851605.1). NCBI lineage: Eukaryota > Metazoa > Chordata > Mammalia > Pilosa > Myrmecophagidae > Tamandua > Tamandua tetradactyla. Next base: position 119,577,902 of record NC_135332.1, read on the forward strand.
TCAATAAAATAAGGATCATTCTGACAATAGTGCTTCTCATTTGTGGTTGTGAGTACATTTGTAAACGACAGCAACTATTCCAAACACACTCTAAGCTAACAAAGTGAGAGAAACTCTGCATTGCTTTACGCTGTAAGTTGCTTAGGCCTTATTAACTACCTTTGAGCTAATGTAAATGCAGCCTACATCTTTGAAGTTTACGGAAAGATTTAATTCTATATAACCATGCTCACAGTAACTTTAGCCAGCCAGATTTCAAACAGCCTGTTTTTAAAATAAAAATATTTTGTATATGGAGAGTAAATGCATGAGGTTCCATGAAATGCAACCTTTTCAATTTGATCTTTGATCAATCCATGTTGTGAAAAGCAGTGGTATAATTGCCCTTAGATTCTAAAAGCATTTTAAGCCTAAGACATATAGGTCAAGTTGAAGTTTCTCAAAATTTACAGCTGCTTTCAGTTGCTAGCATTATTGCATTGAAGCTGCTTGATGGTTTTAGACTTTTCATTTGTTTCTTAATTGGACAAAGACTAACATTATTGATTATGAAAATGCTATGCCCTATAACAAAACTAAATAAGCCTTTTAAAAGACAAATGGGAGAGCCAACCTTCACTTTGTATGAAGAAATCAACCAATGACACAATACTACTACTATGTTTAGACAGCATGTGCAAAGGGTTAGGAATAACCTTTTCCTTACCGATTTTTCCCTCTATTTTTTCAGTAATCATTTTTAAAACTTGCAAAAATGAAAAAAAAAACGGAAATAACTGGAAAATGCACTTTTGCTTGTATTTTAGATGCTCAGAAATATCCTTCACGTACTAATGCTAACTGCCATACTAGTGCTCATACTACTATAGCTGTTATTGATACTGCCTCCAATTCTGCAGTTTCCACCAATGCTTGTCTTCCTCAGAAAGGATCAACTCAAGAGAATAGCCCTTTAATTTACCTTAAAGGAACAAGAATCACAGAATTTCAAATATTTTTTTTCTCAACTCTCTCTTCTGCTACGTGCCCACTCCCATCTCTCACAGAATTTCTCCTAGCTCTTCTCTCTTTTTTCTCTGTGTATTTCCATTTCTCTTCATGATATACTTAAACATTCAAGAGTAATGAAAATATTTCATGACTAAATTTTGTTTCTGTGTTTCTTTTAGGACACCTGAGCCTAGAATAGTTATTAGTATTAAGTTATATGCTTGTATGTATGTATTTTATTAAGCACCTGTTATGAGATAGGTGGTTTGTATTTATAATGTCTATTAATGAGGTGGATTGTGTGAACTAAGAGGTTGACTCCATTTGAGCAAATTATTTAACCTGTTCCTTAATTAATCTCACCTGTAAAATGATGATATCCATCAGATAAGGTGGTTTTAGGATTGAGTTAATGCATGCAATATGCTTAGAAAAGTGCATGGAACTTGAAAATAAAATGGTTCTTCTTTCTTCTTTTTTCCTTCTCATTGTCCACCACTTCTTCCTTGTTATTATTATTATTGTTATTATTATTGCTATTTGGGTAGCATATGGAGTCTAGTAATGTTTAAGCTTCCTTGGTATTTTGGTTGGTTGTTTTCAAATATTCCTGGATTTTATTTGATACTATTTTTCATATAAACATTTATTCCTTTTTTTGAGAAATAAAAATTTCTGTTGTTGTTTCCCAGAGGAATTGAAAGCTTATGGTTAAAAAAGATAATGTCATTTTTTCTAAGATTTTAAACCTTAAACATAAGATAGAGCTTAGGTTCTAGAGAACAGTGTGTGAAGTACCATGCTTATTCACCATACAATCTACCTAAAAAAAGAAGAAGAAAAAACAACCACTTTGCAATAATGATGAGAATTGCCTCTATTCATAATTAAGAAATAGGTAATAGTGTGGTTATAACTACAATTTGCAAGGAGTGACTTGGAATTCACAATTTTTTCACTGATTTTGTTTTATTTTTACCCCATAATAACCGTGTAAAGTAGACATTATTAACACCAAATAAAAAGATACAGCAACAGAGGCTCAGAGGCTTAAATAACTTGCCAAGAGTCACTTAGCATGAAATAGTGGAAATGTATCTGGGAGGCAGGTTTTCTATCTCTGGAGCTCTCACTCCTAAATAGATCATTAGGACTTAAATGGACCTTCAAATTTTCTAGTCTAAATCGTTATTTATTCAATGAGAAGATGAAAGAGAGGAAAAGGACCTGGGCAGTGTGACATAGTGGCTGAATCAGGACTAGAACTCTTCCATTGTAAATTCTAATTCATTAGTCTTTCTCCTATACCACAATATTTTATGGTATGCCATCTAAAGTTGTTTTTTCTCCAAAGCTTGAGGTTGTCAAAATTAGAATAAGAATTGGGATACTCATAGTAATATCATGCAGTTGCTCCAACCCTCTGATTTAGAGACAGGAAAATTGTTTATATAAGCTACCCTATTAAGACAGACAGAACTTCACGTAAGAATAGCAAGTTCTGTTATTTGTGCAGTGGGGGTAGCAAACGGGTTGGCAATGCCTTATGATAGCAGTTTCCTCAATTATATCTCTCATAGAGCTAGTCAGAAGCCCTGTAGACTGTTTTATACTGAGCCCAGGATTTTTTCTAAACCCTAGAAGAATCTAGACTCAAAACAATAGGGGGGTTGCAGAGAAGGCATGACTTCCTGTACAGTGATGAACAAGAGAGACTTTTCTCCAGGAATACTGTCTTTGTTCTCAATTACTGCATATGAATTACTTTCTAGAACCTATATACCTAGCCAGAGTGGAATAACATGTCCTAATAGCATCTTCATTTATATGTCAATTGATTTGAAGGGTTTACAGTTTATCTCAATTTTCTGATCTATGAAGTACTCTAAGATTTCATACATTTAACAAGACTTTTGAAGATAAAAATTATCATCTACATGCAAAGAGAAAATTCTGGAAGGATGAGCATAGCCCTCTGAAATTGCCTTAAATGTGGTTCTTTGAAAAATTTAGATTTCATTCTTTCATTTTTTCATTCTTTCTTTATTCATGTATATATATGCTACAAACATTTATTAAGAGGCTACTAAATAAACAGGTCTGTGCTAAGTGCAACTGAGGGGGGAAAATGACACAGACTGCCCTCGAAGGATTTAGGAGTAAACTTAAGCCTTAATACAAATAACTACATTACAAGTTTGAGTCCAGTAAGTGCTAGAAGAGTACAATTGTAAGCAAGACACAATGGAGATGTGAAGAAGAAGGAGTGTATCCCCATAGCAAGCAACTTGAGTTTCTAGAGGTGGTGGCAAGGGCATTTAAAGGGACGGGCACAAAACGAATGCGGACAGAAATGAGAGGGATGTGAGGATCAGTGAATCATTTATTTTATCTGGAGCATAGGATCATTCAATAATACACAGAAAAGATGTAAAGAAGTTTTTAATTTTGTTTTCTGTTTTTAGAAAAGCATTTTTATGCATATAAATATATTTTACATATACACTTGCCCATAAGAGCAATGACATAAGTAACTGATATCCAATTGTGGTATTATTCGAAATATCAACAGTTTTAGACACCTAAATACCCATTAATGGGTAAATAAATTATGGTACCTCTATACAATGACTACTGAGCCGATAGTAAACAAGCAAACAAAGAAATGAAAGAAACAACGAAACTTAGGTTTGATATGTTCTGATATGCTGCTGCTTCCAAGATATATGAGTGTCAGGTAAAAAGCCCAACACACCAAACATTATGCATTGTGTATAAGCAATTGTGTAAGAAATAAGCTGCATCTAAACCTATGTGCTTAAACATGTTTAGATTACCTCTGGAAGGACACACAGCGATAAAATGATTACCTCTGGGAAAGGGATATAGGCTGCTGATGAAAGCTTAGGAAGAAAGGATATTTTTCACTGAATACTATTTTTGTATTTCAAATTTTGTACATTTTCAAGTATAATATATATTATTTAAAAACTACTTAAAGATTTATTGAAAGTTAACTTTTTGAAAATTCAGTGGATGAAACTGTTAGAAAAAAGTCTCTCAAGAAAAAAACACATAGTAGTTGGAAGTCACAATGTTGAATTTCTTTTTTCTTTTAATAGTAAACGTCCTGGGTGTGCTTGAAGGCAGAAGTCAGAGATGGATGGATGGAGAGGAAATGAAATAGAAGGTAAGTGAAAATTATAGGATTTAGGGCAGAAGTGGAAAGGCTGGTATCTCAGAAGACGAATGTCCTTACTGTAAGGTATCTCACAGAGCCACTGAATCACATATCTTGAACAAAAGTGGATGAGTTATTCTTCTGTTTGCTTTCATATCAATAGCAGTGATTGGGAGACGTTGTAGGTTCAGTGTTTTATCTGGTACAAAGATCAGAGCACAGCTCTCACCACAGGGGCCCTGAGCAACGCATATGCTTTAAGGTAATGGCTAGACTGTTGAAACCCATAATTTAATGACTGCTTCCCTAGGCACTCCTCTAAAGACAGACCTGTCCATGGTAGACCAGAAGGTGGGAGAATATAACCAAGGTGGAGCAGGGTGGAGATACAGAAATAAGCATTTTTGTCATTCCTAACGGTTGTAGGCGTCTTCTCATCTGCATGTTAAATATTCATTCATGAATGGGGTACAATGACATATCCTGCCCAGCTGATTTGTTTATTGTGAGGATAAAATTAGGTACTAGGTCAGGTAAAATTTTGGAAAAAGTATAAAATGTTGTCCAAATGCAAAGTAAAAAGAAACATAGATGGAGAAGTTTATACTTAATCATTTTGCATTTTAGTCTCTTCATGGAATAAGTTGGAATGACGACAGAGTTTGAAATTGGGCTGTGGTTCTTAGTCACTACAAGATAAATATTTTATATTTAGTACAAATGCTGGTACTCTACTGCATTTACTCCAAAGACAGGTAAGTAAAAACCAAATTTAATTTTGGTTCATGCCAAAATCCATTTTGTTTTCATCTATATTAATCTTAGCCTGATATTTGATACATGTTTGTTGAATGAATGCTGCTGTTCATAGGTAGTAAGGAGGGTTGCCATGACCGTCACTCACTCATCTACTAAATTGTATTTCACTCCTCTACTAAATTCAAGCACAGCTTTAAAAAGTAGCTACAAACTATTATGTAGTAAAATCCCAGCTCTTCCAGTTTCGTAAGGGCCAAATGACCAGATAAAAAGCCACTGCAGGCACACTTAGCCTGTAGGCAGCAGGCTGACAAGTGGAAGTTGGCAAGAGTACATTGAATTGGTAAAGTCAGAGGATGTGACTAGGGAACCGAGAGAATCTGCTACAGTGGCTAAATAGGCAAGTCTCTCTAGCTCTCTCTCTCTCTCTTCCATAGGACCTCATAAGCAAAGGGATTGGAAATTCAGTAGACATTTTTCTAATGATGCTTAATATATAGTAGTGCTTCAAATTTGTGATATCATTATAACATGTAAGTGTATACTGATAATAATCTAGTTTGTTGGTTTGTTTTTATATTTCCTTTAATAATTATCATAATTATGTTCTGTCACAAAATAAGAGTCTACCTTCTACAGTTGCACAGTTCTAAAACTTTTATACAGGTGGCTCATTTAATCTTTGTATCAATTTAACAATTTTGTGTTACTGTACTCATTTTCAGAGGGAAAGACCAAGACTCAAGAAGATGTGGAAATTGCTTGAGAATAAATGGCAGTAAATCCTGTGTTTGGAGACAAGAGATAATTTCTTTGTTCTTTCCACTATAAGGCACTAACTTTTAAAAGACTGGCATGTAGGTCCCTAAGAGGGTTAAGGACAGAAGAAATCATGACCCAGGGACATAATTTGGATAAAATATAATTCAGAATGAGAAAAGATAAAGCAATATTAGGAACATTTTCCAAAACCTATTTTTCAGAATGCTGATAAGGTATTAGATAGGGCAGGGTAGACTTCTGAAGCCATATAAATTAGGAAAAAATGGGATTAAGCAATGCTATTTTAGCTAATGTTTTAGATTTTTAATTTGTTTCCCTGAAGAATATTTTCAATTTTCTAATATGCTTGTATATATTATGAATATTCAAGAAGAAACTAGAATATGTTATATATATATACACATATGCAAATGGATGCAGAGATATCTGTATGGCAACACTTGCCCTACGATAAAATATTCATGTTAATTTGCTAATAAATTTGTCTTTTTAAAGTTCTTAAATTTAGTAGTCTTAGGTTAAGCATTGAAAGTATTTGTATTTTCTTTTTAAAAAATTATTTCAGGTGGACTCATTGTAAAACTTAATTATAAATGTCAGAAATGGACCCATCTGAGGATCTATTTAGTGACTAAGGTCACAAACTGCCCCCTATCATTTACCACACTTGCAATTATTCATAATTTCAGACTTGTCTCAGCCAGCTCAACTAAATTTTTCTTGAAAAATGGAGAATGGAGCCAGCCTCACTTAGTCTCAGTCTAGAAGGAATTCCCTGATTTCAAGGACTCACATCACACTGTTTCCTTTTAGATCCACACTTATTTATCTTTGGGAAACTCACTTTTACTGTCCCTTGTTTTAAAATTCAAATTAATGAAGTCCTGCAGTGACTCTTTTTCAGCTTCTTTAAATTCTTCTGAATGACTGAGAAGTCTGCAAAATTACAATAAAATATTTTTAAGGCCTTTATTCTCTCTCCTAGACTTCCGTGGCACTACGAAGTTTCACATAATTTCTAGCCTGAATCTCATAAAATGCTGGCAAAATTTATTCAATTCAAATTAAATAGATGTAGCACAGCGTAATCTTTCTCTATTAAATATGTCACTTTTTGCAATTGTTTCTTAATATCCTCACAGCTTCCATCTAAGATTAGCACTTTCTTTGCTGCCAGAGTTTCACTAACCTACTGAATTATTCACTGAAGCATAACCTTCAGATATCAGGTTAGAAAGACCTTGATTATGGCAGGAAGTGAACTGTATAAACCATTTTTCTTTAAAAGAAAATTTCTCAGTATAGCAAAGTCTGAAATGAGATAAGTATTAAATGTGTGTAAAAATTAAGTTCATAATTGATAGGAATTTAGCCAACTGTGACATTCCTGCATTTTGTTTATTATAATATATAATACTATCCCAAGCACTGCAAAGCAGCATAAAAATGTGTGCATTGCATAGTGCTTTTTTAATCTAAGAAAACATGGAGCTTGGCTTTAGATTTAGCAAACAAAATTGTTGTACATTAAGTCATGTAATGTGTTACGTAGCCTTACCATATTCACATTATTATTTTTTAATTCCTGTTCCTCTTTTTTTTTTTTTTCTTGTTCGCTTTCACTTCCTTCACCATAGCTTTGTTTTAGACTCATATAGCCCAAGAGTTGACAGTGAAGTCAGCAATTCACCATGGGCTTCCCTGCAGCAAATTCTATTAGTAGCGTCCAATGCTTTATCTCAATTTGGTGTTGAAATGTCATTAGAATACCAACTGAGGAGTCAACACTCATGGAACACCTTTGCTAGTGTTGAAATCGGAAAACTCACCATCCCCAAATCAGCCACTTCGTGATCAGTCCACTGGGTACCCAGTGCTAAAGTGCAGCCCTGATACACAGCAGGGTATATATTCTGCTTCCTACTGGGTGAGAAGAAAATGCACAAAGACAAATACTGGCCTACATTTATCTACATTTATTCCATTGGCACTGGGAAAACTTTTTTCTATAAATTTACGTAAGACAGCATTCAGATAAGACAGCATTCAGATGACTCCAAATACATATGAAGCATATGTATTTTAAGTATCAGTCCACCGATTAGTGTTAAGCTGCTTCTACCAGTGTTGTAAAAGTCAACACAACTGAAGCATGCCAATAATGACAGGTAACTCATTATTAAAGAGCAGTGTTTTGATCACACTGTCTATATAGTTTTGCTGTTTAGATGGAACTAATAAAGTAAGGAGTTTTTTCACCACGAATCAATGTATGTGGTATAGATGACATTAACGGTTTTCTTTTAATCTTGCCCACCCTATACCAACAAAAGTAACTATCACGTTCTTTTCTAAACTTTTAATCTGATTGAATGATTTGAAAGACTTATTTTATAAGCCCGTATGGAAGTTTCAGATAATCATGTGAAATGACAAGATGCTTAGAATAAACAGTGCACTGGAGGAGAAAGATCCATGAAATGTGCTGGTAATGAAACAATTGTGAAAACACATTTTCCCTCAAGAAACAACGATTTTAATAGAAAAATTCTATTAGAACAAACATTGCAAAAGTTTGCCATTTTGTTCAGGTGACAAATGCACTTATCATGTTCAAACCAATAAACTGGTTTTACTAGGGAGAAAACCATCAGAATTTGGGGAATTTATAAGGAGTTGCACATGGCTTATAGAGTATGATTGTTTAACTTTTTTATTCTTTTTCTCCACTACATAGGTTTGTATCGTATAAGTACCTTGGAGTGTTGAGAAAATATAATGAAAAATAGAAAAACACCCCCCTATTATTGAATATATGTATGCCTTGCCAATTTGATATAACGTAATTTTTTGCATTTGGCATTGCCAACTTTCTTTAGTGGGTTTAGAAAACAGCAGTGCCAGAATATTAATATGAAAGACATCAGTTATCTAATGAAGCACATTTAGAATTCCAAGAAAATTCCTGACAAATCTCTTTCTATTTGTTTAAAAATGTGGTATTGAGTTTAATAAAAAGAAATTTCCTAGTGTTAATTCTCAATGCCAGGAGCTTACATACAATTGCTCTCTCGTTGACAAGTATTATGCACTTAAAGGAATACAGAAATGAGTAAGACTCCCTGTAACTGTCGGGGAACTCACAGTCTTGCATGGGTGGTCTATCTAGTAAACAAGAGTGTGCTTAGGGCCAGGTGGCTCCGTGGCACAGTTCTCGTCTGCCATGCCAGAGACCCAGGTTTGGTTCCCGGTGCCTGCCCAGGCAAAAAAATAAAATAAAGAAGAGTGTGCTCTATCTAGTACAGGTATGGCAAAAACAGGAATCACCCTCCCCTTCTTATGTCCTTGTCACAGATATTGTCATGGTTCTTTTTTCTTGCTGATCTCAAATGTGGAACTTCTGAATTTTTCTCCACAAAGACTAGGTTAGCATTTGAGTTGGAACTACTGTCCTGAGTTAGTAGACTGATCTAATTCTACTCAATTTATGTGATCTCTGATATTACACATCCAAGATTTACATGAACAAGGAACAAAGAGTCCACATGCTAGGCCTGGTGGGGAAATGTCTACTTAGATTGCCTGGAAGACAAACGTTTTGATAATACAAATTTATTTGAAAGTCAGGGACTATCCCAGTGTGAATCAGAATTCAGGAGAGGGCGTGGGATCAGTTCTCCCAGAGGTCTTCTACAGTATTTTAATCTGTGATTGGTTTGTTACTCCTGAGGATAGTTATAATGAACTTCAGAATCATCCTTTATGTTATAACAGTCCTCAAATTTCACTGTAATGTGTATAATGCCTACTTCCATATCATCACAACATGAGAGTATCCTTGGTAAAGCATAAGTGCTAAATAAATATTTAGCAAATATTCAATTAACAGAATGAGTTTCTAAAGGTTCTTGATATACAAAACTAAAAGCAAAATTAAACAAAAATGTAAGCATGACTGAAAGATAAAATGACTGAATGTATGAATTCATCAGGATAAGCCCCAATATTATTTGGGCCTTTCAGAGGTCCCACACCTGGTAGTGGACATAGATTTTGCTATATTCAAAATCACCCAATCTTTTATCAGCTTAATTCATCTTGGAAAAGCCAAGAGAAATGGTGACTGTTAGGGGTAGATGTGCAACTGGAAAATGGAGAAGGTACACATTAGATCCCTTGGAAAGTTAATAATGAAATTAGGCAGGTGTTTCTCTAAGTTTGCAATGAGAGAAGCCTTGGAGAAAAAGGTCAGTGAGTACCAGGGCGCTCAGTTTCACACGGCACTGAGAACTGCTGGTTTGTTGGAACCAAGTCTTTAAGTAAGAAGGACAGTGTGCTGGTTTGAAAGCCACGTTTTAATATAATCCCATTTCTTAAAGGTAGAATGGTCTCTATTCAATACTGTATGTTTGACACTGTAATGAGATCATCTCCCTGGTTGATGTGATTTAGTCAAGAATGGTTGTTAAACTGGATTAGGGGATGACATGTCTCCACCCATTTGAGTGGGTATTGATTGGTTTACTGGAGTCCTATAAAAGAGGAAACATTTTGGAGAAATAGATTCAGAGAGATTCAGAGAGAGCAGAACGATGAAGCCATGAGATGCAGAGAGTCTATGAGCCAGCAACCTTTGGAGATGAAGAAGGAAAACACCTCCCGGGGAGCTTCATGAAATAGGAAGCCAGGAGAGAAAGCTAGCAGATGATACTGTATTCACCATGTGCCCTTCCAGCTGAGAGAGAAGCCCTGACTGTGTTCACCATGTGCCATCTCACTTGAGAAAGAAACCCTGAACTTCATCGGCCTTCTTGAACCAAGGTATCTTTCCCTGGATGCCTTTGATTGGACATTTCTATAGACTTGTTTTAATTGGGACATTTTCTCGGACTTAGAACTGTAAACTAGCAACTCATTAAATTCCCCTTGTTAAAAGCCATTCTGTTTTTGGTATATTACATTCCGGCAGCTAGCAAACTAGAACAGACAGTAATTTCTCCTTTTAAAATCTTTTGCTTTCTCCTTATCTATCTGTTTTGATTCCTCCTCAAAGTAGCTACTGCATATGGCAGATCAATCCAAAGTAAGTATTTATTATCACCATATTACAGATAATCTATGCTTGATCCTACCCATACTTTGTTTCTTATTCCTTCCCAGACTGGTGAAATGAAATATGATTGTTTTACTAACAAACTGTTATCTTATTTTTTTGAATTTATTGGTGAATTGAACTGACCTGAAATTTCTAGTAAAAATCAGGTGTGGCAGAGATGGATAACTGTCCACTAGAGATTCATGTTTCCTCTGGTCTTGTGTAGAACGTTTACTGTGAAGCAGCCGCTTAGCCTTAAATGACATTCTTTAATGCCATTTGCATCTATTTGAGGCCTTGCAACAAGTTCTTGGCGATGGAATATGAGTGGAATTGATGTGTACCACTTCCATGTCAAGGCTATTAGGATGCATCATCTCCTTGGTGTCGGCAGAAGATTCTAGAACTTTAGGTATAGGGAATCTGGTAATCCGAATCACCCCACGGAGGTTAGTCACCCACCAACACAGCAGTTCTCAACAAGAGGCTGTGTTACCTCACAGGGAAATTTAACAATGCCTGGGGATATTTTTTCTTCTCTCCACTGAGGGTTGCTACTGACATCTAGTCAGTAGAGGTTGGGATACTGCTAAATAGATTGTAATGCACAGGATAATGCACCCACAATGCAGAATTATCTGTTCCCAAATGTCAATAACATTGAGCTTTAGAAATCCTGAACCAATTGGCAAACCTGTCTTGGACTGTTACGTGAGCAAGAATGAACTTCTATTGTGTTGTTTTGGTTTTTTTTTTTTTTTCCTAGCAGTTTTAGAGTTGTTTTAACAAATATGCTGTCTTTTACCAAGAAATCAGAACTGTAGCTTTTCCTTCCGCCATAAAAGGAATATTAAACATGTCTTTGATGATTTACCACGCAACTGTATTCAAGTTGGATGATGAAGCATGAAAATGATTGTGTTTACACTTTAATAGTCTAGGCTATATAGTAAGGATTGAGAGTTGATAGTGGACATTCATTCAAACCAATTTATGACCGTTCTGTTAGTTAACTTTTGCTAAGTGTATCTACAATAGATTTAATGGTTATATAAGGAAATTACTGAAATAAATAGTGAATAGTTTTTCTCCTCCCCAAACAAATCCTTCTCTTTAAATTCCTTCATGAGATTGTTAATTAAGATTATGATACAGACATTTTATTTAACAACTTCTTCCGGTTTCTCTGGATACTGTGTTTACTGTGCTATAGAAAGAGGGTTATTGCTGGCATTCTGAAATTCATCATTGGTTTTTTGAGAGCTGAACATCATTATTTCATTGAGACATCTTCTGCCCCTGCCCCTGATGTCTCTTTTGTTACCAATAAAAGCTATATTTATGTTACCTGGTGAGCAATGGCTGTGTTTTGCCTGTGAAAATAGTCCACAAAGATGGCAAATGGAACTTTTGTTGCTAGTCATTTTCAAAATGTTGCTTCAAAACACACAGAAAATTTGAGTGATATCCCCAAGCTTAAAACAAACCAGGCTGGATCACTCTTAGAGCAATTACTCATTTCTGTGGCCCCCTTATCGCTTCCTTGGCTAGCCAAGTGAATATTTCGCTAGTGGGCTGTTCATGGGAACCCAATCAAGATTTGTGGCATGGTCATAATTTATTTCAAATTTATGACTGTATTCACCATGTTTATTAAAGGAAGTAGTTTGCCCATATTTTCCCTATGTAGAGCCATATGACAGGAATTCTCTGAGTTAGGTGGCTCAGACTTAATGAGATTAGAGCCTGCAGATAGAATAAGCAACTACCTAAGCAGTGTGATTTATAGTTTTCTAAAAGTAAAGCCTTACTGATTAGATCTCTCCCAATGGCCTAATACTGTACCTGAAATTTTCACGAGAATCACTTCTTATGGATCCCCTCAAGACCTGCAGCTCTTAGCTGGTTAGAGCAGTCTGCTTAGAGGAAGGATTAAAAAAGTAAGACTGAATTGCCAAATGCTGGAATATTTTCTGTCTAGTCTCTTTCTTTAAATTATCATAACCAATCCAATGCCATTAGAAGTAAACTGTATAAGAAGGATTTCCAAATTTTATCTCTTACTCTAGCTTTTCCACTGTGTTCTAGTGTTTTATGTCTAACTTCCTATTAAAGAATTCCACATGGGAGTCCAATAGGCATCACCGGAATCTCATCTGAAAGCATGTAATTCTCCTAGGCTTCTCCATTTTAGCAAGACAGTCACCAAGAACCCAGCTGCCCAAACCTGGATCCCAAGAGTTATTTTTAATTTCCTTATTTTTTAACCTTGCAAATCTAATTTATTGGTGAGTCTGGTCAATTCTACCTTCAAGATATATCCATTCTCTGTACTATAATGAGTTCATGAAAATGGAAATGGATTAAGTAATTTTCCTACTTAATTTCTCCAGTATTTTCTTATAGAATTTAAACTGAAACTCCAAATATTTACCATGGATTCAAGATGTAGCGTGCCACTCTATGGTCTCATCTCATGGTACAGTCTCAAGATCACCATGCTTTGATGCTTCAGCCACTGTGGACTTCTTTCTTTTCCATAATACATCAAACTCATTTATATTTAAGGATTTCTCCCTGGAAAGCCTAAGCTAGCTCCTTTATTTAATCCATGTCTCAACTCCAAGACAAAGAGGCTGTCTTTAACTATTTAATTTAACTTAGTCTCCTCTAGTCACTTCTAACACATAATATTGGGATTATCTTTACAGCACGTTCTTATCTCTGAATTACTGAATTAATTTAGTTTTTTACTTAATTGTTGTCTAGCCCCCTCTTCTGAGAGAAGGCGCCTTGTCTGTTTTGGCAATCATTCCCAGATCTTATCTGCGATAATGATTAAAATACTGTAGACACTCTATGCATATTATTTGAAGGAACAGAGAAAGGATAGCAGTAGAATCCTGGTTTCCTAATATGTGTTTTGTTTATTCTTTCTACTTAATACCATAATAGTGATGAATACCAGTGTATACCCTAGTTTAAAACTTAGATTAGTTTATAAATTAGATCATGCCACATGAAAAGATTAACCCCAGAATCTCAATAGCATCCCAACCTTTTCTTTCCTATGCCAAGTGTGATGTCAGTCAGTGGAGCTGCTCTTCCATCTGGCGACTCTGGGATCTAGGCTGGGATCCTCTCTGGGATCCCCAGAGAGGGCTCACACTAATCCTTAAATATTTGACCTAGATGTGAAACAGGTCACCTCTGATTGATTTGCATTGGCCAGAACTAGTCTCACAGCCTTATGACTTGATCTAATTGCAAGGGAAGCTGGACGATATAGAGGAGCACACAGTATAGCCACAACCATAACGACAACTACACCTACAAGGAAAGGTGTAGGGAAAAGAAGTTATGATATTAAAAGAGATTAAAAAAACAAAACAGAAAGAGGGAGAAACTGAAATATATTGACTACTGGGCCCATATATGTGACTGGAAAGATTAATGCAAGGCCGGCAATAATCTCCACACTGACAAATGTTTTTGTGTGTGAAAGTGTGTTTGCACCCATGTATTATGTATACATTTCCCTATTTCCTTTGCAGCTGTCACCAGTATTATATCTTATGCCTGATATCATTTGAAATTTCCCTTAAACTCAGTTTTTCTTGATCCTTTTACTCTAAAGTATCTTCCCATCCCTCATAAGGCTCCATCCCAGGCTTGCCTTTGTGTTTCATTTCACAGCTAATAATCTTAGAGTAATACCAGGAGCACTTTTGCCTAATGGGGTTTCAACCAGAAAGAAAGGACCAGAAAGAAAGCTCCTGCTAAGTGAATATGTCTTCTCATTTTCTCCTGTGTTTTACATACTCCCTCATATAAAAGAAATCATGGAAGTCAAAGGATTAAATATAAATGTGAAATAAGGAAATACTTGATAAGAGAGATGGATAAAAAAGTACTTGAGCCCAATGGGCAGACCATGTAGTGAGCTGATATAATACTTTAATTCTGGCTTCCCTGTGGCTAGCTCAGGTTGACAACATTTCAAAAATGACAATTATTTGGAATAAATCCAAGATTATACTTTAAATAAAAATGTTCATGAATCATAGCTCTTCCACTATGAATAGGACAAGTACATAAGCAATTACTTATAGGAGCAGTATTATCTTGCAATTCAAGCTGTTTCGTAAGTTGATTTGACTAAAAGCTTATTTTTTTCCTCAAAGTGAAAAATGAAAACATTCAACTTGTCTTGTTTTGCCCCATATATGAAGTTCAATTAAATGAATCACTCATTCTCTCAAAAAGATATGTGAATGAAAAATATGAATTCAAGTGAAAGAAAGCAAGCCAATATTTCTACAGTGAAGAAATCTGGGGCAACAGCTTTCAAATAAGTCTGAACGGGTAGAAGAGAATTAGGACCAATCCACCTGATAAAGACAGGAAGTGCCACAAGAGACTCTACTCTTGGAAGCTTAGTTTTCCCTGTCTCTTGATTTTCCCAAATAATAGAACCTCTGAAACAACTAATTTTCACCCATTGGGCAACCTAGAGTGCCTAAGAGTGAGCAAATCTGATTTCCAGTCTTGGATTGTGACACACCAGCTTTGAGTCCTTAACTTAGTTTCTTTACTCGTGTCATTTTCATCATTTGTAAAATGAAGATTTAAACCTCACAGGCTGGAATTTAAATAAGATAATGCATGCAGAGCCTTCAGCACAATGCTGGGCGCATGTTAAAGGTTGCTATGAAGCTTTACTTGTTTGTTTATCTCAGTGGCTTCTGGTGCTGGTAAGTGTATTACCAAGAGGGTTCTAATATATATATATATATTTGACTTTTAGGCAATTCATTTATAAATTCTCATCTGACCTTATAAGAGATAATAATCTCATCACAGTTTTCCTATTACAGTTTATATAATATCAGATAACATGTGAACACATACTCCCTCAATTTCTTAGTGTGGACAATATTATACAATGAAAAATATTAAAATGTCATGGGAATGGATTAAATCATCAGATTACTTTGGAAAAATGGCTTTAAAAATTGAAAATAAAGAATGTTACTGCTTAATATAATACAAGTAAAAATTCCAATAAAAAATTAGAGGTCTACTGCAACTTGAAAAATTATTTTGTATTATCCAGAAGAATTTACAGCGGCTTTTAATCTTTTTTGGACTATGACCTACAGTATGAAGCATACTTAAAATTCTGATCCATTCTACATCGAGATGCACAATACAAACACATGCATGCACAAAAGAAAAAAAGTTCATAAAATTGTATTTGCCCTCAATACATGTAGTGAATATTTTTATTGTATTTTTTTAATGTTGGTTGTGATCCAATAAATTAGCTTCCAGATTCAAATGGATTATGACCTACATTTAAAAACCCACCACATTACAATATTCCACAAAATTGCGAGAAACAATAGTTTTGAAAGAATCCTTACCTTACCATATATATTAACATGTATCAAAAAGGCATATGGGTGAAACAATAGAAAGTCTTGAACTATACCTCTGTCTACACAGGAAAAATGTAACATGTAATAAAAATAGCAATTCCAAACAGTGGCAAAATTATATATTATACAAAAAAAATTGTTGCATAGACCTTAATCATTTGGGGGAAATATTTAGATACTGTATCTCACAAATTACATCTAAATAAACTACACATATATTAATGATGCAGGTGTAAAAAAGCCAAGATTATAAAATACTAGGATAATATGAAGTCTATTAATGTAAGATTTAGCTGTGGAAGGCCCTTGAAAACATGATTACAAAGGCTGAAATCATAAAGAAAAGTACAGTGGAATCAATTACTTATAATTAAAAAGTTTCTATGTTAAAATCCTCAATATAACTCAAATTTAACTGTCAATCTGAAAATAATTTGAAACATGATATATAAACTATCTCTAAAGATAGATGCTTTCCTTAATATTTAAAATAAATACTGCTAAATAAGAATAATGTGCAAATGCACAAATAAGCAATTCATAAGGAATAAATTTAAATCACTAATAAGCAAATGAAAAAAAAATCAATGTGATTAAAGAAATTCAAGCTAAAATTTATAATAACAAATTGTGATTATATAATACTAAATAATAAATAACTTTTGTACTTACCAAATTGGGAAAGATACATTTTTTTAAAGCTGTAATACTCACCATTATTTAGTGGACATGTATTGAGTACTTTCTGTATATTAGGCACTGTTTTAAACATTCAGCATCCTATTTAATCTTTCCAACAATCCTATAAGTAGATATTATTACTGCCATTCTTTGTACAGAACAATGAGGCTGAGACAGATTAAGTTACTTGCCTTGAGTCATATAACTAATAAGTAGTAGAGTCAGGACTTCATGCTAAGAAATCTGA
Source organism: Tamandua tetradactyla (assembly GCF_023851605.1). Classification (NCBI taxonomy): domain Eukaryota; kingdom Metazoa; phylum Chordata; class Mammalia; order Pilosa; family Myrmecophagidae; genus Tamandua; species Tamandua tetradactyla. Next base: position 119,595,079 of record NC_135332.1, read on the forward strand.
CACTTTTAATCAAGACTTGCTTGTACTCCCAATATTTGCAACAGTAGGGGAAAAAAAGATTGTTGGATGAAATATGATGGAAGCATATTTCTAGAGAGCAATTTCACAAAATATCCCTAACATTTTACATCTTTTTTGGTATATTAATTCTATTGCTACAAATTTACCCAACGGATAGCTTCAAATTTGCACATTTAGTCATGCAAAATTCCATCACACTTTGTTTAAATAGCAGAAAATTAACAGAAAATAAATACTAAATCATCACTAATTCAGTACATTATTTGTGGCATATATATGTTATAGAATTTCTTTCAGCAATTGAATTACTGTTTTTGATGAACAGTTATTGATAAATATAGTATGTATAAAACATTATAAACAATATGTATAGATGAATTTTGCCAGCTGTCTTTGGTTTCCCACCCAGATCAATGCTCCATCTTCCATCCTACCTTCTGCCACTGGAGGCTGATATGAGTTTATCAACAGGGTTCCTTTATCTACAACCTTAAGACTTGATGGGTTTGGAGATCCTAGTGCCTAAGGAAGGAAAGTTTCCTCCAAGGAAAACGGTCATGATTCCAGTGAATTCAATCCTTCATTTGAACTCTGAAAAAGGACAAAGAAATAAGAGAAGCCTTAAAAGGAGAGAGACCATTGAACTGACTGTAATAATTAATCTCCATTAGCATGAAGGAATTTGATCTTCAGCTACATAATCAGAGCAAAGAGGAATCTTTTGGAGTCGAGTAATAACGCTGGAGCATCTCTGAATACCCATTTCCTTAACAGTCTTGTTCAATGGAAAGTCATTCACCCAAATAAATATGAGAACAAGGACTCAGATTTTGTGGGTGAGAAATTTGTATCTGTCCTATAAGGTGAAGTATTCCATTTGGCCAAGGTGCTGGCAGAAGTGAAGGAGAACGAACTGGTTGTGGAAGGAAGCAGTTATGTTTATTAGGTAGGTCTTGTGAAGAGCTGCAGAAATGAGAGCTATAGCAGATCTCTTATATAATTTAGTAATTTCTTTTCTTCCCACGTTTCTTTTTCTATCTCTTATGTACTACCCCACTGGTGGTTAACATTTTAGGTTCAAGTGGACAGATCAAATTGGCATCACTCCATGAGAACATCATAGTTGATGAGGTTTTGTGCATCCTCTGTATTGGCGATGGGAACATTTCATATAGACAAAGTCAAGAATGGATTCTGATCAACAAACAGGATTGATAGTTCAAATATCTTCAACTTTATTCTCTAGAGTGATCCCTCCTTTCTCTTTACTTATGGACTGTATGTGCAGAGCTCCTGTTCTGTGTGATTCTAGTTTGGATGTATCCAGTGGAAAATCATGGAAGGAAATCTGTGAGGTCAGGGTGTTAATTCTCCTGGCTTCCTCCATGAACGATTCCCTGGGACTGGCTGTGTCCTTTGAACATGGTCCTGTTTTCTTATAAGAAAACTGACTGTCTGCAATTCTCCTAGGTTTCAGAAACCATGCCACCAGTCTCATTCTTTTGTTCTTACAGTTGGTAACAGTTCACTTTAGTGGTTTGGAGTTATGTACCCCAGAAAAAACATGTTCTTAAGTTTAATCAGTTCCGGTAGGTATGAACCCATTGTAAAGAGAACCTCTGGAAGAGGTTATTTCACTTAAGGTGTGGCCCAAATCAATCAGATCTTAATCCTATTATGGGCATCCTTCATATGCAGAATGAAATTCAGATAGAGAGAAGCAACCAGAAGCTAAGAGTCAACAAAAATTGAAAAAAGAAAGACGAAGCCAGGAAAGGGTGCCATGTGCATTGTCATTTGACAGAGAAACCAGGGAACAGAGATTACTGGCAGCCAGCCCAAGAAGGCCAGTCTTTAAGCAGAATGTAACACCATGATGATGCCTTGATTTGGATTTCTCTTAGCCTCAAAACCATGAGCCAATAAATTTCCATTGTTTTAAACCAATCCATTGCATGGTATTTGCTTTAACAATGGTGAAACTAAATACTCAGCTGTGGGTTATTGTATTATTCTTTGTGATTACTCTATGTCTGAACGTTTTTAACTTCCCATCTTTTAAAATAAATCTCCTCAAGTGATCTATTAGAGGTCATTGTGTGTACAATCTTGGAATCTTTTTGAAAGGGTTAAGTAAACTCTCTGTAGTTCTGACTTTGGATTCAAAATATGAGTATGAATTCATTTTTTAAATATCTATAATCTATTCATTTATTTATCAGTTTTGTTCTCTGAAAAGGACTGGTGACATTTACAATGTGCATGCTTATCATCCAAGTGTGCTTTCGGAGTAATGGCTAATCCCAAGTCGGGAGCAGGAAATGTAAAGGACGACACTGGCAGATCTTGGCATACCACATAGTAAGGCAGCTATCAAAGACTACTAGCACAAATGGGGCAATTTGTGCTTCAGTAGGGGTAAATATTGTAATTGATCTAAACTTGCTAAATATGTTGAAATAAACAAGTTTAAAATAACTTATTAAATAAAATCTAACCAAATGCTTTTCTACTGATTATAACAGGGAACTGGGTAACCAAAGGAAAGAAACATTTATCCTGCCTTTCTATATGAACTATACCATTGGTTGAAAAACTATTGGTGAGGGGGACATTTGCAAATATTTCATAATTTTTGATATTTGGATATTTGAAAATAGTATAAACTCCCAGAACAAAAAAATAAGCTTTGTTTTGTTTTGTTCTGTTTTAAGGCCAAGGGAATATTACATCAAGAAAAAGATAGCACAAGCAAGTACTTGGGGTCCAAGAGACATTCAGAGGCAAGGTCTCCATGGTTCTTATTCACACATGGATGTGTCTCATCTCTTAATTGATCCAGCAGGGTCTGTGCAATGATCCTTGGCTTCAGATGAGCTCAAGGCATATGTGCACAGGGGGTATTTTATGCCCTATATGGTCACATAATCATCCAGGCCTTCTGACTGGTTCTACCACTTGAAAACCATCCGTAAATAAATTGGCCTTGGGTGTTGCAGTCACCAGGGGAGTTTAGATCATCAAACTGAATGTCAGAAATCCCACTGCACTTATCTTGGTCAAAAATCAAAGCCAGACATTCAGGCATCCCTAGACATACACAGAGATCTTTAGAGGAACTCTGTCCTACAAAGCCCCTTATAAAATTATTCCAGTTAATAGAGATAAACAAAATGACGGAATTGGAAAATTATCATTTTGCAAGTCCAACAATTTAATGGCATGGAACATTAATAGTTGCAGACATCCAAAAACAGACAAAACATTTTCCACTTCCTAATGAAAGAACCCACTAACCAAGTTACCAGCCCTGAGGTTTATCACACTTCTGGATATAACTGCCAATTTTCAGGAAATATAGAGGACAGAAGAACATGTTAACTTGTACCATAAGTATGCAATCAGCAAATCCAAAGTGACAAACGTGGTAGAAATGTTTATAGATTTTAAGTTACTTGATATGTGTGTGTTTCTCACCTGAAAAATTGTATGGAAAAGAAAGGGATGGAAGAGGGGAATGTAAATTTTTTTAAAAAGATTAAAAAGGCATATCACATTTAAAAATTGGTAAGACTATATTATAGAGACCAGAGCTGCACGTACACACTTCGGTGACAAGATCATAAACAAATGCAGGAAAAGTGGGCTTCTGTTGGGTTGGAGCACCTGGGCAAGCTTTTGGGGTGGAAGGTAAAGTACTATGTTTTGACCAGAGTGGTGCTATCAAGTATGCTTATCTTATATTCACTAAGATATACTATTTTTTTTTTGAAGCTTTCTGTATTCATGTTTTATTCTACTACTAAAAGGTAAAATAAAAAGACTAGAAAGAAAGGTTAGGGTCTTGAGTGCCAAGTTTAAGGAGTTTTAATTTAATGTGAGAAAGTACAAACATTTATTGATACCATTCATATAATGAACAGGATTTGGAGAAATTCTGAATCCCGGGTAATCTGAGAATAGCAGAGTGAATAGAACCACTTTAGAGACACTAGCATTAATACTTGACTCTTCTTGAAACTTCTAGATCAGACTTGAATAGGAAACTGTGTTCCTTCAAACATCACGGACAAGTAGTATAACAGTTTTGTGATAGCATCACAAAAAGCACAAGCAGGTTTGGGAGAGTGACGGGACCTGTGCGTGCCAAATATGTTGTGGTTCAGTACCAATGTATCTTCTGGGTTCTAGCACTTGTGTATTGCAAAATGGTTGGCAGAGCGTGTCCACAGTGATCTTTGCCCCAATAATGTTATTTTTTAAAAGTGATTGCTGATCCTGTTTCTGTTTCCTGCTACTCCAAAAAAAATAGGTAATACATTTGATTTCAAAGGAAACATTTGATGCCATTAGAATTGTTTGAGTTGTGCACAAGCAAAATTACTGACGTTGCCAATAGACTTACTGGAAAATAAAGTAATTTGCACCAGAAGACCAAAGTGTAAAAGATTACGATGCTAGTTGTCATAGGATTTCTCTGTGGCTTGAAGCAGAGAGAGTTTGGGAATAAGGAACAACGGTAGGAAGAAGCAGACATTGCTGTACAGAATTTCTTTGAACACTGGGTAAAGGATGGATAATAGAGGTAAAATCAGAGTATATACATGCCTTTAGTCTTTTTAGTTAAGAGGATAGGAAAAATGTAGTGCAATTCTTATATTTATATATATGGAGATACTGAGGAGAAAGTGGGAGGGATGAAAAAAGGGAAAAGGGTAGATTTTCTATGAAGAAGAAAAAGTCATTCCAACTTTTCCTTTCTGAGCATTAGATGATGGAAAACTCTTTTATCATAACAACCCGTTATATAACCACTCACATTTTTACAAGTAGGTGTTTTGTATATTTTATAATTATCATTCTACATTTTTGACATAAAAAACATAGCTTCATTTCTTTGAAATAATGCCAATTTTTAAAGTAATAAGAGAAGCACATTAGGCGTAAGCTGCGAAGGTCTACAATATTTCCAAACTATAGCAAGGGCAAAAAAAGAAAAACAGCTCTATGACAATGGTAAAATTGGACTTGCTTGAATTATTACACTTTGGTAATATCTTAGGCTGGTTAGACCTGGCATACATGAAAACAAAAAGAAAAAAAGCTAAGTATCAGCCCAGATAGGCTTGTGATATCCTAAAAATGAATTTCAAGTACTAAAAGCACTACGTAAGAGGAAACTATCAAAAAACTGCCAAGTTTGAGATTTAGAAATGTCACTCACTGATGCTGTTTCCAAACAAAAAGCTTTTATTCTTATGGCAGGTTTTCACAGCTCAACAGATAAGCTAGTGTGGCGTGTTTGCATGTTGCGTTTTAGAGAGGCCTTTTACAAAACAAGAAAGTCAGCGTGTGCAAGGAGTTAACGGGTTAAAAATTGTGTAAATGTTACTCCAGTAAAATTACAGCTTGTGTTCAGATGAATACTTCCACTTCTCGTATAGCTTTAAATTATGGACAAATGCTTGCAATTGTGAACTCCTTACATTGAGGCTGCCTGTTCCCAGGCTTCATCAACCAGGGCTGTCCAATGGGATTACTGTAAGCCTTCACGGCAGTCTGCCAGCCACTGATGAGAAACTCATATCCCTGGATGTTAGATTGCTCTCTTTATTCCATCCTTGCGACGGCTGTGATTGCTGTCATGGTGTTAGGTTAGAAATTAGCATTTTGTGGCCCAAATTTTGCCATCCAGACAATACTCAGGAAGAAAAATTCAAAGAATAGTAATTTCATCTGCCAAATAGAAAACACAGAGCTACCATGATATAGATGTACGAAACTTGGGTCAGGAAAGATTGCGCGGTCCCGGTGGCAGGAGCTGTTTTACTGTTATCTCAGGCCTCTGCTTAAAAAGTAATGGTTTTCTTTCCTTTTATAAAAATAAGACTGACTGAGGAAACTATAGGTGAGTTTTTAAAAATGTTGAATTTAAAGACAATCTAGGTCTCTAGCATTAAATGAAATAAAAATGCCTGAACTGATCATAAGTCCAGTTCTTAACATCTTGGTTCTTAGATCTATAACTAGAAGCAATGACAGTACATACGAACTCTCTTACAATGATTTATTTCTGATATATATATGTCTGAGTAACTTATGAAAAGATTAATTATACAGGAGTTATAAAACATAAGTGATAAATATCATTAATTTTATTTGTGTTTTCTACCCTAACGAAAATAGTACTATTAAAGCTATCATTGGGTATCATCAGTGATTTTTTAAATATCTTTGCATTTTGATAGTTTCCTCTCTATCCTATATTTGCTTACACATGTGCACTTATTGAACAATTATTAAATAAGGATTGACTTAGTTTTATATGAGCCTACATTGTGATTAGGACTTAAATATAATTTAGTTTCTGTTCTTTATGCTAAGGATTAATTACACCAAAAATTGAAAGTGATATAAATTTTGGTTAAAAAAAGATGATACAGTTTTTTTATCTTCTCATTATTTTTAGGCTAGACATAGACATGCTAATTTTTCCTGTCATTAACAGTGGGAAAGCTGGAAGGATTCTGACATGTGAGGTGCACAGATTCTGCTAGGAGCCTTGATTTTTCTCTGCCCAAGCTTATCCGTCATCTTTAATCATGCAAAAGGCAGAATTACTTAATCATTTCATTTCACTGAAAAGAAAAAGAAAGATTTACATTAAAATGATGACATGCAAGAGAAAAATAAATTGAAAATGGTTATGAGGAGAAGGTAATGTGGAGGAGACTAAAGCTCCATTAGTTTTGTGATACTCATTTAAAGCAGTGATCTAGTAAAGCCACGATATAAAAGCAATGATAATATTAGCTGTTGAGGTATACCCATCCTCTTTTTGCATTCTGTCTTGCATTCCTAGGCTGCATTCTTAGCAAATTATGTGGGGAAGCCAAGACAAATAATCAAACATTAGACATAATTATCTATCCCACCCCATCCTTACCAAAGATTGGATAACATTCTAATGAGAATTTTATAGAGAGGACAATGACCCCAGAATTTAAATTGAGGACCCTGAAGATCTTTATATGAAATATCTGTTTTAATTCCAACAACATAAAATAAGCCAATTGATTTACTCATACTCCAAGAATTAACAAGTACATTCTTTATAAATTTATATAAGCTAATGTTTCTGAAGCAAGTATGTTCCTTTTGTTTGTAATAACTGCTGTGTTGAGTGATATTTATCCATGTTCTCTAGTTTCATTGACAGAAAAATAGTGCTTGATGTAAACAGTGCCTCTACAGAGCTGAATTAGGATATTTAAAAATAGTTCTTTGCACTATTTTCACTATTACCCTGTGTGATCCTTACTGTTTTATGTTGTTTCTACTTTTCCAGTTGAAATATTATAAGTGATTATTCCAAAGATGAGGAATTACAAAAAAATTGTGAAGCCATAAACTGAAAACAGTTTTTAATGTATGTTTTACATTGTTTATTATGGATATTTTTAAACAGTAGTCAAGGTTCTCAACAATTTTTTTCTTTAGCTCGAAATATATATTGACTTTTAAGGTTCACTTCCCACGTGTTTCTGAAAACAATCTATATCTGAATGGAATTGTGTTTCAGATACTCAGTTTTATCAAATAGGAAGAGTAGTTATATACGAGGGAGATGAAATCAAGAAAAAAACATGTTTTAAATCTTTCTAAGACAATATGGTAAATATATATATATTATCTTGAATCAATATTTAACACCCACTATGTGCTAAAAACTCTGCTAAATAATGTGGATATAGTTGCTAACAAAATCTTCCATCTGCGAGATAATTTATCATCACATTTCTACTCATAGGACAAATGGTTAAATATCCAGAAACAAAACAAAGCAAGACAAACATTTATTTCCTACTCTCCAAAACATGCAGTTGGCCATATTTTCACTAACCTTGAATGTATTCTGGATATTTTCACAGCTATACAACCACTTAGTCACTTGTAATATAAACTAATTTAACATTTCAGCCTGTTCAGACTTTATGTGATCCTTATAATGCTTGCTTTGAATTTAAAAAGAGCACATTAGGAGATGATCTAAGAATTTTATTGTTCCTCATACAAACATATAAAATCAATAAACAGTTCAATACAATTGAATATAAAAATTGAAAGATATAATTGAAAGATTGAAATAATTTTTATGTTTCAGTTAAAATGATTGTACACAAACTTTAGTAATTGTAATTTTGAAAACCATGTGATGTGTATAATTAGGTTTTAGAAATACATGATTTATGATATCTTTCCTAAGGACCAAGAAGCATATATTAAAAGTCAGCCGTTTTTCTGCTCATCTAAAGTATCTTTAAATTCCAGACTGTGTAATTACCACTTTATATGACAACCCTTTTGGAGAGATAAAGAAAATTCTACTTTTTTTAAATTTAATTCACTGAAGACTTTGCTGTTAGAAAATTCAAGAACTTCCCTTTACATTTTTAGACATTCTCATCATTTACAAATCCATTTGCAGTTATTGTCTTATAAACAACAAAGTAAAAGCAGAAGATATCACAATATATCTAAATGAATTGATAGTCTTTCAAAATAAATTAAACAAATAAACATATAGTAATCATGTACCTGTACTAAAAACATAGTTACAGTAAACATATTCCTAGATAATATTTTATGAAAAATATGCACTACTGATATTAACTTATATGAATATACATTTGTGTTAATTTTCATCTTATTATAAAGTAGAAACAATGTAATAAAATATGCAGATTATTATAATTCAGTATTCTTATTTAAATCCAAATTAATACTATGATCAAATTATTTTGGAAAGACTACTACAGTATTAATTGTAGCAAAGGAAGTTTGATTTTCTGCTTCAATCGTTGTATTTTTAATGTATTTTAGTATGCATATATATATATATATATATAGTCATAGCTGAAAACATGACTATTTCTTTATGCTTGATAATGATTATTTACACATTTCTGCCATAGTTTAGAATAATGATGGTTTCCAAACACAAAACAAAAGGGAAGTTTAAATTATTTTATTTTTAAGGTAGTTATTGACAATTACATATTTAAATCTTCAAATAAATCTCTCCTTTTAAATAGTTTTTGTGAAAGCATTCATATATTTAAATTTCTTGAATTTTAAATTACTTTAAAATAAAAATGAAAATGTAGGATAACAGACATAAGCAGTCAGAAAAATAAATTAGAGTTGTAGTATCAGATATGAAGGGAATGGTAACAAATAGGGTTACTTTAACTTTATAGCAATAGGTGGCACTGTTACCTAAATACTCTTTGATTTGAATTGAAGAATAGTGGGTTGTCACTGCATATAATTTCATATATGTACACAAATGAGAACACAAATTAAAACTTTAAAAAGCCTGGGGATATTTTATTATCATTCTATCTACTTAGTATTATTTTTATTTATACAACCAGACATATGCCAATCAGTAGAAATGCAGATTAAAATTTATGGCTACAACCATGATTAAATGGGCACACATTTAATATAATTCATGAAAATGTTTACTTTTAATGCAGCTAGAAGCAAACTATTTAATACTTTTTCTTAAAAATTTTGCTTTACAAATTCCTAATTCTATGGAATTTGATATTGGAATCTTTAAGGTGTTCTGAAAACCAAGCAATAATTCAGAATGCTTAAGTGGAATTCCAGATTCATTTGTCACTGCAGTGTTTCTTCTGGAGTTGTTCTTTGGAGTGGTAGAAATAAGAAGGCTATCAGGTGATCTATATGTATGTTAGATATTGTGACTCTTTTCAATATACATCCCATTAGGCTGATAGTACAGAAATGAAATTCTTTCGCCATTGCCGACATGTCATTTTAACATCTAAAAGGTAAAGGATATGAATAAAATAGGATATATATTGGAGTAGAGTGTTTATATGTAAAAAAAAAATAAACAATAAGGACTGTCCAGCACATAAGGTACCTATGTACAAGTCAGAGAAGGTGCCCCTATGGCAGGCAGAGTGCAATAAGACATTCCTTCCTCAGGGCAGAAGCTGCCTGTTGTGGATTTCCAACCCGGCAGCTCTCCACGACCTCGACAATGTAATCCCAAGCAAGCCACGTCACTACCATGCCTTGCAAAGTGATTAATGTTTCACCGAAAGAAGGTTGATATTACCTTCTCTCAGAATTCTTAGGAACGCTGGTCAAACATGTGGTTTCATAATCTTTGGGATTGTGTTTGTAATAGATAATTTCTACAATTTTAGGAGAGAATCACATCAACAATACAGTAATCTCAGTCAGATACTGGCGATCAACCTGCAAGCTGTTCTGTCAGGCAGAGGTACTCTACATAGTTAGGTCCAGCTCTATCTGGGCTCTCACTGTGGTAGACAGTGTGATGCACACCCCAGTGCTCCTTTAGAAATGAAGGACTTGACCTCCTCTCCTGAGAATGCTGCCTGAAACAGGCCTCAGCTGCAAGCCACTATACAGACTGTTTCTGCTAAATGGAAACTTATGGCCCAAGGTCACATTCCTTTTCTGGGGACACCCACATCTAATAATCAACACGGGCTACCTTAAACTCAACTTGAGACAACCATTATAGTTCCTCTAGCTCCAGAACTTTCCAGGAATTGGTGGAGACCACCACTGAAACAGCATCTCAGCTCAGCTTCTCCCATGCCCAGTGCTGCCTCCTTCCCTTCCATTTGTCAGCTGCTCAGTCCTAGAGCATTCACAGATAAGCCTCTTGCACAATGATCTCTGTCTCTGAGACTGCTCCCTAAGAAACCAAATCTGTTTCCTGTCCTAAAACAGGACATAAATTGAGCTAGAAACCAGGGGGTCTTGTAATCGAAAGTTCTCTCCACTCTGCTCTACATCCAGAAATTAGGTCCCAACATACACAAGACATTTAACAAATGAAATTTTTGCTATATAGCGACCTTAAAGGGCTGAACAATTGACTGAAGAAAGTCAAATCAAAACATTTATGCCTATACCTAAAATTGCTTAATACTGAAGCACGTGAATATGCAAACATTTTTGAATTGGAAAGGAGACATTCAGGAAGGAGGAGGAGTAAAGAGTGGTAGGTCTCACCCCTCTTCCCAAACCAGCAAGTGGTCAGGCAGAAATTGTCTGAAACAAGTGTTCTGGGGCTCTAGAGACCAGGGGCATACTATGAAGCATCAGGATGAAACGACAGAGACTGCAGCAAAAAGCTCTGAGTGAATTACTCCCGAGCAGAAGCCAGCACACAAAGCAAGCAGCCTTGGGTATGGTCTATAACTGGTTGCTATGGATGAAGAGGTGCACGGAGGTCATTCTTTCCAAGAGAAAAGGGGACCATGGCTGAGGAGAAGTGTAGCTTCTGATCAGCAAGTTTGGACTGCTGGGCCTGGTTCTGAATTATGGTTCTAGCCTGCCCAAAACAAAAATTCTCATGGCCCTGTTTCAACACTGCCCCATGGAAGGTGAAAAAAATATACCTTCCCTCCTAGAGCTGCAGGGGATGGTTTGCCAAAGAGCATCAAGGAAAGCGCATCTTTGGTGACCAAAAGTGGGAGAGGAAAGGCTTTTTGGTGTCTTTCTAATCCCTCTCCCTGGGGACTTTTAGAACTGGTCTGTGTCCCTTTCATGGATCCCTGGCCCTAATTTGGTCAGTTATACATGGGAAATTCTAAAACTCTAGACTGAGTTGAACCAAGAATCAAAAAGTCTTAACGCCAAAACCAAAAAATAAAAATAAAAAAATTATAAAACTATAAGTGAGAGAAACTGATTATCATAGTAAACGCACCAAGATAATCATATGCCTAGCAAAAAATTACAAGCTATCCCAAGAAACAGTAAGATATGGCTCAGCCAAAGGAACAAATTAAAAAGTAGGCAAGATACAGAATTTTGGACAAATAATCAAAGATAGTTAAACAAATCTCCTAAATCAATTTTAAAAAATGAAGGAAAACATGGCTAAAGAGATAAAAGACATTAAGAAGACCTTGAGTGAGTATAAAGAAGAATTTGATGGCAGGCAAACAAAATTATAGATCTTATGAAAATGAAAAGCACAATTTTCATAAGGTGAGATTAAAAATACACTAGAGGCATACAACAGCTGATTTGAATAGGGACCAGAAAGGATCAGTGACCTAAAAGACAAGACGTCTGTAATGGAATAGACAAAATAATAGAGGAAAGAATGGGAAAAAATGAGCAGAGGCTCAGAGAATGTAAGAAATGAATATCCACATTTAAGAAGTACAACATAGTCCAAACAGAATACGTCTGAATAGACCCACACCAATACATATATTAATCAGAATGTCAAATGCTGAAGATGAAGAGTTTTTAAAGCAGCAAGAGAAAAGTAATTCATCACATACAAGGGATGCTCAATAAGGCTAAGTTTCTAATTCTCAGTGAAAAGCATGGAGGTGAGAAGGCAGTGATACGATATATTTAAGATGCTGAAAGAGAAGAACTGCCAGCCAAGACTTTTTTATCCAGAAAACTGTCTTTCAAAAATTAGGGAGATTAAAAAATATCCATAGATAAACAGAAACTGAGAAAGTTTGTTAACAAGAGACCAGCTCTATGAGAAATATTAAAGGAATTAAGCAGTCTGAAAGGGAGAGACAGGAGAGAGAGACTTAGAGAAGAGTATAAAAGGGAAAACAATCAGGGTAATGGAAAGTGTAGAAAGAGAGGCAAAAATAAGATATGACATGTAACTAAGGGATAAAATGGTTGAATTAATTACTGTCTTTACAGTAATAACACTGAATGTTAACAGATTAAATTCTCCAATCAAAAGACACAGATTGGTAGAATGGTTTAAAAAATATGATTCATCTATATGCAGTCTACAAGAGACTCTCCTTAGTTCCAAGTATGCAAATAGGCTGAAAATTTAAAGTTGGAAAAATATATCCCAAGCAAACAGTAACCAAAAAAGAGTTGGGGGTAACTATAGTAGTAGCAGACAAAATATACTTTAAATGGAAAGCCGTTATAAGAGACAATAAAGTATATTAAATATTAATAAAAGGAGCAAGTCACCAAAAGAAAAAGAAATCATAAATATTTATGCACCTTACCAGGTTGCTCCAAAATGCACGAGGCAAACACTGGCAAAACTGAAGGGAGAGATAGACATCTCTACAATAATGAGAGTTCAATTCACCACTCTCATCTATAGATAGGACATCTAGACAGAGGATCAATAAGGAAATAAAGAACTTGAATAATATGACAACGAACTAGAACTAATATAGATATACAGATCATTCCACCCCAAAACAACATGATATACATTTTTCTCAAGTGCTCATGGATCATTCTCCAGGATAGACCACGTTAGGTGAAAAAACAGGTCTCAATGGATTTAAAAAGATTGAAATTTCACAAAGCACTTTCTTTGATCATAATGGAATTATGTTGGAAATCAATAACTGGTGAAGAACTGGAAAATTCACAAATATATGGAGGTTAAAACACACACTTAAATTACCCATAGCTCAAAGAAGAAATTGCAAGATAAGTCAGTAAATAGCTTGAGATGAATGAAAATGAGAAAACAAAGCATCAAAACCAATGGGATGCAGCAGAGGCATGTGCTGAAATGGAAATTTATAGCCCTAAATGCCTACATTAAAAAGGAAGAAAGAGCTAACATCAAATACATAATTGCACACCTGGAGGAATTATAAAAAGTACAACAAACTAATCTCAAAATAAATAAGCAGAAGGAAGGAAATAACAAAGATTAGAGCAGACATAAATGAAATTGAGAACAAAAACAGTGGAGAGAATAAGCAAAACCAAAAGTTGGTTCTTTGAGAAGATCAATAAAATTGACAAAGCCTTATATGGACTGAAAAAAAAGATAGAAGCAAATAAATAAAATCAGGAATGAGAGGTGAACATTACTACTGACCCCACTGAAATATTCTGTTTTATGAGGATAGTATTAACAACTGTATACCAACAAATTAGACAACTTAAATGAAATGGACAATTTCCTAGAAACACATAAGTAACTTACACTGACTCTAGAAGAAATAGTAGTCATCAACAGCCGAATCATAATTAAAGAGATTGAATTAGTCATCAAAAACCTCCCAATGGGGTGGGCCATGGTGGTTCAGCAGGCAGAGTTCTCGCCTGCCATGCCGGAAATCCAGATTTGATTCCCAGTGCCTGCCCATGCTAGAAAAAAAAAAAGGAAAAGAAAAGAAAAGAAAAACCTCCCAACAAAGAAAAACCTTGGACCAGATGGCTTCATGGATAAATTCTATCAATCATTCCAAGAAGAATTAATACCATTCCTGCTCAAACTCATTAAAAATTGAAAAATGAGCAAAAACTACCTAATTCATTCTATGAACCCTAATATTAAAATCACATGAAGGTACTATAAGAAAAGAAAATAACATATCAATCTCTCTAATAACTATAGATGCAAAAATCCTCAACAAAATACTTTCAAGTTGAATCCAATAGCACTAAAAGAATTAAACACCATGACAAAATAGGTTTTATCCCAGGTGTGCAAGGGTGATTCAACATAAGAAGATCAATTAATGTAATAAGTCACATTAACAAATTGAAGGGGAAAAACCACATGGTCATTTTGATTGATTCAGAAGGCCTTCGACAAAATCCAGTATCCTTTCTTGATAAAAACACTTCAAAAGATAGGAATAGAAGGAAACTTCCTCAACATGATAAAGGGCATATCACACCACAGTCAACATCATATTCATGGTGAAAGACTTGAAAGCTTTCCTTTTAGATTGGGAATAAGAGAAGGATGCCCACTGCCACAATTGTTATTCAACACTATGTTGGAAGTTCTGGCTAAAGCAGTTAGGCAAGAAAAAGAAATAAAAAGCATCTAAATCAGAAAGGAAGAAGAAAAACTTTCACTATTTGTAAGTGACATGTGAGTTCAGCAAAGTGGTAGGATACAAGATCAAGATGTAAAAATCAGTAGTATTTCTATACAGTGAAAATAAGTAACCTGAGGGGTGAAACAAGAAAATAAATCCATTTACAACAGCAGCTAAAAGAACCAAATATCTTGTAATAAATTTAACCAAGGATGTAAAGGATCTATACTGAGAAAACTACATTGCTAAAAGAAGTCAAAGATGACCTCAATAAATAAAAGGGCATTCTGTGCCCATGAATTGGAAAAGATTGTTAAGATGTCAATTCTATCCATATTGATTTACAGATTCAGTGCAATCCCAGTAAAAATTCCAACAGCTTTACATAAATAGAAAAGTCGGTTATCAAATTTATTAGAAAGGCAAAGGGCCCTCAAATACCCAAAAACATCTTGAAAAAAAACTAAGTTGGAGGTCTCACATTTTCTGACTTTAAAGCCTATTACAAAGGTACAGTGGTTAACACAGCATACTGGCATAAATAGATACACTGATCAATGGAATTGAATTGAGAGTTCAGGAACAGACCCTCATATTTATGGCCAATTAATTTTTGACAATGCTGTCAAGCCACTCAACTGGGACAGAACAGTCTCTTCAACAAATGGTTCTGGGAGAACTGGATGTCCATATGCAAAATATTTAAAGAGGGCCCCTATCTCATCCCCTATACAAAAATTAACTCAAAATGAATCAAAAACCTAAACATAAGATCTAGGACCATAGACTCCCCCTCTAGAAGAAAATGTAGGGAAGCATCTTTAAGATGTTGTGGTACGTGGTCATTTATTTGACTTTTCATCCAAGGCACAAGCAATGAAAGAAAAACTAGATAAATGGGATCTACTCAAAACTGAAGGAATTTGTGCTTCAAAGGGCTTTGTCAAGGGGGTGAAAAGGCAGTCGACTTAATGGGAGAAAATATTGGAAACCACATACCCAATAAGGGTTTAATATTCAGGATATGTAAAGAGATCCTAGAACTCAATGATAAAAAGACAAACAACCCAATTAGAAAATGGGCAAAAGACATGAATAAACACTTTTCTGAAGAGGATATACAAATGGCTAAAAAACACATGAAAAGATGCTCAGTATCACTACCTATTAGGGAAATGAGATAAAAACTACAATGAAATATCATTTCATATCTACTAGAATGTCCAGTATTTTAAAAGGAAAAACAAAAACAGAAAATTGCAAGTGTTGGAGAGGATGTGAAGAAATAGGAACACATACTCACTGTTGGTGGGAATGTGGAATGGTACAGCCATTGTGGCAGACAGTTTGGTGGTTACCCAGGAAGCTGAGTACAGACCTGCCATATGACCCGGCCATCCTGCTACTGGGTATATACTCCGAAGAAGTACACACTGATGTTCACTAGAAGGAAAGCTAGAGGATGAAACATGGGACTGTGTAATATAAAACATAAACACTGTTGTGGACATGAAATGTTTTTAATAGCACAAATGTAAGAACATTCCATGAATTAGAATAAATGCACATCACAATTACAAGATGTTAATAATGGGGTAGTATATGGGAAACAATACATCTGATGCAAATATGGGCTACAGTTAGCAGTAATATTTTAATATTCTTTCATCAGTTGTCTAAAAGGTACCATACAAATGCCAAGTGTTAGTGATCAGGAGGTATAATGGGCATGGGGTTTTTATTTTGCTTTTTGGAGCAATAAAAATGTTCTAAAATTGATTGTGGCGATGAATGCAGAAATCTGTGATTATACTGATGTTGTATACTTTGGATGCTTGAATGGAGTGTGAATAAAACTGTTTTAAAAATGTTTGATCTGAATGCTTTACTGATTGGATACAGTATAATAGTATAATTTCGCACATGTTTATTGCCTATTATTTGTGTGCCAGGCCTCAGGGAGGCACACAAAGTTGACTAAGACATAATCCCTGTTCTCTATAAACACTTGGAATAGTAACATTTTCAGTCTCCTCACAACACAAATTCACTTATGCTGCTTTATTTAGGAGGAAATACATATCAGTTGCTTGAAGCAAATAATTTTCTTATCATAAAACCTTTCCCATGTGATAAAAAACCAACTCATATTGGGTAGTTTAGAAGTTATGTTTTCGTGTAAAAAGAATATTGCTGTTTAAAATGCAATTTTGTTAAAAATTGTTAGTTTCAAAAAGAAGTGCATCAGAAAGTATTATTATAAATGATCTATTGATGGTCGTTAGAAATTAATATTTTTAAAAGCTACAAACGATCATGTTTACTACATAATCCCATAGTAGTAGCACATGATGTATAGGCCACCACTGCCATCACCTTTGTCCGTGGCATGCTTTACTGTATGCCCAGATGAAGTCTAAAAATGAGTCTCAATACTCAGGGTCCAGGCAGTTAACATTAATTGATTAAAGTTGGCATTGGAACCTATTTGCTATCCAAATATAGCCAGAACACATCACTTTATAGTAAAAGACATTAAACCAAGGTGTAGAAAAATGAAAACCCTTTGCTAGAAAAAGGACGTGTGACTGATTATAGCATTCTGATCTTCCAGTACTGTGCTCTTCTTACACCACTTTCTGGGCAAATATTTGTGCTCTTGTGCCATTAAACAACTATACTATGAAAACCTAAGTTTTCATGAAAATGAGAACCATTTTACAAATTGATGTTCACTGTACTATGTTCATAGATGCTTATTGTTTGAACCAGTTTGCTTGGTTTCAAAATCATTCCATTCTATATTGTATTGATTAAGCATATGGTATCTCTAACAAAATTAAAATTAACTCATTGGATAAATTTATCAAGACAGCATTTTCTAATTTCTTATAATAGTAAGCCAATTACCCAGGGCAAGTTGCCAATTTTGAACTTTCCTAAGATGCTGGCCCAGGGTATTATTAAAATTTTTAATGATTTGTTTAATTCAAGAACCAGATAAAAGAAAACTCAAGTGCCATAGTTTATTGACTGACAGCTCCTTACCTTTTTTTTTTTCTTTATAAATTATGAAATCCATCCTCCTCTTTGGATAGGGAAAAGTAATCTATAATAGAACAAAAATACCTCCAGTCACCCTGCCACATTTTGCAATTGAAAGTGTCTTACAGTAATCTCAAATTATTATCATGGTTGAACTCTGTTCTGGTTTGCTAGCTGCCAGAATACCAGAAACGGAATGGCTCTTAAAAAGGGGAATTTAATAATTTGCTAGTTTACAGTCATAAGGTCGAGAAAACATCCCACTTAAAACAAGTCTATAGAAATGTCCAATCTAAGGCATCCAGGGAAATATACCTTGGTTCAAGAAGGCTGATGAAGTTCATGGTTTCTCTCTCAAGTGGAAGGGCACATGGCGAACACAGTCAGGGTTCCTCTCTCATCTGGAAAAGCACATGGCGAACACAGGTCATCTGCTAGCTTCTTCTCCTGGCTTCTTGTTTCATGAAGCATCCCAGGAGACATTTTCCTTCTTCACCTCCAAAGGTCACTGGCTGGTGGACTCTGTTTTTCGTGGCTATGTCATTCTGCTCTGCTCTCTCTCAATAGCTTTTCTCCAAAATGTTTCCTCTTTTATAGGACTTCAGAAACTAATCTAACTAAACCAAACCAAATGGGTGGAGACATGTCATCATCTAATCCAGTTTAACAACCACTCTTGATTCCATCACATCTCTAGTGAGATGATCTAATTACAGTTTCAAACATTCAATGCTGAATAGGGATTAGAAGAAACGGCTGCCTTTACAAAATGGGATTAGGATTAAAACATGGCTTTTCTAGGGGACATACATCCTTTCAAACCAGCACATACTCAGTCCCTTAAATTCATTTCATGGAGGCATGATATTTGGAAAAAGAAACTAAACAATAACCCCTACTGATTCCAATCACCACAAGTGGAAATTTTAATTAATTATAAAAGAGAGCAATGAGATGTAATAAATATGTAAAGGAACATCCAAAAGATGGCAAAAAAAGAAGAGAGGAGTTGCAACTGTATCAATTCCTTAAGATAGAGTTTGAAAATAATAACAGCTCATCCTAATTGATTATTTTTATATATGAAGCCTAATATTAAGGACATAATGGATTTTTTATGTGCTTTCTATGCTTTCTGATGGTTTTTATCCAAGATTGGATGAGGTAATCGAGGCACGGAGTACTCAAGGAATTTACCCTTAAAGCTAGTAATGGTGAGAGATGAGATTAAAATCTGAACTCTAATTTCAAAGGTGGGGCTCTGTATCATTGCACTATAGTTGTCTCCATATAATTTCAAATAATATTAATGATGAATACTTAAAAATTATTTTTCACTTGTTAAAATTCTATATATTCTTTTATACATAATTTTTCCTTCTAAAACAATGTGATTGCTAAGTCATAGTGATGACTCCATTAGGAAGATATCAAAATCAACTATGTTCTGTGTGTGAGTGATATGTTACGTCTGCAATCTAAAGCAGTGAATTTTTAATTGGTTTATAAGATCTCCCTTTTCAAGCCTACTCAGATCTTTTTTCAAAGCAGTGAAATTTTGAGATATGCTTTCTACCTTAGCCCTAGAAAATAGAAAAATTTCAATTCTAAAAATGAGAATTTTGTTAAAATATTTGAATAATTAATTTAGTTCTGGTAGACTGAATTATGTTCCACAATTTAGACACATTCTTAATCTTAATCCTCACGCCTATGGGCATAAACCCAGTATAAATAGAGTATTTTGAAGGTATTGTTTTAGTGAAGGTGTGACCCAAAGGACTGAGATTGGGCCTTGATCTGAATAATTTAAGTCTTTATAAAAAGAAGAATCTTTAACATAGAGAGAGGAGGCATGGAGAGGAGCTGGAAGCCAGAAACCAATGGAACCCAGAAGAGATAGGAGAGGATATTGACATGCAACACAAGACAAGGATGTAAGCCAAAGAAACTCAAGGATTGACAGACGCTAATATCAGAATGTTACAAACTTTGGGAGAAAGAATCATATTACTGATGTCTCAATTTTGGACTTCTAGTCTTAAAAGTGTGAGCCAATAAATTTCCATTGTTTAAGACAACCCACTGTTTGGTATTTGACATCACAGTCTGGCAAACTGAGACATTAGGATTCTGAAGGCGGCAGCTGCTGAGTTCCATGAAGAGACTCAAGAGCTGTATTGAACCTCCAAAATTATGTGCAAAATGTTGCATGTGTGTGCAGAGGGTTGGAAGAGGGTTCAGAGAATTCATGAGAATCCAAAATCAAATTGGCAACCCAAACTTTCACAACTTCTCTAGAATGATATTTAACTTTCATCATGAAGAGCATATATACATTTACATATACACAAAACCTACACATATATACATGTGCATTTACAGTAGTTAGGTGTGTTAATAATGTACACGAATATACACACAAACATAAATTTCTACTAAATGCTGTTTTGCACATTTTCTGCAGGAGACAGGATTGCATTATATTTTGAGTAGCTCTTTAATTTTCCTTTCACCCCAAATACTTTTATGACAATGGAGGACAGGCTTATCTCAAAAGGTTGATTTCAAGAAATGTTTTCTTTTAGTTTTACTTAAAGACTTGAATTTTAGAACTAGAAAGTAATAAAAAATAATGATCACCTGTTGACTTAAGTAAAACTCTACTTAGGCAAAGGCTTAGAGGCATTTCTGTGCTTGTGTGCTGGGGTTTAGACTTACTGTATACATACATAATAAGGACAACCTTTGAATAATTTGGTTCTAAATGTCAAGAACCAAAAAGAACTCTATCATGTGTGTTATTAATGTGTTTTACTATCTAAAAGAATATTCCATCATGTAGTAGGAATGTCACATTACCATAATTTTCTTATATCAAATGCATGCATTTAGAAGTATATTATGGTAGTGTCTGCCTTGTAGGAGGAAAATTAATTTTGCACCGAGCTTCATGATGTACCAGTACTGAACTGTCCAATCTACTACAAAAAGAGATCAATATTTAAGAACTAATTTTTGTATCTTTTGTTTAGCATTTCAGTACATTTAAACAAACTGGTTTTATGTTCACAGAAAACAAAGTTTAAAACAGGGTTTGGCAATTATTTTGTTAATCTGATCAGTGTAGACAAACGGTTAAGAGAACAAAGTTTTACCTCTTTTTTATTGACCATTTGAAAAATTGTATATTCTGAGCAAATCATCAAATAATTATCAGATTTTTATGTAACTTTTTATGTGGTAGACTAGTCAAAGTATTCTATTTTCTTATGTCACGTATTGTTTTAGATTTAAATACAATTGAAAAAGGAATATAGATAAATCATAAAAATGTAAAATAAAGAAATTGTTATTGGTTTATTACTACATTTAACTCAATTTTTAACATGTAAAAATCTGTTAAAAATATGAATTTATATTATAGGTAAAACTATATAAAATTGCCAATATTCTACTATTTTTAGTCTTCAACATGTTACATGGGGAGCTTAACATATCAGTGGATAATAATATTATTGCCATCCCATGACGTATCTATAAAACATAGCTTCTCTTTGGGAGTCGATGCAGTATTTATTTTGATTACATATTTTACAACTAAGGTTATAATGTGCATTCACATTCATCACATATGAAACCATATATTGCTTATATAAATTTGTTAATTAATCATGTTTTCATTAGAAGCCCCAAATTGCACATCTAGAATGCATACTTATTAAGCTAACTTTGCAAGATTATAGATGCTTTGGTAAATCATATGCTATTTTCATAGGTAGCCTTCTGTGTTCTAGCAGAGATCAGGAACTTGTCAGACTTTCTGTTATAAACTATGTGTTCACAGGTTTGCTTTTCAGCGTGCTGTTTCCTAATCACTTAATGACACGTATTGATAACATGTCACTGATTGCTACACCAGTCTTCTTTACCCTTCCTCTGCCATAGTTCCCAACTAGTTATCTTTTGGTTTCAAATAACACTTCAGTGCTGTAACTCCAAATATGTACCTTCGGACTCTTCATCTTGCCTAAACTTTGGATCTGCATTTCCAAATGTCATGAATATATGTTTTTGCAATATCTAACTTTAATTAAAATGGAATTTATCTTTTCTCCTAAAATGGCCGGCCAAAACCAGCTTCGAAAGAGACCATCATCTTTCCCACTCAAAATCCTTACGATTGTCTTCGACACCCTCTTTTTCCTCCTCTTTCCTAGATAATGAACTAAGTTATTGTCTGGCATCTTCCCACTGTTACTGTTTTGATCCCCAGTGTTACCACTGCACACTACGGCCTTCTGCAATAGCGTCCCAATTAGTCTCCCTGCTAATTCATTCTCTCCGACTCATCTTTATAGCATCACTAGATAATTAATCGTATCACTATAATTTCCAAAACATTCCCAAACTCCTAACTGTCTACCAGATGAAGGCATTGTTATTTAAGGCTTGTTATGTAAGGTTATAACCTTGCATTCCTTACAGCCCTGTCTCCACCTCTTCCTTAAATAAATCATTCTCCTTGATAAAAGTGTTACTCACGGTCACTCTGCTTGTCTCCTTAACTGCAGTTATGATATTACATGTGCCTAGAATATTTTCTTACTGGTCTTCAAACGATCCTTTTCTAAAGTGTCATGATTGCTATTCTCTAATTCATTGAAGTGGTCACTTCCTACAGCCTTGGGATAACCTCTTAAGTATTGTCTTCCTATAATCTTCTGATAACCTTTTAATTATTGTCTTGAATTATAAATGATACATTTTATTGTTATTCTTTTTCATGTTTTCTCCCCCTCAGTAGACTGTGAGCTTCTTGAAGACAAATTATAACCTAATTAAAAAAATCTTTTTATTAAGCATTGTGCCACATGCTCAATAGCTATTGTAAAAATAATTTTTGATTTTATAGACTATAAAATATAGAACAAAAAATTCCCTATTTATTTTTCTAGTAAAAATCAGAAAGAACATGGTAAGTTTGGAAATCGTAGGGAGAACAGCCTATATGGAATGGAGGTGCTACTGAGCAAGAGGGGGTGAGAGAAGCATAAGTCAGGGGGGTCAGAGAAGCAGGCTGTAGAGAGCAGAACACCGGTTATACATATGGAACTGGCAGAGGTGAATTGCCGTGTGGTGGGACAGATTTAGTTTATGATTATGAGCATTAAAATGGAGCTCAGTAGAAAACCTCAATGAAAGTCTGTGAATGTCTAGTTTTACGATCAAATTCACCATTCATTCAAAGAGTGTACTTCTATTTTACGCTGTCTGATTCTTCATTCTTACCACATTTGCAAATGCTATTAAGTATGATAGAGCATGTAATGTTTCTAAAATTTAAGTAGGATCTCTTAGGAACTATGGTACAGAGAGATCCAAATCTGTGTGGAAAAACCATACTGGTGAAATCAGCCTAATATCTGAGTCTGAGTCAATTAGATAGTCAAATACATGCAACCCCATGGGATGACAGACTTAAATAATGACTGCAGGTCACCATACCCACAGGAGACAAATCAACTGTGCAGGGCATGAAATCAAGAGAATTCAAGTCTTTGGCATTTGAAACTCGGTGTTTGTGCTAATGATGGTAATAATGGCTGCAATAATGAAAACAGTGTGGTGGTGATGGTGAGGGTTCCAGTGATATTAGTGGTGTGCTTTGGCTCTGGATTATGTTAATTAGTGGAGTGCTAATTAAGGAATTCAAGGCAGAAAGCCAGTTTTTAAAGACTTGGCCTAATAGGGGGGTTAGGAAACTTTTTACGGTAGGAGACAATGTTAGCACATATGGCCAACGATCTTCATTGAGTCAATTAGGAGGAATAATGAAAACTGCTTCCTGAAATCATCTGGGGGTTAAGATGTGGTATATATAAATAAAAATGGAAATAACATATAATTTCTAGTTTGTGCTAGTCAATGATGGCTCAGGACTAAAGTCCACAGAGTTTACATAATTCCAGGAGCATCCTTTTGTTTAATATGGTGTCCCCTGGAGTTATGTAATGCAGTGGCCCTGGCAGCCTGGACTATCCACACATGTAACTATTGACCCCATGGAGATTCCAAATACCAGTTTTCCATCTTATTTGAGCAAGATCAAATAACGTATGTAGACTTTGTTTTAATTTTTAGGTTCCAGTAAACTGGTGTTGCTGGCTGTTTATCATTAATTCAATTGTTGGAAACTAAATTTGTGGAAGTATTTCTCACCACAAATGTGTCAAAGAATGCGTGTCTCTATTTTCTCAAATTAAGCTAGAAAAACAGCAGTAACAAATAAAACCAACAAAACAGAAACAGAAGGGCCCTTGTCAAAAGGGCAATAACCAATCACTTATTTAGAATTTTATTCTATTGACAACTTACTAATCATATACTTTACATCTCTGAGATCATTTTTATGATTCATGAAGATCTCAAAAGTTGAAGACATGACCAAAAACTAACAATAATATTCAATAAGGACTTCTCCAGAGTTATGTTTAGGCTAAAATTTCAAGAAATTTTGCATTTTTTCCCCTGAAATTGCAAGATCTTCCAAGTGCCCTGGGTTTCTGAAATGCTAAGAAAAACTATTCCACAGGAAACTGCAGTAAGCTGGACCATGCTGTCAATAAGAGCAGCAAGTGCTGTAATAGAATCAAAAGCCACTTGTCACTTAAGTCCCAACACATTCTGTGAATTTTATAGCATATATACAATTTTGCCAGGCAAATAGAAAAAGAAATGTTTAAATGTGAGATAATAATACTAGAGTTTTCTGTCAACATTCCCTTAAACTGGGGGAGAATTTACAGACAAATGAAGATATCCTTATCTTATAACTGTAAGTCCCTATTGGTAAGAAGTCCAAGTGAACAAATAACATTCTTTTCAACATTGTGACTAGGAATTATTCTGGTTTAAATTAGATGTTGGTTAAATGGGTACTGAAAGAATGAATGAGACTACAAATGAAAACCAAAAAAAGAAAATGTGTATGATACATAAAGGGTGCAAATAATATGAGTTCAGCATTTAGGAACATTCGTCATGCCTCTGTTAAATAATGCACATAGTTTTTTGCCCTTTCCTAGGAAGCTACAATAGTGTGTCCTTGAATGTCAGTGATGGGGTCTGAAATATAGCTTGTTGACTGCCCTGTTGTGTGATAAGCAACAATAATTGGTAACCAACAGAATTGTGTTTGCTTCAACCAATCCATTTCTAGACTATTTTTTATCCTTTTCATTTTCTTTCTCTTATCAGTTTTCAATCCCAGATAGTCCATATTTAAAGTTTCCTTTTTTATACAAACTCATCCACTCAGCTTCAGACCTAACATTAAGAGAATTAAAAAATCCCTCCTTTCAAGAATGCAATCATTTTGGAGATATTCTGATGCAAGAAAAAAGAAGAGTCAGAGAAGGGAAGTGCGTTGCCCAAATCTATAAATTGACCAAGTAGTAGAGTGGGCATGTAAATAGTTGTCATCTCTTTTATGTGTGTCAAAACTCCGATTCATCATGAAATGATATTGTCTTGATCATTCTCTGTGCCCTTTTCTTGAATCCCTGGGATCCCATCTTTACTCTCCCTACCCTACTTTGTTCCTTGGGAGTATCACTTCCTATTTCTTCCCTAAGAGCGTTTTAGGGTAGAGGGGAGAAGGGTATATTTTCCTTTTTCCCACCTACTGTGGACTGCATTTTTCAGTAGCGATATGGTCCCTCTATTACAATAGGGCTATGGTGCCTCTAGAGCAGCTCCTCGTTTAGGATTCCAGCTCTTTCTTGGCTCAAGTAACTTTTTCCACCTGCCTTTTCAGGTTAGACTGGCCTCAACAATCCTTCTTTGTTCTCTTACTCTCAAACACATCTCTGCTAATAGATCCTTCTTTAAAGTCTCTTCCAAACACCTGAGTTGGATTCATTTTCCTATCAGGATAAAAAAAAAGAACAACAGATAACATGATTTAAAAAAAATGTATAGTTCCTTTGACTCAGGTTTCAAATTAAACAAATACATTGTTTAAGGAAGTATATTTTTGGTCCTCATATTTTTTTGCCTTTTTGTGTATAGATTAAGTTAAAATGAAAAATTTTCCTAACTTTTTTGTTTAAGATGAAGAATGAAAGAAAAATGTGTTTTTCTATAAAGTTATTTTCTTGAATTAAAAAATATATATTGGGAATTTTTTAATTTTCTTTTGAGGCAGTAAAGTACTTTTGGTGAATAGTAGCTTTTGCCCTTTCCCTTTAAGTGGCAGTGAGATTGTTGAAAGATTTCTGTGTGATGGTGTGATGTTTAAATTAAATATAGATTTGGGGTTCTGACCTGCTGAGTTGAGTGTGCTTAAAACACAAATGGACCAATCACAGTAAACTGGGATGATGGTTGTTGAATTGGTTGGCACTTGTTTATTTTGTAGACAAACAATTTGACTTTTTCTCAGCCCGAATTAGAACAAATGGCTTTAGTGTTGTCAAGATTATATGGTTTAGTCAGAGTTTACATTTTAAGCAAGTCAATTGTTGGGTTCCAGAAAGTTACAATAAAAGTGGCACTGAAAGAAATTTTGTCATTGCTGCTGCTTTTCTTTTGAAGTTTGAAGCACAATAAACCAAGTTCTATTCTCAGTCTATTTTTAGTGTTGTCATCTCCCAAGTCCTGTTTCAGTCCACATAACTATATCCAGTCTTTAACGATATCCATTCAAACTTTATTTTATGCCTGGGCTATGTGTTTAGAGACTCTAGTCATATACTTCACTGAAGTACACACTGAATTCCATCACAACTATTCAGCTTTAAAATATTGGCAAAACAATCCAGCCCATTGTGTCTGAAGACTCTTTTAAATTCAAAGCACTTTTATTTTCTCACAGCCTTTTTTTTTTTAATCACAGACTGGTATCTCAGAAAGTCATACTTGGATCTAGTACTCAATCAAATTTGAATTAAGTATGTATGAAAAAAACATGGTCCCAGTCTATGACAAGTTTAAGTTACAATAGGGGAAATTAGAAAGTGCATCCCCAAAAGCTATGACACAAGGTATGAGTTTAGTAAGTGAAATTAAAATAAAGTAACCTGAGAATTAAGAAGATGTGAATTATTGACATTATTTTTTTATGCTAGTAATGTTAACTTGCAAGGATATTATGTAAGGTCTCTGGTTAGTCTAAAAGTTATCTGAGGGCAAAAACCAGGTATTTATATCTCTTCAGATATACTGCACAACTGCTTGCTTATCATAGGCATTTAATAGCTTCTGTGATTGTTGAAATGATGGTAATATTCTGGTGTGTGACACTTCAAAAAGCATTATACTCTTGAACAAATACATTGAGAAGAAATCAAAGTTACAGTAGAGACCCTATAAATTATGAGTCCGCCAGATGAGACACTGCCTGTCCACATTCCATGCCCCCAGGAAACAGGTAATCCCCAAATACTAAGACTTTGAGGATCTCTTGATTTCCCTGGAAATTGCTGTCTTCTGTCACCCATTCCAAAGGCCTACCAAGGTAGAGAATGTACAACCACACCAAAGCCACTGGGCCTCATATATAAATACTATGTCATCTTCTGACTCTTTATCCTACTCCATTCTTGCTACGTATCTGATGACCAAACTATTTTTTGGCCTTACCTGAAACCACTGTACCTTTAAAATCAAATTCCAAACACCCGACTCTGACGTTTTAGCTTATACAGTTTGCTCCTCCAAATATATTAGTTTTTGGTCCTTTTGGAAAGCTCTAACCCATTGACCATTACAGTGAGTTATTGAGCTCATAGTTTTCCCCTCATGTGACGTTGTATGCTGCATCCTCAATGTCTAGAACAGTTTCTGATATCTAGTAAGTATTCACTAAATACTCAGGTCAAAGAAGGACTACTTGCAAGTTGATTAGTGCATTTGAAATGTTGATAGATAAGGGCTTTCAAAAAAGTTCTACCAGTTTAGTTTCTATAAATTCTACATGATAATATCTGTTTCCTCATACTCATGCTAACACATATATAAATATATGTATTTTCTTTCTTTTTTTGTTACAGAAGTTGTGGGTTTACAGAACAATCTTGCCTAAAATACAGGATTCCCATACACCACCCTATTTTTAACACCTTGCATTAGTGTGGTACATTTGTTACAATTGATGAAAGTGGATTTTTATAATTGTACTATTGACTATATGTTGATATGTATTTTGGTTTGTTTGTTTTTGCTAGCTTGATGGGCAAAAACAAGACAAAACACTCTGGTACTTTGATAACCATCTTCCCAATTAATGAAGTGGTTAACAGACTTTTAAAATATTTATTGATCAATATATTTTTAAAGTAAGTTTTCTGTTTTAAAATTGTTTTTACTATTAATAGGCATTCATTATATATTATGGATATCAATAATTTTTCTATTATATAGAAAAATCATCTGTCATAAGCTTGTACTGCTATCTTTCAGTGTATGGAAATTTTAACTATTGTAAAACAAATTCTATCAATATTTCTTTGCATGATTTCTGTATTGTGTAACTTAAGAAAGTCTCATGTACTTCTTAGATTAAATAAACATTTTCCCACTTCCCCCCTAAAATTTTGTTAATTCAAATATTTATTTGTCCTCCAAATACTATCATTTCTGAAAGATTTTGGATAAAGCCTTCCACTATTATTTAGTAAATAACTTCTGTTTGTACTTGTAACATGCCTTGTATTACACATTTTGAAGATGAGCTTTTTGGCTCAGAATTTTTTTTTATTCTATCATGGTTGATTCTTTTTCTCTATTTTTTAGGTTCTTAACTTCTGAATTTTTTATTATAGGATGGTAGAGTTCCTTAATTGATAATTCATGCACCTGTACTTTTTTCCAAATATTTTTCACCTCTGTGTCTAGGGATTTCCTCAATTTTCTCTTCTAAAGTATCAATCTGGCCTTTAGTCACATAACTATTTTATTATCAAGATATACCAAATATTTTACAAGTTTGATAATCTTATGTTTAAGTTTAAAAGACAATTTCTTGTCTTCTTCTTAGTCCCTATACATAGCAGCTCAACATTATTGTTTTATGGATAAAATCTCTTTTTGTGGATATTATTAAACAATTTTTTGTATACTTTATGTGGGGTTATAGTGCCCTATTTTTCCATGTGAGTATCCCGTTATTGTGGCACCATTTGTTGAATTTTTGTTTGTTTGCTTACTTGTTTATTTTTTTTGGGGGGGGGAGTGCATGGGCTGGAAATTGAATCTGGGTCTCCCGCATGGCAAGCGAGAATTCTACCATTGAACTACCCTCGCACCCCTGATGCTATTTAAAATTTACTTCTGTTCCATGAATAATCTTTTATTTTTCTGGGATCAAGAATTTTGTATGTTTAATAAGTACTTCTCTTTCATTATGCATGTTTTCTTTAATCGCATAAGGATAGCTATATGTCATTCAAAAAGCTACCAGGCATGGGTCTCTTACAGTTTTACAGTTCTGTCCTCCAAAAGGTCTCTGACAAAATCGTCAGGTTGCTTATGAAACCTGTATATTTGGCTATGTGTAATTGCTTTTGATTAACTCAACTGATTAGGAAACTTAATCACATCTGTAGAACCCCCTTTTGTTATATAGTGTAAAATAATGGCAGCAGTGTTCTCTCTTTACATGCATCAGTTGTGCCCATACTCAGAGCTTGATTTGGAATTATGCAGAGAGGTGGTTCACTGGGATCATTCAGCACACTAATGATTGCCCCCAGCATCTTTGCTCTTGCGTTATCTCCCTGCATTATTTTCCTTCTAAATAACCCCTACTCCCCAGGTTGAAATTTCTTCAAAACTTCCAACTAAGCATTAAATAAGATTCTTCTGTATGTATGTATTTTTTCTCCATTAATTTGATCCCATCTGGCTTTGTTCCTTTCCTTAATTCATTTTGATTGTTTGTCCACTTATAACACACTTCATTTTTTTCCACTGTTATACTTTTTTTGAAAAATAATGATACTTTCTTTTATCAAAAAAAAATTGTGGCACAAGGTGGAAGGGGTTTACATGTAGTCTGTGGTATTCAGTGTTTTCTCAGTAAGTTTTTACGTGATTGAATATTCCATTTTTCCCAAAAGAATCCCATTGCTTCTGTTGCATCATGCCCTCTCTTCTCCAGGTACTTCTCTCACTTGCTTTAAAAAAAACAAACAAACTTTTTTATTGTATCGTGTGATATATATACAGAGCAAAGAAATAAAAAAGCAACAGTTATCAAAGCACCCTTCAACAAGCAGCCACAGGACAGAGCCCAGAGTTTGTCATGGGCCACCACACGATCCTCTCAGATCTCTGCCCCCCCCACCCCACTGCTCCAGGACACAGGAGGCTAGAAGGCTTAAATATTTTTTATCACCACAATTGACTTTTTTTCTTTTTTTCTTCCTTTTCTTGTGAAAAATAACATATATACAAAAAAGCAATAATTTTCAAAGCACAGCACAAAATTAGTTGTAGAATGTATTTCAGAGTTTGACATGGGTTACAATTCCATAATTATAGGCTTATACTTCTAGTTGCTTTAAGACACTGGAGACTAAGAGATATCAATTTAATTATTCAACATTCATAAACATTTGTTAAATTCCATCTTCACTGTGTAACTCCACCATCACATTGCATGTTTCCATCTCTCTCTTTGGGGGTGCTTGGGTTATGACCATTTGAAATTTTTCATATTGGAAGGGTCTGTCACTAATATAGGGTAGGGAAATGGAACCATCTGATGCTCTGGAAAGGCTGGGCCCTCTAGATTTCAGGATTTATCTGTACCAGGGACCATCTGAAGGTTGTAAGTTTCTGGAAAGTTACTTTAGTGCATGGAACTCTTGTGGAATCTTATATATTGCCCTAGGTTTTCTTTAAGATTGGCTGGAATGGTCTTTGTTCGGGTTTGGCAGGTGATGACAGGTAGGAAGGTTTACTTGAAGCTTGCGTAAGAACAACCTCCAGAGTAGTCTCTTTTTTTATTTTTGGCTTTTAAAAAGGGAATTTATTAAGTTGCTAGTTTACAGTTCTAAGGCTATAAAAATGTCCAAACTAAGGAATCCAGAGAAAGATTCTGGCCAATGGGTCCAGAACACCTCTATCAGATGGGAAGGCACATGGCTGGCATCTGCTGGGACCTCTGGCTTCTGGTTTCAAAATGGGGCAATTTCCTTCTGCATCTCCAAAGGTCTCTGGCTGTGTGGGCTCTGAAGCTTTTTCCAAAATGGTTCCCTCTCAAAGGACTCTAGCAAGCAACCTCAACTTGAATGGGTGGAGACACATCTCCATGGAAACCACCTAAAGAAAATATCCCACCCACAACTGGGTGGGCCAAATCTCCATGGAAATAATTAAAAAGATTCCACTCAACAATACTGAATGAGGATTAAAAAACAGGCTTTATATGGTATACACAACAGTTTCAAGCCAGCAATATGGTAAATATTTTATTGCATTTATTTATTTATTTTTATTTTTTTATTAACGGAAAGAAAAAAAAAGAAATTAACACCAACATTTAGAAATCATACCGTTCTACATATGCACTCAGTAATTCTTAACATCATCACATAGATGCATGATCATTGTTTCTTAGTACATTTGCATCGGTTTAGAGGAACTAGCAACACAACAGAAAAAGATATAAAATGTTAATATAAAAAAAAGAAATAAAAGTAGTAATAATAGTAAAAAACAACAACAACAAACAAACCAACAAGCAAACAAAAACAAAAAAAAACCCTATAGCTCAGATGCAGCTTTATTCAGTATTTTAACATGATTACTTTACAATTAGGTATTATTGTGCTGTCCATTTTTGAGTTTTTGTATCTAGTCCTGTTGCTCAGTCTGTATCCCTTCAACTTCAATTACCCATTGTCTTACCCTGTTTCTAACTCCTGCTGAACTCTGTTACCAATGACATATTTCAAGTTTATTCTCGAATGTCCGTTCACATCAGTGGGACCATACAGTATTTGTCCTTTAGTTTTTGACTGGATTCACTCAGCATAATATTCTCTAGGTCCATCCATGTTATTACATGGTTCATAAGTTTATCTTGTCTTAAAGCTGCATAATATTCCATCGTATGTATATACCGCAGTTTGTTTAGCCACTCTTCTGTTGATGGAGATTTTGGCTGTTTCCATCTCTTTGCAATTGTAAATAACGCTGCTATAAACATTGGTGTGCAAATGTCCGTTTGTGTCTTTGCCCTTAAGTCCTTTGAGTAGATACCTAGCAATGGTATTGCTGGGTCGTAGGGCAATTCTATATTCAGCTTTTTGAGGAACCGCCAAACTGCCTTCCACAGTGGTTGCACCCTTTGACATTCCCACCAACAGTGGATAAGTGTGCCTCTTTCTCCGCATCCTCTCCAGCACTTGTCATTTTCTGTTTTGTTGATAATGGCCATTCTGGTGGGTGTGAGATGATATCTCATTGTGGTTTTGATTTGCATTTCTCTAATGGCAAGGGACATTGAGCATCTCTTCATGTGCCTCTTGGCCATCCGTATTTCTTCTTCTGGTAGGTGTCTTTTTAAGTCTTTTTCCCATTTTGTAATTGGGTTGGCTGTCTTTTTGTTGTTGAGTTGAACAATCTCTTTATATATTCTGGATACTAGACCTTTATCTGATATGTCGTTTCCAAATATTGTCTCCCATTGTGTAGGCTGTCTTTCTACTTTCTTGAAGTTCTTTGATGCAAAAAAGTGTTTAATTTTGAGGAGCTCCCATTTATTTATTTCTTACTTCAGTGCTCTTGCTTTAGGTTTAAGGTCCATAAAACTGCCTCCAGTTGTAAGATTTGTAAGATATCTCCCTACATTTTCCTCTAACTGTTTTATGGTCTTAGACCTAATGTTTAGATCTTTGATCCATTTTGAGTTAATTTTTGTATAAGGTGTGAGATACGGGTCTTCTTTCATTCTTTTACTTATGGATATCCAGTTCTCTAGGCACCATTTATTGAAGAGACTGTTCTGTCCCAGGTGAGTTGGCTTGACTGCCTTATCAAAGATCAAATGTCCATAGATGAGAGGGTCTATATCTGGGCACTCTATTCGATTCCATTGGTCGATATATCTATCTTTATGCCAATACCATGCTGTTTTGACCACTGTGGCTTCATAATATGCCTTAAAGTCCGGCATCGCAAGACCTCCAGCTTCGTTTTTTTTCCTCAAGATGTTTTTATCAATTCGGGGCAAACTGCCCTTCCAGATAAATTTGCTTATTGGTTTTTCTATTTCTGAAAAATAGTTGTTGGGATTTTGATTGGTATTGCATTGAATCTGTAAATCAATTTAGGTAGGATTGACATCTTAATTATATTTAGTCATCCAATCCATGAACACGGTATGCCCTTCCATCTATTTAGGTCTTCTGTGATTTCTTTTAGCAGTTTTTTGTAGTTTTCTTTATATAGGTTTTTTGTCTCTTTGGTTAAATTTATTCCTAGGTATTTTATTCTTTTAGTTGCGATTGTAAATGGGATTCCTTTCTTGATTTCCGCCTCAGTTTGTTCATTACGAGTGTATAGAAAAGCTACAGATTTTTGAATGTTGATCTTGTAGCCTGCTACTTTGCTGTACTCATTTATTAGCTCTAGTAATTTTGTTGTGGATTTTTCTGGGTTTTCTACATATAGTATCATATCATCTGCAAACAGTGATAGTTTTACTTCTTCCTTTCCAATTTTGATGCCTTGCATTTCTTTTTCTTGTCTAATTGCTCTGGCTAGAACTTCCAACACAATGTTGAATAATAGTGGTGATAGTGGACATCCTTGTCTTGTTCCTGATCTTAGGGGGAAAGTTTTCAATTTTTCCCCATTGAGGATGATATTAGCTGTGGGTTTTTCATATATTCCCTCTATCATTTTAAGGAAGTTCCCTTGTATTCCTATCTTTTGAAGTGTTTTCAGCAGGAAAGGATGTTGAATCTTGTCAAATGCCTTCTCTGCATCAATTGAGATGATCATGTGATTTTTCTGCTTTGATTTGTTGATATGGTGTATTACATTAATTGATTTTCTTATGTTGAACCATCCTTGCATACCTGGGATGAATCCTACTTGGTCATGATGTATAATTCTTTTAATGTGTTGTTGGATACGATTTGCTAGAATTTTATTGAGGATTTTTGCATCTGTATTCATTAGAGAGATTGGTCTGTAGTTTTCTTTTTTTGTAATATCTTTGCCTGGTTTTGGTATGAGGGTGATGTTGGCTTCATAGAATGAATTAGGTAGTTTTCCCTCCACTTCGATTATGTTGAAGAGTTTGAGGAGAGTAGGTACTAATTCTTTCTGGAATGTTTGATAGAATTCACATGTGAAGCCGTCTGGTTCTGGACTTTTCTTTTTAGGGAGCTTTTGAATAACTAATTCAATCTCTTTACTTGTGATTGGTTTGTTGAGGTCGTCTATTTCTTCTTGAGTCAAAGTTGGTTGTTCATGTCTTTCCAGGAACCCGTCCATTTCATCTAAATTGTTGTATTTATTAGTGTAAAGTTGTTCATAGTATCCTGTTATTACCTCCTTTATTTCTGTGAGGTCAGTAGTTATGTCTCCTCTTTCATTTCTAATCTTATTTATTTGCATCCTCTCTCTTCTTCTTTTTGTCAATCTTGCTAAGGGCCCATCAATCTTGTTGATTTTCTCATAGAACCAACTTCTGGTCTTATTGATTTTCTCTATTGTTTTCATGTTTTCAATTTCATTTATTTCTGCTCTAATCTTTGTTATTTCTTTCCTTTTGCTTGCTTTGGGATTAGTTTGCTGTTCTTTCTCCAGTTCTTCCAAGTGGACAGTTAATTCCTGCATTTTTGCCTTTTCTTCTTTTCTGATAAAGGCATTTAGGGCAATAAATTTCTCTCTTAGCACTGCCTTTGCTGCGTCCCATAAGTTTTGATATGTTGTGTCTTCATTTTCATTTGCCTCTAGGTATTTACTAATTTCTCTTGCAATTTCTTCTTTGACCCACTTGTTGTTTAAGAGTGTGTTGTTGAGCCTCCATGTATTTATGAATTTTCTGGCACTCCGCCTATTATTGATTTCCAACTTCATTCCTTTATGATCCGAGAAAGTGTTGTGTATGATTTCAATATTTTTAAATTTGTTAAGACTTGCTTTGTGACCCAGCATATGGTCTATCTTTGAGAATGATCCATGAGCACTTGAAAAAAAAGGTGTATCCTGCTGTTGTGGGATGTAATGTCCTATAAATGTCTGTTAAGTCAAGCTCATTTATAGTAATATTCAGATTCTCTATTTCTTTATTGATCCTCTGTCTAGATGTTCTGTCCATTGATGAGAGTGGGGAATTGAAGTCTCCAACTATTATGGTATATGTGTCTATTTCCCTTTTCAGTGTTTGCAGTGTATTCCTCACGAATTTTGGGGCATTCTGGTTCGGTGCGTAAATATTTACGATTGTTATGTCTTCTTGCTTAATTGTTCCTTTTAGTAGTATATAGTGTCCTTCTTTGTCTGTTTTAACTGTTTTACATTTGAAGTCTAATTTGTTGGATATTAGTATAGCCACTCCTGCTCTTTTCTGGTTGTTATTTGCATGAAATATCTTTTCCCAACCTTTCACTTTCAACCTATATTTATCTTTGGGTCTAAGATGTGTTTCCTGTAGACAGCATATAGAAGGATCCTGTTTTTTAATCCATTCTGTCAGTCTATGTCTTTTAATTGGGGAATCCAGTCCATTAACATTTAGAGTTATTACTGTTTGGATAATATTTTCCTCTACCATTTTGCCTTTTGTATTATATATATCATATCTGACTTTCCTTCTTTCTACACTTTTCTCCATGCCTCTCTCTTCTGTCTTTTTGTATCTGACTCTAGTGCTTCCTTTAGTATTTCTTGCAGAGCTGGTCTCTTGGTCACAAATTCTCTTAGTGACTTTTTGTCTGAGAATGTTTTAATTTCTCCCTCATTTTTGAAGGACAATTTTGCTGGATATAGGAGTCTTGGCTGGCAGTTTTTCTCTTTTAGTAACTTAAATATATCATCCCACTGTCTTCTAGCTTCCATGGTTTCTGCTGAGAAATCTACACATAGTCTTATTGGGTTTCCCTTGTATGTGACAGATTGTTTTTCTCTCGCTGCTTTCAAGATCCTCTCTTTCTCTTTGACCTCTGACATTCTAACTAGTAAGTGTCTTGGGGAACGCCTATTTGTGTCTAATCTCTTTGGGGTGCACTGCACTTCTTGGATCTGTAATTTTAGGTCTTTCATAAGAGTTGGGAAATTTTCAGTGATAATTTCTTCCATTAGTTTTTCTCCTCCTTTTCCCTTCTCTTCTCCTTCTGGGATACCCACTACATGTATATTTGTACGGTTCACATTGTCCTTGAGTTCCCTGATACCTTGTTCAAATTTTTCCATTCTTTTCCGGATAGTTTCTGTTTCTTTTTGGAATTCAGATGTTTCATCCTCCAAATCACTAATTCTATCTTCTGTCTCTTTAAATCTGTCATTGTAGGTATCCATTGTTTTTTCCATCTTTTCTACTTTATCTTTCACTTCCATAAGTTCTGTGATTTGTTTTTTCAGTTTTTCTATTTCTTCTTTATGTTCAGCCCATGTCTTCTTCATGTCCTCCCTCAATTTATCGATTTCATTTTTGAAGAGGTTTTCCATTTCTGTTCGTATATTCAGCATTAGTTGTTTCAGCTCCTGTATCTCATTTGAACTATTGGTTTCTTCGTTTGACTGGGCCATATGTTCAATTTTCTGAGCGTGATCCGTTATCTTCTGCTGGCGTCTGGGCATTTAGTCAGATTTCCCTGGGTGTTCGACCCCACAGGTTGGAAGATTTTTCTGTGCAATCTCTGGGTTCTGTTTTTCTTATCCTGCCCAGTAGGTGGCGCTCGTGGCACACGTTTGTCTACGGGTTCCACCAGTGAAAGTTGCTGTGGGTCCTTTAACTCTGGAAAATTCTCGCCGTAGGGGAGGTTCGGCAGCCGAAGCGTCTTGGAAGAATGCCAGCCAGCCTGGGGTTCCGAATGCGGGGAGGGTCGCCGGCCGCCGCAGCACGGGAGAGCGTCCAGCCGAATTAGCTAGTTGGCCCGGGGCACCAAGCGTGGCGGGAGGGCGCCAGGTGTCGTAGCCCAGGAGAGTGCACTGTTCCCAGCCGGACGGGGGAGTCACGTGTTTGGAAGGGATCCCCCGGTCACTGTTCTCCGCAGTCTGGGAATTTCCGACCCAACTATCTCAGTTGTGCCGGGGGGCCTCGCATGGTGGGGGCACCAGCCACCGCGGCCTAAGGGGACTGCCTGTCCAATTCTACCAGCTGGCCTGGGAAGGTGGAAGGGAGGGACTCTGGTCGCTTGCCGTCCCACCCAGGAAAGCCCGTGCCCCTTGGTGATCTCACCGGAGCTGGTTCTCCCAGATAGTCAGCCGTTCCAGGATGGGGTACGCCGTCCCTTTGATTTCCCTCGTGGCTCCGGGAGCTGCTCTGTATTATCTCCACTCTCCCAGTAGCTGTTCTGGAGGAGGAAAGGTGAGGGCGGCAAGGCTGTCGAGGCTGGTGGCGGAGGAGCCGGTGAAGGCAGGGGAAGAGGGCACCATGGTGGTTGGAGAGCGGCCGGAGCAGGAGGGGGAAGAGGGGGGAGAAGGAGGGCGGGCGGGTCGGCTGCCGCGGGGCGTGGGCGCCGCGTGGCGGGCCAGCGGAGAAAGAGCCAAAGTAGTCTCTTGATTCTATTTAAACTCTCTCTACCACTGCCACTTTATTAGTTACACTTTCCCCCTTTTTTGTCAAGATGGAATTGTTGATCTCATGATCCCAGGTCTGGATTCATTCTGGAAGTCCTCTCCCACATCACCAGGCAGAATTTCACCCCTGGATGTCATGTCTCATCTAGGCGGGGAGGGCAATGATTTCACTTGCAGAGTTGGGTTTAAAGAGAGTGAGGCCACATCTGAACAACAAAAGAGGCCTTCCAGAAGTAGTTCTCAGGCATGCCTATAGGTAGTCTAAGCTTCTCCACCACCTGCCTAAGCTTCACATGAGCAAGCCACAGAATCAAGGGCATGGCCTATGGATTTAGCCTAAAGTTTGACACAGCATCAGGGGATTCCCTGATGGTAAGGTTTAATAGTTCTATATTCTTTCTCCCATCCCTCAAGGGACTTTGCCAAAGCTTTTTTATTATCTACTTAATATACTCTAGGATGTATCCAGGCATTACAACAATCTACACAGGATTAAAGGACCTTAATTAATTGTTTTAATTATTCAAATGAACTATACAAGTAGGTTGGGCTAGATTATTCACTACAAAAAATTTCATTTCCAAACCAAGTAAACGTTTCCTCCCTTGGTCTCAAAGAGTATATGTGGTTCTAAAATATAGACACTGTCTTCCTTGCCCCTGTATTCTGAATTACTTTAACCCCAACCTGTTCAGCTTCATTCTTTTCTCTAAATATTATATAAATAATTTTTTATATATTTATAAATAAATATTAGTTTTCATATATATATATATACATATATATATATATATATATATATATATATATATATATATATATGAAACCTCTCAAAACCCAGAAATAATAATCACCACTTGGACTTAATGTGTCTACTCTAAAAGCTTACAGTTTAGGCCCCTGTTTTCTTATAAGCATTTTTGGAAGCACATACCATTCTTGTTCTTTTGTTTCTGGCTTATTTTGCCTTGCCAAATGTTCCACATGTTCACTCACACCATTGCATGCCTCACGACTTTGATCCTTTCTGTAGCAGCACAACCTTTGTTCATACGTATGCACCATCATTTGCCACTCTACTTTTCTGTCAGTGCATCCTTCAGCCACCTGCATTCATTAGTCATCGTGTATAGTGCCCAAAGTCCACAGTCCATCAACATTCTCAATTTTAGATAATTTCATTGTTTCCAAGAGAAAGAAAACCAGTAAACAGGTGCTTAGTAAATAGGAAATCTAAACCTCTTAACTCTTCTCTTTCCCTGCATTATTTATTTCTGCTGTTGCTGTGGTAGTGCTGGTGTTTTCCTTTTGAACATAGCCCATAGCATACAATAGCAGTTTCCCCCTGTCCCCTAGACTTAAATACTCTTTCTACATGAATCATACCTTTGAAGTAATTCTTACAAGAACTAAATCAAATTTCTTGTGTTAATCAGTGGGACATGTAGGTCTATACAACCCCTTTCAATCTTGCTCATCTTCAATATGGTAATATTACTTATAGACCCACTAGGGAACCACCTTCACTTCTATCTATTCCCTTACATTGGTGTTCAACCTCATTAGCTACTTGTTCGCCTATCTCCAGCTTCTGTGTATCTCTAAGACCCTTATATTCTGTATTATAAGCCTCTGATTGTACATTTATGCTAGTCACAAAGTGGAATCATACAGTATCTATCCTTTCATGTCTGGCTTATTTCACTCAGCATTGTGTCCTCAAGACTCATCCATCTTGTTATGTGCTTCAGGATGTCATTTTGTCTTAATCCTGCATAATATTCCATCGTATGTATATACCACATTTTGTTGATCTACTCATCTGTTGATGGGCATTTGGTTTGTTTCCATCTTTTGGAGATTGTGAATTATTCTTTTATGAACAATTGGTGTTAAAATGTCTTTGTCATTGCTTTCAACTCTTCTGGATATATTCCAAGCAGTGCTACTGCTGGGTCATAGGGCAACTTGATATTTAGTTTCCTAAAGAACCACCAAACGGTCTTTCATAACAGCTGTAGCGTTATACATTCCCACCAACAGTGCATAAGTGTCTCAGTTTCTCCACATTCTCTCCAGCATTTGGAGTTTCCTGTTTGTTTAATAGCAGCCATTCTTATAGGTGTGAGGTGGTATCTCATTGTAGTCTTGATCTGCACTTCCCTTATAGCTAATGAAAATGAGCCTGTCTTCATGTGCTTTTGAGCTATCTGTATTTGCTCTTTGGAAAAATGCCTATTCATATCTTTAGCCCATTTTATAATTGGGTTGCTTGCTCTTTTGTGGTTGAGTTGTATGATTTATTTGTATATACAGGAAATCAAACCTTTGTCTGATATGTGGTTTCCAAATATTTTTTTCCCATTGTGTTGGCTGCCTTTTCTCCTTTTGACCAAGACTTTTGAGGTGTAGAAACATGTTATTTTGAGGAATTCCAATTTACCTATTTTTTTCTTTTGTTGCTTGTGCTTTGGTAGTAAAGTTTGGAAGCTACCACCTATTACTAGGTCTTGAAGATGTTTTCCCTAATTTTCTTCTAGAAGCTTTGTGGTGTTAGTTCTTATATATAGGTGTATGATCTCTTTGAGTTAATTTTTGTGTAGGGTTTAAGTTAGGGGTCCTCTTTTATTCTTTCGGGTATTGATATCCAGTTCTCCCAGGCCAAATTATTGAAAAGAACTTTTGTCCCAGTTCAGAGGATTTGGGAACTTTGTCAAAAATCAGTTGACCATAGATTTGGTGGTCTATTTCTGCACTATTAATTCTATTCAATTGGTCAATGGTTCTATCTTTGTGCAAGTACCATGCTGTTTTGACTACTGTGGTTTTATAATAGGTTTTAAAGTCCGGGACAATTAATCCTCTCACTTCATTCTTATTTTTTAGGATGTTTCTAGCTATTCAGGGTCTCTTTCCCTTCCAGATGAATCTGGTAATTAGCTTTTCCAAGTCTTCAAAGTAGGTTGCTGGAATTTTGATTGGTACTGTGCTGAATCTGTAGATCAATCTGGGAAGAATTGACATCTTAACTATATTTAGCCTTCCTGTCCATGAACAGGGAATGCCTTTTCACTTATTTAGATATTCTTTGATTTCTTTTAACAATGTCATATAGTTTTCTGGGTACCGAGTCCTTCGTGACCCTAGTTAAGTTCATTGCTAAGTACTTTTAGTTGCTATTTTGGATGGGTTTTTCTCCTTAACTGACTCTTCAGCTAGGTCATTGCTTGTGTATAGAAACATTACTGATTTTTGCACATTAATTTTATATCCTGCCACCTTGCTGAATTTGTTTATTAGCTCAAGTAACTTTGTTGTAGATTTCTCAGGATCTTCCAAGTATAGTATCATATCATCTGCAAATAATGAGTGTTTCACTTCTTCCCTTCCAATTTGGATGCCTTTTATTTCTTTGGCCTGCCTGACTGCTCTAGGTAGAACTTCTAGTACAATGTTGAATGATAGTGGTGACAGTGGGCATCCTTGTCTCCTTCCTAATCTTAGGAGAAAAGTTTTCAGTCCCTCTCCATTGAGTATGTTGCTGGCTATCAGTTTTTCATATATTCTTTTTTATCATATTGAAGTGGTTATATTTGATTGGTATCTTTGTGAGTGTTTTTATCAGAAAAGGATGTTGAATTTTGTTGAACGCTTTTTCAGTACCAATTGAGATGATCATGTGATTTTTCCCTTTCAATTTGTCAATGTGCTATACTACATTAATTGATTTTCTTATGTGGAACCATCCTTGAATTCCTGGTATAAACTACACTTGGTCGTGATGTATAATTCTTTTAATGTATGGTTGGATTCAATTTGCTATTTTGTTGAGGATTTTTGCATGTTTGTTCATTAAGGAGATGGCCTGTAATTTTCCTTTCTTTTAGCATCTTTACCTGGTTTGGGTATTAAAATTAAAAAATTAACCTCTGTGATAGTTAGGTTCAGGTGTCAACTTGGCCAGGTGAAGGTGCCTAGTTCTGTAGCTGTGGACATGAGCCAATGGCATGTGAAGCTCATCTGTATTTGATTACATCTGCGGTTGACTAGGGGAAGTGTCTGCTGAAATGAATGATGTTTGATTTGATTGACTTTATGCTTAAATGAAAGAGCTCAATGCAGCATAGCCCAAGCAGTGCAGCACACCTCATCTCAGCACTCCCAGTTCAGCCCAGGCCTTTGGAAATGCAGAAAGGAAGCACCCCAGAGAAAGTTGTTAGAACCCAGAAGCCTTGAGAGAAGGCCAGCAGAGATCACCTTGTGCTTTCCTATGAAAGGAAGAACCTCAAATGAAAGCTAGCTGCTTTTCCTCTGAAGAACTATATATTTTTAACTAAATAAATTCCCTTTTATTAAAAGCAAATCCATCTCTGGTGTGTTGCATTCTGGCAACTTTGGCAAACTACAACGGCTTCATAAAATGAGTTAGAGTCCCCTTTTCCTCATTTTTTTGGAAAAGTTTTAGTAGAATTGGTGTTAGCTCTTCTTAGAATGTTTGATAGAATTCCCCTGTGAAGCCATATGGTCCCAGATGTCTGTGTCTCCTCTGGTGTTTTTTCTTTGCAGGAAGATTTTTTGATAATTGATTGAATCTCTTTATTTGTGATTGGTTTGTTGAGATCTTCTCTTTCTTCCTGAGTCAGTGTAGCTTGCTTGTGTGTTTCCAGGAATTTGTCCATTTCATCTAAGTTGTCTAGTTTGTTGGCATATAGTTGTTCATAATTTCCTCTTATGATTTCTTTCTTCAGGGTCTGTGGTAATGCAACCCTTCTCATTTATGATTTCAATTATTTGCATCCTCAGTCTATTTTTCTTTGTCAGTTTTTCTAGTGGCCCATCAATTTTATTGATTTTCTGAAAGAACCAACTTTTGGTTTTATTGATTCTTTCTAGTATTCTTTTGTTCTCTCAAACATTTATCTCTCCTTTAATCTTTGTTATATCTCTTTTTTTATTTGCTTTGGGGTTAGTTTACTGTTCTTTATCAAATTCCTCCAGGTGTGCTGTTAAGTCCTTGATTTTTGCTCTTTCTTGTTTTTTTTTTAATATAGACATTTAGAGCAATACATTTCCCTCTCAGCACAGACTTTGTCACATTCCATACATTCTAACATGTTGTATTCTCATTTTCATTCATCTTCAGATAGCTACTGATTTCTCTAGTAATTTCTTCTTTGACCCACTGGTTGTTTAATTGAGTGTTATTTAATTTCATATATTTGTGGATATTCTCATTCTTTGGTGGTTATTGAGATCCAACTTCATCCCATTATGATCAGAGAAAGTGCTTGAATAATTTCAATGTTTTTATATTTATAAAGACCTGTTTTGTGCCCCAGCTTATGATCCATCCTGTGGAATGTTCCGGGAGCACTAGAGAAGAATGTATATCCTTGTGTTTTGGGGTGCAATGATCTATATATCTCTATTAGGTCTAATTCATTTATCAAATTACTTAACTTCTCTGTTTTCTTGTTGAATCTGTCTGGTTGTTCTATCTAGAGAGGAGAGTGGTGTATTGAAGTCTCCTACTATTATTGTTGAAAAATCTATAGCTCCCTTCAGTTTTGCCCATGTCTGTCTCATGTACTTTGGATATTCTTTGTTTGGGAGCATGGACATTTGTGATTGTTATGTTATATCTTCTTGGTGAATTGACTCTTTAATTAGTATACAATGTCCTTCCTTGTCTCTTATGATGTCTTTACATTTAAAGGCTATTTTGCCTGATATTAGTACAGCTACTCTTGCTTTCTTTTGGTTACAACTTGCATGGAAAATCTTTTCCATCCTTTCACTTTCATTCTATTTGTATCCTTGTGTTTAAGATGAGTCTCTTGTAAACAGCATACAGCTGAATTATATTTCTTTATCCATCTGCCAATCTGTGTATTTTAATTCATAAGTTTAGTCCACTAACATTCAAAGTTATTACTGAAAATGCATTTCTTGAATCCACCATCTTATCTTTTTAATTTTATTTTGTCAGATCTATGTATTCTTTTCCCTCTTTCTCTTTTTATCCTTTAGATTACCCTTACTGATACTCCAATTCTGTGACCTCCTCCAGACCTCTGCCTCCTATCTTTTTTTTTTTCTTTCCAGCTGACAGAAGTTCTTTTAATATTTCTTGTAGGGCTGGTCTCTTGTTGACAAATTCTTTCAGGATTTGTATGTCTGTGAAAACTTTAATCTCTCCCTCAGTTTTGAAGGACAATTTTGGCTGGTTCTTTTCCTTTCAGGATCTTAAATATGCCATACCACTGCTTTCTCACCTCCATGGTGCTAGTTGAGTAGACTGAACTCAGTCTTATGTGGTTTCCTTTATACGTAGTAGATTGTTTTTCTCTTGCCACTTTCAGAATTTTTTGCTTCTCTTCGACATTTGACAGACTGATTAGTATGTGCCTTTATTCTGTTTGGAATTCGTTGGGCTTTTTGACTTGTATATTTATGTCTTTTATAAGGGTTGGGAAGTCTTCCCCCATTATATCCTCAGCTACTCTTCCTAGCCCTTTACTCCTCTCTTCTCCTTCTGGGACACCACTGATTCTTAGATTTGTGTGCTTTGCTTTGTCTATCATTTCCCTGAGATCCAATTAAAATTTTTCCATCTTTTTTGCCATTTGCCGTTTTGAGTCTTTGAAATCAGTAATCCTGCCCTCTAGTTCACTTATTCTTTCTTCTGTCTGTACAGATCTGTTGTTGTGTGTCTCTAGTATGTTTTTTATTTGGTCAATAGAGTCTGTAATCTCTGTGATATCTGCTATTTTTCTATTTATTGTTTCATATTCCTCTTTACTCTCTTTTACTGTCTTCTTGATCTCCTTTATGTCTTTTGTCATCCCATTTATTTTATTATGTAGAGTTGCATGAATATCTTTGATTAGTTGTTCCAATGTCTGTGTCTCCTCTGGTGTTTGTTCGTTAGGCAGGGCTATATCTGTTTGCATTGTGATATGCTTAGTGATCTTCTGCTGTTTTCATTGAATGTAAATATCCTGAATGATTTACTTTGGGAGTTGATTTCTTTCAGTAGTCTA
The DNA here is from genome assembly GCF_023851605.1 of Tamandua tetradactyla. NCBI lineage: Eukaryota > Metazoa > Chordata > Mammalia > Pilosa > Myrmecophagidae > Tamandua > Tamandua tetradactyla. The sequence continues at coordinate 119,639,837 of NC_135332.1, forward strand.
AGGCCTTATGTTTGCAGGATGGATGTGCAGCAGTGAGCAGGGTATGGGATGGGGAACAACAGTGCAGTGATTCATTTTAGGGTAGATATAGGCACAAGTTAGGGATGCTATGCTGATGTTTGTGAATGTGGGTGCCCAGTGGTCAGGGAGGATATAGCTGTACGATGCACCAGTCTGGGAGGCGTAGCACATGTGTGCTGGTCTAGGGTGTTGGGCCCTTTTGTGCATGTGTAGAGCTGTGGCAGCAAGTAGATGTTATGCCTTCATTTGTTGGGGGCAGGTGTTACCCAGCTGCACAGGTCAGAACTTTATCAGTGCTGAGAAGTGTGACTGAGGGCCTAGGGCATGCATGGTTCTAAGACTGGTGTAAACTGAAGTTCCCAGGGCTGAATGATGTGATTGGGGGCCCATGTACCTGTGCAGGACTAAGAGTGCTGTAAACTTATGCAAAGACCTCAGGGATTGGGGTGGGGTGAGTCTGTGTGACACTATGGGTGGGGGCGGGGGTAGCCTTGGTATGAAGGTTAGTACCTGTAGCCTTTATGTACAGGTAACAGCCTGCAGGGGACAGGGAGGGGGAGGTAGTGCTCAGCAGGGATGCAGGAGAGGTGGATTGGGCTGGACCTGGGGTGGGGGTGTGGGGCAGGTATGTGCGATGGGGGCTGGTGGGGTGGGGGCGCCTGGAGCATGGGGAATAGGAGCAGGTAATGAGGTTTGGGTGCATGGGGTGTGGGGTGAGTCCCGGTCACAGTACTATGCTGGTGAGGGTAACATGTTCAAAGAACTTGGCCTGGTTTACTTCCTAGTCCCGGGTTCCCATCCATGTACTCCCTCAGGCTCCATGCCTCTGTGCCAGGCTCCAGGTTTTTGCTTCTCAGCTCCTTGGCCTCTGCAACCAGGGTTGCCCTGTGTGGTTCAGAAAGCTCTCCCAGGTCAATTGTACTCTTGGGCTGCCATCTCAGTTGCCTTCCCATCCCTTCTCTAATTTTTCTGTGCAGCAGGATTGAACATGAGCTACTCTATCTGGCCATCTTCCCAGAAATCCCTCCTCTCATTTGCTTTTGCAAATTTATTTTCCTCTCTCTGCCCATAAATGCAGGTGGACCAGAGGGATACTTCCAAGGCACACCTCCCTTTTTGCTCTAACATTCTTCCTAAGTTACTTTTCCACTCCTTTTAGTGCAGAGTTTTTTAAAAAGTGACCTATCAACCAGCAGCTTCAGCATTGCCTGGGAACTTGCTGAAAATACCCAAACCTCATTCCATACCTACTGAATCGGGTATTCTAGGAGATTCTGATGCAAGCTAGAGTTTGAGAGCCAGTATTTTAGAGTTTTAGGATCCATTCATACACCAGTAATTCCAAAGCCTTTATCTCCATCCTGGTTTTAGCCAATTGTGTTTTGAATATCCCACTTCAATTTCTCATGTCTATATACTTCAACGTATTTTTTAAAACTATATATTTTTCTTTGCCTAACTTCTTTTTTTTTTTCCCTGAAGTTATTTCCAATCTCAGGAGCAATAGTTGTTCTCCATTTAATTTTGTTCAAGCAAACAACCTAGGAGTTATCCAAGGACTCCCTCTTTCTCAATAAACTTCATAGATTCTCGTTCTTAGAATCACTCTCTGTGTGACTTTGTCTCCTTGCCACAGCTCTATGTCAATATAATCGCTGCTCTGGACAATTGTTTCTTAATTTTTTCCTCTGCATTCACTCCCTGCCCACCATGACAAAAAAAGCTGTTTTTCACATTCGTGCTAGAGCAATTTTTAAATGAAACCATTTTGATTATATTTTATCATGATCAAATTCAACTGCTTAAAGATTTTTAATAGCTTCCCATCTTCTTGGTACACAATCAAAAATCCTTTACAAGACTAAGTCTCTCTCCAGCCTGATGTTGTGTTACTCTTCCTCTCCTTTTCTACCCAGACTTATTTGAATTTTCAAGCAAATTGTTGTCATACATGTTGCTGGTTTTTTGTTTGAAGTTTAAATTTTTTTATTGTGAATAATAATGTATATACAAAAAAAGTAATAAATTTCAAAGCACACCACAAAAATTAGTTATAGAACAGATTTCAGGGTTTGAAAAATTTCTGTAAGTGGGCTATTGTTCCACAATGTTAGATTTTTCCTTCTAGCTGCTCTAAGACACTAGAGGCTAAAATATATATACATATCAACATGATACAGGAGTCATACTCATTTATTAAATCCTATCTTTTCTGTTATAACTCTACCTTCTTCTTTGATCTTTCTCCCAATCTTTGGGGATATTTGGGCTATACCCATTCTAACTTTAACTGTTTGAAAGGGCTGTTGATAATATAGGATGGGGGATAGAACTAATTGATGTTCTGGAGAGGCTGCCCCTCTGGGTTTTAGCACTTATCTGGCCTAGGAACCCATCTGGAGGTTTTAGGTTTCTGGAAAATAATCATATGTATGGAACCTCTGTAGAATCTCAGCCCTAGGTGTTCTTATGGGTGGGAGGAATGGTTTCAGTTGAGACTTGGCAAACCATGATAAATAGCAATGTTTAGCTGAAGCTTGCATAAAAGTAGCTTCCAGAGTAGCCTCTCAACATAGTTTGAACTCTCTCAGCCACTGATGCCTATTTCTTATAATTCTTTTCCCTCTTTTGGTCAGGAAGGCATTGTCAATCCCATGGTACCAGAACCAGGCTCATTGCTGGGGTAATACCCCACGTTGCCAGGGAGATTTTGCCACTGGGTATCATGTCCCATGTAGAGGGAAGGAAAATGATTTTGCTAATAGAGTAGTGAGAGAGAGGCCACATGTGAACAGCAGAATGTCACACATGTTGCTTTTAAATATGTTCTTTCTGGTGTTTAAACACTCTTCTCCCCCCCACCCCCACTCACCACCTCATCCATAATCTCAATCTTCCGCTGAGTCTCAGTTGAAATACTTTTTACTCATGAAGAACTTATCTAACCCCCTGACCAGATTAAGTCTCACCTAGCATGTGCTTTATTTTCTCTTTCATAAAATATGCCAAACTTATAATTGCTGTCTCACTGTCTGTTTTCTCTGTTAGCTGATTATAGCAACTAGTGTTCATATTCAAATTGAAATATCCAGGACCTATCTTTATAATATATCATTTTCATTATATATCCAGGCTCTGATTTTGCATTGCCTGAACAAATAAAAAAATATTTCTATAAGTAGACTATCTAGGCAAATGTTAATCACAATGTAATACTACGGTTAGATTATTATTTGTGTATGATTTTCTCTGTCACACCCTTGAACATTGTTAATGACTCCAATCCCATTGGCTTGCAGTGAATTTGCAGTGTGAACTTTCTGTTATAAATAGGAACAAATTATTACGTAGGCATGATCCTATTGGTACCAAGCCTCCTTCCCTATTTTTTGACTCTCTTAACAGTTATAGCTCTATAGAATCAATGAGTCATTTAATGTAGTGAAAGCCCAACTGAATGACAAAATATTTGGAAAAATTTTTATCTGAGTTATGCCAGATGAAAACAAAAGGATTGACAAGGCATGTTTTGAGTCTAACTCAAAGGAGTATATTTTTTACAAAGTTTACATAGTATAACTCAAATGTGGCTGAACCTCAACAAGTTGTGGCAGCATTACCTCAGTCTCATTTTTCTCATTTCCTTCCACTTTGATTTATCCACAGAGAGTATCTTATGTGTTCTCCAACAGTCTGTGCCATAGTGTGCCTCTCTTTGGGCTTCTAAGCTCTACCAGGACCATTGGGCCTCTTTTGGCACTGCTGCTGATTAGCCTTCTCCGATTTCAGTCCTGCAGCATGCTTTGGCTGCTGCTGTTACCACCACATTGGCCCTTTGGGAGACACTGCTTCCCTCTCTACCACTCTTTTTCAATGTTCACAAATTATTTTTAATTCTCCACAGTTTAGCCAAGACCAGGGTATAATATTTATCAAGGCTTTATTGAAACTGTGAGGATAAAGAAATGAATTGTAAGTTTAAGCAATGTAAAACTAGCTACTAGTCCTGGCTGACCTCACAGCGCACAGATTCAAGCTCAAGGTGATGCATTAATATCATGACTATGCTGATTGTCCTCCACTCAGTAGATGCCAGCTTTCTTTACCCCTAGGGATGTTCTCCTCATCCACAGATCTGAGAAAGGAACTCTAACCTTAGCAGCATACTCTATACAGCTCTTCCAGTCTAAGGCCTCCATTTTGCCTTTTCCCTTCTTTTTCATGATCTTCCTCTTTACAGAGAAATTGGCAGTGGGAATGTGTAAGCCTAGTTTATGTTCAGGAAACAAGAATACCACAGTATTTAAGTAGAAAGTGATTGATAATGGAAATTCAGCTCTCACAACCTCTCTGAATGGTTAGACAAAGGAACGCTGACCTGCACCACAACAACTTCTAAACATTCACGATTCCATAGCCTTCTTTGCCAGGAGAAAATGCAACAAGAAGATGGCTAGCACAGGCAGGATTCTAAAATGGTCCCCAAGATTCCAGCCCTATGGCCTACATGCCCTGTATAACCCCTTCCTCTTGAATGTGAGAGGGACTTTTGAATATGATGGGGCATCACTACCATGATGTTATCTTATATGGCCAAAGCAATCTTGCAAATAAAATTAAGTCCCCTGACAGTTGAGTTTGAGTTAATCAAAGGGAGATTTTTGGGTCAGCCTGACCTAATCATGTGAGCCTTTCAGAGAGGGCAGAGGGATTCCAGTGAGGAGGGTTGCCCTGATGGCCTTGAAAAAAACAATGCATGTTGTGAACTGTTGTGGAGGAGGTGATGTGATAGAGAATGGTACACTGACTCTGAGGGTTAATAACAGTTTATAGCTGCAGAGAACTGAACCTTGCCAATATTCAGTGAGCTTTGAGGAGGACCCTGAGCTTCAGAGGAGGTCATATTCCCAGTCAACACCTTGATGTCACCCTGGTGAGATCCTAAGCAGAGGATTCTGCTAACTTGGACTTGGACTCCTGCAAATGTGAGATAATAACTGGTCGTGTTTTAAGCTACAGCAACGAAAACCTAATACAATGAATTTCACCTCATTTGTGCCGTACAAATATGTGTGAGTGCCTTTAAATGAGGAACCCTGTTTTAAAGAAGTCTGGACTATGTAGTTCTTGGCTCTCTAGCTCAGGTGCTACTGGAATATACTCAGAAAAGGGGGAAAATAGGGATCATGTAACAATAGATAATGTCCTGCACAGATGATGTCTGGTCATTTCAGAGAATATCATTTTTTTTTTTTTCCAAAACAAATGTGAGGTTATGTCATACTGCTTCAACAGCATATATAATCCAAAATCAGCATATTCTGTAAGTCTGGTTTGGCAGTTATAAATAATACCATTTATAAGAAATCAGTGACGATGTCTGGATTAAATTTTATTCAGCCTCATCCATGTCTTTTTACAGTGTGAAAAGGACAATATGTGTGCACATTCCTCTAGAAATTTTTGAAGTCTGAAGGTCTGATCAAAACGCATGATATATGCATAAGATATATAATGACTTCTATCTACCTGCAATAATTACCCATATGTAGAAAATAAAGTCTGTACATTTTATATGATCATCTTAAGTATTTTTCCACTGGAGAATTAAATTCCTTGGAACAATCACTCTTTAGTATTTCCCTTTAATGGGTGTAGCCTGTTTTATATTTGCAAAACTAAGGCTCATATTGTGGCTTTCCTAGAAAAGTTGAAGTCTACCCCAACATTAAATGAATGTCTTTACAATTCTGAGACTGAGTGCTTGCAGTTTTGAAACTAATTATTCTTGCTTCTAGGCATACTTAGTTCCTTCAAGGTTTTATCCTCTTTGGGACTGAGTTTCATCTAGTGTGCCATATTCAACTTCTTCTCCAGTCCCTTCCTAGTTCGTCCCACTCCCATGATCCTAATAACTCATTTACATAATAAATAGTAAAGATCATTTAAAAAGAACTGGAAAGTGGTGGTGAGTTGAGATTTTACGTTCCCTTTGGGAAGTCAGTTTGGTGCTCTTTCCTTCATCTTGTGGGTTCTTGGCATATTGCAATATGCAGGATCTGCACTTCTGTCAAATGTCCCAGACTGAACCAGACCCTTTTAAAATCTTGGTTTCAAGAATAACCTAAAAATCCATTTTATCTCTCCAGTGTCCAGAATTTACATGTAAAAATAAAGCAATCCTAATGTGGTTAGGACAGACCTGTGATCAAATCGAAATTTGGTGACCTTAAGTAAATGGAATAGCCTAACTTCCTAGACTTTAGTTTTCTCAGCTATAAAATTTTGATATTTGCATTCATTTTGCAAACATCGAAGAGAACTAATGAAGTTGAAAACATTAGGAAGTACTTGGCACAGAACAAATGCTCCCTAAATGATATTTGTATTAGTAATTTTTTATATTGTTATTAATGCATATCAAACATGGGAAAACAGAAGAATGTACTGCTAAAGAAATGCTTCCCCAAAGAAAAGGGAAATGCAGAAATGATGCCATATGTTTCTTAACTTACATTAACATGTGTTACATACTAAAGAACATGCATATTAGTTATCTATTGTTGCATAATAAATTGCCACAGAACTTAGCTTTTTAAACAACCTTTTATTTTTTGAGATAGTTTCTAAGTGTCAGGAGCCTGGCAACAATTTGACTGGGTGCTTATGGCTCAGATTTTCTCATAAGACTACAGTCAAATTGTCAGCTGAAGTCGCAATTTCTGGAGACTTGGCTGTGGCTGGAGAATCTGCTTATCTGCTTACAAGCTCGCTTCCATGGTTGTTAAGAGGGGGCATCAGTTCCTCACCATGTGGCTTCTCTTATGACTAGTCCTTCCAAAAGTGAGTAACACAAGAGAGAAAGAGAGAGACAGCAAGAAAGACAGAGAGAGAGAGAGAGAGAGAGAGAGAGAGAGAGAATTCAACCCAAATAGAAGCCTCTGTTTTATTACCTAATCTTGGAAGTGACATACCACCATTTCTGTCATATTCTATCGATCATAACTGAGTCACTAAATTCAACCCTCTATCAGTGGAGGTGGATTACACAAGGTTGTAAATACAGAAGTTGGGTATCATTGACAGTTCTCTTGAGGGCTACTTACTATAATGTGCTATTCATCATAAAAACTGACCAGAAGATCAAAAGGGAGCAAGAGGAAAGCCAGCCAAAGCAGACTGGAAATTCTAGTGTGTTAGGGTAGTCAAATAAATGTGATTTGCATTATAACCTTCTTTTTTGTTTCTTGCAAGAATCTATTTATATTTCCAGTGTTAATCAGTGGTACATAGGTCTATTCAACACCTTTCAATCATGTAATATTACTTATAGACCCTCTAGAGAACCGCCATCACCTCTACTTATTCCCTTACATTTGAGTACAACATTATTGGCTAACCGTTCACACATCTCTAGCTTCTATATATCTCTAAGTCCCCTATATTCTGTATTATAAGTCTCTGATTTTACCTTTACCATGGTCATAAAAGTGAAGTCATACTAGTATTTATCTTTTTGTGTCTGGCTTATTTCACTCAGCTTTATGTCCTCAAGGCTCATCCATTTTGTCATGTGCTTCAGGACATCATTTTGTCTTACTGCTGCATAATATTCCATTGTATGTATATACCATATTTTGTTAATCCATTTGTCTGTTGATGGGCATTTAGATTGCTTCCATCTCTTGGTGGTTGTGAATAGTGCTGCTATGAACATTAACGTACAAATGTCTGTTTGTGTCACTGCTTTCAGCTCTTCTGGGTATATACAAGTAGTGCTATTGGTGGGTCATAAGGCAATTTTGTATATAGATTCCTAAGGGACTGCCAAACTGTCTTCTATAGAAGCTATACCATTATACACTCCTACCAGCAGTGCATAAGTGTCCCAATTCCTCCACATCCCCTTCAACATTTGCAGGTTCCCGTTTGTTTAATAGCAGCCATTTTCATAGTTGTGAGGTGGTATCTCATTGTAGTCTTGATCTGCATTTCCCTTATAGCCAATGAAAATGAGCATCTTTTCATGTGCTTTTGAGCCATCTGTATTTGCTCTTCAGAAAAATGCCTATTCATATCTTTAGCCCATTTTACAATTGGGTTGTTTCTTCTTTTGTTGTTGAGCTGTATGATATCTTTGTATATACAGGAAAACAAACCTTTGTCCAATATATGATTTCCAAATATTTTCTCCCATTGATTTGGCTGCCTCTTCACCTTTTTGACAAAGTCTTTTGAGGTGTAGAAGAATTTGATTTTGAGGAGTTCCTTTTATCTATTCGTCTATTTTTTCTTTTGTTGCTTATGCTTTGGGTGTAAAGATTAGGAAGCTACCTCCTATTACTAGGTCTTGAAGATGTTTCCTACAGTTTCTTCTTGACGCTTTATGGTGCTCGTTCTTATATTTAGTTGTTTGATCCATTTTGAGTTAATTTTTGGATAAGGTGTAACATAGGGGTTCTCTTTCATTCTTTGGGCTCTTGATATCCAATTCTTCCATTCCCAATTATTGAAGACTGTTTTGTCCCAGTTCAGAGGATTTGGGGGCTTTGTCACAATTTGGTTGACCATATATTTGGTGGTCTATTTCTGTGCTCTCAATTTGATTCTGTTGGTCAATACTTCTATTTTTGTACCAGTATCATGCTATTTTGACCACCACGACTTTATAATAGGTTTTAAAGTCTAAGAGTGTTAATCCTCCCACTTCGTTCTTCTTTTTTAGGATGCTTAAGGTATTCGGGATCTCTTTCCCTTCCGGATGAATTTGGTAATTAGTTTTTCCAAATCTTCAAAGTAGGTTGTTGGAATTTTGATTGGTACTGTGTTGAAACAGTAGATCAATTTGGGGAGAATTGACATCCTAAGTATATTTAGGCTCCCTATTCATGAGCAGGAAATGTCTTTCGATCTATTTAGATCTCCTTTGATTTTTTCAGCAATGTTATGTAGTTTCCTGTGTACAAGTCCTTTACGTCCTAGTTAAGTTCATTCCTAAATACTTGATTCTTTTAGTTGCTATTTTGAATGGAATTTTTTCCTTAACTGACTCTTCAGTTAGATCATTGCTTGTGTATAGAAATGCTACTGAACTTCGTCTACTGTGGTTACCCATGTATGTAGTGGATTGCTTTTCTCTTGACTCAGAATTTTCTGCTTCTTTTCAATATTTGACAGACTGATTAGTATATGCCTTGGGGAAGGCCTATTTAGATTTATTCTATTTGAAGTTTGTTGGGTTTCTTTGACCTGCATATTTATGTCCTTTATAAGGATTGGGAAGTTTTCCTCCATTATATCCTCAACTAATCTTCCTAGTCCTTTACCTTTCTCTTCTCCTTCTGGGATACCAGTGATTTTTATACTTGTGTGCTTTGTTTTGCGTATCATTTTCCTGAGATCCAATTCAATTTTTTTCATCTTTTTTTTTCCCTTTTGCTGTTTTGACTGTTCAGAATCAGTTGTCCTGTCCTCTAGTTCGCTATTCTTTCTTTTGCCTCTTCAAGTCTGCTGTTGTGTGCCTCTAGTATATTTTTCACTTGGTCAGTGGAATCTTCAATCTCTGTGATACCTTCTATTTTTCTATTTATTCTTTCAAATTCCTCTTTAAGTCCTTCTAGTGTCTCCTTGATCTCTTTTATGCCATTAAGCATCCCATTTATTTCATTTAGTAGAGTTATATGAACATCTTTGATTAGTTGTTCCAATATCTATGTCTCCTCTGGTGTTTTAATTTTGTCATTAGGCAGGGCTATATCTGTCCACATCATGATATGCTTAGTGATATTCTGTTGTTTTCAGGGCATGTAAATATCTTGGCTGGTTTACTTTGGAAATTGATTCCCTTCAGTAATCTAAAACCTTGTATTTTGGGGTAGATATACAGCAGGATGCAGGGCATGGGATGGGGTACAACAGTGTGGTGAGGTGTTGCAGAGCAGGTATAGGTGCAGGTTGGGGATGCTACGCTGGTGCCTATGAGTGTTGCATTATAACCTTCTTTGAAGTCTACTAAATATAATTGTGGCAAGACTGCTGATTGTTCCCAAATCTCCATTCTCCCTTTTTTACATAATAATAGAATGCATTATTTGATCCATTCCATTTTTACCACCCTAAAATCTTAGGAATGTACTTACTTATCTACTTGATTTTTAGCTAGTTACATATCTGTCTGGAATAAAGATCATGATTTCCAATCTCTCTTGCAGATAAGCATAGCATCTGATGTGAGCAAAGTGTTGAGGGAAGCTTCAAGTCATGTCCTTTTATTTCCTTGTTTTTCTCCTTTAATAATTAAAATGTGAACTAGAATTGAACCATCTTAAAAAAAAACTTTATTGTTTTTTATTGAGATCTCCTTATGCACCATATGGTCTGTCCAAAGTATACAATCAATGACTCACAGTATCATTACATAGTTGTGTATTCATCACCATGATCATTTTTAGAACATTTGCATCACTCCTGAAAAAGAAATAAAAAGACAAAATAAAAAGAACCATATATCCCATACCCCTTACTCTTCCCTGTCACTGACCACTAGTATTGCAATTTACCCAATTTTTAAACTCTTATCCACCCCCCCACCATATTATTTATTTACTTTTGCCCTTATTTTTTCACCCATCTGCCATACTCTGGATAAAGGCAGCAGCAACCACAGGGTTTTCACAATCACACAGTCACATTGCAAAAGCTAAATAGTTATACAATCATCCTCAAGAATCAAGAGTCAAGGTTACTGGAATACAGTTCAATAGTTTCAGCTAATTCCATTTAGCCACTCCAATGCACCATAAACTAAAAAGGGATACCTATATAATGCATGAGAATAACCTCCAGAACAACCTCTGGACTCTGAAGTCTCTCAGCCATTGAAACTTAATTTTGCCTCATTTCTCTTTTCCCCCTTTTGGTCAAGAAGGCTTTCTCCATCCCATAATACTGGGTCCTGGCTCATCCCCAGGATTTCTGTCCCACATTGCCAGGGAGATTTACACCCCTGGGAGTCATGTCCCACATGGTGGCAGGGAGGGGAAGTAAGCCGTCTTTGGCTATGATTTGATCACACATTTGATAGAAATGCTCCAGGGATAGGAAAGCCACAGGGTAGAAAAAACACAAGAACTGACTCTCTGGAGATGCAAGTTTATTAGAAGAAAGGGAGTTTAAATCTCTCTTTATTTAACACTAAATTATTTTTGGTGAATGTCAGAGGGGCTAACCTTATATTTTAAGTTTGTGTTTTTCAAATGTTTTGGACTGTTACTCTCAGTTAAAAATACATTTTAAATTCCAACTCACTATAAAGACAAAGATGTAATTAAACAAAATTTTACAAAACTATAATTCCCTTTGCTAGGTACACTCTGATTCTTTCTATTCTATTCCATTCCATCCTGTCCTATTAAATCTAATAATGGTGGTCACCATCTACTAAGTAAATTTCATGATTAACTAGTTGGAGAAACGTTGTTGAAACCAATACCTTTATTTTAGTATAAAAATATATATATTTAGTATATTTTAGTATAAAAATGTCACATTTATCTATGTGACATGTTCTGTGACAGAGTTTTTTTTTTTTTCCTTAAAAATGATCATGGGAATGTCTTAAAAGTAGTAGCCTTAAAATTGCTCTTTGTTCTCATATGTTAAGTTTGTCAGTAGTTTATCATGATTTTACTTCCAATTCAAGTTCAAGGTTTATTTAATTTTTCCAGGACATATTCATTCCAGAACATGTAGTAGAAGCCTTTTGTTGAATAGGTTTTGTGCCAGATGAATAAGGATTCATTTCCCTCAAAGAGCTATAGTTTATTGGAATAGGCAGGTATGCAAACAGATTAATTGAAATAGAATGCCATTAGTACTAGTGTAGTTCAGACATTGTGGTAATAAAGTGATGAAAAAGTAAAATCCCATTTGTTTCTCACCAAGGAGGTTGTTACTAAAACACATGAAGTATAATAGAAGCAAAGGTGGAGAAATCTTCACTTCAGTATGGAATTTGTTCCTTTTCTGTTAAAAAGCCTGAGCAAAACATTTATGAATTTGAGACAGAAAAAAGGTCAAATTTGAGTTAAGGTGCCCAAATTCATCATCCTTTTTCTTGTATACAGAGTTCAGGATTTAATATGAAAAATAGTACGTACATGGAACAATATGTGATATACATTATAAAAGTGAATTTTCAGTAGCAATTTTACACATTTTATTGAGACTAATTTTATTGAAAAAACAATTGTTCCTGTAATATGCAAAATCCCTTTATCACTTCCAATATCTTTGACATTTTGAAATGATTGTTGGATCAATTCCATTTTTTTTAAAACCTTAGAAATGTACTTATTTCTCCATTTTTGTATTAACCTGAGTCTGGCTGGAGAGAATTTCCTTATCTCAAAAGTGGCAGGAATGTGCCCTTGAAACAAGTATCTTAGAGGTAAGACAGAGGTCAAACAGTATGAGATTATTTCTTATTTGGGAAGAGAGTATTAGTGGACATGTGGTGCCAATGTAAGATCCAGAGTTGAAAATTATAGCAAGAATTCAGATGAGATTAAGCTGGAGAAAGAGGAGCATTCTCATTTTGTAGAGAGAAAGTAAAACTCTGAATTCCTGCTTGTTCTGTATTAATCAAAGTTCCTTTTAGTATTTATCTCCTTGAAAATAGAACCACAACACATGTGGAATATCTTATATGGGATGGCAGAGAACAGGCTATTTAAGTAGTGGCCAAAACAACTTGATCTTCTCAGCTACAAATTGAAAGTGAAGGTTACTTTCTTGTAGACTTTATCTTAAAGCAGTAAAACGGGTAACTGCAGCTACAACTGAAAGTATTGATTTTGTAATTTCAGCAAATTAAGAACAAGACAGAAAACCTATTAAACCTTTCCACTGATTGCCAGGGTACTTTTTGGTGATTCTGAGGTTGACATTAAAATTACATACACCTGTCTCTTTAAAGAAAAACATATACATTATATAGAAGATGCTAAATGGAGTCTTGGTAAATATGTGTATTTTCACATTTTAAATGTGAAACTTGTATGGTCTGACTATGGCTATAAAGCACCATAACTAACTTTCATAAATGTTCATAAATTAGAGTGAAAGTTTGATGTACATTTATTATATTTTAGTAAATTAAACTTTTCACAGGAGATTTTTTTGTAATAAAAGCAGAAAAAGCAAACCTGATAATATTATATATATCAGAACTGTATGAGTAATGATTACATAAAAACATATTACAAAAACTATTGAAAAGTGATGTAATTCTATTCCTTGTTACAAGTGCAAAATAGTTTTATAATTTTATGGGATATATCAGATTTTTAAAAATGTAATTTTAAAATTCCTTAAAAGAATAAATGAAATTACACATTAATTATAAGGTCAAAGAGGAAATTGGTTGTGAAAATTTGCTAATAAGACTAAATGTCAACAGTGAAAATAATTCGGGAAATTCGTATCTTTTATTCATACCCCCTTCATGCCAAATGTCATATTTCTTAATAGGTAGATTACACTAGAGAAAATAACATTTTAAAAAATTAGGAGGATGCCTTTATCTGCAATTCAGAAAAACCAGCACATGCCAAAAAGTCTCATAATCCATAAGAAAAATATATCCATTAGGGCAGCTCCAAAGATACTTAATTCAGTAATTAATTCTAACAATGCAGTTTTATTTTTTGTTTATTTTTAATTCTTTTCACTTTATAGGGTCAATTTTGTCTTAATTGCAAGACAGTGTCAATGTTCACATACAGATACAAAAATGCTAATCAGAAAAAAGAGTATTTCTTCTCCTTATCTCTTTTTAAAGGCTAGAAAATTTTTCCCAGAAGTACTCCATAATATTGTCCATTTTGTCTCATTAACATAAACGTCATCAGTTGCTTATGACTTCACCATTCTCTGGCAAGAATGGAGCTAACACAATTATCTTAGAGTGTGAATTACTGTTAATTGATTCAGATTTAGGATGAGGACATTCCCAGGAAGCATATGACTCACATGGGATGTATTCCTGAAACAAATACAAGTTTTTCTAGGGAGGAACAGGGGTTGATTTGGAATAGTCAATCTCAGTGTCCACTATAGGGCTAATCATTCATTTAACTGAACATACTCATAGGTAATATGCAATAAGTTGGGTGTTTATTTATAGGTGCAGTAATGCAATTTAGACCTTCTGTTCACAAACTAAAAGCTCTAGGAAAATTCTCTGAAAGATCTGAAAAGAAATAGATGAAATTCCATCTATCTTCCAGAATATGAATGGAAATAACATGGTGGATTAATATTTTATAGAGTATTTAAATATTATTTGAAGTATGAGAAAAATAGTATTCCAACTAACTTAAAATCATTTAAAAACATATAATGAAATCACATAAGTGTATGTTTTACAAGGCTTTTTTTAAACTCAAACATTGCACACCCCCCCCCATTTGCTATTCTTATTTTGGCTGCCATATTATCAGTTCTTCAAAAATTTGGGATCATACCATACTAGTAATAAGGCTAAGAAGTAATAAGTAGTAAACAGAATTATATTTCTGCACAGAAAAACACATCAATTTCTACCAGTGGTGAGAGAGGATCTTTAGTGTTGTACTATTTTCAAAAAGTAGTGGAGAAAGAAATCAAGTTCCCATTTCAACGTAAAAGAGTGAAAAGCACCAGAGAGTCTGTTTGAAATTAACCCCCAGATGCATGATACTGAAATACAAAGTTTCTTAAACCCCTTTTAAGACCATCTAATCTAGTAATTTTTGATTCTCTGCATCAGAGTAAATTACAAATAATTAGATTTTTAGTCAGTAGATTACTCTCATCCATGCTAGCCATAGTTACATTCCATCAGAATTGGCATATTTGATTAACATAAGTGGCATCTCACTTTCATTAAATTATTCATTCATTATCTCGTGTTAGACATTTACCTACCATTTACCACATAACTAAGAGTGAAGTAAGGATTATGGAAGTAACAAAGATGAATCAGATACACGTTTCCCTTTTTTAAGATGTTAAAGTCTACTAGAGGAGGTGAGATGTTCAGAAATAAAGTAGAAAGTACATAGGAGAGAGGATTAGGAATTACTTGATGGAATTATATAAGATACTTCCATAATAGCTGACAATTAACATTTTTATGCTTCCTTATTCCATCTAAACAATTGTCTACAATGAGAGATAATATAACAAAAAAACATAAGAATGTGATGTGAAAAAGACTCTCATGAGATGGAAAAATCTCCAAATAAAATAAAGGTTTCAGAGAATGAGTATGCAAAAAAATAGACAAATGTCCACTATCTAAAATATCAGCATTGGTCTTTAAAGTAGTGGGAATATTTTCCAAACACTGTCTTTTTTTTCTGGCTCAAGGAATTATTTGTGAATGCTGTATTTAAAATTCATGTGGTTATTACCAGAGCTTATTTTCTTATAAATAAATGATCTCAGAATTTCCTTGTTATAATGGTTTGATGGCAAGGTATTAGAATCATCAAAACAAAAAATGAAATAAAGTTAAATTTTGGTGTCAAAACATTATCTAAGTAGAACTGTTTCAATGATGGAATTTTGTGAATTAGTAATATCAATCTCCCAACTGGGTCTTACATGCCTATCAGTTGATAAAATCAACTGGAAAATAACTCTTAGCTATCTGCTGAGAGAAAACATCTCATTAAGTGCCTTGATAATACTGTGTAAAAAGGCAGGTTGTTAACTGTTGTAAATTCTTATCCTAAATAATATCACCTTTGATCTACTCAAGTGGTCTTAAAAAAGAAAAGTTGTGATATCACAAAATATAGTCTAATCAAAGAAAATGAAAAGGCATCCTCTACAACAAAGAAAAGAAGAAAATTAAAATATATGGGGTCTCAATAAAATATTTCTGAAACATTCATCAAAAAGATTTCCCTTAATCCTGAGACATAAATATAGCCATGATGACACCTGATGTCAGTATGTTCATCAAGTTATTTAAATTGAAGAAGTATGTTTCAGGCATTCAAACAGGACTGAAATCATTTTGGCACTGAAAAGTACGCAAGAAGTCTCTAATTTTCATTAGACAATATGAGAAGTTAAATTGTTGGCCAATTGAAGATGTTTTGACAGCTAACTAGCCAATGTTTCATTTGTATTACTAAACATAACATTTTCAAGGCACTACAGAATGTAAATTGTGATCATTGACCCAAAAGGGAAAAAAGCACTTAATTTAAGTCCTGTGCATCAGTCTATGTCAGCTTATTGCTAGCCTCTACAAGATACTAGAGGAAAGTCATATTTTCCCAAATTTTTAGCAACATAGAAATGCTACTTAAAAATCAAACTGGAAAGCCAGAAAGAAAAGTAAAACTAAAAAATATTAAATATGTCTTCAGATCATTTGATATATTCTAATGCATTGTAGCATGAAATATTTATAATTAAACAGAAAAATTATTCTCTTTTCTTTCCAGGAAGAATAGTATATATAACAGAATATATAAGGTCTTACCCTAAAACACATAGTTCTCCAGATAGAACTTACTAAAGCCTACACAGATAATATGTGGATGTTGGTTACTAGTACTCCCTCCAATGTACTTGATATTTACCATAGATAATCACAGCAGAGTTTCCAGCTAAAGCCAAATATGTCTTCTGAATCATTCTCAACATAGTACTCACTACTATTCTATTAATATAATTTTAAATTTATTTGCATACTAAACTTGTGGCAAATATTAATCCTATGACTGTTCATATTGTTTTTGTGAATCTGATGTGGATCTGGTTGTTATATTAAAAACTTTCTATTTAACTTTGCCAGTTACTTCTTCTAGTAGGCAAATCTAATGAAAGACCAAAGAAAGAATTGAAACTTGCAAAGAAAAAAAAGAAAGTCTATTTGGATTACGGACTCTGCTTCTTTCCCGAAGACCATGGCATTCTGGGGCTGGCTGCCGGCACACATTGGCTCCTATGTCACGGCAAGGCACATGGCATCTCAGGTCTCTTCCTTTTCTTCCTGATTGGGCTGGGCCACACTCACCTTAACTGAAGTAATCTCATCAAAAGTCCTAATTACAATGCATTCACACCCACAGGAATGGATTAGATTTAAGAACATGCTTTTCTGGAGTAAGCACCGCTTCAACCATCACCGCGCCAGATCTGTTGATACTTTAGATGCAGTGATAAGAAAGAGTAGATGAACAATTGCCCATGGTCACTAAATAATGTCTGTCATTGATCCAATTTATTGAAAACTTTTCCACTTGTCCTAGGATTTGGATGTATGTTAAATGTTCTGACAGTCTTGAACTGGTCCCAGCACCTTAGCCAATTGAAGTCTAGGATTAATGATAAATGTACACTCCTATTACACAATTAATTTGACATCATCTTTTACTTGATATGTATTGTTTTTGCAGCCTACTATATTGTAGGTCAGGTTTCTCAACTTCAGATTGATATTTGACTTAGATAATACTTTGTGATGGGAGACTGGTCTGTCATTTTTGGATATTTTCAGTATCCCTGGCCTCCACCTCTAGATGCTGGAACACCCCCTCGCCTAGTTGAGACAACCAAAAATATCTCCAGATGTCAAATATCCTCTGGGGGACAATATCACTCCCACTGAGAATAACTGTTGCAGCTTGATGATTTTCTAATATGCACCAATGCACTGGTAAAGTGATATTTCAAGAGAAATATATCATATGAATTAATATAACGTTGGAATTAAAGCAATCTTATATATCAGAAATACTTTCACTGGGGAATGGTTACTTGTCTCTAAATAGTTTGACAAAATCTGTTTCACCACAAAACAGATGGCGCAAAAGATTAAGCTCTTGAAATTTTTGTTTCTATCTACTAGTAGAGTAATAAACTGTTGGTGAAATTAATAGAAAAAGTGGCTGTGGTGTTTTGAAGCTGTATGTACTCCAGACAAGCATGTTCTTAAATCTTATCCATTCCTGTGGGTGTGAACCCATTCCAAGTAGGAACTTTTGCTGGAGTTACTTCAGTTAACATGTGGGTGACCCTGCCCAGTCAGGATGGGTCTTAATCCTATTACTGGAGTCCTTTGTAAATTGACTTTATAAAGTCATGAGAGAGAGAGAGAGAAAGTCACAAGAAGCAAGAGGCTGGACATTGACAGAACTAAGCAGAAAAGTGATAAACCAGGAGATGTTGCCTTGTGCTTTTCCATGTGACAGAGGAGCCAAAGATTGCTGGCAGCAAGACCCCAGAGAACCATGGTTTCAAGGAGAAAACGTTGCCTTGATGGCACTTTGATTAAGACTTTCTTTTAGCCTTAAAACCATAAGCTACTAAATCCCTATTGTTTAAATCTACCCATTCATGGTATTTTCTTGAACAGCATAGGAAACTAAAACAGACTCATGTACTCACTTTAAAAATAATTTATTTTTATATCCTAAAAGTAATATTTACTATAAATCACTTAAGATATAGAAATTAACCAAAAGAAATCCATAAAAGTATTAATTATCTGGTATAGTATGCAAAAAGGTCAGTTACTCTTTCCACCTGTTGAGTATGTAGTTTTAAATCATGGTTTTGAATCAACAAAAATATCTGAAGACTTAAAAGAATGACATGACCCACTGGACCCCTTGTGGGCTTGTAGAGCCTTGACTGAATTTCCTCTCTATGGTTTGGTGGGTCTGCAGAACCTGTGATTATTTTCCTGGTTCCTGAATGTACAATTGCAATAGACATAACTGGCAACTTTTCTCCACAATTGGTCTTTGATTATCAGATTAAGGGTTGCTATGCTGGGAAGGACTGAAGTGGAAACCCTTTGAAATGTCATTCTCCATACCCTAACCTCATTTCATTCCCTCCCCACCTCTCCTCCCCACACCTACAGGCATTATGTAACATTAAACCAAACTTAATTTTCTGAGGGAATTACAGAGATTAGTACTACCATCACAGACCAAAGATGCCAAACTTGTTGATACTTACCACATATCCATTTAACTTACCTTTTGGTCAGAACAAAAACCAGATGAGTTTTGGGATTTCTCTGGATTATCATAAAATTTTAGAAGGTAGAGATTTCATTTGCAGTTGTCACTTCAGTTGGGATCTATGCTCCTTTTCTGAACAAACAACATAGCCTCTGGCACATGTATGCCAAAATTGACTTGGAAACCATTTTCTTTTTCTTATCAATGAGGACAATCAGAAATTGATCACCTTCACCTGGCCTGAAAAGCAGTACATCATCACTGTTCTAATTTACATTTATGTCACCTCTGCTTTCAGTCATAACAGAAACCTTGGTTCTCTTGTTATTCCATGGTAGTATGCTGGCCCATTCTGTCTATGAAAATGTGCTAATTAGACTTGAGAAGCAAGAAACAATATTTTCCTTAGAAAATTATAAGCTTGCTAGGCAGTGAGATACTGAACCAGGGGAAAATCTAAGCAGTGTTCAGATTTTTGAGGCTTGTTGGAATAGACTCTACAAGTTGCTGCACATTTTACTGCCTATCACAAAAATGAGACAATGCTTAATGGGCCTTTTTGAGCTATGCCAATTTTTTTTTTCATTTTTTAACTTTTTTTATTGTATACTATAACATATATACAAACCAAAAAATTAAAAAAGCAACAGTTTTCAAAGCACTCTTCAATGAATAGTTGCAGAACACATCCCAGACTTTGTCATCGGCTACCATATGATCCTCTCATATTTTTCCTTCTAGCTGCTCCAGAATATAGGGTTCTAGAGGGCTTAAATATTTTTTGTCATCACTGTTGACATTTTTTACTTCTTTTTTTTGTGAAAAATGACATATATTCAAAAAAGCTATACATTTCAAAGCACAGAGCCACAATTAGTTGTAGAGCATATTTCAGAGTTTGACATGGGTTACAACTCCACAATTTTAGGTGTTATTTCTAGCTGCTCTAAAATACTAGAGACTGAAAGAGGTAGAAATTTAATGACTCAACATTCAGATTAATTTGTTAAATCCTGTCTTCTCTATATAATTCCACTATCACCTTTGATCTTTCCATCCCTCTCTTTAGGGGTATCTGGGCTATGGTAATACTAAATTTTTCATATTGTAAGTGTCTGACACTAATATGGGGTAGGGAGATGGAACTGTCTGATATTCTGGAGAGGCTGGACTAGGTTTTGGGACTTATCTGGACCAAGGATCCATCTGGATGTTATAGGTTTCTGGAAAGTTGTTGTAGTGCATGGAACCCTTATGGAATCTTATATATTGCCCTATGTGTTCTTTAGGATTGGCTGGAATGGTCCTGGTTGGGGGTAGGCAAGTTATGAGAGGTAGTAAGGTCTAACTGCAACTTGCGTAAGAACAACCTTCAGAGTAGTCTCTCGACTCTATTTGAACTCTCTCTGCCACTGTTACTTTATTAGTTACACCCTTTTTCACCCTTTTTGTCAGGGTGAAATTGTTGATCCCGTGGTGTCAGGTCTGGATTCATCCCGCGGAGTCATCTCCCACATTGCCAGGGAGATTTTCATCCCTGGATGCCATGTCTCACATAGGGTAGAGGAAAATTGTTTCAGTTGCAGAGTTGGGCTTAGAGAGAATGAGGCCACATCTGAGCAACAAAAGAAGCCCTCCAGAAGTAACTCTCAGACATGCCTATAGGTAGTCTGAGCTTCTCTGCTATCTACATAAGCTTCACAAGAGTAAGCCTCATGATTGAGGGCACAGCCTATTGATTTGGGTGTCCCCAAAGTTTGACACAGTATCAGGGGATTCCCTGATGGTAAGGTTAAATAGTTCCATATTCTTTCTCCCTTCCCTCAGGGGACTTTGCCAATATTTTTTGATTATCTGCTTTATATACTCTAGGATGTATCCAGGCATTATAAAAATCTATACAGGATTAAAGAACCTCTTTCTTATTCTGGGCTCCCTGTGTTTCAATTCTTCAAATGAGCTATACAGATAAGTTGAATTAGATTATACACTACAGAAAATTTCAGTTCTAGACCAAATAAAGCTTTCTTCCTTTGGTCTCAAAGAGTATGTGTGGTTCTAAAATATAGACACTGTCTTCCTTATCCATATGTTCTGAATTACTTTAATCCCAACCTGTTCAGCTTCATTCTTATCTCTAAATATCTGTTATATATATATAAAACAGCCTCTCAAAATCCAGAAATAATAATCACCACTCTGGACTTAAAGTATCTGCTTCTAAAAGCTTATAATCTAGGCCCCTGTTTTCTTCTAAGCATTTTTGAAAGGTGACCATACCATTCCTGTTCTTTTGTTTCTGGCTTATTTTGCCTCACTAAATGTCCCACATGTTCATTCACATCATTGCATGCCTCAAGATTTTGTTCCTTTTTTGTAGCAGCACAACCTTCATTCATAAGTACACACCATCATTCGCCAATCTACTTCTCCATCATTGCATCCTTCAGCCACCAGCATTCATTGAGCATCATGTATAGGGCCCAAAGTCCATTGTCCGTTAGTATTCTCAATTTTAAATAATTTCATTTTTCCCAAGAGAAAGACAATCAATAAACACACGCTCGGCAAATAGGAAATCTAAACCTTCTCTTAACTCTTGTCCCCCCCCCCCCCATTATTTACTTCTGCTGTTGCTGTGGTAGTGATGATGGTTTCTTTTTGAACATAGCCCATAGCATGCAATAGAACTTTCCCCCTGTACCCTGGATTTAAACACTCTTTTTACATGAATCATATCTTTGGAGTAATTTTGCAAGAACTAATTCATGTATCTAGTGTTAATCAGTGGAACACATAGACCTATACCACCTCTTTCAATCTCGTTCATCTTCAATATGGTAATATTACTTCTAGACCCACTAGAGAACCACCTTCACTTTTCTCTATTCCCTTACATTGGAGTTAATCCTCATTACGTAAACAGTCACCCATCACTAACTTCTATGTATCTCTAAGTCCCCTATATTCCATATTATAAGCTTCTGATTTTAACTTTTCTATGGTCATAAAAGTGGAATCGTACAATATCTATTCTTTTGTGTCTGGCTTATTTCACTCAGCATTATGTCCTCAAGGCTCATCTATCTTGTCATGTGCTTCAGGACATCATTTTGTCTTACTGTTGGATAATATTCCATTGTATGTATATCCTACATTTTGTTGATCCACTCATCTGTTGATGGGCATTTGGTTTGTTTCCATCTTTTGGTGATTGTGAATAATGCTGCTATGAACTTCAGTGTGCAAGTGTCTTTTTGTGTCATTGCTTTCAGGTCTTCTGGGTATATACTAAGTAGTGCTACTGCTGGGTCATAGAGCAACTCGATATTTAGTTTGCTAAGGAAACACCAAACAGTCTTCCATAGTAGCTGCATGATTATACATTACCACCAGCAGTACATAAGTGTCCCAGTATACATCCTCTCCAACATGTATAGTTTTGTTCCATATATTTGTCCCAGTATGGATGTCCCATATACATCCTCTTCAACATATATAGTTTTCCCTTTGTTTAATAGCAGCCATTCTTATAAGTGTGAGGTGGTATCTCATTGTAGTCTTGATCTGCATTTCCCTTATAGCCAATGAAAATGAGCATCTTTTCATGTGCTTTTGAGCCACCTGTATTTGCTCTTCAGAAAAATGCCTATTCATATCTTTAGCCCATTTTACAATTGGGTTGTTTGTTCTTTTTTGTTGAGTTGCATATCTTTGCATATACAGGAAAACAAACCCTTGTCCGATATGTGATTTCCAAATATTTTCTCCCATTGATTTGGCTGCCCTTTCACCTTTTTGACAAAGTCTTTTGAGGTGTAGAAGAATTTGATTTGGAGGAGTTCCCTTTACCTATTTATCTTTTTTTCTTTTGTTGCTTGTGCTTTGGGTGTAAAGGTCAGGAAACTACCTCCTATTTCTAGGTCTTGAAGATGTTTCCTACAGTTTCTTCTAGATGCTTTATGGTGCAAGTTCTTATATTTAGTTGTTTGATCCATTCTGAGTTAATTTTTGGTTAAGGTGTAACACAGGGGTCCTCTTTCATTCTTTGGGCTATTGATATCCAATTTTTCCATGCCCAATTATTGAAGACTGTTTTGTCCCAATTCAAAGGATTTGGGGGCTTTGTCACAAATTGGTTGACCATATATTTGGTGGTCTATTTCTGTGCTCTCAATTTGATTCCATTAGTCAATACTTCTATCTCTGTGCCAGTATCATGCTATTTTGACTACCATGCATTTATAATAGGTTTTAAAGTCTAGGAGTGTTAATTCTCCCACCTCATTCTTCTTTTTTAGGATGTTTTAAGCTATTCGTGGTCTCTTTCCCTTCCAGATGAATTTGGTAATTAGCTTTTCTAAATCTTCAAAGTAGGTTGTTGGAATTTTGCTTAGTACTGTGTTGAAACGGTAGATCAATTTGTGGAGAATTGGCATCTTAAGTATATTTAGCCTCCCTATTCATGAGCAGGGAATGTCTTTCGACCTATTTAGATCTCCTTTGATTTTTTTTAGCAATGTTATGTAGTTTCCTGTGTACAAGTCCTTTACATCCCTAGTTAAGTTCATTTCTAAATACTTGATTCTTTTAGTTGCTATTTTGAATGGAATTTATTCTTTAAATGACTCCTCAGCAATGTCATGGCTTGTGAATAGAAACATTACTGATTTTTGCACATTAATTTTATATCCTGTTACCTTGCTGAATTTTTTTAGCTCAACTAATATTGCTGTAAATTTCTCAGGATCTTCCAAGTATGGTATTATATCATCTGCAAATAATGAGAGCTTTGTTTCTTTGTCCTGCCTGATTGCTCTAACTAAAACTTCTAGCACAATGTTGAATAATAGTGGTGACAGTGGGCTTCCTTGTCTCATTCCTGATCTTAGGGAGAAAGCTTTCAGTCTCTCTCCATTGAGTATGGTGCTGGCTACTGGTTTTTCATATAGTTCTTTCATCAAATTGAAGTAGTTACCTTTGATTCCTATCTTTTGGAGTGTTTTTATCAGAAAAGGATGCTGAATTTTGTTGAATGCTTTTTCACCAACAATCGAGAAAATCATGTGATTTTTTCCTTTCAATTTGTTAATGTGCTGTATTACATTGATTGATTTTCTTATGCTGAACCATCCTTGCATCCCTGGTATAAACCCCACTTGGTCATGGTGTATAATTCTTTTAATGTGTTGTTGAATTGGATTTTTTGCATCTTTGTTCATTAGGGAGATTGGCCTGTAGTTTTCCTTTCTTATAGCATCTTTACCCAGTTTTGGTATTAAAATGACAGTTTCATAAAATGAGTTAGGTAGAGTTCCTTGTTCCTCAAATTTTTGGAAAAGTTTGAGCAGGATTGGTGTTAGTTCTTTTTGGAATGTTTGATAAAATTCCCCTGTGAAGCCATCTAGCCCTGGGCTTTTCTTTGTAGGAAGATTTTTGATGACTTATTGAATCTCTTTATTTGTGATTGGTTTGTTGAGATCTTCTATTTCTTCCTGAGTCAGTGTAGCTTGTGTGTTTCCATGAATTTGTCCATTTCAACTAAGTTGCCTAATTTGTTGGCATATGGTTGTTCATAGTATTCTCTTATGATTTCTTTTATTTCTTCACAGTCTGCAGTAACACATCCTTTCTCATTTCTGATTTTGATTATTTGCATTCCCTCTCTTTTTTTTCTTTGTTAGTCTTGCTAGTGGCCCATCAATTTTATTGATTTCCTGAAAGAACCAACTTTTGGTTGTATTGATTCTTTCTATTTTTCTTTTGTGTTCCCATTCATTTATCTCTGCTTTCATCTTTGTTATTTCTCCTCTTCTATTTGCTTTGGGATTAGTTTGCTGTTCTTTCTCAAGTTCCTCCAGGTGTGCTGTTAGTCCCTTGATTATTGCTTTTTCTTCTTTTTTAATACAGACACTTAGGACAATGCATTTCCCTCTCAGCACAGCCTTTGCCACATTCCATAAGTTCTGATAAGTTGTATTCTCATTGCCATTCATCTCCAGATAGCTACTGATTTGTCTAGTAATTTCTTCTTTGACCCACTGATTGTTTAAGAGTGTTTTACTTAGCCTCCATATATTTGTGAATGTTCTCATTCTCTGGTGGTTATTGAGATCCAGCTTCATCCCATTATGATCAGAGAAAGTGCTCTGAATAATTTCTATGTTTTTAAGTTTATTAAGACCTGTTTTGTGCCCCAGCATATGATCTATCTAAGAGAATGTTCATGAGCACTAGAGAAGAATGCATATTTTTGTGCTTTGCAATGACCTATACTTGTCTGTTAGTCTAATTTATTTATAAAATTATTTAGCTTCTCTATTTCCTTGTTGATCTTCTGTCTGGTTGTTCTATCTAGAGAGGGAAGTGGTGTATTGAAATCTCATACTATTATTGCTGAAACATCTGTAGCTCCCTTCAATTTTGCCCATGTTTGTTTCATGTACTTTGGATATCCTTGATTGGGAGCATAAACATTTATGATTGTTATATCTTCTTGGTGAATTGACCCTTTAATTAGTATATGGTGTCCTTCTTTGTCTCTTATGATGCCTTTACATTTAAAGTCTATTTTGTCTGATATTAGTATAGCTACTCCTGCTTTCTTTTGGTTACAACTTGCATGGAAGATCTTTTTCCATGCTTTCACTTTCAATCTATTTGTATCCTTGCATCTAAAATGAGTCTCTTGTAAGCCACGTAGAACTGGATTATGTTTCTTAATCCATTCTGCCAATCTGTATCTTTCAATTGGTAAATTTAGTCTGTTAACATTCAAAATTACTAGTGAAAAGGCATTTCTTGAATCCACCATCTTATCTTTTTCATTTATTTATCAGATCTAAATATTCTTTTTCTTCTTTCTCTTTGTGTTCTTTAAATTACCCTTGGTGGTACCCTTCAATTCTGTGCCCTCGTCCACACCTCCCTCTCTTGTCTTTTTTTTTTTTTTTTTGAGCTTGCAGAACTCTTTTTAGGAATTTGAAAAAATAAATAGAAAAATAGCAGATATCACACAGATTAATGGCTGTTGACCAAATAAAAAACATACTAGAGGCACACAACATCAGATCTGATGAGTCAGAAAGAAAGAATAAGTGATATAGAGGACAGAATAACTTGCTTCCCATTTTCAAAGCTTAAAAGCTTATTCTATTCATTTTCCTCAATCAAAAAAAGTTTGCCTATGTAAGAGAAATGGTTTCTTCACTGGTAATTTCCAAATGATATTTCTTTAGCTTAAAAAAAAAAATGTGCCATCAGCCAATACATACAAGACTTACCAGGGCATTAAAACATAACACATTTTATATTTATTTCTTTGTTGTTATATTAATTTTAATGGCATCCTAATATTGTATAGATTTATCATCAATTAACCAGGACCCTATTATTAGATATTTAGTTTATTTTTTAAATTTTAAGTACTATACAAGCCACCATAGTGACAATATATGCACCTGTATCATTGCATATATTAGTAAGTACTTCTTTAGGATAAAATCTTCAAAGTGTATCTTTAAGTAAATAAGCATATTTAGAATGTTAAATATGTTAAATAATATTTAAATTAATATAGATAAATTGTATATATACAATATTAAATGTACCTATTTAGTGATGTACCTTGTCTCTGTTTATTCAGTTCTCCTTTTATTGTCTTTCACTAATGCCTGTAATTTTTTTCTACATTCCATGTTTCTTGTTAAGTTTATTACTATGCCATATTTTTGTTCTGTCCTGAATGGATTTTCTGTTCCATTACATATTCACTTTAATACTAGCATTTTTAAAAGTTACTGATTTTTGCATACTTATTTGAAAACAGACACCTTTTTGAATCATCTCACAAGTATGTTATATTTTTATTAAGAGTATGTAAGTTGCATTTGGGGGCTCAGGGACAATGAGGATCTGAATTTAAAAAAAATAAAAGACATGAAAAATACTTTGTCAAGGTATAAACTTTTTGGGTCAGAATATTTCCCTCAAAATCTCCTGTTGCTTAAGAACCATCTAGCTTTCAGGGTTGGTGAGTAAACACCTGAGACTCTTGGGCTATTTAGATTTTTTGCCCAATATTTTGTAGCACAGTTTTATTATCTATACAATTTACAAATTTTGCTAAAAGCTACTGAAATTTATGTCATTTTTCACCGTAGCCTATCATAAGCTTAATTAATCTACATATACAAAGTTTTTCTCTATCTCAGGAAGTTTTCCTTTTATTAGCTTTGATTAGCATGTTTGTTCCATTTCATCCTGTCCCACTTCCATGAACTTTAATTTGTCTGGTATTGACTTTCATCCTCCAGTCTCTTTATCTTGACCTTTCCTGGGTTTCTTCCCTTTGTCCTTTTTCTTTGCATTCTGAAAAAAATGTCTAAAACATGTCTTCTGTATTACTGGTTCAATTTTCAGTAGCAACATTTTGTTTTTTATTACCTCCAAAATACAGATTTACTTCTGCTACTTCCTTTTCATTTTCTTCGAACCTCAATTTACCATCTCTATTTTGTTGTTTGTTGTTGTGGTTATAAAATAATATGTTGCTTCACTTTTCACAGCCTGCCATCTCTTGTTCATTCTGCCCCTGATTTCTGCCTTTTGTCTCTGAATGTGTCAAATAATTTCCTGAAATTTTCTCCTGATTTCTGCATTAATTAGATAAATTATTCTTTTAAATCCCTTGTGAGATTCCGCTATTTATTTTTCCACAATCTGAATGTATGTGTAAAATATATGCTATATTTGGTATATAAAGAAGATAAAACATGATATATAATTTATTAATGTGGTTATAAAATTTACTTCTCTATTCATAAAACAAGCTAAGATCTGATTATAGTAAACATTGCTGAAAGAGATAGAGAGAGAGAGAGAGAGAGGGAAAGAGAGGGAGAGTGATGGATGGATGGGATAAGTCCTACTTTATGATTTATTTGCATTTTGGTCACATGTTATTCTCAAGTCTACTGTTGAAAGACAGCTTAATACTCACATGACCTATACAATTTCCTAATTTGAGTAGACTTTATTTTGTACATCTTTGCAGTCTTTTGATTATTTTCTCCTATCCTGTTTGTTGATTTGATCATTGCAATTTCAGAAGTGTGAACTAAACTACAATTCCCAGCATACAGTGCTTCCACCGAGTTTTCTGCTTTCGCACTCTTACCTGGGGAGACACACATCCCTGGATACACTGTACCATGCATTACTCTGGCCACCTATTCTATATACTCAGTTTTTTATAGGACAGTGTTTTTTTTCCAAGATGTTGAAAGGTGACAGCCAGAACATTTGGAAACATTACTCTGGTTCTTTCAGCAATTCGTACCTGTAGCATAAAGGTAGAATGATGCAGTTCTTACAGACACAGCCTGTAAGATACAGAGACCGTGTCTGGGTCTTGAGACAATTAGAGAGAAAGGAAAGAAATATTTTCAACTTTTTTAACCTAATCCCTTTTGTGGATTTTCCAAAAGGCAAAGCCTTAATAGAGTTTTCTCAGCCAGGTGAGGAAATCTCCATTTTATACTAACGCAAATGGAAAATTCCAATATTCTAGCACAAGACTGTTCAATAGTGAGTTTTCTTCTGTTTTCAGTCTATTTCTACGAATTTTAGTGAGAAATGAAAGAAATAGTATTGGAGATTGCTAAGCAGACACCATTTTGGAGTGGATTTATTTGCTATTAAATGTTTAAAATGAAATGTACTTGTTTTACTAGAAAAAATGTTATTCTTATTTAAAAGAATTGCTCTTTAATAGTAGATATTTATAGAATTACATAATTTTGTTTGCTTGAAAAAGAAGGTGCAAAATGCTTTAAAAGGCAAATTTATGACTGGAATAAAAATGTTAATATCATTACAAATATGCCCTGAAAATTGCAATGCAAAATTTGAGTTAATCAAAATTGTATCGTATATTAGCTAGTTCAATAAATATTGCTTCTAAATTTCTCTGAGTTTTTTAGAGACTCAGTATTTGAACTTTTTTCCTTTTTCAGAATTTTTCTTTCCTACTTCTTTCATTTTCTTTGTATTGTTCCCAAATTAGCCAAATTATCTCCTGTCTCTACTCACTAAATATGTAACATATTATTCTTAGGCATTAATTTGCAATAGTGACTTAAATATTTGCTATATTTTGCTAATCTTTCTTGACACTCTTAAATCATATCCCACTCAAGGTATTTCCTGGATAATTTAATTGACTGCCAAGTCTCATTTAGATAGAGAAAACACACTTTAAAATATTTTTGTGGGGGAGTCTCAACTTCTAACAGAAAGTATACATTTCTACACTCTATAAAAATTGTTAAATTGTTGTTTTCCTTTTTGTATATAATCCCAGGATAAAGACTGTAGCTAGAACTTTCAACCTGATGGCAGCATATTCAGTAGAAGCTGGATAAAATGTAAATTAAGAAAATAAGTTTTGTTGATCTCTACTATTTAAATATATCCTAAAGCACTGGACACCTGTGTGATTAAAAAGTTACAATGAAAGGTAATTGAACAGACTATTTGGAAATGGAAATAGTTTTACAAGTCTTTGAAAGAAGTACACTACTCTTTTCTAAGTAGAATGAAAATCTGTGAATCGTTAAATTCAAATAAATTTGAAGCAAATAATGTTGGGGAGACTCATATTCTGTTAAATATATGCATCTCTTCCATTTCCTTGCATTTTACATTTAAAAGGAGTTATTTTGGCTCTACTTTTTAATTTCCTTTTACCTAGTTCTACTGTTTGTCATTGCTTAAAACATTAAATTTCAAAGACTACGTTGGAAGCTCTCTAGGGATTCGTGTTGCTCTGTTGAATGTTCTTTGATCAGATTATAATGGAAAAACCCCCGCAGGAGATATAAAATGTGTACATATATTTGAATGCATAAAATATGCATTTTAAAATTTTCATCCATCTTTGACACTTTTAAATATGGACTTATTTAGCATTCCAGTTCAAAATTTATAGGATAATCTTAGGGATATATTTCAAAAGAGTGGCATCTGTAGAAATTGACGATGAAAGAAATCGCATCTAGAATTTCTTTGGTAACCAGGTGAGTAAGTACAAACAATGAGTTACAGCTCATTATAGTTAAAACTATCAATAGTTAAAGCTACTGCTTAAGTATGTAGAAACCAATCTAACAGATGTAATATTTTGTTCCATTAAATATGTTTTAAATATTGTTTACCCTCAAGATGTTCTCAAGCTTAAGTGGTTAAAAAGATTAATACTTTTACTGTCATTTATTTAGGATAATGAGAGACAATTTGTATATGTAATGAGTATGTGATACTGCCTCCATTGACATCTATAAATCCAAAGACCCCAGGATTTTATATGTATCTTATGTGTATACATTAAGGTCTAAAATAGGTTTTTAAAGAAAAGCAAGAATGCTAAAAATTAGGCTTGTCCATTTGTTTAGATGTCACTTGTTATCACATATTTTTTGAAAGCTGCATTTACACTTGGATTGTGTTACATTGTTGGATATATATCCATACGTAGACTCAGGGCCAATTTCACATATTCGTATTGTGATAAGCAGTCAGAGACTATAAAGTGTTTCATAAAATTACTTTATTTGTGAAGACAGAGTTTGTAGTGAGGGTTTATATCAACACTTTTCACCATGTTTTCCTAAATGATATATGGAAAAATATATTTAAAAATATATCTTAAAATCCAAGTACATAGGGCTGTTGCAATTGTGGCTCAGTGGCAGAATTCTTGCCTGCCAGGCTGGAGACCTGGGTTCGACTCCTGGAGTCTGCCCATGCCAAAAAATAAAAAATCAAAGTATTTATTGAACATTAAGTAAAAAATTGAGTGGCTACAAAAGTGTGTGAGGTTCTGTACCTATCTTTAAAGCTTTTATAATTAAAATGCATAGAGAATGTAAAAAGTGATTAATATATATATATCACACAAATATATCCATGTTTCTATTTCAGATGCCTACAAATTCATGGATATTTGGCCAATTCATCTTCCCTTCAGTAGAAATCTAACTTAAGGTATTTAAATCATGCTGAAATTTTTAATACACTCAAGCAGAAGACCCCTCCAATTTTTAAAAAACTTTTTCTTTGTGTTTTCTTAGAAACTACTTCTACCTGTTTTTTGATTCACTAAGAGTATAGATCTTCTTGCTCTGTCTTTCAAATATAACCTACCACTATGGTCTTGGAAGAGATTTTCAAATCTGGAAATTGTCTAAAATAATTTTTCTTCTTTTCTTTTGTCCATTTTTTTTTTACATTTTTAACATTGGCCAATTTAGATATGCTTCCAAATGGTAAAAGACATAATTTTAATATATAGGCTATAAATGTCATGTCATTATAGCAGCATTAAATGAACAAAAGTTTCCTAACTAAAAGAGAAACCTATTTAAGATGAGTTGTGAAAATCTGTTTAGCAGACATACTAAATTCATTCTAAATTTATCATTGCATTTTAATTTATTTAAAATGGTGTTTTTAATGCATATATATAAACTTTATATTTCATATTTATCCCCAAGGCAAATGAATTTAGTTTATTTCCTTCTGTTTATATATTGGTTTGTTTCAATCAATACTAATCCTATATATATTCAACAATATTTGTTATACAATGCCAGAAAATAGGATATTTGACCTGAAATGAGTGTGCTACAGAAGAGGACACATATTTAATGACCTCTACTCTGTGATAATCACTTTGCAAGATCATTTGCATCTGTCATTTTATGTCACCCTCAGAATACCCTTGTAAAATCTGTTTTGATGTTTGATTTCTACAAATGAGAAAACTGAGACTCCAAGTAATTAGCTAATTTGCCCAAGGTTGTTTACTTATTCATTCTTTCAATATTAAATGGTTGCCGTGTTTCAACCAGAAGATATTGTGACTACAATAAAACCAAACAGACACGTGCTTGCTTCTCACAATGCTCACAGCTCTAAGGGGAGACAGAAGAATAAACAAAGACCACTAGTTAAGGGGAACTCAAAGTTTGTATCCAGATCCTCTTTTCTTCATACACTCCCTCCCATAGTTGATCTCATCCATATCAGGGTTTTATGCATGAT
The DNA here is from genome assembly GCF_023851605.1 of Tamandua tetradactyla. Classification (NCBI taxonomy): domain Eukaryota; kingdom Metazoa; phylum Chordata; class Mammalia; order Pilosa; family Myrmecophagidae; genus Tamandua; species Tamandua tetradactyla. The sequence continues at coordinate 119,671,996 of NC_135332.1, forward strand.
TTCAACTCAGACATCTCTTCAGCATGCCAGACACATGTATTCAAATGTCAAGCTGTCGACAATTTTTTAACTTTTTCAAGGATACATCAAATATGACAGTTCAAAGCCAGACTGTTTTGGTTTCCTCCTGAAAACCCCATTCTCTCTCCTTGCCTCCCTTCTACACATGTAATTGTTCTGCTTCCTCAGAGACTGGCACCATTATATATCCTGTAGTCATATTTGAGACTCATTTTTGACATTACTCTTTCTCTCATCACCACCTGCATCATCAAGCCCTGTTGACTTTTTCTGTTAGGATTCACTCAAATCTGTTCATTTCATCTCTCCACCCCATCTCTCTAGCCTAAAATGCTATCACTTTTCATTTGGAATATTGAAATCCTCCCTGATGTATCTGCATTTACTCTGATCTGCTAACCATTTCCCACAACGCAGTCATAGTGGTATATTCGAATGGCAAATCTGATTATGTTGCAGTCTCGGCTTAAAACTGTCACATTCTTTTCCATTGCTATTAGAATAAGGATCAAATTACTCAACAGGTCCACACATTCCTTCAGGAACCCACCCTCTAGTTGTCTAGACCCTTTCCTCTATTGTCTTCTTCTTTAGTCTCTGCTACCTTTTTTCAGTTTTTCACAAATGCTGTGTACTGTACTTTCCCTCCTAGGACCATAAAACAGTTCTTGCTCCCTTCTTCTTGGGTTAACACCTACTCATCCTTCAGCTCAATTGTCATGACCCAGGAGAAAACTTCCCTGACCACCTTGATTAGATTTTCTCTATTTATATGCTCTTACTCTCACTGTGTATACCTATTTTTCATGGAAGTTGTCAGAGGTGAAATTTTCCATTTGTTTGGGAGATTATTTGATTAATATGTGTCTCCCTTGGGAGACTTAAGTTCTGTATGGGCAGGGACCATGTCACTTCTGTACTCCCTCTTATTCCCAGCACCTGTCGTAGTACTTGTACCTGTTACTACATGATAGATACTCAGCAAATATTTGTTGAGTGAATAAAGGTGTGAATGAATGGCAGAGTCAGGATTTGAAACCAAGCCATTCTGATTCTTTCCACTCTACAATACCAATTTGACAGTTCAGAGAATTAAATGGTAATTATTCAGTTTTGTTCAATGTGCTATAGCTATTTATCAAATGCTTCCTTTTTTTCAAATGTATGGTTTTTAGATCTTGGGGATACAGCAGCAAAAAAAAAGACAAGCAGATCTCTTTTATCATAGAATTTGCACTATAAAGGTGGAAGTCATTAAGTAAATAGGTAAATAAATAAACAAGATTATTTCATTTAGTAATGAATGCAATGAAAATAACAAAAGAGGCTAAGGTAATTGATAGTGATTTTTACCAGATTGCTTGATGAGGTAAGGATTTTTTGAGGAGGTGATACTGAGCTAAGATATGTAAATCAATGATCACATTACTATATAAGTAAGAGAAACAGTTAAAACCAAACTGCCATACCACATCAAAAGTCCTATAAGTGTTTTAGAAAAGAAAATAGAAGTCTAGAGTAGTAAAACTTTATTTCATGGGGAATGTGAAATCATTGAAATCATTTGTTGGATTTAAATAGGAAGAGGGGAAAGTGTTTTAGAATAATGGAATTAAAGCATAGTTGTAGGAGTAGCTATGATATGTTATCACCATCAAAACTATTTTGTAAAAATATTAAAATGGAAGAATTGCCTCTGCAGGTTTGCAATCCCAATAATTGATCTGTGTGCTTTGCAGAAAGTTTAACAAAGGGATATGGTGAACAATTTTTCACTTGAAAGGTCCAAGCCTGACCTTATACATGAAGCTATCAAGGAGAGGTGGTAAATAAAGATGGATAATAGGGAATTGAAGTCAGTTGATGGGGTGCATTCAAAGGCAGCAAGTGAAGTTTTTATGAACACATATTATTATGTAGGACTAAAGAGGTATTATTTTGTTCTTTATATTACCACTAAACAGTTAATGGTTGTGAAGAATGAATAGGTCCATGAAGAAAGAGTATAGCTCCCAAAATTCTTTCCAAAATATAATCTTCACAAAATATATTAATTAATGTTATATATGACATTAATAACTAAAATTACCAACAGTGTGGTAGCATGATGTGGTGTAAAGGGCAAAGACTTAATGGGTCCATAAATCTGTGTCTGCCATTAACTGGTTGTGCGACCATAAATAGGTCACTTTACATCACTTAACTTCACTTCTCTTATTTTAAAGTTAACCTTTTAAGGTCCCTTTGAGTTTCAAATTTCTATGATTTTTATGGTGGGTGTCTTGTCACAAGATTTAGTCATAATCTATTTTAAATATTGCTCAAAGAAAGATCTGAGAATGAAGGGATTTGTATTTCATAATACTCAGAATTGTATTCTATGTTGTCTTAGATTATCTGTACTTTAATGTGTTTTGTCATTACTAATCAAGGCGGATTGAGTAGAAGAAAGGGGACTTGCTTTTGTTCCTAGAAATTCTATGCCTTTATTTCCCTCTCCTCTCCACCTTTAAATCAAGGAAACATATTCATATATGCCTTACACAGATTTCAAGATAACATGAAATGACATGAAATATTATTTATTTGTGATTTTACCAACATAGAATTAATATTTTACATAATGTGTAAAGAGAGGTGTCTGCTCATGAATGAATTAAATGAGTCACAAATGATAAATCTCATGGATGAATCTTTTAAGAGGAAGAACAATCCAATTATGGAATCACAGAATGGCTTACCGTAGCCTAGTTGGAACTTTGCCATTGACATGTTGGTAATCTTTTCCCTGTAATCTCTTTACCACTATTTTTAATTTTTCCCATGGGCAGGCACCAGAAATCAAACCCAGGTCTCCAGCATGACAGGCAATTCACCACTAATTTTAAAAGGGAATATTCTTCAAGAAGCAAAAAATTTGTGTATGTATACAACAACGATATAGGCAACAAAGTGTTAGTAAATTTAAAAGGAATTATAAATGAATAGATGAATATGTAACTTATACCTGTTCCATTTTTACTTTTTGAAGAGTGGCGAGTTTTTCAGAAGAAAATTGCGTGTTCCATACCATATTTCCATTAAAATGTTTTTTTTGCATTAAAACGTAATATAACTTCCCAGAAGCAAAAACTTTTACCTTTATGTTAAGAGATAATAATTAACTCTATTATTTACACATTTAGGATAAAATGTAAATTATACTTTGAGGTACTTGATGCTAAGCCAAGTACCAGCTGAGCAGGAGAAGATAATATTCTACTGAGTCTAACATTCTGTCTTTTATCATAGAAAATATAGAGAATTAATTAATTTTTTCCAATCTCCTTTGCCTCTTAAAAGAAAATACAGTTGGAGCAAGAGCTCTGCCCTACCATTACCAAAACAAACAAACGAAAAGCAGAAATTGCATTCAATGTTCCTAATCTACTTGCATCTGTGTACAGAATATGCAGCATCTAGTGAATTCAAGGAATATGATTTCAAACTTCCCATGCTCTAGTGCACTACACATATCCAGATAAGTTGTAAATAGCTGTTATCACTTGTTAAGATAACTTAATTAAACATGCTTATTAAAAATCTTTAATTCGTTAGTGATAAAATCTTGATTAGTACATTTTCCTGCTAGGTGACCTTCTAATTTAATAGAAAATGAATTGTTAAATGAGGGAAAATGCCTGTGGCAGAAATTTTGTGCTAGTGAATAGAGTTTGCAATACACATTGGGATATATTCGAGCCTAATTAGTAAGGGTGCAAATGAATTTTTATTTCATACACCAGAAGTGTCATTGATGAGCCACAGTAAGGAGTGTGAAATGCATTCAGATTGGCAGTATGGGACTGAAATCTGTGGGAAAATCACTAGCTAATTCATTGATTGCCCCTTGGAAATTACTGCTGTTAATTGTTAGGTAATTAACATGGAGCTACAATTATATTGGCCTTAGGGGGTGATTAATGTTTCAACATGTCACATTAGCAGCGTCTGGATTTTCAAAGCTTTTCTTTTCCACTTGGTTTAGGAGACAGATGGTATATTGTCTATGGATTTTATTTTCCTGAAGCTTATGCTGAGAGCAAGTGTACGTTTACCACTCTTGATCTTGCTTTAACACAAGAATTTGATAAATTTTATGAAATAATATATTATTTGCTAATGTTTTCCTACCTAAAATATACATTGTTAAACAGAAAAATTATTTTAATTTTATGTATTGGTATAAAATCAAAGCTGTCCTAAATTTGAAGATGTGGCATTTTTCTTTATGACAGGTCTTAAATTATTTAGTGATGGTAGGAAGAAAAAGAATTGCATGATATTATATTTATAACAATCAATATAAATTAAACAAAAACCATGCTGAACAAATGCAAAAAGCAGTAATATAGATTTCATTAATATATCTATTGTTCTGCATCTCACTACCTCTGCCGTCTTTCTTACTTAAAGCTATGTATTCCAAATAGTCCGAATCCTAATTTAGCTCTGTGAATTGTGGAATGGATTTTTCAGAAGTCTCCTCTGAAGCAAAGTTGATCTCGAACATCAAGTCAAAGATGAAGGAAAAGAATGGATCAAATCAATTACTTATTTAGGGAGGATTCATGCAAAAGTCAACATTGCTTGTTACATGGTTAACCTGAGATGTTACGTTATTGTTATAGGTTTACCTATACCAGCACTTTTAATCTCATTATCATGGTTTGTTAAACTATCACCAAAGTTTGGGTCTAGCTATCTTAAGAAAAAAATCTCAGGAAAGAATCATACCCAAAACAAAGTTCCTTCCACAATTGAGAAAATCAGTTTTGATCATACAATATTAATTTCACTTGCAGAATAGTGAAACCTTTATTGATTCCACGGATGCAGGCATGGTTTTCTAGAGAAGTATTTTAAATATGTAGTCCATCTGCTTTCATTTGTAACTTATTTCAACTGAAATGGTTAAAAAAAGATTTCAAAGCATTTTAATTTTTAATACAAGTCAATGTGGCGCATTACCTCTTGTGAAAAGATATTCAATAATAAAACCCAAGTGGTACCAAAAGATTCTTAAGGTCTCCAAAGGTGGTTTTTTTAAAAAATCCAATTAAGAAATATTATCTAAAAAGGTAAAATGGGTTTCTCACAATTCAAAGAAGAGCTTCCTTTATAATTTTTTCCTGTGAAAATTTGAGATGTCATCTTTCTTGGTAGCCCCATACTGAGGCCTTTGTTGTGACTGCAGTCTCCAGCTTTCCTATTGATTTGTACTACTTCAACAAATGACAGATATCTTTATTACCTATAGCCAAGCCAGCTATTAACTTTTAATGTCCATTAAAATTGAAAAATTGTGAAAGGAAGCTGGTACTTCTAATTTAGCCTTTAAAAGAGAGAATTACTGAAATCTTGATTTTAGACCATCCTGTATTCAGATCTTTCTGCATTTCTTTGACATTCAAAATCAATTGCAATTGTTCAAATGCCTGTTTTATTGCCGAGTTGACATTTCACCTCAGCTCCTCTTTTCTTTGCTTATTATAATTTTACAGGGGAAAAAAAGCTTCCTCTGCTGGAAATAACAGAATATACAGTAAGGCTAAATTAGGACCCTACATTTGTAGTAGAGGAAAACTTTCATCAAATGTCCATTTTTGAACTGTCTTAATAATGGGTTTAAAGTAAAAGATTCTTGCTTTGATTATAACTTGTAAGCAATAAGTTAAAATTTGCAATTGAAAATTCCCTAGAGAAACCAAAGGATATATCTACTTATCAACTCGGACAATAGGGGTCGCTCTAATTCTTTTAAGATAAAGTGATAAGAAGATCATTAGCCTAAGATAAGAATGGTTTTAAAGACCTTTTAAGGAAGTGGGGAAAGTCTCTTCTAAAACAGTAAAACCAAATAGTACAAATAGAAATTTGACATACATGCTATATACACATACGCATAAACCTGCATATACAATTAAATTTTTTAATTAAAAATGAAGACTACGGTTGTCCTGAATTAGGCATTGTGGATATTTTCGGGCTACTGTGATTTTCCTTCCTGAGTTGTGGTGTGGCACATAAAGAGCCTCAAGAAATTTCATGATCTTCCCAGGACATAAATGTTTTTTGTAAATTGCTATTGGCTCTTTTTATTTCATCCTAGTTGTATCAGTCCTTGTTCTTTAAAAAAAAAATCATGCATAAATAATAGAAAACTTTTTAATTAATTTTAGATATAAACAATTTGAAATTTTATTATGACTGTCAATGCTGGTTTGCCATTCTTGGTTCAGTGTGAAATGTAGAAGAAATGAATCAGTCACCAAGAAGGGCATGACAGTAAAATTGTCATTTTTAAGTAAATTGTTTTATGTCCTTTGAGGATCTCAAAATAGTGGGAAGATAGGTATGAAAAGAAGTATTAAGTATAAGGTAGTCAGGGCTGAACTTGCAATGGGATCAGAGTTCTGGGATAGAGGACAGGAATAACTGAATGTGTTGTCATGAATCAGTGGACATTTTCTAGCCGAAAGAGAAGAGGGCATTTCAGGAAGAGGAGCATGTGCAGGGCACTGAAAATGAAGGGCCATGGGGGTTTGTATCTCATAGTTCATGATTGTGGGGTTTGTGTTTGGTAGAAGAGGTCATGACAGTGGATGGAAATGAAGCTCATCAAGGGTTTTATATGCCCTATTTAGTAATTTTTATTTAATTCCATAGGAATTGAATATCTGACATGATAGGATTATTCCCTTTATTGCAAATGTTACATAATGATCAATTTGCTATTGTTGTATGCTACCAACAATGATGAAAAAGATGAATGTGGAATTCATTATATTCTAGAGGAAGAGGATAGATTACAGAGAACTTTTCTTATATTAAGTAAAATAATGAAAATGCTGAGGGATAAATAGAAATTCTATGGCATAGAGAGTGACTGGGATAGAGAAGCCACTTTTCATGGCTTAGCTACAGCTGGTCTCTCAGGGAAGAGGACAATTGATTTGTCAGTGGAATGATGGAAAGAAGCCAGACAAGTGGGGATTTCAAGAACTAGCATCTCAGGAAGAGAGAATAGCAAGCAAAAAGCCTTAAATCAATTTTAAGAACATTTTGAGAATTGGAATAATGGTTTTTCTTCCCCATTTGAAAGCAGATAACTACAGGGGAACAATGATGTGTGTAAAATTTAGTATCCAACTAATCTGGAATAAAATTCTGGCTCAGTTCCTTACTAGACCTTAGGTGAGTTATTTAAATATTCAGATCCTCACTTTTCTCTTTTCTAAAATACCATGATCTCGTGGAATTTTGGTCAGTTACAGAAGAGATAACGTTGATAAAACTTTTAGCAGGGTGTCCAATACTAGGTAGGTAATTAATGAAGACAGTTTACTTATCCTCTTCTGCATATCTCTTCCTCCGCAGTACAAAACTGTGATTTACCAATCCAGCATGTTTTTGTTTGTTAATCTCCAAATAAAATGTATACTTGTCTTTCCAATTGTCTGTTTTTTTTCATTCTTGATTCAAAATTAGAGAAAATTGATACGGATTAAAAGTTTCTCACTTGGAAGGGGATTTGTTACTTGCCCTCAGTTATGGTTATGCTGAATGAATAAGAAAAAATCTAACACATTTCATGTATGTATAAGGAATGATTACGTTTGGGAAAAGATATTTTAGATTTGTGAAAAAAATTTAAAAAATTAAAGTACTGCCAAAATAGGCTATTTTTATAGGCCTGTTAACATTGAATGAGTCTTTTAAGATCCCTTAGCTAGCTCCTGTTGTTCTTGCTCTATCTCTGATTTATTTTGTAGATATTGCTTCTAAATAAGACGTTTCTTGTCCTATAACTAAAACGCTTCCTTTGGTTCTAGCATTTCTAAGAATCCTATTCTTAACTTTTCTCTCCTATTTCTTTGGTTGACAATATATGTCTTACTATTGAGCTTCACTGCTGATTTCCTAAACCTCTTCAAAATAAATCCTCTGACCTTCTTTTTCTAAAGTCTAATGACCAAAACAGACTCCTCACCATCCCTCTGAGTAATTTTATCTTTTCTGTCACTGACTATATAAATTTACTCTGGCCTCAGGCAAACAGACTTCAGTCATGTTTTGTGAATACTTGCCACAGAATCTCCTTGTATAATGGCATCCAATTTACTCTTTTCCTTTCCCCCCATAACTTTATCCTGCCTCTTTCTATAATAAATATAATATGATGTATTTCTGTATTGTTCCAGAGGCCATCTATGTAAACATTTTTTTTCCATGACCTGCCTAAGTTTCATACATCTTTTGGTACTGTGTAAGAAGATTCGTTTTTATAGCAGAAAGGAACTTTACAAATAGTACAATCTAGTTCTCATTTTACATAAGAAAATTGAAACACAAGGAGCATAGGTTTTGTATAGGAACCAGATCTTCAGAGCTTACTATACTTTTTTTGCAGTTCACAAGAGATCATAAAATCGTGACTCAAGGGCTAGCTCCAACAAGCTGAGGAATTTTTATTTGGCCCTTGTAGATATTTTAAAATATTTTTAGCTGTTTTCCAAATTTTAACATTACGAGATTTCATATTGAAAAATATGGATTTCCAGGTGGTCGTAGAAATCAGATGATGTGGCAATTCTGAGCTTGTATGTCTACATGGCAATGCTTGGTTAAAGCAAAGCAGTGGCATCCCTGTTAGACTGTACTTTCCAATTGGCCATTTTCCACAATTCCCTAATGTTTTATGCTCTTCTCTGCATTACTTATTTATTTCATATTTATAACTCCACAGGCATTTGACTTTGCCATCCTTGCACTATATCCTACTGCTTTTCATTTGAGTTGATTAAAATTTGTAAAATTTCATCCAGATCACACATATCTGGCAATCCAGTACTGCAAAGAAGCACTAGCATGCTGCTCATATATTTATTGGTGGCCTTGTAGATAAGGGTGTTTCCATGGCTTCAGTGCAAAAATTCCACAAATACTTTCTGAGAGCTGTCTCTGTGTAAAGCACTGGACTAGGCACTCTGGTCCCCAGATAAACAATGTTACCCAATTATAAAATTGGACTATAATATTCTTAAGGGAGCATACCATGCCTTATTCTCATCAAAAACTAAATACCCAGCACAGATATATTTATTGATGTAATGCGTATACCATGACAATAAGGTAGGGTTTCTTGATGAAAGTTGCTATGTAAAGCCAATAATATTAAAAAAAAAAAAAAAAGCAGCTGACAACCTCACAAACAACAAACTTTATTGAACAATCTGATCATTGATTATTATCAATTTCAGATGAATATTCAGATTGTTATAACAAGCAAAAGCACATTTTCACTTAATGGTATGTAAAAACCTTTCACATTGGAAATGTAATTTATGCATGTCTCTAATGTTTGCTATTATGTAGGGATCCTTAGAATTTTAATATATATAGCAGGGACATTAGCATTACTCTGTTTAAACTATACCGCAAGTTAAAAAAAACAACTCTTCTTCATTAACCAAGCTGGTCCTATTCATTCACCATTAGTATTGCACGCACAACAAAGAGTTTTCTTAATACTGATGATGGATTTTTGCAAATCTATTCACAGTTAGCTTTTTATTTATTTACCCTTTTAACTAATGGAGGTGTGTGCTAGTCATCTGTCTATGATGTGGGTACAGTCAGTGACTTAAGACAAGCAAAGCCAATTTTCAGCACAGGATTTTTACTTCTTTATTGCTATGATCTAATCAACTGAGGCTCCAGCCCCCCCACACAATTAAGATACCAGAATTCTCTCCACCATCAAACTTTACTTAAATGATTGCATTGAATGAAAAAAAGGATGAATTGAAAGCATTTTATTGTTCAAATCCTATTCTCCTAAGTGTCTTAATACATGGAAAATTCTATATATCCTTTCCAAACTCAGTGAAATCATTCAAGTGAGCAGTAGCAATGCAAGGAATTCTGGCAAATACTCAGATGAAAAAAAAAAAAAACTTCGGAAGTCATTAATACTGTTTGTTGAGTGCTTGGCGAGGCCAACACTTTAAAAAATATATTGAAGGACTTGTTCCTTGCTCCGGAGGCTCACAGATTAAATTAAATATGCAAGTGCAATTATATTGACCAAGCAAGAGGTTAGCACTAAAACAGAATTTCTAAACATTTTTAAATTTTTGCCTTTTTTTTTCCACTCTACACCTTTGTTTCTCATACTTAGCCTTTCAGAATAATAATTTTAAAAAGAGCTTAGACCTTGGCACTAAAACCAAGGTTTTCTAAATGTTTAAAAAATTTTTGCCCACATTGTTTTCATTCTAAACCTTTGTTTCTCAAACTTTAGTCTTCTTTCAGAATAAAAATAAAAGGTAGGCCTTGATACTGAGAAGAATCATAGAAAATTTGATTCTGTGAAGAGACTTTGTTCTTTTCAAGTGAAAATAAAAACAGACTGGATGTAGAAAAGAGGAAGATGGATTGTTACAAGCATGACTAGAAAACTAGAAAACAGTACAAAGTTGGACTGGAGAGATGAAGTGAATAACAAGTGAGTGAGTCTACATTGATAAAAGGTGTGTTGAGAATTATGGAGTCAGGAGCTGATTTAGCAATACTTACTAGGCGTGTTTACTCCAAAATGAAAATGATGGTCTGCCAAACTCTGAATTTAAATCTATCTGAGCATTGTCTAGGTTTATCTAATCAACCATGCCCCTTTTACAAATAACAGTGGTGACTTTTTGAAAAATCTTTAAGTAAATATATTTCCTGGATATCTTGCTTACTTTAATCTTTTCTGAAACAGCATTTGCTCGAAATGTAAGCTATTGAAAAATAGCTTGCCCTACTAACCAGATAGCTTTTATTCTAATTTATCATAATATATGAAAGTTTTGTATTTAGTAAGAAAATGAACTGGTTTTATATCTAAATTAAAAGGAAATCACCTAGATGAATTATGCTTTCAAATTATGATTTTTTGATTAGTGACTGTAAAATACATAGGTATTTTTCTATTACATATGCTGTTTGGCCTTGGCCAAAAATATATTATTTTTACAATTTCTCTTACATTTAAAATGCATTCTTTTGACTTAATCACTTCAGTTTTTGAAAGGATTGTTCCTCAACTGCACTTCTCGAATTATGACAAATCAGAATATGTAACAAGGATTAAAGTAAATGTGTATTAGAAGAGTAAAGAATTCATTGAAGCAAGACTAATCATCATTTAGATTATCTGTAGAAGATGATTAATAAACAAAGGATTGTATGACAAGTTCGTTGATGCTGTGTTTGGGTAGCCAAATGTTTTAGATTTACAAATGAAAAAAATCTCTAAGCAGCTTATGGAAGAAAGTAATCATTCAAATTACAAACTTAACAATTTCTATTATATACTTCATCAAGTTGAGTCTATTTTAACTTACTGAGTAGATTTGAAATAACAGAATTAAATAAGTACTCAGTGTTCCAAGTAAATGGAAAAGACTTAATAGTTGTTGTTTTTTTAAAATACAGTTACTAATGTCAATCACTTTGAGGAAAATTGTTGTGAATGTATTTCTAGAATATACTGGTTAAAAATTAAAGCATATTAGAGAGTAAACATTTATATAGATATTTATTCTTAGGAATTTATTTTATTAAGATACATTTTTTGAAGTACTTCTAATTTGTGTAAATCTGATTTTGAGAAAGATATATGAAAATAAGTTAAATAAGATGTTAACGAAGTTATTTTTTTTCCCCCCAAGTGGTCTTTCTCAATTGAACACAAAAACCTGGCTCAACAGAGTTTTTCAACAAAGAGTGCATGCGTGTATTTGAACTTAACATCCTACAACCATATTGTATTAGATATGTTAAAATTTCATTACATTTTTAAAAATACTTAAGGATAAAAATTCCAGACTTGGACAATTTGAGTTCAAGTCCTAGTTATCACTTACACAATGATTATGAACAAGTTATTAAATTCTCCAAGATACAGCCTTCTTAACTGTGAAATGGTGCTAGAAATACCACCTACGTCACGACTGTTATGAGTACTAAATGAACCAATGGATGTAAAACATTTAGAATGGTATTGAAGGTACTTGATGTACTGAGCTTAGAATACACGCAAGCTTTTAATATTATAATCATTATTATTAGAGAAACTTTTGAAGTAACTGATATTTTGAAATTTTAAAGTCACATGCAACTGACTCAAACCATCAAAAGAGTGAAGAGTGTGTCTTGGTTTATATCTATCTACCTTTATCTATCTATCTATCTATATTTAATAAATATATATACATTAAATGCCACGAAACAAGACAACAACGTCAACACCACTTTGAAACTGAAAAATATTCCCCAATGAGTATGCTCAGATGTCCTCAGTTTCTGCAACTACTTTATTGAACTACAGGCGTCAGAGTATTTTTTCGTGGAACTTTGAAAAAAGGTTAGCTGTTTAAGTAATTCTAAAATTTCAGGCTTTGTCTTTCTGGCATCATGGTCTTTCTATGGCTCCAGCTAGAACACTGAATATTTCTGGTAGTCCATTACAAGCCTGTGAAACGTTGTTAAGGTTTCCATGGTTATTGAGAGAAATTAAATATACCCATATAGATTTATATATATATATAAATCTCCTAATCCTAAGTCTAGACCTTGAAACGAGTGACACACTCCTAGTTATTCTTATCTTTCAAAGATTTAATATGGCTTGGACTTTACTTATGTGATAATATTAATAATACTGCCCGGCAATAACCTGTTACCACAGATAAATATTGAGTCAAAGCCCCTGTTTCTAACTATAAGTGGAAAACTGAGGCTTAGAGTCCATTAACATTATTGATAGTATGCCAAAAGTAAATCTAGCTCTCGGGGGCAGGGGGGGGACAAGCTGATCCCAGCATTAAAACATTAGTGCCACAAATTATACTGGTGACTGAATAATGAAGATGAGTGATTACTGTTCTTAATATTGAATCTATGAAATTAAATGAAAGCTCTGTAGCTGTGCATTGGGTAAAACGAATTGTAGATTAATCTTGATAATTTATTTCTTTTTAATATTTTAAAATTTATATCATATTGTCTTCCAATATACTCCCTACATGCTGATTATTAAGGATTCAAATGCCTTTTATTCAGATAATTTTCTTTGCTTTACCTGAAAGAGAAATAATTCAACTTTTGTTATAAGTGGAGAGAGTGAGGGCTAATTTTTATCTGTGTTTTTTAGCAATGCTTCTACTGGCTGACAGCTTCATAAAGGTATAATGGGAGATTGGGGGAGTTAGGCTAAGAGACAATTTCTGACTTGATACTGTCATGTTTTACACAAAATTTATGGCAGAAAATATCTTTAATAGATATGGTCTCTGCAGTCTGTGGAAGATATATATATGACCACCTTGCAATTTGTGAGAATTTAATAACTAATAATTCATGGAAATTTTCTGTAACTGTTTCCATATAAACAAAGAAAGAAATGAAGAAAGAATGAAAAAGGCTATGCAAGATATGTATGGCTAAGAATATTCTTATGTCTCAAATCTTACTGTTAACCTCTTTTCGAAATCTATGCCCTTCAAAAGAAGCCTGAATTTCAAGTTGCTGTTTAAATATTCTTTGGCAGTCAATTGCACCAGAAAAACTGTACCTACAACAGGTCCTAGCCTAGAGAAGGCATTCAAAAAAAATTATTTAATGAATATAGGTGTTGTCAAATAAATTACTAGTAGGAAATTATCACTTATTTATTCATTTAAAATATTTATTAGGGCGGGCCATGGTGGCTCAGCAGGCAGAGTGCATGCCTGCCATGCCAGAGGACCCAGGTTTGATTCCTGGTGACTGCCCATGTTAAAAAAAAAATACATACATATATATATATATATATATATATATATATATATATATATATATATATATATAAAATTCTGATGTCAATCTAGGCACTAAAATATAAAGATGAATAACCAACAAAGTCCCTTGACAAGTTAATTCGTATCAATATAAAAATTAAGTGCTTACTGTATCCCACTAAAGATGTTACTTGATTGAAAATTTTATAATCATTTTATCACGTTGATCAAGGTCAAACATCAAATAAATGGTATAGGCAGAATTTGAAGCTAACACAATATGTCATCAAGTCCATGCTCTTAAAAAAAATTATGCTAAACCCTCTTTTATGTGGATATTCTGTACTAGGTGCTTCATATACACTATTTAATTCAATTTTCTCCCCCATGCCTTCTGAGGTGATGAAAGTAGTAGTATTAATGCATTCTATTGAAGAAATAGAAGGTGAGAAATATTCAAGTTCTCAGACATCAGATTTTTTAAATTTTATTAATTAAAAAAATTTATAAGAAACAAACATTCCCAACACATACACTCAGCAATTCACAATATCATCACATAGTTGCATATTCATCATCATGATCATTTCCCAGAACATTAGCATCAATTCAGAAAAAGAAATAAAAAGACAACAGAAAAATATAACAAACAGAAAAAAAAATTTTTACAGGCCATACCCCTTACTGATCCCTTTCATTGATCACTAGCATTTCAAACTAAATCTATTTTAACGTTTGTTCCCCCTATTATTTATTTTTATTCCATATATTCTACTCATCTGTTGACAAGGTAGATAAAAGGAGCATCAGACACAAGGTTTTCACAATCACACAGTCACATTGTGAAAGCTATATCATTATACAATCATCATCAAGAAACATGGCTACTGGAACACAGCTCTACATTTTCAGGCAGTTCCCTCCAGCCTCTCCATTACATCTTGGATAACAAGGTGATATCTACTTAATGCATAAGAATAACCTTCAGGATAACCTCTCGACTCTGTTTGGAATCTCTCAGCCATTGACACTTTGTCTCATTTCCCTCTCCCCCCTTTTGGTCGAGAAGGCTTTCTCAATCCCTTGATGCTGGGTCTCAGCTCATTCTAGAGTTTTTCTCAATCCCTTGATGCTGAATCTCAGCTCATTCTGGGATTTTTGTCCCACGCTGCCAGGAAGGTCCACACCCCTGGGAGTCATGTCCCACGTAGACAGGGGGAGAGTGGTGAGTCTGCTCGCTGTGTTGGCTGGAGAGAGAGGCCACATCTGAGCAACAAAAGAAGTTCTCTTGGGGGTGACTCTTACGCCTAAATTTTAAGTAGGCTTGACCTATCCTTTGTGGGGTTAAGTTTCATATGAACAAACCCCAAGACTGGGGGCTCAGCCTATAGTTTTGGTAGACATCAGATTTTTTAAACCAATGATCTAAATACCATGATCTTTCCATTTCGCCATTGTTTTTCACACATCATCTTGGCCATGAAGACAAGAGGGGATGCAGTCAGTGCTTCATACAATGTGAGATCAGCTGCTTCATCCCTCAGTGAGATGATTCATCTAGTTTCTCTGTGAATACCCAGATGGATTCAGCTCCCATTGCCCATAGAAGTAACTCACTCAGGAGCCAAGGCTTTGTTGGCATTCCTCCTTTTTCCATCTAGAGTGTCTATTCATTCACAGTGATTCCAGGGATCACCTCAGTTTGGGATTGAATTGTGTCCCTCCAAAAGCACGCTTAGTCCTAACCCCTGGCCCTGTGAATGTGAACTTTTTTGTAAACAAGATCTTTGAAAATGTTATTAATTAAGATGAGGCCAAGTTGGATTAGGATAGGCCCCAACCCACATGACTTGTACTTGAAAAGAGGAAATTTTGACAGAGATGGTGAGAGAGACAGCGATGCGCTAGAGCCAGAGATAGGGTTCTGCTACCACAAAGAAGCACCATGAAGTGTCGGCCGTCCACAGGAAGCCAAAGAAGTGCCATGAAATTGATTCTCCCCTTTAAAAAGAAGCATGGTTCTGCTCACACCTTGATTTCTAAACTTATAGCCTCCAAAACCATGAAACAATAACTTTCAGTTGTTTAAACTATCTAATCTTTAGTACTTTGTTACAGTGGTCCTAGCAAACTATGACAACTTTCTAAGTAAATTTTCTTAGAAGTGTCTGTCTATGGATTGACTTTTGGGAGAACCCAAACTAAGACAAAATTCTTTGATAAAATGAAATCTCATGTGAAGGCCAAAAATAAAATAAAAGGAGTTGATGAAAGGAATCGTGGGGTCCTGAAGCTCCAGTTTTTCTCTTTGGTGGTTGCTATGGAGTTCCAAAAAGCTCTAAAGATTGGCAGATTTTGCAAGCAATTACATTGTCCCATATATTTTGGCTTGTAGTAGATGAAATCATGCCCCCCCACAAAGAAATGTTCAAGTCTAAACTCCCAGTCCTGTCAGTGTAAACTCACTTGTAAATGGGATCTTTGAAGATCCCATTAGGAGGTGACCAGATTGAAGTAGGGTAAGCCTTAGTATATAACTGAACCTATTAGAAGCAAAGGAAATTTGGACAGAGTAGGAGGAGCAGAAAGAATGAGGAGACAGAGTGCCATGTAATGGAGGATTGCCAGCAAGCCACCACTAGAATGCTACACATTTTTGAGAAGGCATGGTCTGCTGATATTTTGCATTTGGATTTCTAAGCACCAAAACTGTGAGACAATAAATGCTCACCGTTTAAGCAATGTCTGTAATGTTTGTTATAGAAACTTTGGCAAACACAGTTTTCATTACTTTGTTCATTACTTTTTTCATTTTTTCATTACTCTCATGCAATCAGCCAAGATGTCAGGGATGGTGTAACTAAGTAATGGAGAAGACCTTTAGGCATGAATCACTTATAAAGGGTGCTTTTTCAGCTATACTCCTGGGAAGGATGCTCTAGTTTTCTAACAATGACTTCCAGCATCATTTTTAGAAATGGCACTTAGTACCGACTCTAGCTTACTGAAAAAACAACATCCAAAAACACAGCATGAAAGGTCTCTTAGCATGTGGGAATCTGGTCTCTGGGGCAGGAAAGGTCCTGATGGAAAATTCATAAGATAGAATAAAGGAGAGGGAAGGGGGTGCAATAAACTCAATCATCATTTTAGATGATTTAGGAGACTCACTCTATTGGTTTATCTTGGTGTGCTCTTTTTCCTCTCTATGGTTCTTTACATTGTTGTCTGTGATCTTTTTATATCACAAAAACTGGTATTATCCCATTTAAAAAATATTTCTATGGTTTTCCAAAGCTCTTAGTATAAAACCAACACCTTAAATGTGTTTGACAAGGCCCAGCATCAGATTGTTTTCTCTCTCACATTTCCCTCTTATGTCCTTCCTCTACTCCCAGACATACTGACATTTTTAGTTGGTATTTCTCACCATACTCACATACTCCATCATGCTTCCAAACCTGCCATCACCACTACCCAGAGTGATCTCTGTTCCCAAGACCTTAGGTAGATTACCAGGAAAATAGACCCAGAGATCAAGATTTCATGTAGGAAGTTTATGAAGGAGTAGCCTGTGAGGTGGTTGGGGGGAAGGTAGCAGGATTGGACAGAGGGAGGAATGAAACTGGAATGCACTGACAACAGAAGGGCTATAGCTCCAATAGGAGGTCTGGAACAGGGGGGTCCTTCAGAGTGGTCAGACCCTGAGACAATGAGCCTAGACCCTTATTTCACCCCCCCACCCCTGCTCCCCACATGATTTATAATTGCTTTCTTGTTAGAGAGCAATTATCATGAGTCATAAGCCACAAACTTTCTCAGAAGCTGGGCGAATGAGTACCTTAGTCAATAGGGGTCTGAGTGCCTTAGAACATCTACTTCACTATTTAATGCCTATGCTTATACATCCTCCAAGTTGAATGCCTTTATCTCTTTCAGAAGGAATTCTTCCCAGATCTCCATAACTAGGTTAAATTCTCTTTATGTGCTTTTGGGGCACCATGCACCTTTACTTTGTAGCATTTATTGCAGTTGCAATTTTACTTTATTTGTGAGTTTAATTAAAGTCTGTCTTCTACACTAGGACTCATGCTCAATAAGAGTTTGCATAGTGACTGTGTCTGTCCAATATTAGAACCTGGAGGCAAGTACAATGCCAAGGACATTGTAAAGGGAAAACAAATAGAAAGGAATTGTCAAAAACTCAAAAGTATGTAAGGGCCCAATTCAAGCAAATCAGGGGTTGCTTTAGTTATTACCCTTGAAGAGAATTAAGTGGGAAACAGTACTTTATTCCTGTTTTCTGAACTGGCCAGCATGGAAGAGGGCCATAATGAGGAGACCTGCAATGAGGAGCTTTGTGGGTACCCTGGAAAAATCCCACAGAATATCACAGGAATGAGGTAGCCAGAGTCCTATGTTTTACTCCTGTTAGGACTGATTCTGGAACTGGGATCTAGTAATGGATCCAGCTAGGCAAGAAAAAGAGGGACAGTCTGAAATTTGAGTTGGACCCCTCTGTATGTGGCCTAGTCCAAGCCTGTGGGAGCTCAGGTGGACATTGGCTCCACGTGCAGATGGCTAGGTACCTTCAAGACTTAGCAAAAATTTTTACTTATTTAGCAGTTTCTGGGGACAATAGCTCACATTACTTTATGTGTAAATCTGCTGATGTTTAAACCTCATACTAACTTGTTATTTTTGTGTTTTTTAGGGCTAACAATAGGTAAACTGATGTCCTCCCCAATTTCCTAGGTACTTTTGGAGATTGTAGCTCAAACTTATTATTCTTAACACTGATCCTGGGTGTTCCCTCTAGTAGCTCAACTAGACTATAATTTTTTTTTCCTGAGAACTTATCTGAAGCCTGCTACAATTGTACTAGGGAACCAGATTTGTGTAATAGTTCTTTGTCCTCAGCCATAACCCCGTTCTATTCATACAGCAATAATTCAGAATGAGCTACCCTGTTACCTGAGAGTTCGCACTGTGAAAGAACCCCTCATCTTTACCTGTTCAAACATCAACTCAGTCCTGTTTGGATAAAAGGGAAATGGATGTCTTGTATTTAATGTAGTGAATACAAATAGTCTGGATTAGAGAATCGAGAATCTTCATCAAGCATAGAAAGTACTTAATATAAGCAAAAGTATTATCATTTGATCTAGATCAGTGGTTTCAGATACAGCACTTTATTTTTATAACAAATATTTTGTAATGCTTCCTTTAATGTCCTAAAATAAATTTATATGTATTTAACCTACTAATATATGTGATTATATAAAATAATCAGTACATTATCTTAATTCTAATAGAAAGGAAAATATAAAATAGTCTTTTATAAAGTGTTAAATTTTTAATATGTGAAAGTTTGGTCATGACTATAATGGAAAACAAAGAGTTACTCAGAGGCTAACATCCATATTTAAAAATATATAAATATGATAGCTACAAATGTAGGCTGATGCAGGTGTGTTTATTAACAACTCAGATAACAAGTGCAACCTTGCCATCAGTCATCTGTTATCCAAAATGGTGATTAACTCTTTTTTTCCTGGTCTCTGGAGAAGGAAAGTTCTTCACGGAAAGTCCAAAGAAGGAATAAAGGAGAGGGAAGGGGGTGTGATAAACGATTGAGATATAATCATCTAAAGTGTACAGTCTGTGTACATCTAAAGTGTACAAACTGTGGTTCAGTTTCATCATGAAGCTGTGCATTCATCATTACAATAGATTTTTAAACTTTTTTACTCCAAAAATGATTATATATATTATATATATATATATATAATATATATATAATATATATAGGAATTTATATATAAATTCCTTTCTATTAGAATTAAGATAATGTACTGATTATTTTATATAATCATATATATTAGTAGGTTAAATACATATAAATTTTATTTTAGGACATTAAAGGAAGCATTACAAAATATTTGTTATAAAAATAAAGTGTTGTTTATATATATAAAAGTAAAAAAGAACACCCAACATCCCATAACCTCCATGCCTCCTATTATTTATCTGTTTTTTGGTCTTTACTTTCTTACTCTGTCCATACACTGGATAAAGGAACTGTCAGTCACAAGGGTTTTCACACTCACAAGTTCATACCTTAAAAGCTCTATAGTTATTCAAATCATCTTCAATAATCAAGGCTATTGGATTACAGTCCAACTGTTTCAAGTATTTCTGTCTAGCCACTTGGGATATCTATATACTGCATGAGAATAACCTCTAGAAAGACCTCTTGAGTCTATTTGAAATCTCTCAGCAACTGAAAATAGATTTTGTTTCATTTATTGTTCCCCTTTTGGTCAGGAAGCCTTTCTCATTCCCACAATGTTGGAGCCATGCTCATCCTCAGGAGTCATGTCCCATGTTGCCAGGGAGATTTATACCTCTTGGAGTCAGGTGTCATGTTATGGGAGGACAGTGAGTTCATCGGCAGAGTTGGCTTAGAGAGAGAGAGGCCACATCTGAGCAACAAAAGAGGTCCTCTGGGGGTTACTCTTAGGCATAAATGTAAGTAGGCTTAGCTTCTCCTTGCAGCAATAAGTTCCATAAGGGCAAGCCCCAAGGTCAAGGGTACTTTGGTCTCACACAGAGGTTTTAAAACACAGTCAATATGACCCTTTACCCTTTAGTCTGATTTACTTTAGTCCTACCTAGATCAGCTCCATTCATATCTTTAATTGAAGTCTGATCACTTTTTCAGTGTTTTTAACAGTCGCTGTATGGAGTAATATTGACTTTCATAGCTGTAGAATTCTAGCTCTGGGTATGAGGTGTCACACAAATACCCAAAGTTCCATAGAATGACCAGGTTATACACAGAGAGCTCAGCATCTCAGAATTTAGAAACCACAGTTACAACTCTGGAATAGATGTGACTGCTGTAAGAGCTTACAATCTAGAAACCTTTATAATAGGCCTTCATCCGATAACCTATGCTCTCAAGTTCAAGTCTCAGAGTTTGCACATTATAGTTAGTCCATATTAGTGGGGCATTATAATATTTGCCTTTTCTTTGGAGCTTATTTCATTCACCTTACTGCCCTCAAGTTTCATTCACCTAGTTGCATGCCTCATGACTTCATTCCTTCTTGCAGCTGCTCAGTAGTCCATTGTATGTATACACCACAGTCCCCACTTCCAGTCTTCAGTGTACCTTTAAGTCACCTCCATCCCCTGCAATCTGTGAACACTGCCACCATAAACACCAGTGTGCATTTGTCCATTCTTGTCTCACTATCAGTTCCTCCAAGAATATACCTAACGACAGGCTTGCAGGATCCTATGGCAACTCCACCCCTCCCGTGGAGACATTACACTGCCCTCCAGAAGGGCTGCACCTCTGTACTTCACAATCAAAAGTGAATAGGTAAATTTAGTTTGAAATGCTAGTGGTGAATGAAAGTAAGGGGTAAGGGGTATGGTATGTATAATCTTTTTTTTTCTCTGTTATCGTTTTATTTCTTTTTCTGTTGTCTTTTTATTTCTTTTTCTAAATCGATGCAAATGTTCTAAGAAATGATGAATATGCAACTATGTGATGATATTAAGAATTACTGATTGTATATGTAGAATGGAATGATATCTTAATGTTTTGTTTGTTATTTTTTTAATTAACAAAAAAAGTTAAAAAAAAAAAGTGAATAGGTACATCTCTCTCTCATCATTTTCTCCAGCACTTTATAACTCTGTTCATTTTTTAAAGTTTTATTCATGAATCGTACAATCCAACATAAGTAAAAAATCAATGGTTCCCAGTATGATCACATAGCCGTACCATCACCACCACAATATACATGAAGACATTTCCATTTCTTCCACCAAGAATCCCATACCCTTCCCCCCTATTCCTGGCTTATTGACATTTAGCTTGGCATATTGCCTTTGTTACATTCAATGCAAACATTACAATGTTACAGTTAATTTTAGTCCCTAGTAAGCACTGATTTTATTTTCCCCTTGTATAAAACAAAATGGTGATTGATTCTTCATAAAATTACACAGTCATTCTTTGATTTATGTAGTAGATGCATTTCTGGAAATTTCAATATAAATTACAAACCTGCCCCTAATAGGAATCTTCTGAGATCTTTGCTGGTTAATGTTGGAATCCAAATTTTCAAATGAAGAAATTATTAACTTTATTATTGGCAAAAGAGCCTTGAACCCATAGTTTCAAGAAATAGCCTTTAAACTATATATATAAATGTGTGTATATATGTGTCATACAATATTATGGCCGTTTATTGAATAAATTTGTGAATGTATACAGCAGATAGTGTTGTAATTTCTAAAATATTAAATTTTAAATCTTTTCAAGATATACAGCAAACTTTTTTATTACATATTTTGTTAATTCAGGAATAATTAAAGGACATTTATCATCATGTGGAAGGCCATGTAGCAGCAGCTGACTAATTAGTTAGGAGGTAGATCAGGAGCCAAAATGCCCTGAAGCCTGTCAGAAATGCTATTGATTAGTCAATGATCAATTTTATCAATGTTAGTAGGGTGGAGAGGGTAAATTGCTTTCCTCTCTTTTTTTAATGTTTCATTGCCCTCATAGCTTATGGATACATTTAGCTTTTTTGTAAATGACTTTAAATACTTCATAAATTCTAATAAAATGAATACATTGACTGCCAAATATATTAAGCTATTTAGTTTGTGTTCCATCAAAAAAATCATAAGTTGATTGATGGAAGCTTTCATTATTAACTGTTTTTTTTACCATTTTAAGAATTTATGCAATAGCAAGTACTTTTCTGAATTCAGCTTACTTTAGTCACAAATTATCCTGTCATGGAAGTATTATCATACCAATTTTACAGATAAGAAAACTCAAAGATCAGAAAGCTTGTGTGGCACTCAGGGTCACACTTGAATGTGCTGGTAGTTATATCAGATCATAAAACTAGGCCAGTAAGGCTTGATTTGGGGCACACTCAAGGAAGGAGATGGGAGTTCTGAACTGTCTTATCTATAAAAGAGAATTATTTTAAAAAGTCTATCTTACAAGAACTTGATCATCAAGTTCTTGAGTGGCCCAGAATAACTGAGATGCCAATTACCTCTTTGGTTTTAAAGTTTTCCTCTTTTTTTTTCTTACACTCTTTGAGCACATTCCCAAAGAGAATACAGAAAGCACAAAAGATGAAGCAAAGGCATAATTCATAATAGACATTTTTAGTGATAATTTCAAATCTAGGCTCAGCAGTAACAGATAAGAGTAAACAATGATAAAAATAAAACAATAAAAGCTGTCAGATTTGATGTCAATTAAATCATGTCAAACCAAATAAGTGGAGAATTCTACATCACTGAATTGTCATTTTTTAAGGTGATGGTTGTTTCTCTAAATTGAGAACAGTTGAGTCAGCATGAAAATAAGATGAGGAGGGATTGGCAGATTTACATTATAGACATGCTGAATGTTGAATCCTGCTAAAGCAATTTTTTAGACTTTATTTCTGTAGAAAGCAGTTGATCCAATTTTCAGTCTCCTCAGCCTCCTTTATTGACAAATGGAAACACTTCTACAGCCAGAGTCACTCCTAAAGAAGCGTTTATACTCAGTGTTGAAATCTTTCAAAGATTTTTGGATGCTCGGCTCAGAAAACAAACAGAGATGTGAGAGGCTGTGTCAGAGTTGAGAAGGAAGTAATTTTTTTTCAGAATCCTGTTACATAGTAATTATATTTGAACTTGATCATATGTGTCAAAAGTAGTATGTTTTAGATTATTTCTTAGTAGTTCTGAATATATGCTGTTTTATGAACATTAGATTTAGTCTAATACCTTTATCAGTTTATTTTTGCTTCAATTGAGAGAATTTCTTGTGAATATTTTTAAGCTTTGTCTTTTATCCCTCTTTAATCCTTCCTACAGCTCATGTTGACAGAATTTTATCTAATGGCCAACATTTTGGAGTTATACTTGTTTTTATAATTTAAAAAAAGCATTAGTTTGCTTAGTACTAAGTAAAAAATAGGTTTTGGCAATCATTTTCAATAATATAATAGCATAACAGATTGTACATTTCTCCTTGTTATATTTGGTTATACCTCAAATTTAACATTTTCAAAATCAGGCCTATTATTTACTGTCCTGTTCTGCCTCCTGATAGTCTTATTTGTATTAATGACATCATTAATCCAGGTAATTTTC